>NC_138663.1:205112341-205857341 GCF_964273445.1 Streptopelia decaocto | reverse complement strand
CTGAATATTTGACCTTTAACAAAAAAATCCCTTAACATTGATCAAAAATCAGACAGGATGCAATAAGCAGAGACTGAGCATTTCAAGAAGGCCTGTGACTGCAGAGGAAGGTGACCTTCTTCTCAGATGTATATTTCTGCAGTGAAGCATCCCTGCAGTTCAGGACTACTTCTTTATGCTTCTAATCCCTTGTTTTCATCTTCCTTACAGATTTCATGCTTAACCATAAAACAAAATTTTATTCTTAATGCCCAACCACATTTTCAGGAACACCATCTACTCTGAAATTTTCCACATGCCCAACTAATGTGAAAAATGTGATTAACCAACACTGCTTTGACCCTTTTCTGATAATTAGGACCTACTGGATTTCCAGCTGGATTCCCTACCTGGTAAGAATTGAGGTAGACAATAGAAAAAGAAAACAAACAAACAAACAAACAACTGGGTAATAAAGGTCACAATCCTCACTAATTACTTTTTTCCAATATTATCATAGCATAAGAGTAAAAAATACTTATATTTAATTTTTACCCAAACATAATGAAGATGTAATAACACTTGTGTTATATGGAAGCTCATTCTTTGCTGTCACAGTAACTTTTATGTAAACCTTTGGTAAAGAGATTGGAGAAGCAACAGTAATCATGGTACACTTGAAAGTTGCTGTGTTGTTTATTTCTTCCTTGATGAACAGCTGCTGTAGCACTTGGCAACATTAAATTTTTTTAGTTAGTTTCTTAAATGCTAAAAGCAATTTCTGCAGGGAATTAATTGCCTCTCTAAAAGCTTTAATGATTTTTTTCTTATTTTCCATTTCAGAAATACTTTCACCAGCTATAGATTGAAGACCAATTCTTATAGCGTCAAAATTATGCATTGACAATGACAGGTCACTAAAATTCTGCTTATCCAGCAGGATGAATTTCATTGCAATAGCTCAAATCCTTGTTAAAGGCATGCCTCTCTCTGCAGGCAGGCGAGTAATCAAGGCAGGACTTGGGGGGGAAATCCAACCCTGCCATCTGCTTGAAGAAATTTACCTTTCTGAAGAGAAAGGACAGGATGATCAGCACAGCTTTTGGTATGAGATGAACCCATGAACAATTCATTAGCTGTGTGCTCTATGTTGAAGGATATCTCAAAATATCTGCCAGGATATATCCTTAGATGAAAAATGCTAGGATGTGCTTTTCTGGATCAAATGGAATCACAACTTTGACCAGCTTTGTTTTAGCAGAAACTTCTGTCTCATGCTTGAAAGAATGTGATGATAGACACTCCTTCCATTTAGCACAGTTCTTAGCAAATTCACAGCAGTCCTCAAGGTTTTATTTTTAATTATCTGAGATGCAGCTAACATTTCCCTAGGAACCAAGCTGGAAGAAACATCTGACAAAATGACAGAGATAAACCCAAACTAAAGTTCATATTTGTTTCCATAATTGTTTGTATTACAGTAGTGTAAGACTTTGGAACTCAGGAATTATGATGCTCTTGTGAAAGGTGTTCCTCACGTACATATTTCCTTTTCCTGAATGCTTTAGAAATACATACTAAAAAAAAGAGGTTGGATGAAGATAGGAGGTCATGTTGGAAGAAGAACCTCAGTGGCTGGTACAGTAAGTAGTGTCCTCTAAGTGTCACTGCTACAAATAAAAATAGAAAATAGTCAATGATTTTGTAGAGATACTATAAAATAAATTCCTTTACACAAGATTCAACATAAACAAATACTTAGGTTTGCAATGTCACGTCCCCCAAGAATGAGAGAAAACATAAACTTATTTTTTGGAAGAGATAATAAATTAAAGGTGAGAAATAGCACTAAGGAAAAAGAAAAAAGAAAAAAAAAATACATCAATTCAAACTTAAACAGCAAATCAGTTTAACAGGAATACGTATTACGAAGGGATCTGTGGAAGGATAGGATAGCTCTTCAGTCCAGTATTAGAATAAAGACTACAGTTTAAAACACACAAACCTTTTGCAATAAAAGCTATAGGGCATTGTTTTCTGGCACAGAAAACGTTGTCTGTGAAAAAACTAAAACAGATGAGGTTCAAAAGTTATACTTGCAATAGCGGGGAGGGAAGAATTAAATTCTAGTGGCAAATTCATCTAAATTTAACTAAGTGGAACACTTCTGGTTTTATAGTATAATTTTTCCTATCATTTTGATACATTATTTTTCAATTGGCTTCCTACAGTTAAATATATTTTCTGGTTTTCAACATACTTGCTACACTAACTAAATAAATCTAACATCCCTTTGAAGAAAGGAAAAACTTGTATTCATTGATACAGTCAGGTGGGACAGAGAGAGATGAGGAACAAAGTTCAACTCACTTTTAAAAGCTCCATCCATAGCAGCAGGAGTGTGTAAGAAACCTCTAAATTCCCACTATCATCAATGGTGATCTCAGTACAATCTTGGAGACTAGAGAGCTGAACAGCTAAAAGGGACAGGATTATTTTTCTTATCTATAGGCACCTTAGATAATCTAGATCACCTTAGCCTAGACATCTTAGTGTATCTAAAATGTTTAAACAGGCTGGAAAACATGGCATAGGACTTCTGGGAGACCCATATTCTTTCTGATGCTGATATTCTTTGCTGGATATCAGCAAAGAAGTTCCAGAATAACTATAGCATAACTAGACACCTACATTTAGACAACTGAATCCTACTCTGTGATTCCACTTTGGGAGCTGGACTGCTGATGGAATTAGCAGGTAAAAGTCTGACTATTGAGCTGAATGACACATCTGAGGTGTTTGCTTGCTTGAAATCAGAAGCTCTCAGAGTCGAATAGCAGACTGATGGTTGTGATACCACTGGAAAAAAAAAAAAAATCCCTTAATTTTCTTCTGTTGTTTCTTTCCACTTTCACTGGGACAAGAGTGACCATTTAACAAATTAAAATTCTTGTATTAAAAGCAAAGCTGTAGAATCGGTTCAGGAGAATATTTTTGAAAAATTCAATGCTGTCCAGCAATTTGTGAAAATGTAAAGTCAGCTTAAAGCAGAGAAATTGATATGTCACCGTCTATTGATAATGGTTATAAAAGAAAGTAAAGGACAAAAATCAAATTTAGGTAAATGCTACTGTTATCCTCCCAGCTAAAAACTGGAACTGGTACGGCCTTATTTCTTTATACTGGGCAAAATACTTGCACCTCATATACTATAGATAGAAGTCCAGTTTAGGAATGACAAAAATAAGATGACAATGTCAGGAAGAATATCTGTGGATTATTTAATTCATGCAATATTATAAATTGTCAGCGTAATACATAAAACTGACACTTTCTTGCTATCTCAGTGAGTCAGAGCAATTAGATTCCAGATTACCCTTTTTGTTATTTCTTGAATGATGAAATTATTTACTTGTGCCTCCTAACTAACTTGCTGTTTGGATCTCTGGGATTCTTTGACCTATTTATTCACCCTGAGGAGTACTTTGAAAGTAGTCCAGTGAAAAAAATAGGAATATGTGACAGAGTTAATGGTATACACATCATAACTTTGTCTGTAATAGGCATGCACAGTATTCTGAAATGTCTTTAGCAATCAGCACCCTGAAAACATTGTTCTCCAGGTGGGCAAAAACCCCTCTATGGAAGAGCAGAACAATGTCTGAAAGTCACTTAATCTCCTATTTCATGAGACTCACTTTCTCTGTTAGTCCTACATACCAAGCAAATATGCTCTTTTATCTGATGAATAAGAAAGGCATGAACAACAGCTACTAAAATATCAGCACATTTGTCTGTAAATTTAATGTAAAGCCGCCTTGAGAAAAATGGGTTATCTAGTTCTCCTCCATGCTCATGGCAAGAAAAACTATATTGCTATTCTTAGCAGATGTTTGTCTAAATCATTGTTTAAATGATGAAGATTTTACTACTTCTATTGACATTCCTTAGCTAGGCTACCAGAATGTTTTCCTAATGCCCAATCTAAATCTCTCTGGTTGAATGTTAAGCATATTCTTGTCTTGGATGATAGAAGAGGGAATGTAGTTATTAAACATGAAAATGTCAATACAAAGCTTGAAGGAACTGTAAATGTTTTGGAACAATTTACTAATTCATATTTTGCAGCTTATCTGAAAATGGTGGTTTTATCTGCCTGCAGTCTCTCTTTTCCTAAACTAAATTCCATATCTTTCCATATTTCCTCATTTTCAAGATATCTATTAATGTTTTGTACCTTTGCTAGTCAGCACACATCTTTTTTGAGGTTGGAGTGCCCCAAGCTCCAAGGGTTTAGTAGTACCAAGTAGAACAGTATTATTAATCTATGTGTCTGTTGCAAGATACACTCTTACTTATACTTGTTTCAAATTGAGGTACACTGTGGAAGATATTTTTCTCTAAAGCTACTGTCTAACCAGTTATCCTCTTCTCTATTCTGTTCCACTAAAAAATTCTGACTAAAATTCACAATGCTTCTTGAATTATAAATATACTAACTATATTCTCTTTATTGTTATCCAAGTCAGTAACAAAATTATTGAAAAATAATTAAGATTATAAAATCCCACAAAAAACACATAAATTTCTATCTCAGTAAGTATTTTTAGCCACTTCTACTTGTTCAATGTACTTGTTAAATCTGTATCACGTTGCTCTGTCTTTCTGCTCAAAATAGTTTAGATTTCTCCTCTGTATAGGTCTTGACCTACCGTTGCAACTCAGTTTGACAGCCATTATCTACTAGCTATCCATCAGCAGCTGGCCTATAGAATGACAAAACTCTTCCATCAAGTCAAAAAAACCCCTAATTTTTCTGTGTGCAGGCAATAAATACACCTAACAGCTATTAGGTTTCTTTGGATTTGGAACAAGGAATAAAAGATAAAGTCAGTTTTAAATCTTTTAACTACTTTAATTAACACTTACCCTTCACGCAAATCTGATATAGACATACTGATCATGAGCCGGAATGCGTATTTACTGAGTTGATACTGCTCATCATCACTGAAAGTAAGATTTATATAAGTTTTGCAAAATTGCTACTGAGTAGGTGGTATTAATTTTTTCAGGAACATTTCAATTGCCCTTTTAAAAGCTAATCCAAGATCCTCTTGATATGTCCATTCAATTAGAAGCTGAAAAATTTGATCCTTATACTGTTGACAGGAGCATACTGCATGCAGGGATTGAAATACATTTGATTGGCTCCTCAATGTGTAGCTTCACTTCAAGCAACAATTCTAGAGCACAGATAATTGGTGCCCTGCAGCTTTGCCCACTGAAAATCAATTGAATTTCCATTATGTTTCAATTGTCTTGCAGTAGGAAACCTACAGGGTTTCATTGGCTGGTGTTTTTTTAATGTTACCTTCTGCACTAGAGAATAAAAGTTTTTAATGCTTTTCTCTAGGTAATCTACTAACAACACAAGAAAATAATCAATTCAAACAATCTGCTCTCCATGAAATTCCCTTCCCAAAAGGGCAAGTAATCTTCCCCTGTATTGTACTGATTTTCTCATAGTTCCAAGCCTTCCCTCAGTCACCATGGTCTGCAGCTATTTTTGCAATGTGTTCTTCACCCAGTACTTCACCTGGAAATGTTTTTCTATATGATTATTCACAGTAGCAACATGTGTGTAGAGTAATGCAGTTCTTCAAGTCTGCACATCCCAAAAGGTGAAGAAAAAAACCTTTATTTTGGTGTTCATTTGTTTACAATCCCATAGAGAGCAGAACTACCTTTCCAGTTACTCCTTTGTCCACTAAAATCATGTGACCATATAAATCTGGACACAGGACAGACTGAAGCAAGGTGAGGCAAGGGCTGGTATCACCACTTGGTATTTTCTTTCTCTGTTTTCAGCAACTGGTTTCACCATATTAGACTGTACAAGACACGAAATCCATGTTGACTCCTTAGTCTTCTTCAAACCCAAATTGCCAGTACTGAAGAAAGTTCTTGTAGTCATAGAATCATAGAAACATCTTGGTTGGAAGAGATGCTCAGGATCATCGAGTCTAACCATAACCTACATAGAGCACTAAGCCATGTGCCTAAGAACCTCATCTAAACACCTTTAAAACACCTTCAGGGATGGTGACTCAACCACTTCCCTAGGAAGCCTGGTCCAATGTCTGACAACTCTTTCTGGGATTAATTTTTTCCTAATATCCAATCTAAACATTCCCTGGTGCAACTTGAGGCCATTTCCTCTTGTCCTATCACTTGCTACTTGGGAGAAGAGACCAACACCCTCCATGCTACAATCTCCTTTCAAGTAGCTGTAGACAATGAGAAAGTCTCCCCTCA
Source organism: Streptopelia decaocto (assembly GCF_964273445.1). NCBI lineage: Eukaryota > Metazoa > Chordata > Aves > Columbiformes > Columbidae > Streptopelia > Streptopelia decaocto. The sequence continues at coordinate 205,851,047 of NC_138663.1, read as the reverse complement.
GCCTCCTGTTCTCCAGGCTAAACAGCCCTAGTTCCCTCAACCACTCCTCATCAGGCTTGTGCTCCAAGCATCTCAACAGCTTCGTCACCTTCCTCCACACTCTCTCCAGTACCTCAATGTCTTTTCCATGATGAGGAGCCCAAAACCAAACACAGCATTCAAGGTGGGGCCTCACCAGCACCGAATACAGTGGTACAATCACTTCTCTAGTCCTGCTGATCATCAGGAGAAAGTTGGAGGAATGTAGCTCCATGTTATCAAACACAGATTTACCTAGCATAAATATATATCCATGGCTTTCCTTATTTTGGTGACAGCCTTTGGAAACAGACCGCAGTGATATTTAACTGTTTGGCCAGAACAAATACAGGTGGCATTTGGGAAATAAAGGGGGAAAGGAAAAACTAGCATTTTACTAGATCAAATAAATTGAAAGGGATCATTCTTTGAATGGAGGACTGTTTTATTAACAGCAGTCTCCCATGCCTTATTCTGATATTGCTACATGACTTTAGAAAAGTCAGGGGAAAGGAAATCATTATTTTAAGCCCTAACCAGGTATCAGAATAGAATATTTCCAGAGAAAAAAATGGCAATTAATAAAAAAACTGTGGTTCTGACACTTTACCTTATATTTTATGTTTACTTATACTACACAGAGTTGATCCATGTGCTCCTTCAGTTTTAATAATAATTTCATTTCTTTAGGTTTAAAAAACAGCACACAAACAAAAAACTCAAAAAAGCAAAAAACTTTATTTAAACTTTTTCACTGTTCAAATTTACTATTAGAAATGCCACTCAGTGTCAATATTCTAGAAGAATATGGAGTTACATTGTTCTTGATCTATAAACAATTTTTGACATTGTAAACAATACAGAGTTCAAAAGTACAAGTTTTTCTCAGCACTGTTATGAAATGCTGCTCAAAAGTATTTATGCACCAACAACCATCCAAGAAATGTTTACCAAAGCTTTCCAATACAAAGAGATGTCGTCTGTGACTCCAAAACTTCACTTAACATTTTCAAGCTAAAAGTTGTGTTCTAAATGCATTCTTGCCATGAAACGCTGAAGAGTAGGATCAAACATTTGCTTCTACAAACTTCAAATATGTGCCAAAATCCAAATTCAATTCACAAAGTATAACCAATGACATACTAATGGATGTTACATTAATATAGCTATAGAAACAACATTACATTAATTAGAACTTTGTAAATGCTGCAATTAAGATATTCAGTGACAGCTGCCTTTCCTGTCCCTTAGCTTCACCAAGAAATCTCTCAGCACTACTTATTTTGGAATTGTCAGCTGCGCTGATGCAGGAAGAACCATCTGTTGGCATTTTTTAAATGTTAACTGACAGAGGTTCCAAACAATTGCTCCTAAAACTTTTTTAAAATATCTGAAATAGCATTAATTATTTTTAAATTTTTTATGTCTGAGTTTGGCAGAATTTATGTCATTAGCTCTTAAAATGTATATATCTTTGGCTTCAGATCTGACTGATGTACTCTACCAACACAGGATCAGAATAATACCATACTGACATGTGTAGATAAAACAACTAGTGTTTTATCCTTGGTCATATTTGTGAAGTTTTACCATAAAATCATAGAATCATTTAGTTTGGAAAGACCTTTAGGATCACTGAGTCCAACCATAAACCTAACACTCCCAAGTCCCACTAAACCATGTCCCTAAATGCCACATCTACACATTTTAAACCCCTCCAGGGATGGTGACTCCACCACTTCCCTGGGCAGCTTGTTCCAATGCTCTTTCCATGAAGAAATTTTTCCTAATATCCAACTTAAACCTCCTGTGGCACAACTTGAGGCCGTTTCTTCTTGTCCTATCACTTGTAACCCAAAAGAGATATGGTCATGTACTGAAAGTCTACAAACTCACTCTGTGAATATTTGTTCTTCTACACTGCCAAGTCAAGGCTTATTTTTCCTCACATTTGGGACTTCTATGTACTCAACATAGATAATTTTGACACTAGTCCATGTGATCCTTCTTTCCCTTCTGTAACCTTAATATCTTCTTAACGAGGCTGTCCTTCACATACAGAAAATGCAGAAAGATGCCAACACTCTTGTATGTTGAAGTTTTTGATTTAGTATTGTAATTTCTTACTTATCTCAGTGGACTTCAGATCTTGCTTGTCAGCACAGCCCACACTTCTCAAATCTAGCATTCCTGCACTGTGCATTTAATCCCACCATACGAAGCCATTTCCTTGTGAATAACATTTTTTCCTCTTTGATGTTTACACCCTCCAAACAATCTGTTGCTGTTATCAGACCTGAAGGAATAATGAATTCAGTGAATTATACATTTTTCCCCATGTCAGCAAGCAGATGGCAAAATTCTCAAATTCATTCATCATTTGAAATTATATTGGAAGTGCCTTCAGTTTTGCTGTGTGGGAGGTACAAGAATGACAGACATTCTGCACATCTACATTATCAACTAAGTTAACTCTATGGTTAACTCCTCTGTCCCAGTTCCCCAGTCACTGACACTACAAAAAAATTCATTTTCTCCTGAAATCTTTGATAAAGTGGTTCTCCCTTAAGAAAAAAACTTCACTGTATTCCTGAGATAGTTTGTTTCAAGGTTAGTTTGCAACAGTCGATATGGATAAGACAGTATCAGGTCTGATTTCCTACACCAAACATAGTTCTCCATCACTATAGAAGTAGGCTTTGGCCGCAAGTTCTTTTATAAATGCTTTGAAGTCCATGTGAGATAAACAATGTTCTGGTGGACCAAAGCTTAGCTGTCATATCATTTCAGACATTGCAATTAAAAAAAAAAAAATAACTTTTTTTTTAAAAAAAAAAACAAACCACCTTTTATACTCGAGGCCCACAGGGACTTTAAAAAGAAATCTAAAAACGTTCAAGGTTATGTTGTATAAGGCATATATGGATGCACTACTGCTGAGTTTACAGAGCTTTAAACAGAGTGAATACAACCCCTCTGCATCACTTCACCTCAAGGGATGGCATTTAATATTGTAGATGTAGTCTCTAAGCCTCGAACACAAGAGTCTTTTCACTTATTCAAGGAAATGTTCTGTTTAATTTCACAGTGTAGCTCCTCCGGTGGAACAAGAGCAACTTCCCCACTCTTCCACTAACAGAAAGTGGCTGTGGCAGAACTGGAAGCACACATAGAGGCATATGTGTTATTTTGAACTTCTGGCCTTCCAGAAGCAGAAGTAGAGCAAGCCTGTACTTTCTAAGGTGACTTCTGAGTCTGTAACACTGGTTAAGACTCTGCCCAAAGATGCAATGGAGTCTTTAAAGAGCTTCATTAATAAAATATCAATAAAGCATAAATAAATCACTATGCCAAATAATCCTATTGGAATTAAACAGCTACTTTGCATGTCTGAGCATAACACAAATTGCTTGTAAACCTGATCCTGTGGTGTTTACAGTAACCTCTGATTTCAGCAGCCTGGAAAACTCTAAGGAGACACTTCTTTTTAAGAGGTTAATGGATAGAATGAAAAGACATTGTTAATCTCAGAGCCTAAATTTTCAGTGCTAACTTGTGTAGGAGAATATAAACCCATTAATTATGTGGTAGAGGGTTTCCCTAAAAATCATGAGGAAACCTGTTCATCATAGAACATGAAACACAGGAGCCAGTCTTAGACTGAGGAACCAATGAACCTTCTGTTACAAAAGAATGTACCTCAAATACAAAACCTATCTGGGAGATGCGTTATCTGGGAGCAACCATCTGAGTCCCTTCCCAAAACATAGTACCTAAGCTCTTTCCCTTGGGTAAGCAGAGAAAGTTCATTCATTTATTTTAAACTGCCCTTCATGCTCTGTTTCATTATTTAGAACAAGCTCTTCTGAAGTGCAAAACCCAGACTTAATTCTTTTATTTCACTGAGGAGTTTGAATCTGCTTCTCAAGAAGTTAACTGCCTGGTTCTATAACATTTAGGAGGTCAACAGTTAATATTTCCTTAGCCAGTGATTTTTTTTATCATAAGGTAGAGAAACCTTAGTTAAATAAATAAGCAAGTTGAGGTGCAAATGCTACTCTAACTATAGCATTACAAAGTTATTTTCATTGTCTTAGGCTAAGTGAGTCGTATAAACTGTGGAGACTGATACTGCATCTCTCATACATGTACCCATACTCCCTTATTGCTGATGAACTTAACTGTACTTTGCACATTGGCTGAAACTAGGCTGCTGAGACAAGATCCCTACATTAGTGTGTTAAAAATGGGATACTTCAGGGTTTGGAGAGTCAAGGGTTTTGCATTTTTTGGGTTTTTTTGTTGGTTTGGATTTTTATTTCAAGCTAAACAAGAGGATGAATGTCTTTTCTGTAAAGCTTGACAGGACTTAGACATGAAAGAAATATGGTTGCTCATACTTTCAACTCTGGGCCACTTTTAATCATCATGAAACAGAACTCTAAGTTTCTGATAAACTTGCTAAAAATGTTAATGTCCATAGGAACATATGGTGAGACTAATCTAACTTATACACCTGAGCTGGCTCTACGTGATTAAGAGTAATTTTTAACTACGGTTATCAGAGCTTGTGATTAAGAGTGAATAAAGGAACTGTGAAAATTCCAGTCCTGCTCATAAGCTAATTGACTGCATTCTTCTACATTCCCTTAACCTGGAACTTATTGATAGTGTTGTGCTTGAACTATATGGCAATGCAAAAATATTTTAATTACTTCAATGACTACTTTCAAAGTCAGAGATTTCAAAATTATTTAAAAAATCCTCAGAAGAAATCCTGTAACCCACAGTGTGTAATTTTTATTAACAGAGTTACAAATACTCACAAGGAGGCTTCATCAAATTACATGCCTTTGGATCAGAACTACTAAATCAATAAACCACTATGTTAAAAAATAGAAAATTCTTCAGTAAAATTTATGTCGAAGAGTTAACATTTTTTTCCACCAAAACAAGCAATCAAATGAACATAACAAATACACCACAATCTTTATGAGCTTCCATTTACAACTGATTTATTCATGTTTAAAAATGGAGTTTTGTAATGTAACTCCATTACGCCCTGAAAGGCATTGGTAAATCAACAATTCACAGTCGTAATAAGAGCAAATATTTTATCCATTTACAGAACTTTTCCCATAAGTTTTAAAATACTTTTAAAAGTTTCATTTTTGAGACTTTCTGCCCTTTTAGATTCTAAGTATCAGAAAAAAAGAAAATCAATATCATTAAGAAAAACAGTTTTTTGCTGGTCAATAGCATAAGAAGGAGAGAGAACTATAGGCTAAAGGGAAATTTGAGCATCCAATAAATTAAGGACTACAGAAGAGCCTGGGCATAAGTGTGAAATTGTTAATTTCACTAGCACAATCAGATCATTAGTTGTCCACTTGTTTGAGTATTTTGCTGCAGTGTCTGAGAGTTAACTTTGAAAACATTTGTAAGCAGCAGAAAAATGTAGAAAATGTCTTTCTACTGAGAAGGTCTTGCCTACATGAGTGAAGAATACTTGTATGAGGAACTTTTTCAAGGTTTATATATTCACACGTAATAATGACACTTTCAGAGTACTGAAAATCCCCAGCCCATTTCATTGCAGAAACTGATTACATGAGAACTAAACCTGCGGATAAATTTATCTTCTAATTCTCTTCTTATTTCTTCCTCAGAGGAAACCTGAGGACATCAGAACTGATGAAAGAGATTAAATGGGGTTAGTCTGACTTTGCAGAGCAACTGTTAGGAATTCCAGATTTTATTATTGGAATTAAACATATTCCAATGAAACAAGAAGGTGACAGAGCCCTGTCCTTGAGGAATGGGATTAATGGATAATTTAAGAATAATTATCCTTTCAATTCACAAGGCTGAAGCAAAAAAACACCTTTTAATCAAATAAGGAGAACTTGGTTAGTTATTTGACAGTGTTGCCTGTTTATTTAGGCTAGACTGTACCACAAAGAATCTGTAATCATATAAGACTGCAAAGTAAAACACACTCAGGATCAAAGAAATCCAGAATTCTGATTTTCACTGTAGTCAGAAATAGATTATAAGAAGGTGCAAGAAATTAAAACCAGATCAATGAGAAAAAAATGCAGACACTACACTCAGCTGTATCCTGGTTTCCAGCAAATAAAACTAGCAAATAAACACAGCATGTTGCATTCTTTGTTATTCCTTCTGGCATTAATCAGAATATATCCAAACACAGTTTGATAAACAGAAGCATATCACCCCTCTTGTGAGTCCTGCTAAATTCTTAATACAATGAAAAAAAAAAACAGGTTGTTACATTTCCACAAAAACATCTAAAATAGGGAACTATTTTGCCCAGAAAATATTCGCGTAATCTCTCATTCCACAGCTCAGCAGTACTTGCAAGTGAATAAGCAGTGGAAGGGAGACATTGAGACATTCCTACTAATTCTCTGTCACATAGATCCTCAAGAGTAGAGCTAAGAGATCATAGCCTTTATAAGTATTCTGCTCCAACATACACACCAAATGGATATAAAGCACAACATCCTGCATCCCAGTCATACTGTTAAGTATGAGATTATAAAACCTTCAGGGAAAAATATGTTTAGCTATATATAGTGCCTGGCAAAACAACAGTGGAATGATTGAAACAAGTGGATGATATTACAGTATGAATATGAACTCTAAAGTAGCTTTGATATTCAAGAATATATAATACCTTGTTAAATAAGCTACTACAGTCAAGGAGGTAAAAAGATCACTTTGATCCAGTCAAAGATTAGCAGAAAAAAACAATACTGAAATATCAACTCTTTTTGTGAAAAGAAATTCTGAAAAACAGCAAACAACTGTTTTTTTCCAAGAATATAGAAGTTTTATTTCAAAGTGCTTTACTTTATTGTTTCACTATTTAGTATAATTTACAAGAAAGCTTTTGTACTGCCTTCTCTTTAGGTACTGCATGATTCAAAAAGATCATAGAATCATACAACGGTTTGCGGGTTGGAAGGGACCTTTGGAGATCAGCTAGTCCAACCTCCCTTCCATGAGTAGGGACATCTTTCATGAGATCAGGTTACTCAAAGCCGCATCCAACCTGATGTTGAACACTTCCAGGGATGGGGTATCCACAGCTTCTCTGGGTAGCCTGTTCCAGTGCCTCATTACCCTCATTGTAAAAAATTGCTTAATGTCCAGTCTAAGCCTACCTTCTTTCAGTTTAAAAATTTTGCCCTTTTCCTGTCATTATATGCCCTAGTAAATAGTCTCTCTACATCTTTCTTATAAGCCCTCTTTATATATTGAAATGCTCCAATAAGGTCTTCCTGGAAGTTTCTCTTCTCCAGGCTGAACAACCTCAACACTCCCAGCCTTTCTTCATAGGAGAGGTGTTCTGCTCCAGTCCTCTGATCATTTTAATAGCTCTCCTCTGGACCTGCTCCAAGAGGTCCATGTCTTTCTTGTACTGGTGATTCCTGGACTGGACACAGTGGTCCAAGTGGGGTCTCAAGAGCGGAGCAGAGGAGGAGAATTATCTCTCTTGACCTGCTGGTCACATTTTTTTTGCAGCCCAGGATAAAAATGTCTTGTTGGGCTGTTAGAGCACATTGCCAGCTCACGTTCAGTTTTTCATCCACCAGTATCCCCAAGTCCTTCTTCACAGGGCTGCTCTCAATCCATTCATCCTTCAGTCCGTATTGATATTGGATATTACCCTGACTGAGGTGCAGGACTTGATGGCCTTCTCAAGTCTGTTATTGTCCCTCAGGATGGCATCCCTTCCTTCTAGAATTATCAACTGCACGACTCAGCTTGGTATCATTTGCAAGGCTGGGGTGCACTCAATACCCATGCCTATGTTGTTGATGAAGATATTAGTGTTTGTCTCAGTCCAGACCCTTGGGGCACACCATGCTTTACTGGTTTCCATTTGGACATTGAGCCATTGACTGTAACTCTTTGGATGCAGCCATCTAGCCAATTCTTTAATCCTCTAACAGTCCATCCATCAAACTCATATTGCTTCACTTTAGTAGACAGAATGTTGTGGGGGACCACAACAAAAGCCTTACAGAAATCCAGGTAGATGTCATCTGTAGCTCATTGCTTGTCCAGTGATGCAGTCACTCGATTGTAGAAGGCCACTAAAACAGGCATGATTTGCCCTTGGTGAAGCCATGTTGGCTGTCTTTAGTCAGCTGCTTGTCTTTCATATGCATTGATGTATCTTCCAGGAAGATCTGTTCCCTGATCTTACTGGGCACAGAGGTGAAGCTGACTGGTCGGTAGCTCCTAGGGTCCTTCTTTTTATCCTTTTTAAAAATGGACATGATGTTTCACTTTTTCCACTCTATGGGGTCTTTGCCTGACTGGAACGACTTTTGAAATATGATGGATAGTGGTTTGGCAATAACATCCACCAGTTCCCTCAGGACCCTGGGGTGCATCTCATCACGTCTCATGGGCTTGTGTAGGTTCAGGTTTCCCAGGTGGTTTCAAAACTCAACTTCTCCTACAGTGTGAAAGACTTTGTTCCCCCAGTCCCTGGCTTGAGTTTCAGTGTCCTGAGAGATGTGGGAAGAGAGATTAACATTGAAAACTGAGGCAAAAATATTGAGTACCTCAGCCTTCTTCATGTTGGTGGTCTCCAGTTTTCCTGACTCTTTTATGAGGAGGGAATACATTTTTTTTTTAATCTTCCTTCTCTGTCCAGCATATCTGTCAAAGCCCGTATTATTCTTCACATCCCTTGCCAAATCTCTAGCTGTGCATTAGCTTTCCTGATCCCATCCCTACACATCCAGGCAGCTTCCCTGTATTCTTCTCAGGATACTTGTCTCTGATTCCACTGGCTGTGCATTTCTTCCTTACACCTTAGTTTGACAAAGGGGTCCTTATTGAGCCATGCTGGTCTCCTGCCTGATTTCTCGTACATGAGGGTCCACTAGTTCTTTAAACAACCAAAAATTTACTGTCCTAAAATCCACTAGTTCTTTAAACAAGCAAAAGTTTACTGTCCTAAAATCCAGGGTTCTGCTCTACTCTTCACCTGTCTCATATCCCTCAAGACTGTGAATTCTACCACAGCATGATCACTGTAGCCCAGGCTATCACCAGTCTTGACATCTCTAACAAGTTCATCCATGTTGGTAAGCGATAGGTCTAGTAACATTTCTCCTCTGGTCAGTCTATCACCTGGATAAGAAATTATCACTGATGCACTACCAGAGTCTTCTGGATTGTTTATGGCTTACTGCGCTGCTTTTCTAGCAGATGTCAGGGTGATTGAAGTTCCCCAGCAGGATCAGAGTTTGATGCTTTGTCATAGGCTCACCTTGATCAGATGGCCTGTAGTAAACACCAGCCACAAGATTTCTTTTGCTGGCTTGGCACCTAATTTTTATCCATAACTCCTAACGTGTTCAGCACCATTTTTCAAAGACAAGTCTCTCTAACCCTCTTTCTTGCTTGTACCTTCTGAACAGTTTGTGGCCATCAGCTGCAGTTTTCTAGCTGGACAGAGGCTTCTGTCTCCTATTTCTCTGCATTGATACAGAGACACTTCATCTGGGCAACTTCTGTGTCATCGTTTTAGAGCAACAAACCCTAATTCCTTTGAGGCATGTTACATGCATTTCCTTGTTGGTTCCTAATACATAAACAGCCCCTGGCTCTTATCTTTGCTCAAAAATCCATCCCCTTCCCCTGTTAAATCTAGTTTAAAGCTCTCTTTATAAGTCTGGCCAGATTGTTGGCAAAGACCCTCTTGCCCCACTTCATCAGGTGAATCCTATCAGCTCCCAACAGACCTGGCTTATCAAAGGTAGATCCATGATCATAGAAGCCAAAATCTCCAGTATGGCACCAGCCGTGCAGCCAAGAATTCACCTGTTCAATTCACCTCCTCCTTCCTAAATCTATTCCTCTGGGTGGAAGGATAGAGGATCCTTTTAAAACTGCTTTGAGGAACATAAAGTTGATGGTTCTAATTTGCCTCATTGCAGTATCATTTGAAATAGTAGGAACAGATGATAAGCTGTAGGCTTCACTTAGTAGGCAGCAAACTTCTCTAGAGAAATTGCCTGGATGGTAAATGGGTGATTCGTCGCCTCTCAGTAAGGAAGTTCCAATTACTAACATGATAGGTCCTTTTCTGTTGGTACAGGGTCTAATGCGGGTGGGTGGTTAGACCCATTTTGCATGGTCAGCTTCTCCTGGGTCTTGTCTGTTACTCACATGCTCTTCATTCTTTACCCCCAGATCACTGTATCTGTTATGCAGGGGCACTTGAGGAAAATAAGGAAGGTTCTTCCTTCTGCCCCAAGCAAAGACAAGGGCCCAGTTTCCTTCATCTTGTGCGTTATTTGTGTCAGTCAGCTTGAGGTTGAATTCAGACTTTCCTAATTCTTTAGATGTTCTTTAGTAATATTTCATCAGATTTTTTTTTAAATTAATGATCTGAGAAAACGCTGAGCTCTTGTTACATCAGCCCCTACGATGGAAAATTCTTGCACTAGAAAATTTCATCTGGACTACTCAACCTAATTCAAATAATTGATACAGAAATGTTTTGTACAGCTTTGTTAGATTGAATTAGACCCTGACTTGCTACACATTTTAAAAATTTTTGTTGGTTTTGTTGTCATTTCTTTGTTTTTGTTTGTTTGTTTTTAACTCAACCATATCTGGGGATATTTATAAGGAAAATCAACAACTTATGTTAAACTGCTTGATACATTTGACTTCTTCACTATATTTCAATCCTCCTGAAATTCACTTCTAAACCAAAAGCACCCAGGAAAAAACAATGCACTTTTTAATAATTTCCTAAATTTTCTGAAGGAAAATGTTGTGTGCGTCTGAAAGTGTTTGGGTCAAAGGCTTTGGGGAGATTTCATCTGGATTTGTCACAGGGTGAAGAAAATCAAACTGCCTGAGTTTTCCACAGTAAATGAAACATTCATCTGAATACTCAAAATGACAGCTAATGTTGGAATTAACATTTCATTTAATGGAATGGTTAACAAAATACAAAGGACTTAAACCAAAATAATCAACCCTTTGCTTCAGGCAACTGTAAATTGTTGAAGTATGCAAATTGCACTTTAAGCTCAACACTTCTTTTATAATTCAGGAAACGAATAGTGTATAAAATCTGTGTAACATGTAGCATGCACTAGACGAAGAGATGGAGGTACACTTGCTTGCTCTTGATTTAAGTTAGCACCCCCTTGGCTCTAAATCCCTACCAACTTCTGGAAAAAGAATAAAAATTACACACAGCTACTTTTGCTTCCCCATTTGACTGATACCAAGCTTAGGTACTGTTCAAAAATTAAAGTGTTTGTCCAATGAATTGGGTCACCAACCCATCACAAGAGAGATCAGAACTTCATCTGTCATCTTGCCGAAGTGTTCAGTGAGCTCATTGCTCACCTTCAGACACTAGCACCTACCAATGTTAAAATCTCTTGGTCTTCAATCCTTCAGAGCTCAATTATCATCCCTAAAGATGTGTTAAATCTGATCTTAAATATACATTGGAATAAATGCATAATGATTGTGAGGTGCTTGCACATTATGATAATGAGAGCCTTAAAAATATGAAGTCTACAGAAGTACCTCTTTTCTATTTTCTCTCCTTACATTCTCCAGAATTTCATTAATAAATATTAATGCTATTTTAATACTTAAACATGTCCCACCATGTGTTCCTTATACTTTCTACCTTGGTATCTAAGCTTCCCTTGAGAAATTATAATGAATTTCTAAAGACTTCCTCAGCACATCATCTCAGACCAAGCAAACTCATTATTTCCCATTTTGCTGTTTCTTCCTCTGTTTTAGTACAATCTACAATATACCATCCAGAGTATAGAAAATTAATAGGTATTTCATTCAATTAGAGCTGTGCAGTTTTCTGAATGTTGTCTTATAACTGTTATATAACTGAACAGGAAAAAGCAGCAAAATAGAATTTTATATTCCTCAGAATTTATAAGTAGAAATGATTTCCAGAACTGTTCTGCCACTAAGCAGTTCTTAAGACCTTTCACTTTATAGAATGACCTGAAAACTATTTGTTTTCTTATCAATTGATTAGTTTTATTATTTTTTTCCAATTAATTGCCTCTGTTTCTTAAACATAATTAAAAATGCAGGGCCCTGCTTCCAGTTTGATGTGAGGCTGTACATAATCTTTTCAAGCTGTATGGCTAAGAAATACTTTTTGTGTCCATATAATTATAAAGATTTGTAACAAATGCTTATTTCTTCAAATGAAGTAATTATGATAGCCCAGCTGTTCAAGAATTCAGCCAAGAATTTAATGGAGTGTTAATTTTACAATACTTCCTTCTGAATATAAGCTATGAAAAATCTTAATGGAACTGCCATTTTTTACTGAACACTTCTGAATCTCTTTACTCATTATACATCCTATTAACTTAGCAAGTTTAGTATAAATTCAAACAAGAAGGCTAAATATTAGATGTATTTAGAAATTATATATATATACAGACATGTAGTATAATATATACTATACATATATATGGAGAGAGAGATACGCACATTGTGGAAGACTTATGCATCATTTCCAGACACCAGCTGGGCAACTTTCTGCACATCTACAGCAACATCTATATAGATAAATAAGGCAGGAACAACTTGTAGGTAAATGTTTTAACTTTTTAATTTCAAGCACCAGAACAGGAAGCTTTTGAGACTGTCTCCTGGTTTCTAAACCTGTCCAAGTCACTGTCTCATACAGAGATGTTTTTGTCCAGATTACGTTAAATTATGTCTATGATTAAAAAGTATCAGCACTTGTGCTTAAATTAATTTGACCCAGATTAGTTTATTAGTGTAGACACACCAGAAGAATACTTTTAACATCCTCATAGCTATCCAGTGAAATAAAAAAATTCACAAAGCTGAAAAATAGCTGAAGTTATGAATCAGGTTTCCTCATTAACTCAGAACCGATCCACAAACAAATACACTTCATCTCTGAACTCTTTTAACTCCAGTTGACTGTCTTAGAATGTGCACATAAACATAATTCTAGAGAAGAGGGAACTAGCCAGGGAATATATCCATCATGCAACATGGGTACAGATATTACCTGAAATACAGGTAGGAGAGGACAGATGCCTTCTGCCATGACTCACTGACAGATACTTCACAGAGCCGCTTGTCTTACAGCAAACCGGAAGTCTTAATGCAACAAATTAGGAAGTGAAAACTCATTGGGCTTGAGGAAGATGTATCCAGAGATCTTGATAGTGTGCAAAAGAAGGTAAAAAGCCTGGCATCAGAACCAAATAAGGAGGTGTGATCACAGGAAATATGGCCAGAAATTGTGGAAGAAGTGCAAGTGCAAGAAGCACAGAACCTCAGACAATTAGCAGCAATTAACAGACAATTCATCTGAACACTGAGGAAACCATTCCCCTGCTGATAGCTTATCATCACATACCAGTTTTAAAGATCTCAGGAGCCAACAGTGAATCACAGCACAGTGATGCTGATCAGATGTAGGTTCTGCAATGAATTCATTTCAGGCAGTAGACCACAAAAAAATCAACATGTTTTGCAAAGGATTGTTGCCTCCTACACACCTGGTTATCTGTATTATCCAGTATCCAGTAGAGTTGCTGAACAAAATCTGTTTATCTGAACAGATGGTAAGATTAACTAACGTAGCTTTTATTTGATTTACTAAACCACCTAAACACACTAATAGAATTAGGAATTTCAACAAAATATGCTGAAGCAAAAATATCTCTAATTAGAAATGTCTGCTTTTAAATTCCCAGATAAAATAAAAACAAACATAGTAGTATATGGAAGATGAGGACTGAGATTTTCCTTCTTGTGGTAAAAATATCAGAACAGTAGAACTTATCACAAAAAAATCCCAGTACCGTGATAAGTGATACCTTGATGGAGTCACAGAACCAGACAAACCTCCCATACTACATATGATACAGATGAATATGCATGATTCTGCATACGATACAGACACATAGGATATCATTAATAATCATCTTGAGATTTCTTCTATTCTGCTAGGGAGGAACACAGTATATGCACATACAGTTAATTAATGCACTATCTTAAAAGCATAGGGCTTGACATAGTCACTCCAGTCTGGTTGGCTTACCCTATATTACACGGTTCAGCTTTGCTGCAAATGACCTGGAGGAAACTGATACAAGCAGGATGCACAACAATGAGCTGAAGCAGGACAAATCAGTCTCAAAACATTTCAAGTGCAGCTGAAAGCAGATGTTATTGTATATTTCATGTGGAAACACAGTTCACAGGAAATTTCCAAATGAAAGTAGTCTGGCTGCACTTCTGAAGAATCTTCAGGATTTAAGATACCTTTTTTTTTATTGCTACTTACAAAAACTGTCATTTAAAGGGGGGCCAAACAGAGAAATCAATGGCGATAAAAAATACACAAGTGAGTAAGAGCTTGAATTAAATACACATTAGAGGAGAGCTGGATGCATCCAGGGAATTCTGTGACTGAGCCTGCTCAAAGACAACATTATACATATCTTTTTGTCTAGATATGCCAATGATAAATGCTTGATAAAACACAGAAAAACAGAGGCTGGGATTCCAGTACTAGTTCATTTGCTGTCTAGAAATAACATAGCCAGGCCTGTTGAAATGGTGCACTTCAGAGGACAGAAAAATAGCAATTTATTACCTTGCAGAAGGGCTGGGACAAAAAATCAGGAAGCATGTGAACCAAAACCATAAAATCACTTGAAGTCTGTGCCTGTCCTCAGGACTGGTAACAAAGTACTAGGATTTAGCTTCTAGGGCAGATTTATTGTGAGGGAAGGCAACTAATGGTCCGTAGCACCTCTGGCATTATAAATTCACATGTAGAATACTGAGTAACATCTAGCAGGGCACTCACTATGCAATCTCCCTGTCCTCGTTGCAGAGGCATCCTCCCCATGTGTCCCAAAATGGTGAAATGGCACCCATTCTTAGGTGTCACTCTGAGAACTGTAATTAGTTCCTTTTCCAAGACACCAACAAGGTATAAGGAATCAATTATTTCTTTAGGGCTGAATATAGCTAGATAGAACCGAATTCTGTAGAATTTATTTTGTTTACGTGATGGTTGTAAGCAAAACAGTCAACTCAGGGAGCTTTCACTTAATTGTAATATATCTAACCAAAAATATCTAATAAATGATTTGGGTATTGAGAAAAATAAAAGTAATTAAACAAATACTTAAATAAACACTTTTTTTCCTCCTTCCCCAAGCTCAACTTAAGCCAAACTCTTATCCTCTCTCTTCAAAGTCTCAACTTCCCTCATTTTTGCTGTGGGTTACAGCCAGCCCATCCCAGCTTCTTTGGTGAGGCCATAAACAGGAGATTGGGGTCATATGTGTAATAGTTTCCTTCTGCTGATCTCTGGTTCCTACTGACTTTCCTCCATTTCTTGTGACTTTATGGTTTTCCTCTGCCACTTCTGCTTCTCAGTGTCCCTGCGCCAGCATGGGTCACCCATGGCCACAGCAGAGATGTCGCTGCTCTGGAGTGGGTTGCCCGTGGCTATAGTCCCTCAAGGTTGCCTCCCAACAAACATCTGGGCCAGCAAGACCATAAACAAGAAGGTACTCATCTCATACATGACATGCAGTGTCTGGTTACTTTGTTGTTTCATATAACCTGACAATAAATCAGCATATCCTGCATTATGTGCCCACTCAAATCGGACAACAAAAGGTCACCAGACCTTCCAGTCTCAGTATGGCTTTATAAAACTTAAAGACCTCATCTGTGTCATAGACAGATTGCATACTCTGAGGATGCTTTATCATTTGTATTCATGCACAGCAGTGCTATCATTATAGATTGCACTACTCAGTTGTTATCTGAGTACTTTGATACTAGTGCAATTCACTGGGCCAAATTTTATTTTCACTCTGTTTCTATTCATGCTGGAGAACTGCACTGACTTGAGAAGCAAAGTTGTCAACTCAGATGAAAAGAGAGAAGATTCATGCCTGTGGGCTCCTGCACCAGCAGAAACAGAAAAATAGACAGAAATCTCTGCTAGGAAAACTCCTGGGAAACATCACGTAAGACTAATTGATCTGTACCATGTGGTCCCACCTATAAATTCAGAACAGACTGGGGATGGAAATAGGTAAGAAGCAGCAATGATTTGACGTAGTTAACTTCAGCTAACTAGAGACTGGCTAAGCAGAAGCACGTCACTGAACATTGAGTCCGTAGGTTTTGAAATACAGTGAAATTTCCAAGTACAGCCATAGTCGAAAAATTATTTAAAGAGGAGGTGGATTCTTAGCAGTTTCAGGTTCTTCTGGGAATTGGACTGAGTCAATAAGATGCATTTATAATTCAGGTACCTTGAGCACTACTCATATTTGCTCCTGCTCTACCAATTTTTGCTCAATTTTTAATAACTCATTGGACTTTGATCAATTTCAAGGTCATTTCCCTTGAATAACCTGGCGACTTTGCCACCAGCTTTCCGGATGTCATTATATTCAGCCTCAGAAAAATGATTTCTTAGTATGTGAAATGCTAAGTATCTTTCAAATATTCACCACCACATCAGAACAATTTGTGTCAGCCCAGAGACAGACATTAGAAAAGGCCATTCTGCAGTCACGATGGTCCTGGTAAGGAATGTGACTTTGCTAACTTCCGGCACTTTTGAGCTACTTTCACCTGTAGTTTAGGTGACAATGAATACCAGTCACAAAGGAAGAATCTGCAGGTTAACTTAGTGCAATACTACAAGACATCAAAAATCACATTTCAATTGGCACCCACAAGTGCCGGTTGAACTAAGTAGCAGATGACGTCCAGCAAGGAGCAGATATGGGAAGGCCAGAGAGATATTTTTTTTGGATCCTTATTCCTCTTCCTACTGGAAAAGACCTTATAAAGTGCTAGAAGTAACTTCAAGTGTATTCGTAAGAGGTGCTTTCACACGGAGGTGAATCCCTTGCAAAAGTCAATGTTAGAGGGAAAATTAGTAACCCACAGCAGTAAGTGAATTCATTTTTAATTGCTTGCAAGCACCACAAAGACTATCAGAGAAACCTAGCACCATGGTTATGTCAACGGTATGGTGGGTAATGTTTTTGTGTGTATGACTCCAGTTTAAGCTCCTGGTGCTCCCAACCCCATATCAGGACTAGGTCTAAGAATGAGCTGCCTCCTCCCTCTCAGACAGTCCTGCACAGAAAGCAAGCCAGGAATGCAGGTCAGAAGGGGACTGTGATCCATGTCAGCAGGGTCTCAGACCCAGTTATCAGAAGACCAGGACCTGCAAGTGCTCTCCATCATGTACTTTTACCTCAGTCAGGTTGTATCTCCTCACTCAGACACTGTATTTTTATTGGCATATTAATTTAGGTGACTGTAAGAAGCAGATAGCACGTAAAAGAAGGACAGATCAACAGTGAACTTGTATTCCATTTTCTTGCTGATAACATAGTCATTAAATAAATGGCAAGAAAGGACTTACATGAGCATCACATGCGTTAGGTTCCTTCAGGATCTGGAACAAAATATTTAATATTAAAATATTTAATATCTATGCTTACCAGTTAATCTATCCAAGGTGCTATTGAATGGATGCATCAAAGAACAAAGAGCAAATAAATGTTCTATCACTAACAAAACCCATAAGTGGACAAAAGTGCAAATGGGCAGAACTCAGTAAACATATTGACATTGTTTTTTCTAAAACACTTTCTACTCCAACAGTGCCATTATAAATGCACTTCTGTTCTCCATAAATGTACAGTGACAGATCCACAAATTATGTTTAAAGATAACTAGTTGAAGTCTTCATTTACTCCATAAGTCCATTTTATACATTTGAACTTTAAAAGATGAACTCTATTTTCTACATTTCTAGTGAAAAAACATTCTTATTTAAAAATTTATTTTAGCTCTACCTAAAAACAATAAGAAAGAAAAGCAACTCTAGGAATGAGAGTATAATCATATAAAAAGTGAAAAACAGGTTAAAACAGGTTAATGGACACAAACAATTTGTCTGTAGATAATATAACTGGGAGCAAAGCAGGAACAGAAGAGGCAGAAACTTGGAACACTAAAAGGAATATATATATATATATATATATATATTTTATTTTATTTTTTTACAGCCTTACGCATAGTCTGATTCCATTCAGGGCTAGAAATGAATTTGATGTAATGTCCACCTTCTTCCATCAACACATCCAGAATAACGTAGCAAGATTTCCTTATTTTTCTGATGACAAAGATACCACCAGCTAAGAATCCACTCTTTTTTGGATGTTTATCCAACACACAACCCACATCCATGGCTACATTCTCATGAGTCTGTCTCTAGTGGGGACAACAAACTTTGTAGCTATGCACTGTTCATGTCTACTTTGACTTACTTTGTGCTCTGCTTACTACAAGAACCAAGGAGATCTGATACATTTCCTTGAGCTTAAGAGCTCAACGGTCAAGTATTTCAAAATGAAATGCCTCAGTGAATTGCGCCTACTTTTGTCTCAAGGATATGCATTATACATCAAAGATATAGATGTGTTAAATTAATGCGCTACCATGATTCCCAGCATCTGTTTTGTCCATTAATTAGGTTTACTGACAAATTAAATACCTTGGCTAAGAAACATTGTACAAAGCCCGTTTTAAAATAGGTCTTGTTTTTCACTTGGTGATGCATTGCTTTATTGACTAAAATGTGTTACACTCCAGAGGCTCAATGTTTTCTGCAGGACACAAAGTTCTGGTAAACAGCAAAAGCAAATTAATTCCATGTTCTGAATTTTTCTCACACTTAGTGGCTCATTTGCTCTTCAGAATGTCCTTCTTAATACAAGTTTTGTTTTCCTTTCCCCTCAATTAACCCCAGAAAAGTGAAATTAAGTTCAATGAACTAATGAATTGAACCTCACAAGATTCCACACTATTTTTAAGGTTTCCCTTTTGAGAGTATCAGTTCTTATGCTTTATCTATAAATAGATAACACTATCCCCAGTAGTGCAATAACCTCATAGTTTTATTTTCTGATGGTAATAAGAAATTAAAAGATCCAGGAAATAATATGGTTGCTTAGCGTGGAACATAAACATCTGAATTCAGAATAAGGTCAAAATTTTAAGGCTGAAAATTCCTTCTGAAGCTCTATGTAAGCACAGATGCATCCAAACTCAGTCTTAGAAACAGGCCTAGAAATTACAGATAAAAATATTCTATGACTTCTTTACTCTAGTTTTAAACTGCTTGAAATTATAGTTTTGATAAATGCACTATCTAATTATTTAAAAATCAGCCACTTAAGTTATTGTGCTCACAATAATAGTATCTAAGTAATTAATTCTAAAACAGAACTTCTATCACTGGAATACATAATAGATTTCTGTATTATAATGTAAAAGTGGTAGGCAATAAATAAAACACTTAAATGGCTATATTAACTTTTTAAATAAAAATAAAAACTGTCTCTTAAATTTTATTTATGCTATACAACCAAGTTTCATTTTATTAGCAATAAATTTTAATAGTCATCAGGTTATCTATTGGACAATAAAATGATGCAGGGAAACTATTTTCATGAAAGTTACTGTGCATAATAAAAAACCATTTTTCTGGGAAAATTTGCATATAGTTAGCTAAGAGGAAAGACAATAGCACTGAAGGAACTTCTAGAGTAAAGCAAGCCCGAAATAACAGGTGATTTTTCAATTATATCATAGGATCAGAATCCCAAATGGACTGGATATTGCTGATTGGAAAGACTCTGGAAAAGAGAGAATGGAAAGTTTTGTGGCCTAGAAGTCATGATCCATAGTGAAAGATGAAATAAGCTCTTTCCAGAAGCATAAGAGACAGCCTGTTTAAGGTCTGCACCTATCATGCAGGAAAGTTCTCTGTGATTGCAAATAGCTCTTTAATCTAGAAGATAAAAAGGTCCAAATGAACCCAGAGGCTGAAAGGCAGAAAAACTCAGACTACAAAGAAGATACAGTTTTTAAACAACCAGTACAATTAATCATTAAAACAAACAAAGAAACAAACAAACAAAAAACAACAAAAAAAACCGCTTGTCATGACCCATAAAGGATTCTATACAATTTGAAAGCTTTTGGAAAATAGGTTATTCCGTAATATTTCTCACAAAAATTGTATAAGATTTTTTATTTTGCTTCTAAAGGCTACACACATAAATCCAACTTTTTTTTTTTCACTTTTATTTTTCAGTAATACAAAATTTTCCTATAAAAATGCTCCTTTACAAAGACTTACCTAATCAGTTTAATCATTCAAGAATGCCTTTTAACTCTTCATTATTCCATCCATTTGCAAATGTAAAATGCATCTTTTTTTAAGATCTTTCACAAAGACAGATTTAAGAACCTTTAGACAAAAGGGCTTTGTTTTAATACAAATCTAAAATGTTAACCACGATGGTGAAAGGTGACTGGACAAACTTGTCAGTACAACTCTAACACTGTCCTGGTTTTGTTAAAAACAAGTTTCTCTTTCAGTGAATTTTGCCTGTCAGCTAAAGCCTTCATATTAACTGCATTTTCCTGGAGAACCAGACACATGTTTTGGTAAACCTAGCAATGGAATGCAAACTTATTGATAAGCATGGATGGACATCTCGCGAGAGAGGCGACGAGGAACAAGTGACTAAGAAACTGACCAACTGTGTATAACATTCCATTCACGTGAATACTTCATATAAAAGTGGGAGACCACGAGGATCTCGTCCCTTTTTCCTTATGGCTGACATTAGGAGAGGATCTTGCTACTCATCCCTGAGAACTGAGGCCTAGTGAGAGACTGAATCCAGCTCCACTTGGTTGCAGAGTCTAATCCAGGACTTTGGGTGCCGGCTCTGCAGTTGCTGAGACTTTCAAGATTGGTTTTGTATATTTTATATTATTTTCTCTATTCTTATTAGTAGCATTAGTAAAACATCTTTAATTTTTCCAACTCTCTTCTCTCTGTCCTTCTTTCCCTCCCAATCACCTGTCCTGAGTGGGAAGGGGGGAGAGGGAGGGGCAAAAAGGGGGAAGTGGGGGGGGAGAGGGGCTTAACAATACATCTGCCAGGGTTTTATTGTCACCCCGCAATCTTAACCCTCGACAAACACATATATTCAAATATGTTTAGATGCTAAAAAGAGCATTAAGGTCTCATTTGTTTGGTTTTTTGTTTTGGGCTTCTTTGTTTTTGTTTTGTTTTTTTGTTTGGACAGGGAGTTTTTATAAATATCCAGACCTTTGTGGCACAAGCACAACTCAAAAGATCTAATTTGGAATGATTTTGGAAAGTCATCACTCCAAAGTAGGATTTCTGGATGTCTGAGAAATCCAATTTTTATACAAATTTTCTGCTCCAGTCCCTGGGAAGTTGGAACACTTGGTGGACATTGTTAACAAAAAGAACTGAGACTCCGAAAACAAAGCATTTTTCTTTTGTACACATAAATACAGACTGAACTCTCCAAATAAATATGCTTTTAAAAAAGAATAAATATATTTTATTTTTTGTGTCTTATTTGTAAAAAAAAGGTGTGCTTATACCAATCTACAGAAAGACACTCATTCATGGTTTTAAAATATTTAGGAATCCTCAGAATATTCTACATAAGGATGAATTAGTTAATTTCCGTATAAAATTACCATTTCAGAGACAATATTTCATTAAAAAAAAAAGTCACTGTAATACCACTGTAATGTCTTTAAGGGATATTTCTTAATCTTGCCCTGATCTTGCAAAATCAGCCATACATAAAAGCAAACTGGCACACATGTAATACTACCAATTAATAGAGAACATCTTTTTCAAAAAGGAAATGTGACCAGCTCATAATTCTCATGCTAATACAGACTTTATTTGAATTTTTCTAAGCATGTATTACAATGTCTGAATTACACGCCAGAACGTACTTTGATCTGGTATTTCTCTGAATGGTAGTGACCGTAATAAGCAATAATCTCTAATATGTCACTCATGCCGAGTACAATTTGATTACATCCTTAAATTATACAATGCTATATGTTGGTGGTGTTTGCCATTACAGAACTGTACCCAAATGCATTTTAAATAGCATAGAACAGAGAATTTGCCACAATGTAAATTTGCAGGCCGTAATAATCCATTTGGTATTTGTTTTTTTTCGTAAAAAAGGACCGCATTTGTAAGAACATTGCCTTGATGGTAACAATAGAGAATCAGAACCCCGGTTCAACAACTGAAATAAAAGGATAATTTAATTTGAACTTGTGTTTGTTCACTGATCTCTAAAATAAGTTCTTCTCTGTGAGCAAAAGAAAACACAGGACAGTGCAGAAGAGAACTTGAAAATCCTTAGGAGGTCTTTTTACACATGCAAGGTTCACTGCACCAGACTGTATCTGCTAATATCTTCAGTAATACACTGATTCAGATGAGAACAGTTCTTATAGACATCTGTGCGCAGCTTTACCTTGACTTTGTTAAGATCTAGACAAGGTTCTCAAACATATATCCATCAAAGAGCTATAGACATTATAACGTGTTCAGTACTGCAGTGCCTGAGATGTTAGGAATTCAGCTCCAGCAGCAAAAATTGCAAGGTTGGGGGCTAAGTTCAATACACCTTGTTAGGTTTTCTGTCATATTTTGCAAGAACCGGTGTTCAGGTGGTTTGAGGGGAGACTTAGGCTTCCCAGAATGAAAGCCAAAAGGAAGGATGTCACTGCCAGAAACATGGATTTAAGGACTAGAAAACTGCTGTCAAACATCTCTGTGAAAGTGGGACATGGAGCCTGCAGTCATATCTTGTTTGGGTATCTCTTTTTACTGATGTTGTCTTTTCTTTCATCCTTCCCAGCACAGGCGGGACTGGCAAGGGGAAGTTCCTACTTTTAAAAAGTATCCATTTAGAAACTTTTCTATTTCATATTATTGCACTTAGTTTCTTCTATCAATAATCATCTTTCAGTCTTGTCATCTTAGTAGCAGTCAGTTCCAAACACATACCCTAATGCACAGAAAAATATGCTGCATTACACTGAGTCATGACGCTAGTAAGCAGATAGTAGTATGCCAATGCAATATCACCATGGATTTTCTAAGCTATTCCAATATAATACATTTAGTACACACACATTTATTGTCAATATATGCAAAAAAAGGCAACATTGCACCAACTTGAACAACAAAAATGAACAAAATTATTAAATGAATAGAATATGCAATAGCAATATGCTTCAGCTTTTTAGAACTCAAATTATTTCACAGCATCTCTCTATGACCATACCACAGATTTCAGTCACCTACTTCTTAACAGCTTTTCTGTTCTTCCAAGAATTCTTTAGTTTATACATGCACTCATGAATCACTGCAGTTAAAAGACAATGGACATCCATATTCTGGAATTTGTTCAGCAAAATCAGCTTGAATTTAAAACCATTGGCAGGAATCATTGGTGGTAATCACCTAGGATTTCCTTGGAATAGCCTCCTTTGCTTCTGTGGTATGTTGATCCGGACTTGCTGCCAGTTGCCCACCAAGCTGTTCTATCGCTCCCCCTTCTCAACAGGATAGGGGGAGAAAATATGATGAAAAGGGCATAATCAAAGTACTGCCTGAGTAGACAAGTGTTCACGTTTGCTACTGAAGTGTAACTTCAAGAAACAAACAGTACATGAATTGTGGGCAGGAAAAAAAAGCATGAAGTGCATAAGGGAACATAAGAACTGTTATACTGAATCAAGTCAAAGGGCAAGCCAGCCCCAGGGTCTGTATATGCACTTAGAAGAAATATTAGAAACCAATCATATACAAGTTGATTCTCAACACTGCCTTCCTCTTTACTCACCACCAGTACTGTCTGTTAACCCTTAACCAAGACTTTACTGAGTTTTGACGACTTTCAGGAGTTCTTCAGATAATTAATAGTACGATTCATCTCTGTGAAAAATAATTGAAATAACCAACACAAAAACCCTGCTTCCTGATATCTTAGTTGCATGGCTTCTAGTATTGTGTAGCATGAGATATACGTCCTCGACATTATTTCTAATTTTGTAAATCACTAGATTAAATATTTCTGGTTTACTTTTCTTTTCCAGCAAAAGTTGTCTCTTACCTTGCACTATTCATGTGTTTTTTTGGGGGGTCTGCTCTATCATTTTAGAGATAGGACAGCAAAAAACAAGACACAGGATTAATGACAGAGTCTTTACTTAGGTCTTACCACTATAACGCAATTGAAATAATAATTTAAAAATTTAGTAATCTTAACTAAGAGTTAATTGTTACATGTAGAGTATTGCATCTGGGTAGGAACAATCCCAGGTTCCAGTCTAAGTTGGGGAATGACTTTTTAGAGAGCAGTGTAGGGGAAAGGGACCTGGGGGTCCTGGGGGACAGCAGGATGACCATGAGCCAGCACTGGGCCCTTGTGTCCAGGAAGGCCAATGGCATCCTGGGGTGTGTTAGAAGGGGGCTGGTTAGTAGGTTGAGAGAGGTCCTCCTTCCCCTCTACTCTGCCCTGGTGAGACCTGTATGTAAGTCAGGCATCTCAGAGACACAATTCCAATATTTTTGAGCTAAGGATAATAGGAATTGTCACACCTATATCTACCTGTGTGTTTTTCCCAGAAGTCACACAAGAAGTAGCAGAACAACAACTCAAATGCAGAATAGGAGAACTGAATGTGAGATTATATGGGAACATGTAAAAAGCAGTGCAAAACACATCTCCAGTCAGGTAGCACAGAACTGAGCTGCCTGGTAATTTTGGTCATTTGCTGATTTAGCAATTTATGAAGTTACAGTTTATAATACAATTCATTAATTTCTATAATGTAAAATATTTCCTCAGAGGTGTATTTCCCATAAGTGAGATGGTTTTGCTGTGGCCATGAATAAATCAACAATGAAATAATATTTATATGCAGTACTAAAAAAAAAAACTGACTTGGGGGAAAACGGAACATAAATAACAGAGAAAAGTTTACAGAAAAAAACCCATACAAACTCAGTAAAAATACATTTATATTATGGTAGAAAAAGGACTCTGTGAAAAAACAATCTGCCTAAACCTAGCATTGCAGAGCTGATATTCATTGTATTGATCAAAACCCTGTTTTGTCAGGGAAATGTTTGATAATATTATTTTGACATAAATTCAGCAACCAACAGGACAGAGAGAAAACTTTTAAGTCTAACGCGCAGTTTTTAGGTTTTAATCAAGAAAAGAATGATGGCCAACGTTTTCTTGAGTGACTAATGTTTTGAGATATATTATTCCTTGAGTGCTTATCTAGAGAATGGTTCCCTTGAAGGGAATCACTAGAGGAAAAGAAACAGTCAGCAATTTCTGAAAACTTTTTAAGAGGGCTCCAAAAGTAGAACCACAAATCAAGTCTTCTCAGATCACTTCTCTAAATCTGTCTGCACTTTCTGTATTTACAGAGTTGTCTTGATGTGTACATTTGTATGCAAGAAGGCAAATACATTATGTTGCTGCTCCTTTGCCTTAAATGAGTTTACAAGGATGTGTGCATGTTTCTGTGAAAAATAAATAAATAAATAAATAAAAGCAGACAGAAAGCTCTTTTCTTCCTCAGAGATACTCAGCTATGCAATTCCTGTTAGTTACATGGCAAAATGTAATTCTCTGATGGCTCTGAAGAACACAGAACTGTTTCTCCAGGCTCCTGTAGTAGCTCCACATGTGCAGCAGATCAAATATTTTAGATACTGTATTTGTGCTCAGGGAAACTGCTTGGACAAAGAGCAGATCTAATGGGCTGTTTGCCTTAGACAACTCTTTTCCACAAATTGATCCTATTTTCTTTCAGTGAAAAAGGTCAATAACTAACATTAAGTGTAATCATAAGTTAACCATAACCATAAGTGTAACCATTCTGGAGCAGAGGTCACCTGATGGTGACCGTCAGGACCTTTCTTCATCAACTAGAGTCGTACTATATACATTTTTGTTTATGTGTACCCAGACTTAAGTTTTTTCAGAGTAAATAATGTATTCTTATAGTATCTACAATGGTGGAATATTAATATCTGATCCTATAATATTTATCTACATCTGTAGAAATAAAATATAAGTAAATGTAAAAGTCTGTGGGGCAGGATTGTCGGTACTCTGTTATTAAGACAACCCAGTACTTCTTTTTCTAAGAAATGTTTTTAATAGGTTATAACAACCTAACTTTTTAGGCATTTGACAATGTCAAATTTGTTGGGTTTATTTTGGCTTGCTTTCTTCTGCATGTAAGACTATTTCATGGAGATTTTTTTGGGTTCGGTTGTTTTTTTTCGTGTGTGTGTGTGTAGGAGGGGAGGGGAGTGTTTGTTTTAAAGATGCCAGAATGGTTGAGAAAAAGTTTCAGTGAAAAAAACTATTGGCCAATCCTGCTTAATCCACTCTAACACACCTTTAGAGACATTTCCCCCGAAACATCCTTTCATAGTTTCGTCCTTTGAAAAAAGAACTTG
The DNA here is from genome assembly GCF_964273445.1 of Streptopelia decaocto. Lineage (NCBI taxonomy): Eukaryota > Metazoa > Chordata > Aves > Columbiformes > Columbidae > Streptopelia > Streptopelia decaocto. Next base: position 205,824,505 of record NC_138663.1, on the reverse strand, counting down.
AAATTTGCCAGGGGTTATTTGATATCAAAAATACCCCATCTTCTGGCCTCAGGACAATACAGCCACATCAGAATCTTCTGAGACTTGCTCGAACATCTGATACTACCCACCAATGACTGAACTATATATCATTAGTGTCCCCAAAGAATGGCTGAACTCAGAAACACTTCCCTTATAATGGCTGCCCATTAGTCCTTCCTGTTGCCATTGCACAGTCTGGTTACATGATGCTCTTTCAATGAACTGCAATATTTTAAGGGAGCATTGTCCATTTCTGTGCACTGAATAAGAGAGGAATCTGCAGGAGAAAAAAAAAATGTTGTACAAGTATGAATAGAGAAAATAAGGCTGAATTAATTGGCCCGACAACCTTATTCCTGGAATCTGCTAAATTCTGAGAGCCTCATTTGTCCGCCTGAGTACTATTTTTGCAGACTTCATGTGCAAGTCTGATTTTAGTTCAATAGTACCTCAAGCTACAAACTAAAGTGAGGTGGAGGTCAATCAACTGCTTATATTTCGTCTGAATTAAACCACACTATTTTCCAATAATGGAGATTGAATACAAGTTGTGATTATGTTTTCACATCATGTATATGTGTACTGAGCATATTTGTCTTTGTAACACCCAGAGCAAAATAATATGAGTTCAGAAAGATTTTTACATTACATGTAGCTGTGAAAAAGTTTAGTTTATTTCTGTTAGGTGTTACTTATGAAATGGTACATAGTCACATTACCTTTAATTAGCAATATTCCCGCAGTCATCAAGCATTTCAGTCATTACTTCATTTTTGCAGTAAAAATGCTTGTTAAATGTGGTTTCTGATGGACATACATAAAGAAACTATAAAGGGTATGGGAGATGAATCAATGAAATAAATATTTACAGAGGATTAAGGTCTGTAAATTATGTATCTTCACAAGAAGATAACTTTCCTGCCAAACATCCTATTGATCTTCTCAGGCTCTTCAACCCTTCTTCCTTTCTGCTGAATATATTCTAATAACAAATACAAGATTGCTAAGTTTCAGAGACAACTGACCCCTAAGACTACAACCTACAATGGTTCTGTATAGATATCAGGGGAAACTTAGAAACATGCAAAAAATGTAGAACAGACAATACATAGAATCATAGAATCATAGAATGCTTTGGGTTGGAAGGGAACTTAAAGATCATCTAGTTACAAACCCTCTACACCTTCCACTAGATCAGGTTGCTCAAAGCCCCTTCCAACCCGACCTTGAACACTTCCAGGGATGGGACATTCACAGCATCTCTGGGCAGCTTGGGATTGCTCCAGCCTGTGTACAGGACCTTCCACTTGGCCCTGTTGAACTTCATGAGGTTTGCACAGCCCCACCTCTCCAGCTTGTCAAGGTCTGTTCAGATGGCATCCCTCCCTTTCAGATTATCAACCATACTACACAACTCAGTGTTGTCGGCAAACCTGCTGAGGGTGAACTCAGTCCCACTGTCCATGTTGCCAACAAAGATGTTAAACAGCACTGGTCCCAATACTGACACCTGAGAAAAGCCACTTGTAATTGGTCTCCACTTGGACATAGAGCTATTGATTGCAACTCTTTGGGTGCAACCATCCACTGCATTTCTTAACCACCGAGTCATCCATCGTTCAAATCCTTGTCTCTCCTACTCAGTGTTCCTGTGCTCTATCAGTATGAAGTTTGGTGTGAGCTGCTCTTTATGTCACCTTGTAGAATAAGTAGATCTAATTTCATTGGTCACATAAAGGTCCATGGGAATCATAGGAAAGTTAAAAACCAGTCCTTCAAATTCGAATGTATCTATGAAGTTATGAGCCCAGTAGGGAGGTGAACTGGGGAACACAGCATGATTGCTTACCCATCACATGCCCCATAGCACATCAACTGTTTCTGGTACATTAACTAGATAATTCTAGTTCCCTAAGATTCTTTAGTACACCTTCAACCATTGAGACCACAGATGCTCAGAACCTCCAAAAAATGTCAACTGTTTATCTTTAGTGGGACACTGACATTTGTGTTTCCATTTCTGAGAAAATCTGGGGTCTAGTCAACATATTATTCTCAGCTCTGAAGTCATTAAAAAAACATTTTGCTCTAACTCTAACTGCACAACATGGGGAGGAGAAAGTCCCCTCCTTTGTGGGATCAGCCTCTCTACATGATGGGGTTATAGGTATCCTTTACTCAATGAATCTACATAGGTCCACTTTTTCCTTTAGCAATATGTGATTCATAATGTCATGACCCCTAGACAGAACTTAAATGGAGCTGTGAACACATACTGAAGAAGGAATATAATCTTCTTTCCACTTAGACTCACAGCAAAAATATGTCCCTTTTCAGGGCTCAGTAGTTAATTAATAGCAGAATATGTTTAAATAGACTAAGTTGTTGTACATGCTTTGGAATTCAATGAAACTTAATAAGGAAAATCAGGCTCTTTTATGTTAACTAATCACTTATGGTTAAGCTCTCTTTGTAACATCTTCACTGCATTATTCCACAGACTATAAATTGCTCCTTTCAGTGTAGGCAATATTTCTCAACTCTCACGCACCATAAATCATATTTTCTTCTCAATCTGCCAGTTTTATTTCAAACAATTGTACTGAAGTGTGCACCACAATTCACATGCCATATATTACCCCCTATCAACAGCTGCTTTAACTGCCACAATTCCTACTTTCCAGTTTCAGTTTCATATTTATGTATCTTGTCAGTTGGGAAAACAAATACCTTGAAATCACTTCCAGACAAAGAAATAAAGAATATTAGATTGGATAAGTCTGTCAGTAGCACCTTGGGATTTTCAACATGATTTTTACTGACCAGCACCAGCACAGTTGTAAATTATTTGGACAACCAATAATAGATCATATTTCTGAGTCTAAAGGCCTAATAATGTGTCTTCACACATTATTACACAGTGTTTACTTTGAAGTAGTGCAATTGCTGATAAAAACAGTCTGGTAGATACTGAATTGTTTTTATTGGTAGATACTGAATTGTTTTTATTGGTTTATAATGGAATGTTCTTGTTTCTTACTCACATCTCCTAGTTGACTACAATTCTGTATAGTTTGATATTGACCTGAACACAATAAAAAAAAATTAACTAGATTTACAGAAAAAAAGTTCCATTCAAGGACTTAGAAGACTTTGAGGATGACTAGGAAAAAAAAAAAAAAAGAAAAGTAAATAACTATATCATATAGTTGTTCAGAATTATATTTTGAAAGGCTGTAATTCCCTGTGACATGCATAAAAAATGACTAAGTCCTCAAAACTATGGAGCAGCCATGCTTCCAGTACAGTTATAGATGAGAAGCCAAGAACTCGCTTCTCTTGAACTAACATTCCTCCAGTAAAAAATGTACCCCATGATGCAAAGAGGCAGTATCTTAATGGTTAATGCCTCAGGGAGGTTGCACTATTTGTGTGTTATGCATATGCTATCAGTCCTAAGCAACATAATGAGGCAGATAGGTAGGTAGGTAGGTAGGTAGATAGACAGATAGATAGATAGATAGATAGATAGATAGATAGATAGATAGATACTTTTATTGTCATTAAATCCTTTTTGGGGAAAAAAAATGGACATTTATACAGGGTGTAATTTATCTTGTGGTCCATAAATTAGGCATCTAATTTGTTTATTTAAATATCCTGTTATAACTGAATAGATACAACCACCTCAGGAAGGAAGTTCAAGGAATTACAATATTGGTTTCTTTAAATGGATTTTACTGTATTTCAATTTTTTCTCATTGCTTCTTGTCCTTCCACTGGATACCACTGTGAGGAGTATGAGTACTTCTTCTTTACTCTCTGCTGTCTAGTATTTATACACTTTGATAAGATCCACCCTGAACGTTCTTTTCCCCAGGCTGGACAGTCCCAGCTCTCTCAGCTTCTTTTTGTATGAAAAAAAGCTCCAATCCCTCGATTGTCTTCATGGCCCTTTGCTGGACTCATCCAGTCCCTCTTGCACTGAGGTGCCCTGAAAAGGACACAGCACTCCAGGGTTGAGCATAAGGGAAGGATCACATCTCTTCCTGCTGGCAACATTCTTCCTAACACATACCAAGAGGCTCTTGGCTTTTTTTGCTGCAAGTGCGCATTGTTGTCTCATGGTAAGCTTGGTGTCCACCTGTACACCAAGGGTCTTCTCTACAAAGCTGCTTTCCATCTGGTCAGTCCCCCGATTGTCCTTGTCCATGGAATTGACCCTCCTCAAGTGTAGAAATTGGCATTTGCTTTGTTGAACACCATGAGGTTTCTGTCAGACCATTCTCCGGTTTGCCAAGGTCCTTCTGAATGGCAGCACAACCATCTGGACTATCAAATACTACTCCCAGTTTCATATCGTATGCAATGTTCTAGGGCACACTCCATCCAAGTCATTAAAGAACATGCCAAACAGTATCAGTTCCAGTGCTGACCTCTGAGGTACACCTCTAGTGACTGGCTTCCACCCAAACTTTGTGCTGCTATTCATAACCCTTTAGTCTTGGCAGTTCAGCCAGCTCTTGAGACACCTCTGAGTCCACTTCTCTAGCCCATACTTCCTTAGTCTGTAGATGAGGATGTCATGGGACATGGGGCGGAAAACCTATCTAAAGTCAAGATAAACAATATCCACTGCTCTTTCCTCATCCACTGAGCTAGCCATGTAATGATTGAAGGCTATAATCGTGATCAAGGACTTCTCCTCCATAAATTCACGCTTAGTATTCCCAGCTACCTTCTTGTCTTTAATGTTTGGAAATAGTTTCTAGTTCATCCTGCTCTTAGTTTCAGGACGTGTATTTCTTATATGGTCCCTCTCCACAGAAATGCACCTGTGGCAGAATCAGTAGCTGTCTGATAAAAAGTGATCTAGATGCACAGGAAGATTCAGGTTTTGCAGTTTTTCATCATTACATACTTCAATATTGTTTGGAATATTTGGGGGGCTGAACAATCAACTGAAAGGAAAAAGGCTACAGATCTAGTCAGATTACAAGTCAGCAGCCAATTGACACCTATTCTTCTACATTTCTAGTATCTCTTTTGCTGTATCAGCTTTTGCTTTCTGCTTTTCACATTTCCATCATGTAGCAGAATAAGAGTTGAAACCATGAAGCTTAGTGACAAACAGTTCTGTGAGGACCTAAAACTAAAGAATACATCTTATCAGCCTGCAGAGAAGTTTCTTTAATAGCTACTGGCTATTAGTTTTCTACCGATTAGTTTGATGGAAATTAGAACTATAAACAGGTAATTGCTTTGAAAATAGGATTATGACTTCATTTGGGCATAAATGCTAGCTGCTCTTCACCCTTAAGGAACATGACTTTTTGACAAAGAAAGGTAACTTGCACCTGACAGGATAAATTCTGTGATCCTGCACTTCCACTGAAGTTCAGAGTGCTCTGTAACTCACTACTTCTGGTACTTTTAAGTGTCATCTCATAATATGTTTAGTAGTCAATAGATCTCTAAAAGGTCTGCTGGATGGGTATATTTAATGGCCTGCTAGGTCTTTAACACCTCTGTTTGAAGAGAGATGAAAAATTGCTCTTAGCAACTGTAGATTAGAAGTACTTAAGATTGTAGTGCTTTAGTTGAAGTGTTGCTTCTTTGAAGTTTGCGTTTTTCTTCTTTTGACTATGTATCAAACACTGATTTATTGTTTACAAGTTTACTATTAAAACTCTGTGTTTTCACTCATGAAAACAATGAGTGATAAAACACTGATGCAGTTCTTCTGAAAGAACACATTTATTAAAAATGCAACATGTAATTCCCCTAATGGAATTCCCCGTGCTTGCAAATCCTACTAGAAATATTAGACAGCTTAAGTCCAACAGCAACCAAATTTCTGCCTGAAGGGGTATGAATATTCAACGATTTTTTTTTTCTTTCATTTCAGTAGAAAGAAACCTAATGTCTATTTAAGCTTCTTGCAACCAGCTAGTTATACATGCTTAATGCACCCCAGCGCACAGTTGGCTCTTTTGGCTGCCAGAGCACACTGTTGACTCATATTGAGCTTGTCATCAACCAAAACCCCCAGATCCCTTTCTACAGGGCTGCATTCCAGCCTCTTGTCCCCCAGTCTGTATATGCATCCAGGATTACACCATCCCAGGTGCAGAATCTGGCATTTATTCTTATTAAATTTTCTACGGTTGGTGGTTGTCCAGCAATCTAATCTATCAAGATCTCTCAGTAAGGCCTCTCTACCCTCAAGTGAATCAACAGCTCCTTCTAATTTAGTATTGTCGGCAAACTTAGTGTGCTCTCAAATCCTTTGTTCCAGGTCATTGACAAAAACATTGGAGAGAAATGTCCCTAAAATTGAGCCCTTGCGAATACCACTAGTGACTGGCTGCCAATCTGATGTTACCCCTTTTACTACAACTCTTTGAGCCTGATCCTTCTGCCAATTATTCTCCCACCGTGTTGTGTACATGTTCAGCTGCATACTGGATGTTTTTTTTTTCCAGAAGGGTACTATGAAAGAGAGTATCAAAAGCTTTCCTAAAATAAAATTTAGAAAAAACAAACAAACAGACAAACAAACAAAAACACATACACACAAAAAAAACCAAACCACCACCACTTCTACTGCCTTCCCTTCATCCATGAGGTGTGTAACATTGTCATAAAAGGATATTAAGTTAGTAAGTCATGATTTTTCCATAGTGAGCCCATGATGACTTTGACCAATGACTGCGTTGTCTTTCAAGCACTTTCCAATAACTCCCAAGATAATCTTCTCCATAATTTTACCAGACAACACAGTAATGATGAGCTACTTAGCTCTTGTAGAGTGTATTGCACAAGTTTAAACTGTCTTTGTTGCTCCACTTTTGAGCTCCATGTCCTCCAATATTCTTGTAAAAGGTTGAGAACAAAATTGAGTATTACCTTCCACTATTGGTCTCATATGTGCCTGTATTTGGGTTACATGGCAAGGTTTTGGTAGTGGGAGAGGATGCAGGGGTGGCTTCTGTGAGAAGAGACTAGGAACTGCCCCCATGCCAGACAGAACCTGTTCCAGGTGGCTCAAGAATGGATCTGTTGCTGGCCAAAGCTGAGCCCATCAGCAATGCTGGTGGCTCTTCTGCTATAACATATTGAATAAACAGTACAAATGCTGTGCAACAGCTGGGAGAGACATGGAGTCAAAACAGTGTGAGAGAAAACAACTCTTCAGGCACAGGTCAGCAAAGAAAGGGGAGGAGGAGGTACTCCAGGCACAAGAGCAGAAATTGCCCTGTAGCCTGTGGAAGAAAGCTATGGAAGCAGGTCGGTCCCCTATAGCCCATGGAGGAACAGGCAGGAGCAAATATCCACACTGCAGCCCATGGAGGACTCCATGCTGAAGCAGGTGGAGGTAGATATCCTGAAGGAAGCTACAACCTATGGAGAGCCCATACAGGAGCAGGCTTTTGGAAGGAACTGTGGCCCATGGAGAGGAACCCATACAGGAGCAGGTTTTCTGGCAGGAACTGACCATGGAGGGGGAGTAAGTAGAAGGGTCAGGAATGAAGGAGTGAAGTTGAACCTGGAAAGAAAGGGTTGGAGGAAGACGTTTTTAATCTTAATTTTTAATTTATCTTTCTTTTTTTTTTTCTCACCTTCCTACTCTATTTTTAATTAGCAATAAATTAAATTAATCTTCCCCAAGTCAAATCATTTTTGCCCATGACAGTAACTGCTGAAAAATCTCCTTGTCCTTATTCCAACCCATAAGCTTTTCCATCTTATTTTATCCCTCTGTCATGCTGAGGAAGGGGAGTGAGAGAATGGATGGGGGCACCGAGCAGCCAGCCAAGGTTAAGCCACCACGATGTCCCGTATAAAAGTAATATTAACTTTCTATTACATGATGCTCCTGGTTTTACAGCAGGAATTCACTTTCTGACAATCTTACATCCCTCCTTTTAAGGGTATAAGTTCCCTGTAAAATAAAGAAGGACTTGAAAATAAAAAATTTACCTCCCCGAAGCAGTAGGAAAGGCTGGAATCAATAATGTCATATTTTTTATATACTCTGTATAAAAGTAGATGTTTAATGGAGAAAGTTTAAGGGGGAGCAGAGATTCTGTAGAGCAGAAGCCAGATGTTAGCTGGAAAGTTACATCACAGGACAGAGAAAATATGAATTTCAGCTGATTACTGGAAAGATCAAGTAAATGGAATTTCCTGTATTTACATTTGTACTTACTGCCTCTTTCATTCCACTGACTACTGGCAAGAAAAACCTGGGTCCACCTTCTTTACTGCCTCTTGTCAGATATTTATATACACTGGTGAGATCTCCCCTGAACCTTCTACACACTAAATAATCCCACCTGTCTCAGCCTCCTTTTGTATAGCAGCTGTTCCAATCCCTTAACCACCTTAGTGACCATAATGATATCAAGTAACCAGGTAACAGCTTCTGACTGTGTGCTGGACCAGACACAAGCCTATGTACAGTCATGACTCTGGTCCAACTTCTTCCTCTCAACAGCAACAGAGGCAGCTCTGAAGTCAGTGCAGAGCTATATGAGTACGTGCGGAGCTATTTGACTCTCTGCAAAAGTGGTTTTCTAGCTCTACTGGGAAAACAAACAAAAAGTTATCATTTTGGAAATGGTTTATGTGCTCCATAGTAATACAATGGTATTTGGCACCGTGGGTTGACCCTAGTTGATAGAGGGTTGATCCAACCAGTCACTTGTTTGTTCTCTCTCAGGGGAATGGTGGAGAGAATGGGAAGGGGAAAGGCAAGAAAACATCATAGGTAGAGATTAAGACAGTCTAATAAACAAAGGGGAAGAAGAAAGAAGGAAGAAAGGAAGGTAGGGAAGAAGGAAGGGAGGAAGGGAGGGAGGAAGGAAGGGAGGAAGGGAGGGAGGGAGGAAGGAAGGGAAGAAGGGAGGAAGGGAGGAAGGGAGGAGGAGGAAGGAAGGGAGGAAGGGAGGGAGGGAGGAAGGAAGGGAGGAAGGGAGGGAGGGAGGAAGGGAGGAAGGAAGGGAGGAAGGGAGGAAGGGAGGGAGGAAAGAAGGGAGGAAGGGAGGGAGGGAGGGAGGGAGGGAGGGAGGGAGGGAGGGAGGGAGGGAAGGAAGGAAGGAAGGAAGGAAGGAAGGAAGGAAGGAAGGAAGGAAGGAAGGAAGGAAGGAAGGAAGGAAGGAAGGAAGGGAGGGAGGAGGAGGAAGGGGGGAGGAGGAAGGAAGGGAGGAGGGAGGAGGAGGAAGGAAGGGAGGAAGGGAGGAAGGGAGGAAGGGAGGGAGGAAGGAAGGAAGGGAGGAAGGGAGGGAGGGAGGAAGGGAGGAAGGGAGGGAGGAAGGAAGGAAGGGAGGAAGGAGGGAGGAAGGGAGGAAGGAAGGAAGGGAGGGAAGGGAGGAAGGGAGGAAGGGAGGAAGGGAGGAAGGAAGGGGGAAGGAAGGGAAGGAAGGAAGGGAGGGAGGGAGGAAGGAAGGAAGGAAGGAAGGGAGGAAGGAAGGGAGGGAGGAAGGAAGGGAGGGAGGGAGGAAGGAGGGGAGGAAGGAAGGGAGGAGGAGGAAGAAGGAAAGGGAAGGAGGAAGGGAAGGAAGGGAGGAAGGAAAGGAGGAAGGGAGGAAGGAAGGGAGGAAGGAAGGGGGAGGAAGGGAGAAGAAGGGAGGAGGGAAGGAAGGGAGGAAGGAAGGGAGGAAGGAAGGAAGGGAGGGAGGGAGGAAGGAAGGAAGGAAGGAAGGGAGGAAGGAAGGGAGGGAGGAAGGAAGGGAGGGGGAGGAAGGAAGGGGGGAAGGAAGGAAGGGAGGAAGGAGGAAGGGAAGAAGGAAAGGAGGAAGGGAGGAAGGGAGGAAGGAAAGGAGGAAGGGAGGAAGGAAGGGAGGAAGGAAGGGAGGGAGGAAGGGAGGAAGGGAGGAAAGGGAGGAAGGAGGAAGGAAGGGAGGAAGGAAGGGAGGAAGGAGGAAGGAGGAAGGGAGGAAGGAAGGAAGGGAGGAAGGAAGGGAGGGGAGGAAGGGGAAGGAGGGAGGGAGGGAGGGAGGAAGGGAGGAAAGGAGGAAAGGAAAGGAAAGGAAAGGAAAGGAAAGGAAAGGAAAGGAAAGGAAAGGAAAGGAAAGGAAAAGGAAAGGAAAGGAAAGGAAAGGAAAGGAAGGAAAGAAAGGAAGCATACCAAGGCAATTGCTCACCATCTCCTACAAGTAAACAATGCCCAGTCTCTGTCCAATGACTACCTACTCAACCACCACCACCCTTTCACTCTCTTTTTTGTTGCTGAGTATGATATTAAATGTCATGGAATCTCTCTTCTGTAAGTTAGAGTCAACTGTTCTGGTTGTGTCCTCTCCCATCTTCTTGAATACCCCAGTTTTCTCCCTGGGGAGCACAGTTAGAAACAGTGGAGGTCTTGACACAATGCAATAGTTAAAACCCAGTACACAGAGCCTCTGAAATTTAAACACGAGGCTCAAGAGCCCGCATCTAAATGTTCAAGAAATGCTAACGTCTTGGGAACTACCTGGAGACTCCTTTCCCATGAGGATGAATTTCAATAAATAAATTATCAATGTTTTCTAAAAAAGACTTCCCTGAAGGTGCCTCACATCTTGTATCAGAATCTCTCTTTCCTTCCAAGAATACCAAAAGAAAAAATATACTATCCAAAGTGAATAGCTGCTTTCAAAAATCTGACTCCCATTTCATTCCCTTGATTCTTAGTTATGCTGACAAACTCAGGAAAGCCTGAAAAACCTTTCATAGCAAAATAAAATAATTAAATTTCTTGTTAATTAAATTCTTCCTTAGCAGAGAACCATAAGAGGCTAATGTCCCACATACATCTTGCTTCAGCCTCATGCTGCCATTCTGCAGAAGATAAATTTCTCCCGTCAATGCAACTTTATCAATGATTCCTACTCTTAATAATCACATCAGGGCTATACAGAATTAAACATATGAGCCAAAAAATAAGAGCATGAATGCCAGCTCGCCTACAATACTGAGCATGATACAATGTTGTGCTGTCTTTATGAAGGACTCGGAGGATCTTGTCCATTAAAAGGTAATAATGGAAGAGTCCCCCAAATAACATATTTTGATATTCAAAGGGGTATAAAACTCCTGAAAGATTATTAAGTTCAGCTAAGAGGACCATAATACAGGGATTCTCTTGCTAAATAGCCAAGCTTGAGCATTCCATCAAGTCAAAGACTTTAGAAAGCTATAACCCTTCCTAGAAATATCTCTAATACTACAAACATATGCATTATGAAAAGAAAAATGAAAAACAGATATCTGCATAAGTAATCTTTTGTGGAGCCTCTCCGGTAGATCTGGCAGTGGTGCATGCTTATTTCCTCTTCCTAGAGCACTGTTCCATTCCTCAAATGCACGCATTCACACATGCCCTGTTCCCACTCACATGTTCAGCCAGTGAGCTTCATTCTCCAATTTTCCTTTTACAATCCTGTTCTCATTTACAATGGGGTTGTTCACATAATCTTCCTGGAATTTTCTATTACCTGGTCCAGTAAGATCAGCTACATGAAAAATTACTTCTTATCAGCTTCTAATAGGGAGGGAAACAACACCCTGCGGACTACTCAAATAGAGTATTAGATATTTATATGTTTTTCTTTGTTGAAATCTAAAATCTATGCAGAAGGTTTACTAATATGGGGTTTGACATGCCCTGAGAAGCCCCGTCAATCTGGGAGATATTTTATTAATCTCTTTTCAGCTGTGATAACACTCAACAAACAAGATGAGCCACCCCAGTGAAAAGGGGGACATTTTCCCACCTTTTCCATTACTTTTTAGGGGACACCGCTTCTCTGAAATCCAAGTTTAAGGTAGTCAGACTAAATCCTCATATACCATTATAAAAAGAGACTGTGAAAGTAATGATATAAATTATTTATTTTCATTAAAACATGGCTTATAGTTGCCCCTGGTAAAGCTTTTAGGGAAAATTAACAACAAAAAAATAAGCAGATCATGTCTTTGTAGTATCTAGGATATAGTATCTGCTTTTTCTAGACAAAAGACTTCTCTAGATCTCTTTACAAAATTTTGTTCCAGAGAAATCATGACTGATATTCAAGATGAGTTGATATTTCATCACAGTGTAACCCAGACAGGAATCACACTTCCTCTACCAGGAGGCAATTTCACAGTTTACATATAAATAACATTTTAAAAATAAATAATTTAAAAATAAATAGTTTTAAAAAATATTTTCAGGTTCTTTTTTTTTTTAAAAAAAATATTGTTTTCATTCCATTGTGTTAAAAATGCTCCTATGGGAGTAGGAATTTTGCTTGTACCTTTTCTAATCAAATAATATGCACACTTCCTGACCTCTTCAGGTCACAGTTAATTTATTACCACGATGAATGCAGACAGCATTGCCTTCCTTCTACACACTCCTGAGATTTACCACATGAGGTATTTTTAAGTATAAATCCCTTAACATCTGCCTTAATTTAGTAGATAAGATCATTAACAGCCATTATATCTAATCAACATCTAATCCTTGTAGAAGGGATTCATTAGCAGGATGAAATGGGAGCAAAAGCCCACTAATGATAAATGTTTATTTTCTTTGAATAAATTTCCGCTAGGGAAGAACTGCCAGCACTTTAAAAAACTCTCTCAGAACAACGTTGAATGGTATATTGAAGGATCACCCTCAAGCAGTGGGATATTAAAAATGAGACGCTTGCTCTTACATCTACAAACACAAAACAGATTCTTCACAAAATGGAGAAGAGGGTCAGAGTTAAGAATATTTAGGACAATGATTTGCTTACAGTGTCACATGGAGTACAATACTCTTTTCTGCATAAAGATTATATTATTATGCTTCCAGAAGCTTTTTACTGTATGTGGATATCCAGGACCACATACCATAGTCACAACATTTCTGAGATCTGTATGAAAGGAATAAGAGAATGTGACTGTACAGCTATAGGATTTCCGTGTCTTTTAAAGTCACCAGGTACACTTTCTGAAATGCCTGGCCTTGGGCTTATATGTTTTCAAGTTAAACTACACAGGCCTCTGACTGTTATATTGGAATATAAGTCATGGTAACTATGGTTTATACATCAGGATGGAGGGACTTGAGTCACTTGACAGCTGAGGAGGAACAGAGTGATAAGGCAAGCTTCTGCCTGCCAAGCCCCCAAATCTTTTCTTTTTGTTTTTATTTTAGATTGGCTGAAGAAGGAGGCAAGGCTTAAAACTAGTAGTCCTAATAAGGTCTCTAAATAATTCAGTAGCTGCTGAGGAGTAGCATATTTTAAGCTATTCTTCTCCTTCCTACCATAGTTTTTTTCAGGTAAGTGATTACAACAAACATAAATTTCAAAGTAGCTCCAAATTATTTAAAAGACTTTCACTGTAGCATAAGCATTTACCTACTCTTCAAATTCTAATCTAAGGATGTTCAAGCATTTGTTTCTCATATATTGCACTTCTGTTTGCTTCTACAAGTTTGGAAATTACTCCTGCACTTTAGCCACTTGTGTAAGCAACCTTCTGCCAAATCCCCATCCATCCTCTGGTTGAACAGAGAGAATTCAAATAGTAAACACATCTTGATCTTCAAAGAATCTCTGTATTAATTGCTTTTGTGTGCTTAACCTCAAAGATGCACTTAGAAACTACCACCATTTTGGGGTTTTGGTTGATTTTTACATTCAAGTTATATTGAATAAACTCCTAAACACCACTGAAGACAGGGTCTTGAATCCAAACCCAACACTGACCATTTCTCCAAAAGTATCTGTTTCTCTGGAATAATATAGCAAAGTTCTGGCTCCCTTTTTCTAACCCCATCAATGCCTGATTTCTGTGATTTTATGACAGCCTCAGAAAGTTCATCAAATTGACCTATTCTGACCTAACTACAAGTCAGCAATGTAAGACGTGAGTATCACCCATTTCAATCTAGAAAGGACACACAGAATCCACAATTACCATTTCAGAAGATGAGTATCATTACCATTAAGCTAGTGTACAAAAGCCAGGCTCTGATTAGAAATGAGTCTGGCTGTGACTGTTGTGTATTTTTTTGAATACAGAACTTAGTATTCTGATGTGCTCCAAGCAGGCTTACCAGAACATGACTTTCAGAAAACTTGTGTGCAGATAAAACTAGTCTGATAAAACTAAATACTAAATCATGCAGGATAGGAAATAGATGCCTCATCTTATAGCGCAGCAGCAAGAGATGTTTCCAGCCACATGTGAGACGGGAAAATGGAACCTGGAGTGCTGGTCTCCATCAGGCTTCTCTGATTAATCAATCCTAAATTTTTGTGGCAGTTGATGACTGAACATGGCCAACTGAAGTTCATCAAAGTGGTTTAATCTTGAGAAAAAAATAACATTAAATTACTTCTAGAAAAAAAAAAAAATTGACACTTAACCCATAAAACTTCTACAGTTTGGATCAACCTGACCTCCAGACTCGGGCACTGACTCACGGAGTCTACAGTGCACCAGGTAGGATAGAATCATAGAATCAGATTGAGGCTTATTTAGTATTTGCCCTTTATATTTGTCCTTTCACATCATGTTAATCTTCCCACACCCCTCATTTTGCATACTTATCTCTGTCCTCTTGTTGTTTTGTTTTTGAAATCTAAAATCCATACAGAAGTTTCACTAATGTGGGATTTTACATACTCTGAGAAGCCCTGTCAATTTTGGGGGACATTTTATTAATCTTTTTTTTTCAGCTGTGATAACACTCAACAAACAAGATGAGCAGCCCCAGAGATAACTTTTACAGTGATATATGCAGCTATGGATAGGACTTAACACCAAGGTCAGGAAAATTCACACAATCTGTTCGAGAACATAATGTTGTAAAACTGAACTCATAAATAGACTTTGAGAAAAAAAGTGAACAGAGATGAACAGCGAGAAGTGCATGCTCATTTGGCACTAAGCATCTATTCAATATTGACTCCCATGCAGGAAAACCCTTCTTAAGACATGAGATGGGTCTCCATCAGATTGTTCCATTTGGGATTCAGTGTCTGTCCCTTCCTCAAGCTAGCAGTAATTCTCTATTCACATGGATCCCTGAAAGCTGCCTTTAAAACTGGTCAGTAAAGGTCTATCTATGTATTTGCTGCTCACGGCCCCAAGCCTGATAGTGTTCAAGAAGAGACTGGACAACGTCCTCAGACAGATGGTGTGAACTGTGGGGTTGTCCTGTGCAGGGACAGGAGTTGGACTTGATCCTTGTGGGTCCCTTCCAACTGAGGACATTCTATGATTCTATGGAAGTGGGGAACAGGAAGGCATCACGAGCAGAGAGGAGGCAAGGATCACTCCCTCCAAACCAGGGTGAAGGACTGTGAAGCAGAGAGTTTAGATAGACAGTAACCAATGTTTTCTTGAACATTATACCATGACTGTGTAGATGAGCATCAGATCATCAAAGCACCTACTCTCTCTCATATTTAGTTTGTTAGTGGATCATTAATGTAATTAATTATCTGCTGATTTCCCAGAAAAAGCTTTACCTAGGAAGAAAGGATGATGAGAGTCCTTCCCCACAAGCATTACCCGGTATTTTTAAAAAGGTCTGATTAACTCCAATATAGTAATATTTCTGGGACAATAAAGGCCAGATTTTCAAGAAAGATGTAATTTAAATACGCGTGTTGAAATTCCTGCTGGATTAGCACACGCAGGTTGCCACTCATCACAAAGGAGGCAGCTCCCGTGCCTCCTACTTTAGGTGGCTAACTACTGTTGCAACACCTGACAAATGGATGTCTAACACAGGCAGAATGATGAACAAAGCTGAGACTAAGACTCATTAAAAAGATATTGTGATACCTAATGCATTTTCATTAGCTCAGCCTAACTCCCTTATTCTCATGTATCCCACAAGACTTTATTAAAGAACTGTCTGCCTCTCAAGAAAGTACATAAGCAAGGTTCTAACCTTCCACCACAGAATGCATAGGAATCAGCATACATAGATCTAGCTGAAAATTCCACATACTCAATGGGTAGGAGCTCAAAGCCAGCTAGATGATGCAAGGAACACTCTGAGTAGTACAGTATCTGTTGTAACTCAGTATGTCTTCTTCGCAAGACAAAAAATAAGTGGAAAGCATAAGGATGGTTCAGGCTGTTCTAACGGTTTAATTTAAGAAATCAAGATTTTATAATATAAGCATATGAGAAGAGACAGAGACAAATCCAACATATACTGAAGCTGGTGTTTAAAATGCAAAGTGTATCAGAGTCAAGAGCAAAAACCTTAGTCTTCATCAGAGCAGGATTTTGCTTTGGATGGAATCCACTCCTTGACTTGACCAGACAATGGACAGCACGAACTCAACAGGTCATCAGCTTCGCTTCTGTGCACTACGTCCTGGGGTAGATGGATGCTGGTGCACATACTGTCCTGAGTGTAAAATGCAGCAGAGACATCTAAAACAGGTATAGCTACATTAGAGTAAAGCCAGGGGGGGAACCATGTCCTGTGATTTCTACCGACAGTCATGGGAAACAGTATATTTCAAGGAAGTGCTGCAAACAGGCTGTGAAGGTAGGAAAAATAAGCAGCAAGTCAGCATCATTTTAAGTATATTCAGAGCTGTAGTCCTTGTTTTCAAGGAGCTTCCTACCACTCATCTGTTTTATTTCATTCATATCACATGGACAACAGGTTAAACCACTGCATTGCTTTTCCACCTACTTCGCTGTTACTGCCAAATCAATTTGTGTCAGTGAGGTTTGTTTCACTCACATGCCTCCAGGTGCTTACTTCTACTTGGGACTTGTGCTTTTTGTTGTTATTGTTGGGTTTGCCCTGAGCAAGTTAGCGGGATTGCTGTAGCAATGTACTGCTATGCAGAGAGAGCCAAAACCCAGAATGCAGCTAAAGGAACAGGTACACTGCATAATGCAATTAAAGGTTTAACACAAGTTGTACAGTCCATGCCTCTTGTTTTTGGAGAATGGGAGAGGAGGGAGGTTAAATCAGAGCAAAAGCATGATTTTCTGCATACAAACCCCACAGGACAAAATTCTGCCACCTTCATTCTTCTGAAGTAAGTCTGATCAAGTACACAGGGTTCACCAAAGGAGAGTTAGGTTATGCCTTTAGGCACAGCCCTGAGGAAAGAGTGCAAACAAAGGGCTGAGAACTGCTCTGAGAAGGTTAATTATTTCCTTCACTCCCTCATTTATTTCCTTATTTTTACTTTGGAATTATGTGGCATAGAATACAACAGGCATATATCGCCACTGCAGAAAATGGATGAGTTGGAGCTGGTGGAAATCAAATGCTGATTTTCAATTCTGGCATCATGGATTGACCTTTGCTGGCTGCCAGACCCCCACTCTCTCACTCTCCTCCTCAACAGGACAGTAGGAGATATTAGGGCGGAAAAGTTCATGGACCAAGATAAAGACTACTTACCAGTTACTGTCACAGGCAAAACAGTGTCAAATTCATGCTGATTAAGTAAATTTATTGCCAGCTATAAATAGAGCAGGATGGTGACAATGACAACAAGAACAAAAGAGATAAATCTAAAAACACCTTCCCATTACCCCTACCTCTTCCCAGGCTCAAATTTACTTATGAATCTTCTACCTCTCCCTCTCCAACTGGTACAGGGAATATAGAGAATAGGAATTGTAGTCATTTCATGATGCTTCACCTCTGCCAATTCTTCCTCCTCATGCTGTTCCCTTGCTCCAGCATTGGGTCCCTCCCACGAGATACAGCCCTCCATGAAGTTCTCCAATGTGGGCTCTTCCCATGGACTGCATTTCATCATTAACTGCTCCAGCTTGGATCCTTCCTAGGGTGCACTCTCCTTCAGGAATGCTCCAGTGTGGGTCCCTGGTAGGTCACAGTTCCTGTCAGAAAGCTGCATGTCCATGGGCTGAAGCTTCCTTCAGAGCACATCTACCTGCTCCGGTGCGGTGTCCTCCACAAGCTGCCGTGTAGATATCTACTTCTTTGTGGTCGTCCACGGGCTGCAGGGGAACAACCTGTTACCCTGTGGTCTTCTACACAGGCTGAAGGGGAATCTCTGCTCCAGTGCTTGGAGCACCTCTCCCCTTTCACTGACCTTGGTTTCTGCATGGCTGTTTCACAATTATTTTCTCTTTCCTTTCTCTCATAGCCACTGCATAGTGTTTATTACTCTTTCATCAATATGCTATCACAGCCATGCCACCAGCTTGGCTGACAGGCTCAGTTTTAGGCAGTGATGGGTTTATCTTGGACCTGGCAGAAACTGGATGTGTCCAACATGGGGACAGCTCCTGGTTTCTTCTCATAGAGGCCAATTCTGCAGTACCCCCTGCTACCAAAACCTAACCATGTAAACTAAATACATCTGGTTAAACAAACTGACTTGGATATGTTAAGTATGTTGAGGGGGGGGGGGGGCGGGGAAGTCTATCTACTTTTATATCTACTTTTAAACAAGAGCAAAGAGTGACAGCAGAAACAGATTCACAGTGACCTGTGAAAGGTCCATTTTGGCTTGCAAATACAGTTTACTACTCTGAATCAGATTTGTGACTGCACATTTTAAACAGCGCAAGGAGGGAGCTGAATCCAACTTGCTCTTGCCTTGCACATATGAAAGCAGCTGTACCAAGAGGGTGAGTGGCCCCAGCACACTTGGCCTGGCCAGACAGCAGCCTGCCAAGAGACTCCTGCCCACAGCTGGGGAGTTAGCCTGGGCCAAGACCCATTCCCAACAGACAGTTTAATTGGAAAGAGTTTTGAAGGGAAAGAATGTTTAATAGTATAAATAAACCATGCCATGCCAGTTGGGCTCAGTTCCAGAGACAAGCCCTGGGCAAATATAATTTATTCATATAAAACATAGCTAGTAAGAGTGTGTGGAAGAGAATAATGAATGAGCACATCTCTTGGCTGATGGGCCATTCAGATGCATTTCATAAACTAAGATTTCATCCACCACTTTTTTCCCCTTCTGCAAAGAGTAAGAAATATGGAAATATGTGCTTCCTACATTCAACTTACAAAGATTAGTTGAGGAATCAAGGCTTTGCATATGTTGTATATCCCTGGCTGCTCTCAAATGTGTGTTGGCAAGCCACAACTGAGACCAGAGACCTGTGTCATATGTAATCACCCCTAGCAGTATTGGCACCAGTGTAACTAGAAGACTCATCTGAGATCAATGTACAACTTAAGGTTTGAGACCCATCTTGCCCACATGCAGCTTGCAGAGAAATGACGTGTTTGAGATTGTCAAGAAGTGACAGCAGTGGGTAAGAACCTCTCTGAGTTTGAACAGCTGCAGGTTGGCCACTTGAGACTAGAATAACCAGCATTTTTTTCTACAGGCCCTGGTGTGCTTAGCCTACCTGAAATGTGCACACCAGCTCATTCCAAGAAAGGTTCATTTTGCAGCCTTGACGTTACACTATTTAACACTTTTTGGACAGGAATAAATTCATTCTGCAGTAGAGTTGGCTCTCACCAGGATTTATGAGGATCCGTGCTTAATTACTGCAGTACTGGCAGTCCTCCAGCTCCCATCCCACAGTCCTGCTTCCTACCTGAACAGATCCATGTTGCTATTAATGGCTATCTATGCACGAATATACAAAAAGGGCCAGCTACCATACCTTCTTCAGCACACTTTGCACCAAAATAAACTTCCTTATATTCCCAGCATGGAAACACAAAATCCAAACCAACTGTTGGAGTAGACCACAGCCCATGCTAATCCCTGAACTGTGCCTACGCGCTGCTTGAGATAACTGACCCTCACCAAAGCCATGCCAGGCTAACAAGCCATATGGATGTCATGCAAACCTTGTGCCCTAACAAAGTTGCTATATTAATATAGATGTAAACTTTTAGTGTTTAAGTGGTCTGGAGACATTTGATGATATATTAATTCTATTCACATACTAGCTACTCATCCTGTCAGGCAAAAATATACATATATGTATGCACACACATACTTTAATGTGTATAGTTTAACCTCCCTCCTGTTATTGAATTCTTAAAAAGACTCAGAACGTGTTACCCCCATTACAAGGTACATATAAGTGACACCTGTCAGAAGGACACACCACTTCTCAGTCCCACCACTTTATTCATACTAGCGACTGATTCCCAGTGTACTTACACTGCATACCATCAGCCGAATGTCAATGCCATTTTCAAGTTCCACAAATAATCAAGAAGGAATTCTCAGAATTTATATGTTTCATCTTATGTCACCTCTAGATTTTGGAAACATCTTAAATGTACTGCTTAGTGAAGAACGGTACATCCATGGCTTTCTATAAACACAGACATCAAACAAACATATTTATAAAGATAATGACAATGGTGTAGTTGAGAACAAACCAGTACACCCATTTATAATTTTGGTAATATAGAGTTTATTCACAAATAACTTCCACCAAACCAGAAATTAATCGCACCCCCAAAATCACAGAACCACAGAATCAATGGTTAGTGTTTGAAGGGACCTCTGGAGATGATGTAGTCCAACTCACCTGCTAAAACAGGTACATATACATACATACCCCAAAACTACATTGATATAGGCAGCATTCACAGTGCAGACAGAACCATTATGCATTACCAAAAAAAATTAGTATCATGATGGAAGAAAGCTACCTATGGATAATCATGATTTCTAAGGAAGCCTTTCTGAATTGCAGCCCTTCTGGTCAGAAAATTATGCTAAGTAAGTAACAGATATAATTGAATATTTTAATCCTGGAAGAATCTCCTAATTCTTATTGAGACAGTAGATTTTACTTCCAAGTAGATTTAAGTAACACATTGCTGTCCTGTATTCTGCTCTTCTGCAGTTGATTTAAACCTTCAGTGGAAAGCAAATAAAAGATACAGAACCCTAATTAAAGAAATTTGTCTCCTAATACAGCTGTTTGCTGTTCTAATTAAAAAAATAAGGTTTTATTAAGTAAGAGTAAATGATTTAAGGCAGTAGCCCCTTTTTATCACAGTACGAAGCTGCAATTGCTTAGATAACTCTTGACTGCTCTACAAAATTGTACTTCTAGTAAAGGTGCAAGAATTGAAGGCTGACATTTTTAAACACAAATCGTTAGATGTTTTCTTTACTAGCATTTTACTTGGCTGCTTTTAATTCCACAAAGTTGATGTATGATAGTGAAATCTAGCACACAATAAATTTCTGTGAGTGGACAGAGGTGCTGTCAAGTCTTATCATTTTTAGAATGAAGGCAGAAGACACTGGCACAATTCACTTCTAATTAAATTTTATTCTCCATTGAACACTCTGCTGAAGTTCACAGTTGCTGGCAGCAGAGGAAAGCTTAAGGCTGTGGTGCTGTGCCCGACACATCTAGTGGTCCTTCCGCACTTCTGTAAACATCCTTCTATCTTATCACCTCATTGAAGCTCCAAGCTTCCTTTGTAACACCTTAAGGATAAAACAGGCATGTTGTATGTTGCTTCTGGATCTAGCTAAATGGTGAGTGCAGAGTGAACCTTTCTAAATCCAATACTTATTTGCTTTAAATTATGGATGATGACAGAAACCTCGAGGAAAAGTATTTAATGTTAAAGATTTACACAGCTCCCACAGCTGCTATAAATAGATGTTTAAAAACTGTATTTTGATCTACCTTTGGAAACTAAGAAAATATACACCCTATTGAAAGAGGGCAATAAAACAGTAAACATACTGCTTTCAAAAAATATTAGTTATAAAAGAAATAATAATTTATGCAGATTATGACAACATTACTTCTTCATACATGGAAGGAGGGAATGAATAAACATTTACAAAGCCTCAGTCAACTGATTCCATAACCTTCTCCTCTGTTCTGATGCCTGTGGTAACTAAATAGAAAGGTGTTTGTGACTGTTAAAGTATTGTTAACATTCTCACTATTACACTGTGCTGCCACTGTCTCATGTGCACCTCTTTTAACTTCATATTTAGGCTGTGCTTTCTTCATGTCAGGAAAAGCTGAAGTTACCTTACACAAAGTGACATCAAATTCTCAGGTAACAAATTAACACGAAGAACTGTCACCCATGAGAAGGAAGCTGATTCACCCTTTATACATTAATATGGAGGAGCGTATGTGACAGTAAGTTGCAGCTTATTAATGAGACACTGAACTGGGGCTGAAATGACCTCTGGAGATCATCATGGTCATCTAGAGCAGGTTGCTGAGAGCCATGTCCAGTTAAGTTTTGAATTTCCCCATTGATGGAGACTCCACAGCCTGTGCAGTCTGTTCCAATGTTTGACCACTCTCACTGTAAAAAGTATATTTTTTTTTTTTCCTATGCTTAAATAGTGTTAACTGCATTTCAGTTTGTGACGCCTGACTAGTCTGCACTTGCCCCCGACTTTCTCATGAGTCTCAGACCAGGGGTTCCTGAAGGCAAATCAAGACTAAGGCAAAGAAGGCATTGAATACCCTTTGCCTGTCCCATTCAGCAGCTGGCCCACACTTCCCTCAAAAGTCTTCCTTTTGCTGCCAATATACTGGCCAAAGTCCTTCTTGTTGTCCTTCATGCCCCTTGCCAGATTCAGTTCCAAGCTGGCTTTCCTAATCCCATCCCTGTACACTTGGAAAACATCTCTAAACACCTCCTGGCTTACTTGTCCCTTCTTCCACCTCTTGTATACTTCCTTTTCATATTCCATTTTTCTTCAGGATCCCCTTGTTTATCGCAGGAGCTCCTGCCAGCTCTGTATGGCTTCCCACTTAAAGGGATGGACCAGTCTCAAACTTGGAGGAGGTGATCCTTAAAAATCAACTGGCTCTTCTGATCTTCCCCTTCTCTCTATGGCAGTATTCCATGGTATTCTTCTAAGCAGTTCCTTGAGCAGTCCAAAGTCTGTTCTTCTGAAGTCCAAGGTTGTGATCCTGTTATTTGTCTGTTTCTTTTCTCCTGGGATGCTGAGCTCCACCATTCATGGTCACCACAGCCAAGTTTGCCCTGTGCCTTCACATGCCAAGCAGTTCTTCCTTGTCTGTAAACCCAGGAATCTTTTCAGACAAAAACACAGCAAATAAACAAACAAACCAACCAAATCTGATATGGCTGGAGATAATAGCTCCAAGCTGACTCTGAAGAGATTCATATTCTGTGTGAATTTGAAACAGAATCTACAATGCAGGCTGACCTCTGCAATACACATGGACCTGACTGGATTCTGTTGTAAGGGTATGTTGCCATTTCCAACAGAAAAAAATATTATGAAATATTATTTAGTGACGTATGAACCATAGTTCCTTGGCACACCTTATAGGCTTAATCACTGAAATTAGCCCTCAAGACAATACTGTAACATTGCTAAGTAACTCCTTTGAAATAATCTAGGAGAAAAGTGTTCCACTCTCTATTTTTTTCTTCATTTTTGAGTCTTTTGTCCAAGGTTTTATGCAAGGAGATAGAGAAAATCTCCAAATCTAACTGCAGATTCTATTTCCATGTCCAGTTGACAGAATAAACAATAATGTAGAAGCAGATTTTAGAGCAACGTTTAGTGTTTTAAGAAACATTTTCTATCATCTGAACTTGAAACATTATTTTTTATCATGGAAAGTTGTTTTGCTGTAACATCACTTTCAAACAACTGGAATAATTTTCCCTCTTTCTTTGCTGAGATTCTGAAGTAATTAGTCTTGGGAGAAAGCCTAGATAGTTCTGTCCTTGCAAAAAATTATTCATTATAAGTAAAAGAAAATGTTTCCCACAGATAAAACTAAAAATGCATTTAAGAGAGAGATTTTATCAGTTGATGTTGAAAACATGGCCATTTTGGCCTAAAGGTAAAGAAACACATACATATTAGTTATATTTTCAAGATCACCGTGATTACCTTCTTCAACAAAAACAAACATTGGTTTCTCACTTTCTTGGCAACTTCTCCCTTGTTGATGGTAGTTGTATATTGTTACAAATGAAGATTCTCAACAGAATGGCACACAAGGTAGCAGGCTTGCATTTTTTGTAGAAGTGAAAGTGCAGACTGGCAAAGAGTTAGCAAAGATGAGTTATGCCTGTCTGGACTTTTAATCCATCAAAATATAAAGAGTAAATTGGTAAAAGCAAACACTGGAAAGGTTGCAAGGCTCTAAATCTTACCTATGACTTTGTTCTTATTGTTCTATTGCGTACTGTGTGCATTTCTTTATGTGATTTACAACAAGAACAAATAAAGCAGATGCAGAACTTTCATTAAGACCCTACATAAGTTGATGGGGATCTTGAATCTGAGGATATCAGATAAAGTAATGGTGCTTTTCACTATTATTAGTAACGAGAGGGGAAGGGACAGAATGCTGTTTCAGCCATCACTGTACTTCGATACTGAAGATCTGGTGAGGAAAACTGTCAATATCTGTTTTATTGTAAGCCACCATGAATTTACCATGGGCAGAGGAAGAAGGGAAGACTGAAGGGACTTGTTAGGAATTAGTGATCTCTCTGTCATTCTCTCTCAAAGAAATTTGTGGAAAGGAGAAGCTTATGCAAGAAAATCTCACATGAAAAATGCCTGAAGTGACTACAGAACCTTCATGTTGGAGAAGTAAAAGATGACATATTCTCTTTTCACTTTCCACAGCTGCCGCAAAAAAATCTTTGACCATCTACATTCCTTTCATAGATCATTAATGGGTGCAATAATATTTAACACAACTAGAAATCTTGGGAAGATCATTTTTTACATCAATTCCAGGTGCTTAGATAGGAGAAACTGTTCAGAAATTCCTTTTTAATTATTATTTTGACAATTATCCAAATCACATGAGTTTGTACTGAAAAATGTACACCTTTCATTTTTAAATCATAACAGATGGACAAAAAGAAATCCAAGAGGTATAATAAAAGCCACATGACCATAATGTTGGTGTATTCACATTCTTTAGCCAGTTGAGATCAGTGATCATAACTGTCTGCCTGTTTTCCCCTTACTTGGTGGCATTCCTATAAAATAGAAGAGGTGAGTACTGAGGAATAATCTTCTGGACAAAATGACTGCCCTAGACAATCTTAATTCTAATACTTTAAGCTGTTTATCATTAGGTGTCTTTCCTCCTCACCTCTTGTACAGCCACATTTTTCTGTGACTGTTTCCTGATTTTTACCATCAAAGCATGTCATTAATCTCAGTCACAAGTCTGCAACTTGCCTAACTCTGTAAAGCTGAGGCCTTGGGACATGACGTATGTATCAGTCAACAAAAAGTTTTTACATCATAAGACTGACATTGTCTAGCATTCCAGTCTTAGGAGGAAGCCACTGGGTTTAGAATTAGAAAATACAAGACCAAGGGGGATTGGACTAGATGATCTTTTGAGGTCCCTTCCAATCCCTAACATTCTGTGACTCTGTGATTCTGTAATACGGTTTTCCATTTGCAAGTAAACAGGCACCTGTAGCATAAAACATGTAGTATTGGTCACAGGGAAAAGTGAACAGACACAGAAGAAATAAAGAGCCTTTTTTTTTTTTTTTGAGAAATCACTTCTCGTTTATTTTTCACACTGTTGATATAAATATATCACTATAGGCCTTCCCCCCGTAGCCTCCTACTTCCTTGCTCCCAGTGTCTGAAATGAAAGCACTGCACCCTCTATAGGTATGTAACTAATTTAAATTCACAGAAGAAACAGACCACAACCAGCTTTATTCTGAGGCAAATCCTGCCAGATATTGAGGATTCTTAATTTCCAGAGATGTCAATAGGACTAAAGGACAACTCAGTGTTTGGCACACCAAGCACTCCGTACCAAACAGCCAACAGCACCTGTAGCACTACATATTCAGAATCACCATCTCAAAAGACATCATTAATGCTGATACAAAGAGCCAGCAATTGGCCCATACAGTCTCAAAACTTCATTTTGGCTGCATCAATCACCACCCTGCCAAGCCTTGAGACCTTCTTGCAGGAAATGGTTCTGGAAATCAGCATGTCCAACCAGTTATCCAAGGGACATCAGACACTGGCTAAGTTTAGAATTAAACCATGGAGCTGATGATCTTTTCTTAAAATACTCAGTAGTGTGCATTCATAACATAACATCTGCTGTTCAATATTTCAGTTGTAGGACAGGTCCTTCCCAGAGAAAATGCTGTTAGTCCAAAAAATGTCTCACTAAGTAGATACCAAGGGAAGATGCACAAACAGAAATGATATAGTAAGGGTTTAAGAACAATAATGAAGGAGGAGATTTTCTCCTATCAAATGAATATTTGTAGGATTAGAATCATAGAATCATAGAATCATAGAATCATAGAATCATTTCAGTTGGAAGACACCCTCAAGATCATTGAGTCCAACCATAACCTAAGCTAACTCTATCACTAAACTATGTCCCTAAGAACCTCATCTAAATGCTTTTTCAACACCCCCAGGGATGGTGACTCCACCAGAATCCTCAGGAGAATTTCCCTTCATTCTCCAAATACAGACCTTTTAAAATATCATTAAAAAGCAGAGACGGATTCCTCAACCCCCAGATAGCCTATTAACACAATTTAACACGTCAGTTTCCACAATCTAGGAGAAGATATTAACTACAGAGCTTTAGAGTTGATCCCTTTTCAGCCCAACGACTATGAGATGTGCACAAAGTGAAACAGCCCTGGAGGTGAGCCTGGAAGAAGAGCCTAACTGACACATAGGGTTTGTGTCTCTTACTTGCCTGGTAGGAGACCTAGCTTCAAATATAGGCAATTGTCCCATACCAACAGATGGAATGAGGGATGAGTTAACTC
Organism: Streptopelia decaocto; assembly: GCF_964273445.1. Taxonomy (NCBI): domain Eukaryota; kingdom Metazoa; phylum Chordata; class Aves; order Columbiformes; family Columbidae; genus Streptopelia; species Streptopelia decaocto. Next base: position 205,797,735 of record NC_138663.1, on the reverse strand, counting down.
TGAACACGACAAGCACCCTGACTCAACAGATGAGATCAGGTATGAGTTAACTCTGGGTATTTCTGCACGATAACCTGAAGTGAATGACCGACAATCACTTCGGGGGTCTGATTAAATTAGGAATTTACTAAAAGCGTGTGGTGGAATACAAATTACAGTGATTAGTGACTTGGCAAAAACATGTTACAGTATCACAAAACTTATCAATACATTGACAGCAAAGGCCCTAAAAATGGTGGATTGGCAACAATTAGTAACTATAATGTAAAAATTAACAAGACTTTAGCAGCAGAACTTACAATGATATCACTTTTATATGTTCAAGAAAAAGGAAGAGAGAGAGAGAGAAGGAAAACTAAGATATGAGAAAAAGAGAGAGAGAGGAAGATATCACCACTCCACAGGTACACCAGTCCCACAATGACCTCTGGAAGGGTGGGACACGTTGAAGATTTACACGCCACCAACTAACGTTACATGCAAGGTTGTTTTATAACCTAATTCATTTGCATGTGAGATAGGAGAGGGCAGTTCATCTCCTCCCTCTGTTTGCTCTTCAAGATAATTAGGAAGACTCTTCTGGAAATGGGTCTGGGGTCTTCAAACTAGGGGAAATTTCACAGTACTGACCAAAATTGAGTTGTTTTGCCCATCAGGGGTAGCTGTTGATTTGTGATTTCTTCTGGCAGATGGTTGTCTGACAGATGGTTCATCTCTATCATCCCAATTAGGTCATAAGGTCTTTCACAGCAACACTGTTAATTGGCTTTATCTTACAAGGTGTCTGCCTCCATGGCCATAAAACCTTGGGAAAGATAAGACAAGGTGTCATCTATGTTTTCAGCCCAAAGTATCAATCACAAAATCTTGGGAAAGATAAGATGAGATGCCTGCCCCCACAGCCATCTATCTCATCCTGCCAAAGGAACAAAAACCAGATGTTTAAGGCACAACATAGCCCTTTGTTCTGCTAAGGATTGGGGGGTGCACTTCAAGGTTGTCACAGCAATGCAGCACTTTGTGATGAAAATCCGTTTTCATGAAAGTATTGCTTTAATAATCAAGTTCTTCTGAGTGTACAAGAAGAAAAAGGATGTTTGTAATGGAAGCTAGACAAAACATGTAACTCACAAATAGCTAAATCTACTGTAGAGAAACTAGGCTCTAGTTTTAACGTGAACTAACTGTTTAGGGTGATGACTTTGCAGGGGTCTGGAGTTTACCTCTAATTGCTAACTTATTATACTGTAAAATTTTCCATTAAGTCTAGGAGAACAGAGGCAATTATGCATTCTTTTCCCTACTGAAGATGAAATCTTTTGAAGGGAAGGCCTTTTAAGAATTTAAGGCAAATGTGGGTGTTATCAGCTGCCTAAGTTTCTTGTACATTAAACTGTCTTGCTAAGTGCAGTACTTCTAAATATTTGCAGTCCACTGTTTAAATCAAATTTCCTTTCTTTACTTTTGTTTAGTACATTCAGATTATATACAGAACAATACTACCTGGGAACATATTGTTATTGTAGATAGTTGATTTCATAAAGAAATTGTCGCATCTCAGAACCTAAAATGGTATACAGTTTTGCTTGTCACTGTTGCTAAATTTAACTTAGCTCTCCAGAGATTAAATACAGATTCATTAAGCTGCTGCATGCTTTTATCCATTCTCATGTTTCTGAAAGATTTCTCATTTATTATAAAGAAAACATGGCTAATTGTTAATTAAAAAGTGCATACAAATGTGATAAGATTTAATTAACTCAAACAAATAAAACTCAAACCTTTAATAAAAATATGTACTTGCTTTTTTCTTCCTTTTTTTTTTTTACTCCCAGGGAAAAAAGTTCTAGCCTAGATTTGCAGAAATACTTTTTAATATCCCTGTTGCCCTGCAAGGTTTGAACTTCAAATACATTCCTTCAAAATAGACCAAAAAGAAAAAAAAAAAAAAAAAGTAAATAAATAACTCACAATATAGCCAAAAAACTGCAAAGTCCGTACTTCAAACTATTGTGACAAACCCTAAATTAAACAGTCTTCCAACAGAAAATGCTATTTCAATAAAGGAATTATTTAATGAGAAAAACAAGACAGTATTTAGTAAATTTCCTGAAGAAAAAAAAATCCTTTATATCTTGGAAAACCTGAAAATTTACTTTTCATGTAAAATGTTCATTTTCAAATTGATTTTTTTTTAGATTGGTTTTGTCACGTAGGTTATATTGTGACTCAGCAACAGTCACATTGCACTGAACCTCTGTCAAGCCAAGTTAATATCAAATTATGTTCTCTGCTCCCATTGATCTCTGTATATTCAGAAGTATGAAGCATCAGGATGTAAGATAAAGAAGAGTAGGTAATAGGATTCTAACATTTGGAATTCAAAGCTTACATTTCTGGTAAATTCAATTTGTAATGTGCAATTACAATCTAATGAATAGAATAAAAAGGTAACTTTAAAGATAAATCACCTTTTAAGTTAAGGGCTCTAAATTAACAGTAATAGTTCAGTGTAAAATCTAAGCTTAAATAAACTGTGAAATCTGAGTGTGGGGGGGAAGTGAATTACCCATAAAAGTGTAAGACTTTGAAAGACTTCAGACTGATGAGTGCAGTAAAATGAAAACTTCCTTTATCCCAAACTTTTTTAATAAAAATTAACGATTTTTCTTGACAAGCCTCAGATGATACTCTGGGAGGAGGCATACCTTTTTCTGCAGCAGGGCTCTTGAAAAATAATTACATATTAAGGGTTTGCTGGAAGGTATCTCAGTCACTTTCACAAGTTTTTTTTCTCTCATGGAAGTTCTGTTAGTGAAACTTGCATTGTATTATATTTGCCTGTATCCACCATTAAGAATTACAAGGTGCAACTAAGTGCCCAGCTTCCAGCTAAAAATTGGAAATAAATACTTTACTCACTTAAAATGTATTTGCAAAGGTGCTACAACCCCAACAGAAGTGGTGACACTGTATGACGTCATCCATATATTTTAATAAACTTATTGTAACAAGTGTAGAAATAAATGCTTAATTAAGAACCTAAAAAGACTCAGTATATGTCAAGCAGTCCTTTGAGATCATAGGATGTCTGCTGTTTTATAATACATTCTGGGGAAGAAAAGCAATGAGAAAGGGCTCAATTTGAAATGGCAGTAGAGACTGATCTCTCAAAAAACAGGTGAACACCTCTGGGCTTTGCAGAATAGCATTTATCCCTTGGAGAAAAACACCAGTCCTAGGAACAGCTCTGAAGTCTGTAGAATGTACCAATAATGCACCAAGAAGAGCAATCTTTTCCTGGCCAATTCCAGAGACAGAAAAAAAAAGTCTTTTTTATCCCAATAAGAACCTATATCAGGGAGAACAACACAAGTCAAAATTTGGATTGGATGTCCCAGCATTTTCCATAAAGGGGAGGAGGTAAAATAATCCAATATACGCCCTGCAAACTCTGCTACATATCCATATTCAGGCAGTTTTCCTGAAAAATTAACTAGACATTACGTGCAGGCTTGATGATAGAACCCATTGCTTGCAACACAACAAACCGGAACTCAGTTGCTCTTGGATATGTGCCATGATGGGTTAGAAGTGCCCCACCATCCTGCAGGTAGGGAAAATAATGCAGGAAGATCAAGCTTACAGAGAGCTGGTCACACTTTCTAAGACCTCCATCATTGTCTTAAGTGTAAGAGACTGTCCCTTCCGTTCAGCTGAAATACCTTATATATTGCAATTGCAGCTCTAGTGTGACTAGTATTGTGTCTAGGTTATTGTATTCATATCAGGATATCAGCTGCAATATTAGAAGGGATGGTAAAGCACCCAGTGAAGCTCTCACTCTTTCTCATGCTCTTTTAAAATAATTGTTTCTCAAATCTTCATAAACTAAAATTTAAAAAAAACAGTATTCAACTGCATGAAGAAGCATATTCTGCATTTACCATTTCTCATATGTTTAGAAAAGCCATGCAGCATTACTACCTTAATAACCAGTGTGACTTTGAACACCATAATACGAAACATCTGTGTCCACTCCCACAGTGACCAATGAGAGCTAATTTTCTACAGACAGGACAAATTATCATCTTCAAGGATGACAACATCTGTCTCTGTGATGTATAAACATGTCTTCCCCTTTGGCCTAAGAGAAGATTCATCTAAGCAAGAGAGCAGAAACAGGGGCATTACAGCAAGAATACCCCTTGTGGGAAACCAGCTGCTAGCTATTTATCTTTGTATGGCCGAGAAGCCTTTATCCAAGATACAGCTGTTCCTTCCTTTCCTCCTTATTAGCTACACCTGTCTCAAGCAGATGAGTGTGATTGTTAAATGCTTTTCTCACTATTTAAAGTTTTATACCTGTTCTTAGTATTCCCTTGTTCTGACAGGTAGTAGTTTAAAGATATTGTCAATTTATCTTCATAATAAAAAAGAGACAGGCTTGTTTTTATTTTCATAGAGATGAATGAAAAAAATATTCCTTTTTTTTAAAGTATTACAAATCCAGGCAAGACAGCAATTTTCTTCCATCCAACTATGAATTCTTAAGTCAGCTGTAACATTATATGTCCTCAAAATTTTACTAGCACTGATATTTCTCAAAGGAAACATGTGGTCCTAAGCACATGTGACACGATTCTTCTTCTTTACATTTAGTGGCCGATTATGCCAATAACAGTGTCATTTTTCCCTTCAGATGACAGCATTGGTGTTTGGAGGCACGAAGGCAGACGGTATATTTTCTGCCCACTCATATGCAGTCATGTGCTGGATATGTAAGTCTTCACACTTGCTTGCTGTCCCACTCTTCCTTCTCCTTCCCTTCCTTCTTAAGTCCATGCTCCTCTGCACTGACTATTCATATCATTTGGCAAGATTTCTTACAGGTAGTGCATAAATGTGCATAAAAGTTGAGCAAGTGATTGCAAGGTATAGACATAAAGTTTCGGATCTGAGAATGAACAGATCTGGGAAGAGACCACAGGTATCCCAGATTCTCACTCAGTACCCTTTTTGGCGTTCTGTCTCAGAAATTATGGAACAACTTATCCTTGGTGCCATCTCAAGCCATATCAAGGATAAGAGGGTCATTAGGGGCAGTCAACATGGCTTCACCAAGGAGAAGTCGTGCTTGACCAACCTTATTGCCTTTTATGAAGACATAATGACGTGGATAGATGATGGCAGAGCGGTGGATGTGGTCTACCTAGACTTCAGTAAAGGATTTGACACAGTCTCCCACAGCATCCTCGCAGCTAAACTGAGGGAGTGCGGTCTGGATGATCGGGTAGTGAGGTGCACTGTGAGTTGTCTGAAGGAAAGAAGACAGAGAGTCGTGGTCAATGGAGCAGAGTCTAGTTGGAGGCCTGTATCTAGTGGAGTGCCTCAAAGGTCGGTACTGAGGCTGGTATTATTCAATATATTCATCAATTACTTTGATAAGGGAATAGAGTGCACTGTCAGCAAGTTTGCTGACGACATGAAGCTGGGAGGAGTGGCTGACATGCCAGGGGCTGTGCTGCCATCCAGCGAGACCTGGACAGGCTGGAGAGTTGGGCAGGGAAAAATTTAATGAAATATAACAAGGGCAAGTGTAGAGTCTTGCATCTGGGTAGGAACAACCCCAGGTTCCAGTATAAGCTGGGGAATGACCTATTAGAGAGCAGCGTAGGAGAAAGGGACCTGGGGGTCCTGGTGGACAGCAGGATGACCATGCACTGTGCCCTTGTGACCAAGAAGGCCAATGGCATCCTGGGGTGTATTAGAAGGGGGGTGGTTAGTAGGTCAAGAGAGGTTCTCCTTCCCCTCTGCTCTGCCCTGGTGAGACCACACCTGGAATATTGTGTCCAGTTCTGGGCCCCTCAGTTCATGAAGGACAGGGAGAGAGTCCAGCGCAGGACAACGAAGATGATTAAGGGAGTGAAGCAACTCCCATGTGAGGAAAGGCTGAGGGAGCTGGGGCTCTTTAGTTTGGAGGAGACTGAGGGGTGACCTCATTAATGTTTATAAATATATAAAGGGTGAGTGTCACGAGGATGGAGCCAGGCTCTTCTTGGTGACAACCAATGGTAGGACAAGGGGTAATGGGTTCAACTGGAACACAAGAGGTTCCATTTAAATTTGAGAAGAAACTTCTTCTCAGTGAGGGTAACAGACACTGGAACAGGCTGCCCAGGGGGGTTGTGGAGTCTCCTTCTCTGTAGACATTCAAAACCCACCTGGACACATTCCTGTGTAGCCTCATCTAAGTGTTCCTGCTCCGGCAGGGCGACTGGACGGGATGATCTTTTGAGGTTCCTTCCAATCTGTAACATTCTGTGATTCTGTGAAATGATTGATTCACAGTCATTGTAACATTTGTATCTGAAACCACCAAAGCATGTTGGGAAAAACTACCTGACAATTTCAGTTTCCTAATACGCAAAATACACAGTGACAGATCTGTTTTGCTCAGGTTTCGTTTTGGCTCCTCACTTGATCAACAGCCACACAGTGTCTGAAATTCCAGCCAACATACCTAACAGTTGATGAGTACATCAAGAATTAAGCACCAAAATTCATGTAACATGAACACTTTTTTCAGCTTAACAAGCAGAAGAGTGAAAGCAGTCCCTGAAATGACTGAGGTCTCCACTGACTGATGTCAGGATGCACATATGTAACATATTCACAAGAGGAGCTGCCTGTAGCCATGGGCAGCCCAGGGCAACAGGAGGCTGCATGAGCTTGGCCTTGTATTGTGTCTTCACGTGTTTTGGTGGGAGTACAGATACATTTCTGTCCTCTTTCATTTGCCCTACTCAAAACAGCGGGTGTGCCCATCAAGAGCAGATTCTCCACCGACGTTATTTCTTGCTGGCGGGGACTCCATCCTTGCCCAAGATCCCAAAGGCCGCAAGACCAACCCTGTCTCTCACTAACTTCATTCGTCAGCAGTTGATTTCTGTTGTGCTCAGGAAAGGCATGGGATGATAACTGCAAATCATTTAAATAGATAAGCAAGCCAAATAAAGTAGTGTCTGGTAATTCACCCAACCCACTTCTTGGAATTAAAAGGGCTTTCTTGTAGATTGAGAATAAATTAATCATGAATCTATAAACCAGAGAACACTGGTAAACTCAAAGAGAATAACGAGTACATGACAGGAAGCAGAGCATATCATATGCAAGGATGTATTTACTCATTAAGCACTACACATAAATATGCAACTTTCTTTTCTGAAGGACGTGAAGGATAGGCTGTAGGTGTAAAACACTAAAGAGTAACAAACAAACATTTGCTGTTATTCAACCACCCACGTTCTTCCTTGTAAAAATAGATGCATGCAGACAGACAGAGAAACGAGCTAAAAATGGGAGCAGAGGCATATTCTCAATATATTCATAAAGATTTAAATAAGGAATGTTTGGCCATGTGGGAGATGAAGGTTGTCTGAACTCCACCTAATTGGGAAAGGATTTCAGCAGCAATTCAATTATTTAATACAATTTATATTCATTTTTCTCCAAGACTGGAAGGGGCAAGGCAGAGAAATTACTGTTTTTCTTCCCTCTACTGCTCATCTTCCCCAAATTCATCTGGATGCAGTGCAACAGGGCTCCCAAGGCTGGCTGTGCTCTTTGGCCACACACAAATATCGCTTTTATAGGCTTTATTATAAACTCTCTTGGTTCTTTCTGGTCATCTCCTGTATATCGATTCTTACTACTTGGCTTGCTGCAGCATGCTTTTACTTAGAAAATTCTAAGTGGCATCATCTGGGGAGACTCTGGCTTCTATACTGGATTCCTCCTTATTCTCAAGAAAAACTGTTCTGCTTCTTTATACATCAGCTGTGGAGGGCTGTGTGCTTGGCTGCTTGTAATCTGAAGCTGGTATCATTTCAGAATCGGATGTAAGATTGAGTGACAATCAGCTAATGAGGTTACTGCCTCTAGGGTCTTGCTCATCTCTCCAGAGCCGTAGCAGTGTAATAGGTTGTAGAAGGTGGTTATGAAATCATTTGCTGTTCTACCTTCCTCTTACTTGAGAGAATCAAAATTTCACTGTGTTGTAGCATAAAATACCTACTAAAATAATATACATTTTTGAAGAGCTATGCAGCTTCTGGAAAACAAAATGACCCTGACATATGCCTCATTGTATAGCACAAGGCATGGTTTCCTTCTTGTTACCTATTCTGTGATTCTGTGACATTAATGTAAAGCAAAAGCATTATAGGGTGCCTGGAATCAGTTTTCCCAGAATGAACGTCTTTCGGAGACCTGGAGACCAAAACATGATGGAAAGGTTATTATAAAAGCCTGTATAAGATGTAGCTATTTCTTATTGTTTCAATATATATCTCTACCTCTATTTTCTCAGTCTATGTTTCTTTCACATAAAATAGAGCTTTTTTTTAAGACGGAAAATTATTATTGCTCTGGTGAATTTAAAACCAGCTTCAGTTTCTTGCCTTCTCCCGAAGCTTTGAGGAGCAATGAACTCACCTCAGCATGTTTCTTCAAGTCCTTTCTGTGTTATAGACTTCTGATATAATCATCTGTAGTCTCAAGCAAATCTACCACCCTCAAGCAAATCTACTGTCTTCAGTTTTTTAGGAGTTTGTGGTCTTTTGTTGTAGTTGTTGTGTGATGGTTTTTTTTTTTAGTTTTTGTGTTTGAGGTGTCTTTTTTTTTTTTTTTACATGAAGATTATAGAGGAACAAAATCACAGTAAGCATAAACCTGCCTTTATTTCTTGCTTACATATTCCTTCCTCTTCGCTGTGTGTCCACCACTGTCCATGCACAATTAGCACTCTTATGGTCTGCTAATGTTCTTACATTTAAAGCCCTACATTGATGGCTATTGCGTAAGCTATTTTAGTCATCTGTCTGCCTTTTTCTCCCTCAAATCCTCTATCTTTGGTATACCAGATTACATTTTAACCTTCTTCTAGGACTTAAGCCAACTCCCTGTTAACCTTCTGGAATCTGGACTAGTTCCATAATGGCCAGGTAAGAACCAGAAACACTATTCTATGTTAGCCAAATGCTCATTTCTATTCAGTACTATTTAGAAAATAAAAGGAAAGAAAAAAACAAAACAAAACAAACTATTGGCAGAGTATTTCCCTATGCTCCGAGCTCTTCTAACTGAATACATTGCAACTGCACTCACCAGACCAATAAGACTGTACTAAAAGCCATAGAGTTGTTGTGAAGAGGTTGAAAAATAATCCTTGAAGTATCTTTTCAAGTGACGTGATTATTTTTTTTATTTCAATCTCTGAGAACAAGGTATAGTCTAAAAATCAATAGGGATTGATTCCAACACATCCACATTAGTCTTCTGTGTTTAATTATGATCAAATTGACATTTTATCATTTTAAGTGTACATTTGATATTTCATATTTATAATATTTTAGGTACATTGCACCACAGAGAAACTGAACATTTACAAGAACAATCAGGCAGTCTTTATCTAAAATTTTTATTTCATTATTTCAAGCCCATAAGAACAACAATTTAACCCGCATCAGTAGAGAAATAGCTTTCCAGTGATCGTCGATAAGGTAGCCCTCAGACCATTTGTTATTAAAATGTTTTTTCACAATTGTGGGGAAGAGCAGTCATTGAAACCACCAGTGTCACTCAGGTTCAACCACACTTGCTGCAGAGCAGAAACATTTTCAAAAGGCAAAGCAGAAGTATCCTGAGTGAAATCCACCTTGAGATGTAGGAAAACCTGCTGTCATCTGCAGCGGATAACTCAGCTCGGTTATCCAGAGCTGAGAAGGTCAAATAAAACCAGGGACATGGGGAAAGAAAAGCACACTTTGATTCTTTGTTTCATTTTGTTTTCCTCTCTTTGCATAGATAGAAGTGTTACAGGCATATAACTAGGTCTCAAATACCACACCTACTAAGAATAAGTAAATATGAAAGGGCAAATTCTGTACATTCATGTTGCTTTTACTGTTCTGTGTTTCTTTGTTTTAGGAAATAACAGAAAGAGCCATAGAACACCTCAAAATTATGGAAAGAAATCCAAGCCTTGCTTTAACATCCACCAGTCACCCCTAAGCTCAGCAGACACAGTTCACTTGCTTCCTCCTTTAGAAACAAGTCATGATGTGAAAGTCCAGAGAAGTGAACTCATGCACAAAGGATGCTTCAAAAGCATCAACAGCAGTGATGGTGGGAACAAAAAACATTGCAGGTGGAGGACATGGAAGTGATGGGAGGACATGGATCTAAGACACCATGGAAGGTCCTTTAACACCCTTCATAGAAAGGATGGTTAATCCCACAGAATTCTGTGATATGAGCTTCTGGTACCAAAGGAACTGCACAACAGTACTGCCATCCTGCGCACCTTCCACTTTGCTATTAATGGACTCCAGTATCCAGAAGTACTGAGAGATTCTTTGCAGCACAAACTGGATTTTCATCCCAGGGCTTGGGAAATTTTTTCTGAGCACAGTTTAAAAACCCTTCCAGTGACTACCTGCCCAACCACACATCTTTATTTTTGCATTTCTCTTTATTATACACACCAGAAGTTTTAGAAGATCATGTTGTTTGTGATTGATTTAATTACTGTTTGGGGAGTTGGGTCTGGCATGTTACACAGCCTCTTGAGGGGTGGAAATTCTCAATTAGCAGTATGCTAATGAATGCACAAAAGTAATGTTTTCTCATTTTCACCTTTTACCCTTTGCCCAATTTCAAGGGATAAAATAGGCCAGTTATAATTTTTGTTAGAACAGAATTAATAGCTTGAGTTCACACATCCAACATAGCGTGCTTTTGTCATCTCACAGAACAGCAGTAAACACAAACTATTTAAATGTTCTCATTTCTAGCAGCTCTTATGTTTTAAGTACTTGAAATGTTGGGGATTTTTTTTAATGGATCACTGCTTTTTCACATTTTAGTAGATTCATTTTTGCTGTTTCACTCTAGAAGAGTCATCATTCATTACCAAGTCAATGTGTTCTCTTCGCAATCAAAATTTGTCTTCCAATTCTGAAAAACTAACATATACTTCTGTGCTAGTCATCTTGCAAGTCATGTTAGAACACTCCTTTTTTTCAGTCTTATTCTATTTCTATTTCTTTCCTGTATAGTATTTTTATAGCATCAATATAATGCTGGTAGGAAACCTAAAGTAAGTGAATGGTGGCTGCACTGGGCATCAGGAAGTGGTGTGTGTATCCTGTGTAAAATAATATATTCAGCAATAGATAGACAGAAAACTGGGTAGTAGGCAGATTCTCAAGCTTTCTCTGTAAAACAAAAATTCTGTTGGGGAAGCCAGACTGGTTTTGCTATTTTGTCTTTTTCAAATCTGGCATCTATTACTACACAGTCTTTTTCTATGATCTTGTTGCTAGGGTCATTCACAGTACAAATATTATTTCCACTTAAATGACACAAAGCTTATGAATAAATTGGAAGGGGAGAAGCAAGATTATTTTCCTTTCTCTACAGATGTGGAAACTTCCTCAGCAATTGAAGTGATGAGATTACAAGTAATTTATTTCTCTATCATGGAGCTACCAAGCCTATTAAAAAATATATAATAAATTGGATTGTGGTTAAATATTATTTTTATGTAGGTGGTATTTCAAGAAACCCCATTTCTCCCCATCTCAGTAGGTAATTGTTATCCAAGACTATTACTACAAAATTAATTGAAAAAAGGAATAAAAAAGATTTTAAAAAAATCATCCTTGTCTGAGTAACTAGAATGTGATGACTTTCTTTTTTTAACACAAAAAAAAATGTTTTCCTTTGATGAGCAATGAGAAAAGAAGCTGATGAACAACGTTTTCTTTTTTAATTCATTCTCAAAAAAAGCTTCCTGCTGTTTTAAAATACTGCAGAATGTCATACTAAATAATTACTAATAAAAAGGCATTATGTGTTTCTGCAACTACAGCATAAGCTAGTTGTTTTACTGTAAAGAAACATTATAAAGAAAACTTGATAAAAATATGGAACACTTGGTTTACTGAAAAGGTTCATAACAAATTAAACGTTTTGGAAATACTTTCTCTACATTCTTCTTTAGTGACTGTTTCATGCGTCCATTAAAAGAGTTATCTAAAAGTTAGGAACAATTAGGTGAAAACAAAAATGAAAAATTATACTGACAGCTTTCTACATATACTAATTGCAAATGTTGTTTCTTTTAGAATTTGGCACGAGTTTTTGATTCAGCTTCAGATTTATTCAAGCATTCTCACCTTTCCATTTAAAAGTCATACATTATGCACATTTCAATTAAATTATATTTTTCAGAGGAGGAAAATAAACCAGCTGCTGTTCACATCTGTGATTACATACCACAGTCAGATTCACCTGAGAGTCATAGCCAAAAGAGAAATATTGAAGGCAGAGATTTGTCTGCATCTGTCCATGTACTAAATACCTCCTCAGAATGAAATAAATACTGTCAGAGAGTATAACCGAAATAGCAAATGGAGTAGCCTGAAGGAAAAAAAGATCAGACTCAAGTGTTTTCAAAATTGGATGTTTGAGGTTAAGTACTGAAGATCCCATTTAGGCCGAGGGAATGAGTACTTCAGATAACAGATGACTGAGTGCTCATGGACCAGTGGCAGAGCTATCAAGTAAGTGAGCTTTACAGAGGCAGCATGACCTGAGGCCAGAGCACTCAAAAGCCCTGGGTCCTGAAGCTGGACGAGGTTAAACACTGAGTTAGGGGCACTGTTTCATTCTTTGCATCACATTCCTAGCCTGTCACCCTGGGAGTTCGTTCCAGATCAAGCCAGTAACCTCCTCATATTCTTTACTCTTGTGAAATTTTACTGGAATATCTCTGATAGAGTCCCTGCTCTGCTTGTCTCAAACTCCAGTCATGAATCTACAGCTTTCTTGGAACTCCTTTTCTTCTGCAAGCCAAAATACAGATGAATTGGGATGTATCTGCTTTACCCTTCTCAAAATAAATATTATTTCAGTCTCAGTAGTTAGTACTTTATATTTTGCTAGTATTATCTATTCAGTATTGTGCTCATATATTTTTGCAGTTGCTAACCTCAGTACACCCTTGCAACATCACAACAGCCCAGGAGAGGTGCAGGGCTTAGGAACCAGGAGCACAGGTGTAACTGGGATTCAGCACTTTTGGCTGAGAACCTTCTTGAGTCGACTAGAACCTGCTGCCTCTCATCACTAGATACAGGGAGGTTATGTGCCAGGAGTGCTGACATGTCTCCTAATGACTGTTTGCTCTATGCTGAGCCACGTACTGCTGATTTGAACTCACACCTGCTGAAGCCAGTGGTAAAGCCCACCTGGTTGCAGCAGGACCTGTATGAAAAAATAATGCAAAAGCATGGATAGCACAGCCTATCTGCACTTGCTCATCCTCCTCCTACCTTCCCCTTTCAAAATACATTGACTACAGCTTGCATGCAAAATGAACAGAAAACAGGGCTGTATTCAATGAAGTAATTGTAATGGAACAGACCTGTTAAAGCTTTACAGAGCAGGGGTATTTTTACTACTGTCGTATTTGGTACATTTGATTTTAATTTACAAGCGGATGGACTTACATCAGATCATCTGAGGTCTGTTCTTCATATTCAGGTTTCATTTTCTGCTACTTCCCTTTAATGATCTTGGAAGCTCACAAAATTTTACAAGAGTTACCATTTACCTGGCATAGCATAAAAATCTCAACAAGGCACAGCAAGGAGACATCTTTGCATTTAGACTAAAATAAGTATTCAGAATCAGTATTTGTCTTCCTTACTGCTGTCTAATTACTGTGATTAGGTCTAGTGTGTGGTTTCACTGTTTATAATAAATTTTGGTTTGTTTTTATAACAAGGATGTCTTCCTGATACTTTTCTCTCAAAATTAAATTCTGAACATTTAGCACCCAACTGATTGCCCCTTGCTGCTTTCAGTAACTTTTTTTCATCAATAATCTCATTGATCTGTGTGAATACTTGCTCACCAGAGGGAGTAAGAGAACTCTTACATACTAATGATTTTTCAAAGAGATTCATTTCTTAAGCAGCAGGGGGGACATTGAGATATCCTGTACTCAGTACCTCCACTGGGACTTAGCTCTGTGGTGACATAACATTTAACCCAAGTATTGTCAGAACGTGGTCCTTGGCATGTTACAGACCTCAAAAATGAAGCAGTTAATGAAGCACTAATGTAAAAGGTATGTGTGAGTGGACAAAGCACTCCAGCATAGCAAGGTCGTCCTTTCCTACCTGTTGCTTACAGGACAGATTTTTCTGAGAGCAAGAAGAAGCAAATGTTTTGAGCTATTGACAGCCTTCAGGGTTTCTACAGGTCCAGAAGTAAAAATCACTGGTGAAAGAGCAGTTCTCCACATCCCATAGAGTAGAAAGTCCAAATGGACTTACAACACATCAGGCTGTTCTGACAGGTCTGGCTGTCTTGTACTGCACCTATTATCTTTCTATGCAGAGCAACTGCTTCTCCAGACACCAGGAATACTGTCCAGAAAAGCAGCGGGTTGCTCCAAGAAACACTGTGCCCAGTGTGCTCTTCAAAACAGATTAAGAATTTGACAACAGTTGGAGAAAAGCCCATACAGAGACTTTCTGAAGTCTCTGTTGTTCACTGGTGGGTCAAAGTCTTATCAGTTGGCCCCCAGGGCCCAGGACCGATGGGGTCATGCCTTGAGAGAGAATTGCTCACAAACACGTGCACCTCCATGAATAAATAGCTGGTAAATCACATCCCAGTGCATAGTCCAGATGTTTTTAGGGGAGGTGACTGGCAGATATACTTAGAGTTCATGCTGGAACTGATGTGTTACAACCATCTGCAGCAAAACACAACAGCTATGTTTCCACTTTCATCCATTTTAGTAACCCGCCTGCATCTGGACAGCCCAAACCATAACTTCACATTATTTGTCTGCTGATTTAATCTTCCTGCAACTTGATCTTCCCGGTGCTTTCTCTCTGCACTGAAGTTTCAGCTCAGCACTGCAACAAGACATTTTCCTTGGTCTGTTTAATGAGGTACAACAAATCCATCCTCTGCTGACTCCTGTAAGGATGAACGAAGGGAAATTCACTCATCAGCTCGGAGGCACCAGGCACAAGTGGGAGCAGGCACAGGAAAAAGCTTCCACAGATATATAGAGAGATTAACAACATCAGGCAAGCTAATGTCTTTCAAGTACCACTTAGTAGCAACTCATAACCATTACTGAACATACTGGATGAGATTTTTACAGGAAGCAATACACTCATTTCCTAGTTTTTGGTCTTTCTGAAGAACAGCAAAGGGGTTACAAAAGTGGCTTTGTAGGAGTGAGCAGCTTCAGGATAAAATACCCACAAAACCTCCCTCCTCTTTACATCGAATGACGTGTATCAATGCGGTTGCATTTTGCAAAAGCACCTTGTGAGACAGGCTTTTCAGAGACAGCATTTTAGATTGATTTAAAAATATAAATCAAAAGCATCCTGACTTGTTTGGCCATTTTATATTGGCTTCTCAGGTGATACACTAGACTTGTGGAAACCACAACTGAAACTACAGCCAATGCACAGAGACTAGCTGAAATGAAACCAAAGAAATCCATGTATCTGGGAGGAACTAAAGACTATTGAGGGGCAATCTGGCTATACATAGACAGATCAGGAGTACCTCAAAACAATGAAATAAAACTGGTTTAAGAAAAAGATAGTCAACACTGGAATTTTAAAGGAAATTTCCCAGAAGATCTTTTATTTCGTGCAAAAGAAGAGCTGATTCTGAACAGACTAATTAATTTAAATGTTTGGCATAGCAAGGTACTTATACATTAGAATCATATTTTCAGAGTGGAACAGAAATTATATCAATGGACTTGGAAACTTCTTTTAAAAAACCCAAACAAACAAACAAGCAAACAAATACACGTCTGTTCACGTGCATTTTAATTGCTTGAAACATTTAAGCTTTTTAAAAATTAAGATAACAGAACTAAATTGACATGTGCACATCTCAGCAGAGCTTGTCTAGGGGAGCTATTTTCAAAAGGTAACATACAGGTTATGGAAGGCAAAAGCCAGCAAAACCAAAAAATGCTAGGAACTCTTTACATTGAATAGATGTGGATTTTTACTTCTGGTATATTGTAGATCTATTCTATTTCTATGCTCGATCTGGAATCTTCTGTTTAATTCTCTGTAGTTCTGGAACAGGTCCACAGTTTCAAATATTTTCCAAAAAGCAAAAGTTTCTGCTACTCAGATGAACTTACAATGCAACAAAACCGACATTCAAGCTTTGTTGCAAATTTTGTCCATGCTACAGGCAGCAATGAAGCAGAAAAAAATAATTATGTATATAAAATTATTGGCTGCATAATGTAACCTGCGTCTCTATGGTATAATATAAACTGCAAAGAAGATCCACATGTTACAGAATCACAGAATCACAGAATCACAGAATCGACTGGGTTGGAAAAGACCTCAGAGATCATCAAATCCAACCCTTGGTCCAACTCCAGTCCATTGACTAGATCATGGCACTAAGTGCCATGTCCAATCTCAGCTTAAAAGCCTCCAGGGATGGTGAGTCCAGCACCTCCCTGGGCAGCCATTCCAATGCCTGACCACTCTCTCCAGAAAGAATTTCTTTCTAACATCCAGCCTAAATTTCCCCTGGCAGAGTTGAAGCCCATGCCCCCTTGTCCTATTGCTGACTGCCTGGGAGAAGAGACCAATCCCCACCTGGCTAGAACTTCCCTTCATGTAGTTATAGAGAGTGATGAGGTCACCTCTAAGCCTCCTCTTCTCCAGACTAAACAACCCCAGCTCCCTCAGCCTCTCCCCATAGGGCTTGTGTTCAAGTCCCTTCACCAGTCTTGTTGCTCTTCTCTGGACCCGCTCCAGCACTTCAATGTCTTTCCTAAACTGAAGGGCCCAGAACTGAACACAATACTCCAGGTGTGGCCTCACCAATGCAGAGTACAGGGGAAGGATCACTTTCCTTGTCCTGATGACCACTCTGTTTTTGATACAGGACAGGATAGCATTGGCCTTCTTGGCCACCTGGGCACACTGTTGGCTCATGTTGAGCTTCCTGTCAATTAGTATCCCAGGTCCCTTTCTGCCTGACTGCTCTCCAGCCACTCTGTGCCCAGCCTGTAGCACTGCAGGGATTTGTTGTGGCCAAAGTGCAGGACCTGGCACTTTGCCTTGTTGAACTTCATTCCATTGGAATCAGCCCATTTTTCCAGCCTGTCCAGATCTCTCTGCAGAACCTTCTTGCCTTCCAGCAGGTCGACACTCCTTCCCAACTTGGTGTGATCAGCAAATTTGCTGATGATGGTCTATATCCTCTCATCTAAATCATCAATAAAGATATTTATACACCAAGAGGGCTACTGTAATACAAGGCTTTTCTGTATAACTGTCATATTCATGTGAACTTCATCACAGAACATTCACTGCCTCCATTTGGATTGTTCTTCCATTCAAACCTGTACAAGGTGAACATGCAGGCTCTTCGGGACTTCTGCTTTGATGAGTTTTACTGATTTTGTTTTTTACAGCCATCAAAGCAAGTTTCTCTTGAGCGCTGCCAGGCTGAGGAACAGAGGGAACACGCATGGATGTTCCATCATTCCAGAATACCTGTCCAGTCAACCCTGGAAAAGCTCTCAGCTTGCCTATGGCATGTAGCTCCACAGACACATTCTTTCTAAGTCAGCCAGATGGGCGCAAAGGACCAGCATTGCCATAGCGACACACGGCCCATCCATATGCTCGTATGTTAATGCAGTATGGAAATCTTTTCAATGTTTGCTACCAGTTTTCTCCAGCCTGGAGAAGATGACTTCCAATGTCCATTTTAATATTTGCAGGAAATTCTTGCAGCTTGGTATGTGCCTTTTGCAGCATGTACAGCTGGGTAGTAGGAAAAGTGCAAGACATCTTCTCAAATGAAGATCTATTGAAAAATGAGTTACCAACAGGAAACAGAGTGATAGTGTCTGGTATATTAAGATGCTGAAAGCAACAGGTTGTGCCCAAAGTAAAATGCCTGACTGCAGCTAATTCATTGTGCAGAACTGGGTTCCCACTGCAGAAGTATAAAAAGCACCAAAAACCACCAAATACATGACAGGACTTTGTGCACTATCATTTGAAACAACACAGTTTAATTTGAAGTTTAATTTGAAGACCAATCCTTTCATTACTTGCTTTCATTTTACAATAAAGCATATGTCTCTATAATACACATTTATACACCAAAATGGCCACCGTACTACAAGGCTTTTCTGTGTAACCCTCATATTCAGGTGAACTGCATCACAGACCATCCACTGCCTCCATTTGGATTGTTCTTCTGTTCAAACCTGTACAAGTTGACCTTGCAGGCTCTTCGGGACTTCCGCTTTGATGAGTTCTACTGATTTTGTTTGGTTTGTTTTTTTACAGCGATCAAAGCAAGTTTCTCTTCAGTGCTGCCAGGCTGAGGAGCGATGTCGCAATAGAGTACAGCTAGGTACTAGGAAAAGTGCACTGACAGGAGCCTTGGGAATGTAGTTTCTGCTCTTGCTAGGGACAGCACAGTGGGGTTTGGACAACACCAGTCCATGCTATTGGCTGACATGTTACCATCTTTCCCCACAGCAGTTCTTCATGTGTCCCACACACATGCACTTGTCCTGACCAAAGAGAAGCAATGGGTGCTCCCTTCTTGAATGGAGCAAGTTGGTTCAGCATGGGTCTGCCAAGAATGAGTAGCTGGAAAGAAAACCTGGACAGTTTTACAGAATGGAAGACGCCAGCCAGCGTGTCCTCATGTCCCTCCCAGATGACAGGCACCACCATGCGTAACACACTTGATGTGTCTGGAAGTTCCCATGCCAGCTCCCCACCTTGGAGAGATGTTCCAGCTGGTGGGCACCTGCTCACGGAGCTGATGGGTGAGCCAGCAAGGCCTCCTGCGAGGGCTGGGATGGGTCTGGAGGCCACGCAGGGCTGCTCTGGCTTAGAGCTGCACGGCTGGAATGTGCCGGCCAGAGCAGGAGGGCACGGTGCCTCTCTCCTCGCCTGCGCCGAGGTGGTGCTGGGGCGCATCGTGCTCCTGGAAGCCCAGGTGTCAGAGCTCATCCAGGAAATCCAAGGAGCTACAAGGACAGAGTCAGAAAGAACTGATGAAACAGTGAAGGCAAGAAGAGTCATGACTTAGTAACCTGTTTTTGGGGAAGACCAACGAAAAAGAGTCACCCACTACGGTTTTGTTTTGGCCCCTTCTCAACACGTGCCCTTCTCAGTGTCTACAGCCACTTGGAATAAATCCTTGCTGTGTCTTTGGCATTCAGACACCAGCTGGCACGGGGATTGCCAGCTGACATGGACAGAAAAGCGGGGCTTTGCGTCTTTCTGTAGGCAGCGGATCAACGAGCTCAAACTCGCGAGTCTTGTGACCTTGCTGGAGTGTCTGCTCAGCCTTGCACAAACAGACTTTCAAGAAGGACAACATGAAAACCGCACATGCTGGAGCGATGTGTTTCTCCTGACATACACGTTCCCCCAAGGGCAGGTGGATGCTGCCTGTCTGGGGCCATCTCTGGGCACCTCACAAGTATTTCCTGTGTTCAGAGCAGTGGTCAGAGCGTTGAAATACAGTCAGCAGAGTCTGCTACACACCTGGGCTCCTTGTTCTTCTTGCCTGCTTGGATTTCCTGTTGCCCGTCTCTCAGTGCTCCGTTGCCAGCTTCCTCCTCTTCCTCTCAGGTTGCCCATCACTTGGCTCTTCACGGGATGGTCTTCTCTTCCTGTCCACTCGTGAAGAGCCTGGCAACCTTTGCATTCCATAGTATGGTTAGAAAGGTAATGCCAGGAGAAACCTGAATCAGTCCTGCTCTTAATCAAAGCTAGCTCATGTTACCTGCTCTCCTCAGAGGTGCTACTCAGGTGTTCCCTTTCCAGAGTGACTGGAGGCACCTGCAAGGGAAATGTACAAGTGAAGATGTGACAGGGACCTACTTGCCCAGTATCTAGCTCAGCTCTGAAGTTTTGCAGAGCTGCAGGCTGGTGGCTGGAGGACCTTGCCTGTTCCTGTGGCAGCAGTCCCACCCTCTAAGGGGGGAGGATTTTTTGTCAAGCTTTTGTGGCCCTGCCATACCTCTGAGGCTTCTGCTTCTGCCCCTGGTGCTGGCAACTCCTCGGCGGATGCACTGGTAAGCCCAGCCTCCTCCTCCTCAAAGAGTTCTTCGTGGTGGTCGATGAGGAACTCCAGCAGCTGCGTCACCTGCACACAGCAGCAAACCATTGCTTTCCAGCCCGGTGGCTGAAAATGGGTCAGACAGCCCTTCCCGCTCCTGACCCTCACTTTGCTGCAGAAGCTGCAGCTCTGGGGCTGCTCTTCCCAGCAGCTCCCCCAGCAGCATTTGCTGAAGACGGGAGGCAGCCAGGAAGCTCTGAGCAGCCAAGCTGGGCTGGGCCCGGCAGGCTGTAGCCGGCCATTCAACACACCGTACCTTGCCGGTCACCTGCACCAGGACGTCCAGCGGCAGCGTGTCCTCCTCCGGTGGGCTGAGGAGGTTCGGCCCCACGCAGATGGCCAGGTTGGACGCTGTCATCCTGCTGGTGCCGGCGTTGCTGCTGATGGTGTGCAGCAGGGTGAGCAGCTGCTTCAGGAGGAGCAGGTTGGGCTTGGGCAACTTGCTGACCATGCTGAGGGAACAGGAACACAAGGTTAATCGAGGAGACGTTGTCAACACAAACCTAAGGAGGTTGATCTCAGCCAAGCCCACTCGAGGGAAGGCTCCCTGGCCATGCCTGCTTTACAGCAGAGGGGCTGCCTTGGCTGAGATATGGCCACCTCCTTCCCTCCTTGCCCTGTTGGCAAGAGTGCCTTGGCGGAGCCACCCGCAATGTCTGCGGGCATTGTCCCAAGCAGAAAAATGCTTCTGTGGCTCTGGCAGTGCCTGTGCAGCAGCCAGGCTGTGGGCCACACTTACTCCTTCAGCCCCGCCAGCCTCTCCTGCCTGCTGGTGTTGTGCAGGGTGCTCATCCAGTCCTGGTACAGCTCTGCCTGCAGGAGCTTGGAGGGGATCTTGCGCAGGAACTCCTGCAATGGCAAGGGCTGCGGGTCAGGCTGTGCCCGCTGCCGCCGGCAGCACAGGCAGCATCCCCAGCCCAGCGCTCGGGCTGAGCAGCAGCTCCTGGCTTTGGGCTCCTGCTCTGGCAGGTGCCCGTCAGCACGGCCAGAGCCGGGAGCTGCCGGACTCCATGTCAGCAGGGTTCACCTTCAGGATGGCGGCCAGGAGGTGCACCGGCTGGCTTTCCAGCTGCACCTGGGCGCCGCTGTCCAAAGCCTCCCGCAGCTCGCGGGAGGCGCGCTCGCCGGCCGCCAGCCGGAAGATCCCCTCGGTGGATGGTCCGTGCTCCTGCAGGAGAGCCAGCAGGTCCTGCGGGACAGAGGAGGACATTGCTGGGCTGGAGACACGCCCTGGGACAGGGCAACCTCCTCAGGGGCAGGAGTGACTGTGGAAGGCTCTGCAGGTCTCCTTGGGGCAGGAGAGGGACTGGCTGGAGGTGGGTGACATGGGGAACAGGCAGCTTTGTCCCCAAGACCCATCTCGGTTACCCTGGACTGGAACACCTCCTTTCCAGAGGAGCCAGCGGGATGTGGATCGCCTGCCTAGGGGTGCTTACCTGGATGGGCTGGGGCAGCGAGCCGTCCTGGCTGCAGAGAGCTGCCAGGGGCCGGCCAAACAGAACCCCCGTGCGGCCAGAGCCTGATGGCTCGGCAGCCTCTGCAGCATCCGAGGTCCTTCGCCGTACGAAGGACCAGGGCAGCCACCTCCTCCTCCTGTTGGTCCCACCTGGTGCCAAGGAGAAGAGAACAAAGAGCTGTGGTGAAGAAATGCCAGGCAAGCTCTCCTTGACAGTCTCAGTGTTCTTCCCCCACCACCGTGACCGGGGGAAAAGCATAATTTGGGAGCAAGGGACCCCGGGGGCTCAGGTCTTTCCAGCCACAGAGCCGTGGTATGGACGTGCCCTGCAGGAAGGGCAGCAGTAGCTAAGGTGCAGCATGTGTGTCTGTCTGGGAGAGAAGGAGAGAAGGGCCATCCTGCCCCCGTCCTCCCCAAACTCACCAGCCGAGTGCCCAACTCCACCTTTGCTGCAGGCAGAGGAAAGAGGTGGTGGCTGCTGCTCTGCACCAGCCTGCAAGAAACATGCTGCGCTCACTGAACAGCCCTGCAGCAGAAAGGTGCCCCGGCATTCTGCATCATGCCCCGGCCATGTGTGAGAGATCTGGATGGCCCGGATTGCATCCCCAGCGATCCTCACCTTTGCCCGGCTCTGCCGGAGCAGTGGCTGGCCAGATGGGGGGACAGGCACGCACTGCTGCACGGGCTCAGGGTCGTCCCTGCAGAGCAGAGCAGACGGCGTTGGGCATGAGAAAAGCGGCTGCTGCGGGGTCTGCCTGTGCTGGGGTGTCCCCAAGACGTGGGGGATCTTACCGGGGCCCACGGCAGCAGTTCACCTGGCCCATCCCGACGAGGACAGTAGACCTGTCACACTGGACACACTCGTGTTCCTCGAGATCCTGCCCCGTAGGCAGCAGAAAGGCTCCCGAAGGGCGCCCAAGTGCCAAGGATCGCTGCTGGGGAAGAGCTGGGCTCTGCCCCGTGCCGCTCCCTGTTGGCACAGAACCGTTGCCGGGCCAGCGCCGGGTCAACACAGCATGGTGTTCTAACCGCCGTGGTGGGGGAGGGGCACTGGGGGTCTCCCCAGGATGCCCACGTCTCTCTCATCCTGGGGAACCCACAGCTGGGCACAGCACTGCAGGCTGTGGCTCTCCACTGAACCCAATGTCTATCAACTGAATGCTGGAGACATATAGTCCATCAATAAGTTTACAAATGTCCAGGTAGAAGTGGTGTTGGCCCTCTCAAGGAACACCGGAGAGGAGTTTGGCTTTGCCGGTTGCAATCGCCAGAGCAGCTGCATTGCTGCCTTCTTGAGTGAGCAGCTGTCTGACCAACTCCAGGTTTTCACAGATTCAGAGCAGGGAATGTCTCAATACCATCAGTCCATGATATTCACCTTTCCTTGGTCATAAACACACCAGGTCTCCAGTACCCTTCAGCTTCCTTTGCGCACAATAAAATGTGGTCACCTTCACTGGGAGAGACTTTTTTCGAATCCTGGGAGTCTGACCATACTCTTTCTTTCATTTGTGCCATTTTGTGGCCTCAGACGGGACCTCTTTTATTGTTATTTGGGGTACCTCGTCCCCTGACTCCTCATATGAGTATTTGTTCTTAATCAACAGCTGTAGTGGGACAGGTAACTAGTCCGAACGATCCTGCAAATCTTCTAGCTTGGGCAGGGGATACATCAGTGTCTTCTTTCCTGTCCCTGTCCTTTCTAATGGCTTCTTACACCCCCATTCTGACTGGTCATCCTCTGCTCGCATTAGTCTTTCAAACAACTCCTCCCTAAGTAAGCAGGTATTCGCCCTTCCTCCTTCTAATCGCAGCTGCAACGTTCTAACTAGATCTCATAGAGATGCAATAGACTGGCTCTTGGTGTAACATCGCTGTTCCTTCTCTTCTGCCACAGCTATCAAGGCTGAACCTAACACTGCACGCACCATAGATTTTCCTTCGCCTTTTTGCCCCCGAGCCTTGGGTTGCTAGGCAAGAATTGGGTACACAGGTGATTGTCAGCTTTACCAGTTTTTCTGAGTCCAGTCCAAACCCGGTGGTGAGAGCTTGGAGTTCTGCTCCTCCAAGAAATAAAGCAGTATCTTAGGATGGTTTTCTATCTTTTCAGACTATGGGAGTGCTCTGCTAGAGGGGTGCTGTTGTGTATTTATAAGGATCATGACCAAAACATTGTGGCAAAAATAGTCCATCCAGTCGCATGAGATGACACATTCAGAATAGGGTGAACTGCGATAGACATATCAACGACAAGCTAATGAGCAACAGCCCAGGCCAGCTGGCCGATGCCGGAGGTGGGGAATGAGCTGGAGGGCACATAGCCCCATCTTCTGATATGCCCAGCTTGGCAAACAAAGGAGAAAAGCTGAGACCCTTCAACATGGCCCGAGACTTGTCGAGACTTGTCGATCTTTTGCAATCACCCCTTCCCCCCCAGACTCTCCTCCACTTTGAGGGCTATAAAAAAACTCACCTGAAACAGCACTGATAGGGAACCCACCACCCTGAGGACCCTCTGCTCACCAGCCTTGCCACGGGAACTGGACCAGACACCGGAGGACGCTACGCTCCTGAACCACAAACCCCAGCATCATCATCGTGGGACACCGGAGGCCATACATCATCATACGAGTCTCGGCATCCACGCTGTGGAGCAGTAAGAGTGGCTGGATTCCTCACGCTTTTCTTTCTTCCCTTCTCTCTGCTCTTTCTTTCTCTCCTTTTTTCTATATCCCTATTTCTTTGTCTCTTCTTCCATGAGAGGTGATACATTACTCTCTTTCTCTCATACCTTAGTTTTCCTTCCCTCCCTACCACTCTCTCTGTTTTCCTTTTGCACATATAAGAGTAACATCATCTTAAGATCTGCTGTTGGATTCTTGTTAAATTTTGTCTTGGAGCAGCTAATGGTTGCCAATACATTGCTTGTAGAAGGACTTTGCTTGTAGAAGGACTTTTTGCTGTTATACTTTTGCCAAGCCATTATTCGCTGTAACTAGTGCCCCAACACGTACTTTTAGTAAAACTCATACTTGAATTGGACCCCTGGAGTGATTGTCTGTCATTTACTTTGCATAACCGCGCACACTTAACCCAGAGTTAACACACGCCTGGTCTCATCTGTTGAGTAAGGGCACATGTCGCATTTAGAGTTAACTCATCCCTCATCCCATCTGTTTGGAAGGGACAGGTACCTTACTTTAGTCAGCTTCAATGTGCCAATCCCCTCCTTGCAAGGTATCTTGCATAGTTAGTCTTCTTACCTGTGGGTATTTAGAGGAAGCATTTGACTTTTCCCTCTCAGGTTGTCTAATATCTTTATAATGCAGATCTCTTACATCTCCTTGATTTAAAATTGATTGCAAATTTAAGCATCTGTTTAATTGTTCCAAAGAAAATGGCAAAATCAGCAAAATAACTAGAAATAGATATGGTGTGTATAGTTATTTCTTCTGATTTCATATTTATGTTTTCCTCAGATGGCAAAATCCCTCATGAGTGGTATACATTTTTGTACTTCTAATAAATAAATAAATAGATTAACGATCAACCTGTGTGTCTTACATAACCATACGCAGATGATCAAGCGTTAACCACCCACAGCCACATTAGTGTCTTCCAATTGTCCAAGCCCATTGCAGGTCTAGGAAGCACAGACTAACATCATTGCTGACTTCATACAGTGCCTGGGAAAAGGTGTCATTGATCATGAGCCAACAGGAATTCCCATACTTGAAGCAGCCTGAAATAGTACAGCTCTTCTCTTCTGCCTTACTTCATTCTGTGCCCTCAAAGCCATGCAAAATGCAAACATGATGAGATGCAGTGTCTTTTTAAAACAAAACAAAAAAAAATTAAAAATTAAAAAAAAAATAAAATAAAAAGGAAGTGGTTGTGCCCAACCTGTGTGAAGCCTTTCTAAGCCTTTCTAAGGAAGCAGTTGTCACAGCAGATGGTGTCTTTTTCATAATCCAGGTTGCAGAAATAGCAGTGAAGCAGTATGAATATTGTGTAGAGGTTGTAAATGTCACAGCCTGTTGTTGCCTGGGCACCTGTACAGAGCAGGTGTCAGTGCTATAAAAAATGTCCAGCCTACGAGGCCACTTTTCTGAAGTGAAGAGGTACACAATGGAACTGCTGCTTCTTTTGGTTATGTGGTTTGAGCTCACACTGGGCAACGAAGCAGTCCAGAAAGGCAAAGCCCTTTATTAAATCCAAATGAATGACAAATAAATTTCTCTTTAGCAAGAGACAGGAAAGAAATCAAATAATAAAATGTCCTCCAGGTGAGTACAAACAATGCCTCCAGCTCAGCCAAGTCTACTGCTGACCACGCTGTAAATGGTGCTGCTCGCTGATGCAGAATTGAGCCAAGACTGTTTGGCAAAGGTCTTTCTTAAGTATGGACAGAATAAGAAGGGATATTAATATTATTATTTCTTTCTTCAAGACATATTCAAACCTGCAGTGATAAAAGCTCTGATATAGCATGCTATAAAACTCAAGGTGCTGAGTATTTGTACTTGTAAAGATCACAAACTGCCTCTACATCAAACTTCGACAATTAATGCCCTGCATGAGGAGAAATATATTTCTAAGTTTCCAATTGATTTAATATGATTTTCACTACCACATTACAGTTTATGTTCTTTTCCCAAATGTTTGTGCATTTGTATTATGATGTCATATACATCGGTGAATATAGCTGAATAATGTAAGACTTGGAAAAGCCAAGAGGACTAAACTCAGGGCTGATCTAAAATGGCACAGCTCTGTCAAAGTTAATAAAGCCCAAAGATACAAATGAATGGAAAGCCATCACCTGAGTTTTCTTCAGTGTTTCTTTCGGACTGTTATCAGCAACAACAATGATGTTTAGTAATGTTATTGTTATTCTAATTTTTGTAACTAATCTTTGTAGATTTTTCAAATATTCATATTTGGGAGAAAATTACCCAAGATGTAGTTTCTTTTCAGGACAGGGTGCATTTTTAGGGATCTTGAAGGAAAATAATTAGTGAATGAGCCTTGGTTGCAATGCTGTTGACAAGGTAAAGGGTAGTTTTGTCCTCTTCATTTCGGTTACTGTGTAATATAAGGATCAAAAGTTGGCTAATAAAGGACTATGCAGGACTATGATCACGCATTTGAAGAAAATTAATGGCTCAGAGGATATGAACTGTATTAAAACATTTATTTTTCCAACACTGGCAGCCACTAGGTGCCACTCTGTGCTATGGGGAGATCCCAGCAGTATCCTTGGTAAAAGAAACAACGATGTCCGGATTCAAGGTATGTTGAGATCTGTTCTCTTTTCCTTCAGATACTGTGTGCTCTCTGTTATACTTTGCTCTATCATGATGTGTTCAGACAAGCAGAGTTAACTCTCCAGAGTTAAATTTTGCTTCTTGTTTTTTGAACAGTTAGTTCTGCAGTTTTCAAACCTTATTACTGCAGCAGAATAAAGTGGACAGAAGCATAAAAATATATAAATGTAGCATGCTTGCTAAGCATAGCATTACTAAGTCAATACAATTATTTTTCAGCTAAGGATCTGAAAGGGATATGTAGGAACACTAAAAGTTAAATCAACATCGTATTGATATATAAAAGTGCTGATGGTGTAAGGGAAACAGAAACCAATCAACAGACTAATTGTTATCAAGAAAAATACTAATAGCTTCTCATTATCATGACTACAATGTATTTATTAGAGCAGACTTATTTCTGTCTTCACCTGTTCATTAGAATGGTGCATCTCTTATTAACACTCAATTAGAATAAACCCTATTCTGAATTTAGTTTCATGTATAGACTTCTGAGAGCTGATTGCTGTTTCCAAACAGACAACTCACTTAACATAATAATATCCTGTTCTTCCATCCCCTAAAACAGAAGCAAAAAGCCCAACCAAACCCAAAACCCCGTTCATAATCCATCCTTTACTTTGCATCCACCTCAACTGCTTCTGAGCTCATTCTTTGCTACAAGATGACCACTCTTACCTCTGGTCCAAGAGTATCACCAAAATAAAACACACTGAGTTTATTTCTACAGCTGCATTGAGTCTTTGTTTTTGAAGGTACCTTGATAAGGTGTTTCTATTCCCCTTTCCCTTCACCATTTGTGCCAGGTAGAATTAGATCATGAGTATATCTACAGAAAGAGGGGCAGATAAGCTTTCACTCTCTTCCTCATGCTCTTTGTTGTCTGGATGTAAAGGAGTTCTAAAGTACGTTAGATCAAATAGCACCATATTCTTCAGAGATTATTTCTAGTGAGAAAAATTACTCACTGACTATACCGTGTTTTGCAACTGGCCAGGATGATCGTTCTGCAGCTGCCCAGACTCCAAAGCTCTTTGTGAAAACAACACAGACTCCAAGGTTAAGAGAGAATGCACTGATCTCTGACTGCCACCCAACTCATACATGTGTCTTGAGCTGAATGGGTACCTGATGTAATTTATCCCACTGCGCAAAGTAGATGGACTTGCCAACAGAGACTTCACATGATACATTAGGCTGCCTTCTAGAAAACTTTTAACTAGGTTATTCACCAATATTAGCTCTGGACACTGTTGCATTCTCATCTGAGCAGTGTGATATTTTCTGATTACTCTTTGTTTTTCAGGTCTTCATAGTTCAACTCTCTACATCAACAAGTGGCTTCTTGGACACCTGACTGTGGTAGGGAATAAACTCATTTACTTATCACCAAATTGTTCCCTTTCAGTGTGTAGCTGCAAGTGTTAACAAGGATCCAAGTCTGATGAAGATTCTCACAAAAACCTGACAGATAACTCAATCCAGTATGTTTGACTTCACTGGTGTTCCTTGTTCGTGGGTGTTTTTTAAGTATTAGAAACACTTGCAGTCATCTTACAGAGGCAGAGTATCAAATATAAAACTTAATCCATCAGGAATTAAAATGGGGTTCTTCCCTAGGGAAAAATAAAATAAATAAAATAACATAAATAAAATAAAATAAAATAAAATAAAATAAAATAAAATAAAATAAAATAAAATAAAATAAAATATTCAGTTTACAAGTACCCAATGATAATTTTTCCAGTCTCCTCCTTTTTCTCTAGTAGCTTTTCCTATAAAGTAAAGTAACTTCTAAGAACTACCCTGATTTCTTTTCTCTCTGCCCCACATTCAACAATAAAAGCTCTGCAAGCCAAATGATATCTTTCCTGATGCCTTCATTGTTGCTGGGAATAGGGTTTGCATGGCTATAATTGAATGGAAGTAACAGCTGTGAATCTCCTTCATGCAGAAACTGCTACCAGAAACAAGACAGAAAAATTGCTTACCTGTTTTCAGGGAAAAGAGATGTAAATTCCAGCAATGGTCTTCTAACTTCCATATTAGCTACTGGCTAAAAAGACCCTTTTGAGATCACAGACAGGGCTAATTATCTTGTCTTTTCTTCCCACCATCCTTGCAAAACAAGAGGATGCCATGACAACAAAGAGAGCATATTTCAGAGACACTAGTGTTCATACTGACTGATATGCATTGCAAAACTTAGCACTACCTGTTGTAACCAGTATAACTGATTTCATTACTTTCATACCATTATGACTGCAACACACTCACTGATATTCCAGAAACCCATTATTTTATCTCTGTTTGCTCCTCAGACTCAGTAAGTGTACAAAACCAGCCTCAACTAGCTCTCTCATGACATCTGGGTTGGACATTAGGTCCTCTAGTCAAAAATTTTCGGGTTCCTTATTCATTCCTCACCTAACACAGTTTAGTTTGAAGTAAATGGATGTATGAAACTATGTTACAGGTATCTAACATCTGTCTACTGCATAAGACCACAGCCTGCATCTAAACTAGATGTCTGCAAAGTGAAGCTATAGGTCATTGGTATAAGAAGAGCTGTTATAAAAGTTAGGACCTCAGCAGTGATGAAGCCACTTCACCACTGACACCTCACCAGAAGTGAGTTCTGAATGAATTTCTTCCATCCACCTGCGGCAATGCTAGGTTGCCATACAGTACAAAAACATACAGTGGAAATGTGTCCCAGGTAAAATCATATCGTTCAGTTTCAGACAGTCCAAATATTAAAACTAGCACAGATACTTTCCCTATTTACAGTTTGCTTATGATTAATGACACATACAAGAGTTCATTGGTATTTTTTTCATCATGGTGACAACATACTCTTGTCTCACTAGCCTCAGAGGTTTCAATGTATAGTTCAATAAGGCTACAGACCTTCGAATTACCTAAATATGTTTGCTCGTATAGAACTGTCATCTCTTGCTTGTGGTCCAGCCTTCACAGCTGGCCAGCCTCATCTTCAGATTAGATGCCACACATGAGAACATCATAAAATACTCACTGTCTTGAACATCAGCAAGAGATCTTCCAGTTTCTGGGAGATAAATTATTCTGATTAAGTGGAAATGGACTCCAACAGCGTATGAAAAGCTAATACTGTTCTCACTACAGGACAATGAATCATTATCTCTGATTCTCAAACAAGCCCCTTCTTCTCATGAAATATCTTTGCAGAAGTCCTTTTCTTAAGAACAGCAACATTTCCCACAGTACATGCAATCAGATGAACTGCAATACATTCTTTAAAGCTGCAATGATAAGGCCCTGTTACTGACCTACAACCTTCCTGTCAGCCTCTGTTTAATCTGCCAAATGGGTCTCCAAGGAACTATCTACGGTATTAAACTGCTTCATCAATCCTGAGTGCCTACAAGTCTCTGCAGAAGACAGTAGAACTCCTGCAGTGAATTATGATCCTTCACTAAAAGGATCGTGAACATTTGGAAAACCTTTCCACACATCATGACTTTGCTTATGGACATTGCTTATGTCCATTAGCCCACAACATATCTCCATTGCCGGGCTTCGTTACAGCCAGGAACCTCAAACATCCAGAAGTACTGATAAAAGGAATACTATCCTAATGTTTCACATGAATTATTAAGGCCAACCTCAAGTGAAACAGTTAAGGCAGCATTTGAAGACAAAAACACCTTAAAATAGAGTAAAATCCAAGGAACTCAAGACATCCAACCTTGATATATTTATTCATAGCCATAGCCAATTTACATTCAGTTCCAAGCTTGATATAATTTGGATTCAAACTAGGACTAGCAACTAAAACCACAGATGGAAGATTTTATAATTTCAATACATAAATGCATTTCCCTTGGCACCTCTGGAACCTTCGATACTTCAGACTTGCCTGAAAAAGGTGACAGGCAAAAAACTGCTAAAATTTCTAAAAATATTTATAATCTTCCCGTCACTTCTGATCAGATCTTTTCCTGCAAGAGCTGAATCCTTCATCAGTGGAGTTACACAAGGTCCAGTTTCTCTTTTATACTTTTTACCACACACATGGAAGCACCAAGTTAATTGCTGAGGAAATCTGAGCTCAAGTGACATTCATGTGTAGATGAAGTACAGAAACTCCTGTACTTCACAGCTGCAGGCTATACAATCATTCCTGAAAAAGGCCACTGGTAAGATGAGATCTGCTAATGGGAATGCATATTTGGCTGAACCCAAAATCCCAGAGAGAGGCTTAAAACAATTGAGCATCTACAACCATAACACAGCCTGTGATATTGAAAATACATGCCTGAAAACCATCAAATTTGTTGATAGGTTCGTAGCACTTTCTGGATTCCTGATTGATATTATCAGTGCTATGAAGCTACATCCACATATTTTTATCAGATTTGTTTACCTAGGAGATTCTGGCTGATCCTGCTGTATGATGAGACAATAATTATTAACGCCCTAATTTTTTCTTGGTGTTACCACACTGATGTAATATAACTAGGCATGAAACTTTCAACATTTCTACAACTCCAGTTATCTCTTCAACTTCTTATTAGTTTATGTCTTGGAAAAGTAGTTAGTGATTCATTTAGATCAGAAACTTTCCTTTCTCATCTTCTGTAATAGTCTTATCTGCATCATGGATATACTCATTACAACTAGGCCATTCCATATAAAACCCAGTGTAATCTGGATTCATACTCAGAAAAGGATCTGATAGAAGATAACTACCTCTGTCAATAGATTAAACCTATCCTTGCTCTTCCACAAAATTTAGATTAAATTTAAGGTCTCAAGTTTTATTTTTCAAATACCCTCCATGATAAAGTCCATAGAGGTGCAGAGAAGCTAAGACCTTTATAGTGACCGCAAAGCCCACAATAGTAATTTTCTGGCTCAGTTGAGTGCTATACATTTCCTATGTAAGGTCACTGTAATAACACCACTTTTGACAGCAAGGGTAGCAATATCCAACTTGTATATTCAAGTAAGTACCTATATTAATGAAGTACATATGCTAATTGTTTGTGTAGCTGCCTTAGAAAGTTTCCTTATTTATCATATTTAATTCAGTTAAGCATGTTTAAGAGGTAGGAACTAACTTCTGGTTATCAAGCTAAACTGGGAAAGAAAAGAAAAGATATTAATGTCAGTAAGCTTTGTAAGCTCTAGCACTAGGCTATAATCAAACTTTAGCCTTTGCTCCCTATTGTTAACTCTGTAGTTCTTTCATCAACTCAGTACTCTTGATCCTAATGTAAGATCTGCCAGCTCATCAGTACATGCATAGACACATTTCTAATTAATTTACTTTATTGATTTAAAGTTTAGCAAAAAAAAAAAAAAAATGGATTCCTTGGAAGCTAGATGATACATGCATGTTTTATTACTCATTTCAATTTTCTTCTGTTCCAGGCAAATTTTACCATAAAGAAAAGCTCATAAGCCTCAATCCGAAAGGTATAACCAGTACATAATATTGTAAAAGCAGGAAAATATTAGGCTGTGCAGCAGCCCTTGCTTTAGTTAAAAGTATTTTTAATGACTTCATCCTTCATGGTTGCCCAAAGCACCCTGTGAAATAAACCTTTAACTCTTACATCGTTTCTGTCTTAAGGGTAATGAGCCATATGTGAAGACATCTGCAATGCCTGAAAAGAACGATCATTAATTAGAGAGAAGACAGGACACTAACTGATTGCTGATATGGAGGGGGGAAAAAAAAACAAAAAACCTTTCAAAAAGTCACTGGGATTAAGAAAGAAAATTTGTCCTTTAGTTTGCAAGATGTTCATACTGTAGGTATGATTTTTATTTCTTGCATGTACTGGGTAGTACGATTACTACACTGTGAGAGTGAGACACCAGAGAGGAGACAGAGAGCCAAGAGAAGGGAATTCTGTGAAAAAGGCTAAGACAACAGCATATGTTGTTTGTATAGAAACCTCTTTCTGACTTATCTGGAAAGTCTGAAGGAAGACACAAAAGTAGGGCACAGATTGTAGGCTTAACCTCTTATTTCCCCTGCTCTAATTGCCCTTAGTTTACAAACTACAAGGTCAGACACTCTAATCTTGCATCTTTCTCTGGAACTCGGTGAAGCCTTGACATCTCCTCCTGACTGAACATCCATTTTGAGCCACCTTCATTTACACCTTTATGTGGCACCATGTGGTGTCAGGCACACCATCCTGCAGGGACAGCCCTATCTGCTGCCTTGGTGAAGCATGTGAAGCTGTAACTGCAGCAGAGTGGGGTTTTTGTAAAAGCTCGTGATTTCTTTATTGGTAGCGATCCCTGTTTGGTTTTGGTTTTGTTTTGGGCTTTTTTTCCTGTCTTGGAGAAAAACAGCTGGAAGTGTTTTTCAATTGAAAGAACAGAATACATGCATAGGACAGAGAAAATAATTTATAGGGAGAACTGGAAAGAATGATTCATGCCAGGGCAAGATAAGAGGAATGAATCATCACCTTGCTGATCTCTCCCCATTGATCATAAAGGGAAATGAGACAGCTAGTTCAGAACAGATGCCTGACTTTTAGACTCCTGAAGTCAGGCGACTGTAATCCCTGTCAAACTTGAGAGATGAGTGGTTTCAAGTCCCAAGTTCTCTGTGTTCTCAGAGGTAGCTCCAGGCCAGAAGTTTGTCTTGCATCCAGGTTAGTGCTAGTTGGACTCTGTAGCTTGGGTTTTATCATAAAGACCTACTTGGCAGTGATATTCCCTGAGGAGGGGTATATTTGCCAGGAAACCTGCGCTTTTTATAGACTTGCATCCTTTACAACAGCTATGTACATAAATAACACGGACTTTTGCAGGATTTCTGCTCTCCTCCTCTGTTTCTCTGTTTTGTATTTCCTAACTGATGTGAAAACATACTAATTAAGGTTATGTATATAGCTTTTACATATTTGGTGTGATAATTGATCAGTAATACCATGCTCCCTCCTAATGTGAGAAATCTCAGTCTACAAGGTACCAACTATATAATGTATACACAACAGACTTGGTACCCAGGTACAGGAGTAAAAAGGCACAAATTCAACATAAAACATCTTGAATTAGTGTGGCTCCAAATCTCAATTAATAAAATCTGTTGTTATATCACATCTAAATGAGACCTACTTGCTGCCACAACACTTTGTAACATGGAACACAAGTGCTCTAGTCTGTGTCTATTCACTTCCAGCTAGACAGATAATGGGAGCATATCTGTAACCCTCAGGACTGCAGCTGAGAGCGGCCTCACAGTCACAGGCCCTGGTTGTTGTGGGTGATTTTAACTTCCCTGATGTTTGCTGGAAGGACCATTCAGCCAGCCAGCCACAGTCCAGGAGGTTCCTCCAGTGCATTGATGAGAACTTCCTCATGCAGATGGTGGAGGAGCCGACTAGGAGAGGTGCACTGCTGGATCTCATCCTTACTAACAAGGAGGGTCTGGTCGAAGCAGTAAACGTTGAGGGCTGCCTGGGTTGCAGTGACCACGAGATGGTGGAGTTCAGCATCTTGTGTGGCAGGAACAGAATAGCAAGTAGAATTGCAACCCTGGACTTTAGCAGGGCTAACTTTGGCCTTTTCAAGCAATTTCTGGGGGAAATCCCATGGGCAAGAGTGCTTGAAGGAAAAGGGGCCCAAGATAGCTGGATTGCATTCAGAGATTGCTTCTTCCATGCTCAGGATCAGAGCATCCCCACATGTAGGAAGTCAAGGAAGTGAGCCAGGAGGCCTGCGTGGTTGAATAGGGATCTGTTGGGTATGCTCAAACAGAAGAGGAGAGTTTACAGGTCATGGAAGCAGGGGCTGGCCACTTGGGAGGAATATAAGGCTGCTGTTAGAGGATGTAGGAAGGCAGCTAGGATAGCCAAGGCCTCCTTAGAATTACAGCTGGCGAGAGGGGTCAAGGACAGCAAAAAGAACATTTTCAAATACATAGCAGATGAAACTAATACCAGAGGTAATGTAGGCCCACTGATGAATGGGGTGGGTGCCCTGGTGGCGAAAGATACAGAGAAGGCAGAATTACTGAATGCCTTCTTTGTCTCTGTCTACTCTGCCGGAGGCTGTCCTGGGGAGCCCTGTACCCCTGAGACCCCGGATGAAGCCAGGTCAATGGAGGAGTTTGCTTTAGTCGATGAGGACAGGGTTAGGGAGCAATTAAATAGTC
Source organism: Streptopelia decaocto (assembly GCF_964273445.1). NCBI lineage: Eukaryota > Metazoa > Chordata > Aves > Columbiformes > Columbidae > Streptopelia > Streptopelia decaocto. The sequence goes on along the minus strand of NC_138663.1, from coordinate 205,762,538 downwards.
TGGACATCCATAAATCCATGGGTCCAGATGGGATGCATCCGTGGGTGCTGAGGGAGCTGGCTGAAGTCATTGCTAGACCGCTCTCCATCATCTTTGCCAAGTCTTGGGAAACGGGAGAGGTGCCCGAGGATTGGAGGAAAGCAAATGTCACTCCAGTCTTCAAAAAGGGCAAGAAGGAGGACCTGGGTAATTATAGACCGGTCAGCCTCACCTCTGTCCCTGGGAAAGTAATGGAACAGCTTATCCTTGGTGCCATCTCAAGGCATATCAAGGATAACAGGGTTATTAGGGGCAGTCAGCATGGCTTTACCAAGGGTAAGTCATGCTTGACCAACCTCATAGCCTTTTGTGAGAATGTAACAAGATGGATGGATGATGGCAGAGCAGTGCATGTGGTCTACCTTGACTTCAGTAAAGCCTTTGACACAGTCTCCCACAGCATCCTCACAGCTAAGTTGAGGTCTAGTGTGGTCTAGACAATAGAGTAGTGAGGTGTGGTCTAGACAATAGAGTAGTGAGGTGGGTTGCAAACTGGCTTAAGGAGAGAAGCCAGAGAGTGGTAGTCAATGGTGCGGAGTCTAGATGGAGGCCAGTATCTAGTGCAGTGCCTCAGGGGTCAGTACTGGGGCCAGCATTATTCAATATATTCATTAACGATTTAGACGAGGGAATAGAGTGTACTATCAGCAAGTTTGCTGATGACACTAAGCTGGGAGGAGTGGCTGACACGCCAGAAGGCTGTGCTGCCATCCAGAGACCTGGACAGGCTGGAGAGTTGGGTGGGGAATAACCTGATGAAATTTAACAAGGGCAAGTGTAGAGTCCTGCATCTGGGTAGGAACAACCCCAGGTTCCAGTATAGGTTGGGAAATTCCATATTAGAGAGCAGTGTAGGGGAAAGGGACCTGGGGGTCCTGGTGGACAACAGGATGACCATGAGCCAGCATTGTGCCCTTGTGGCCAGGAAGGCCAATGGCATCCTGGGGTGTATTAGAAGGGGGGTGGTTAGTAGATCGAGAGAGGTCTTCCTTCCCCTCTACTCCACCCTGGTGAGACCACATCTGGAATATTGTGTCCAGTTCTGGGCCCCTCAGTTCCAGAAGGACAGGGAACTGCTGGAGAGGGTCCAGCATAGGGCAGCAAAGATGATTAAGGGAGTGGAGCACCTCCCTTATGAAGAAAGGCTGAGGGAGCTGGGTCTCTAGTTTGGAGAAGAGGAGACTGAGGGGTGACCTTATTAATGTTTATAAATATATAAAGGGTGAGTGCCACAAGGACAGAGCCAGGCTCTTCTTGGTGGCAAACAATGATAGGACAAGGGGTAATGGGATCAAGCTGGAACACAAGACTTAAATTTGAGAAAAAACTTCTTCTTGGTGAGGGTGACAGAGCACTGGAACAGGCTGCCCAGGGAGGTTGTGGAGTCTCCTTCTCTGGAGACATTCAAAACCCACCTGGACATGTTCCTGTGCAACCTCACCTAGGCGTTCCTGCTCCAGCAGGGGGATTGGACTAGATGATCTTTTGAGGTCCCTTCCAATCCCAAACATACTGTGATACCGTGATACTGTCATTTCTTCCTATTTTGTTGCTGTTGTATTTTTATTACATGCAGTTTCTTATGGTTTCCTTTCAGCGACCCAACAAATTATAATCCAGTGACTTGCATATGTTATTGAAGACTTCACAGGGAAGCAATGAACAAAAATTTAAGAAAACTTCCTTCGTGTTTTATATAAAAGAAGCATGTTGATAGGGAGTTCCAGTATACCAGTGCTTTATATTTTCAGGAAATACAACTTATCCCCAATTCCCATTTTTTACATACCTATATAAATGGAAACTGTGGGCTTCATGAAAAAGAACTATCTAATTTTCCTGCTCAGCTGAGGAATTTGGCCCTGTGCATTTAGCGTGTTCCCCAGGTAAGACTGCTCTGGAAGCGTGACAATCACCAAATGAGGATTTAGATGCATTCTGGGAGTTTCTGGAGCATAAGCCTTTGGCAGATGGAGACAGCATCTAAACAATTCTGCCAGATTCGAGCCAGAATTATGATTAATGTATATACATGACCTGTGGAAGTTAGAAAGAATATTTGTAACAAAAATAAAGAAGAAGTTCTGGCAGAAAACTCCAAGAGGATCAGCCTCCTCCTGATGCTGCTGCTAACTCCAATTAGCAAAATAATGCAAAATAGTGGTCTGCTGAATGATCACTACTTTTTTTCCAAGAGTACAGGATAATGGCAACTAAAGAGATTACGAGGTACAATATGTTCGCTGTTTAGGACCTTTGATCTACTGACTGCTGCTTTCTTGAAAGTAACAGACACAGTAGCACCGTGCATAACGTAGCAGCTCCTCAAAGGACAGTGTTCCTTATGGAGTGAGGGAAATGAAAGTCTGTACTGATATTTCTTAAGTCATCAGTCATTCAAAGCAGTAAATAAACTCTCTGTAGCATATTAAAAAAAAATTACCACATGTAATGCTAACACTTATACTCTAAGAAAGAAAATTAATATGGTCTTGCTTCTTGGTATTGACATCCTAGTGACTAACATGGAGGAAATCACAGCTCTCAGACAAAGAGATAGACCTCAGGTGACACTTGGAATTAGGAAAAACACACTGAAAATAAATACCTCTCTTGAACCGTTACGAGACGATTGCTTTAAATGTGGGGGTTTGCTCCAAACAACAGCTTAGCAATTTCTGAATTTCAGAAGGAAAATCTGTTTTGTTTTACTTGAAACACTTATGGATCCTAGCCCAGCCCTCAGTGACAGATGTTGATAACACAAAAACCACAACTGACAGAAATTTTCATCATAAAAAAATATATATTATGACTAAGATATCCATTCTGCCAGCACTTATTTGTAACCTTCACTTGTAACAGACAAACATTTCAACATTTGTAGCATCAGGGCCTAAGTTTAACTAGATTTTGTTTTTCAATAACACAGCCTGTTTGGTGTTTGCCTACATGTGTTATTAAGGCAGCAGAAGCTGAGTTATTAGTTGCAGGGACAAGACATAACCAGTCAGTGATTTTCAGGCTTGAGGTTACAAGCCTGTAAACATCAACAGAAGTGGGACTGGAGTCCTGAAAATAGTCAAAAGCAGAAAAAAAATTGGGAGGTTACTAAAATAAGCCTTGAATTCTGCACCAGAAGGGATGTGATAAAACTCCCTAGGTATATATACCTTCCAAACACTTTTGTAAAGGAAGTTAACATATTTATCATTGCACATCTGGAAGCGTTCAAGGCCAGGTTGGATGGGGCTTTGAGCAACCTGGTCAAGTGGAAGGTGTCCCTGCCTATGGCAGGGGGGTTGGAATTAGATGAATTTAATGGTCCTTTCCCACACAAACCATTCAATGGTGTTATGATTCTATGATTGTACGATACAGCCAAGCAGCAGTATTTTATCCTCCTGCAAGCATCTATTTTTCTTGCCCTCCACCTCCTGGAAAAAATATTCTCCTTCTCCTCTTCCTCACACACAAACGATTGCTTCCTCACCTGTGTCACACAGCCACACTTCCTTCTCCCTTAACATGATCCACCATACTCAGCCTATTCTGTAAAGCTAGGAGAGCATCTATTGATGGAAATTTTTTAAAGTCTGTTTTCACAGAATCACAGAATCATTTATGTTGAAAAAAAAACCTTTAAGATCATTGAGTCCATCCATTAATCTAGCACTGCCAAGTCCACCACTGAACCATGTCCCTAAGAAATTCATCTATGCATCTTTTAAACACCTCCAGGGATGGTGACTCCACCACTTCCCTGGGCAGCCTGTTCTAATGCCTGACAACCCTTTCCATGAAGAAATTTTTCCTCATATCCAATCTAAACCTCTCCCATCTCCTCCTCTTCAATTTGAAACAGATATCTGCCCTCCTGACGCTGGGGTATCAAAGATGCACAAACATGAGGCTAAGAGCATCCTATCCTTTCTGTGTGCTGTTGGTGTATCTTCACTGTTCTTGCCCTTTGGATGCCCTGGAGTTTTTGCAGATCTTTGGTGGAAGTATTTTAAAAGACCTCTGGGAGTGTGGGGGGAAAAGCTCCACTTCCCTTTTCCTAAAATACTGAGATTTTCTTATTCATCCATTGTTGCCTTAAGGATGATAAAGTTGCCTAAATGTTCACATGTTCACATGTTCACATTATATTTTTCTTTTCGGAGTCTCATCAGGAGAAGCAATGTGGTCCAATTTCCTCCCCGTCCCCAGCAACTGAACCATAAATTGGCAAGCTCACCAAATGAGGGAGCATAAGTGTAATTGCACTTAATTGACAGGGCATCACACATAGCAAACTACAAGTTCAAGGGCGGAAACATTAATGACAGCACCATGTATATATAGCGGCAGTCATTTTTGATCAGGAATAGGATGCGGAGATGTTTTAATTGCCATACTTAATGTTCTACATGCCGTGCTACATTTAACTTATTTGAAAGCTGGTGTGCAGGTTGCACAGTGTTAGAACATTAATAAATTGCTGCTGCATGTTGTTCCAGTTGAAGAGAGAATATGATCATCAGCTCAGGCTGCATTTTACAAACACTTATCTTTTACTTAGCCAAGGAAACAATGCTTCCCTTATTAACTTTTCTTATACTTCAACAAAAGTTACGCAATTATTTTTTTCTCAAAGTAAGTCACCTTAAAACCCAGCAATGTTTTTTGTTAAATGCAGTGAAACCAGAGCAGGCAGCAGTTTGCGTAACCTTCAGGACACAGTAACTCCTGTCCAGACCATGTCTTCCTCATGGCTCAAAATCACACATTCGGTCGCTTCATCTGTAATGGGTGGCTGTCACTGACAGTACCTTTAATGTTCTTATCCTAATGGAAACAAATTGAGTGCATTTTTGGTTTTGTTTCTTTTATTTTTTTTTTTAAAGAGGACCAGCCAAAAGGTTGGATTATTACTTAAAAGAGGACTGATTTTCAGCCAATCTTTGCAAAGTGCTTAAAATTGGCAGGGAAAAAAAAAAAATATATAAAACCCAGAAGTGATCAAGGTGATTTCAGAAATCCTGCCCACAAAACATTAGCTGTAGAACTTCATGGGCTTTTATATAACAAAATCTGTATGACCACTGTTCAGTATAAGTATATTTCAAACACACAGATAAGCTTTATATTCATGTTCTGATCCTAAATCCTTTATTGACATGAGATAAAATGTAGTCCATGCTTGTAAGGGGATTCTGTCCATCAGAAGACCACAATACTGCTAAGAATCAGAGCCAGGAGGGTATCCACAGAGTTCTGTATTTATTCACTCTGCCATTTTCTTAAGGAATAAAATCTTTGGTCCCACTCCTGGTTCCACTTGTATGCACACACCAGCTAATCTGAGTAGTCATTTAGTTCACAAATGTTCAAGTCACAGCTTCAGATTTTACTCTCTTGCTTTTATGCTAGCTGTTATCAGAAGTGCTTTTATATGAATTAACAGAGGCCAATTAGCAGTAGGTTTAGATAAGCTTTTATTTGTTTGATTGTATAGCAAAGAAATTAAATGACAGATGCTTTATCTTTAAGTTACAAAACCAAAATAGTTAACTGGTACAATACAAACACAGAACTATCCTTATAGGACTGGCACATTCAGAATATCACCATAATTAATGTTTAAAAGGGTGGAAATTAAGGCAAAGAATGTACACAGTAGTGAGCTTGTTCTACAGGAGTAGATACATTATGAATACAAAACAATGGATGTACATAAATGAAGAAAGAATACTATAGAAGTCTTCACAAGATTTTCCATTGTTTCCCTGTTTCTCCACACATTAGTTTGGAAATGGTAACTATTTAAAATCCACATTTGTTTAACTCTTTCGAAAGTGGTAAAGACAGAGCACCTACAGAAGCAGACTAAATCCAGACAACTGCACAGAAACATCTTCACCATTAATAAATTTAGTGTTAAAGTTATACTTGCAGCTTGTTTCCTTCTGTCCTCGTTTGTGCTGATCTGTCTTACTGCTTTCTATTCATGACTCAAAGACCCATACATGCAATGGGATATGCATTTTCTTGGCAGTGACAACACTTGCAACTACCTTTCAGGACTGGTGCAAGAAGACAATTCAAATCACTTCATTTTTCCACTCACCCACTGTTGCGCATCTCAGAGTTTACAGAGAAGGTCTTTGTCCTCTTGAAAACCACATTAGTTTTGCCATTGATTTCCTGATCTCAAGTCAGTTATGCAGTAAAGGAACCAGGCACAGTGTTACAGAAACATCCATCTCCATAATTCACACTATGGAAAGAAATGTCACATTTTTTCTTTGTGCACAGTTCCGTGAAGGTGGATTACAAAGGTTCAACACATTTTTAAGCAGATATGACTGACACTGCAGTGGGCAACACAAAACAATGACAAAAGTCAATCAATAAAAAGAAACAAAAACATATTAAATATCAGGTAGAGCAGTGGGAAGGACCAAGGGTCTGGAGTAGCCTATGAGGAAAGACAGCAAGTGTTAAGGGTGTGATGAGAAGACAGAAAACAAATACTTTGAATTACCAGAGAGATCCAGGCCGGACTTACTTATAAGCAGCTTTGTAAAGGCAAACTTCATGAAGCCCAGGAAAGACTCATTTAGCAAGACTGCAAAACACGCACCACTGAAGGTCTCAAAAACACTCTAGACAGAGATCTGTCGAGAAGAACAGACATATTGCTGACCTTATCTTCAAGGTCTTATGGGCTTTTTCCAGACTGTTTTTTAAGCTGTGTGTTGCAGTTCACACGCTGGAGGGAAGGGATATCATTCAGAGAGACCTTGACAGGCTGGAGAGGTAGATCCGTGCAAACCTCATGAAGTTCAAGAAGGCCAAGTGCAAGGTCCTGCACATGGGTCAGGGCAATCCCAAGCACAAACACAGGCTGGGTGGAGAATGGATTGAGAGCAGCCCTGAGGAGAAGGACTTGGGGGTGTTGGCTCAACATGACCCAGCAATGTGAGCTTGCAGCCCAAAACGCCAACCATATCCCAGGCTGCATCAAAATCAATGTGACCAGCAGGTCGAGGGAGGTGATTCTGCTCCTCTCCTCTGCTGTCCTGAGACCCCACCTGCAGTTCTGCATCCAGCTCTGGGGCCGTCAACATAAGAAGGACACAAATCTGCTGAAACAAGTCCAGAGGAGGCCACAAAGATGATCAGAGGGCTGGAACACCTCTCCTGTGAAGACAGGCTGAGAGGGTTGGGGTTGTTCAGCCTGCAGAAGAAAAGGCTCCAGGAAGACCTAACAGCAGCCTTCCAGTAACCTGAAGGGGACCTACAAGAAAGTTGGAGAGGCATTGTTTACAAGGGCATGTAGGGACAGGACAAAGGGTAATGGCTTTAAACTAAAAAAGGGGATGATATTGATTAGATATAAGGAAGAAATTCTTCCCCATGAGGGCGGTGAGGCACTGGAACAGGCTGCCCAGAGAAGCTGCGAATGCCCCATCCCTGGCAATGTTCAAGGTCAGGTTGGATGGGGCTTTGAGCAACTTCTTTGAGTGGAAGGTGTCCCTGCACATGGAAGAGGGGTTGAAACTAGATGATACTTAAGTTCCCTTACAACCCAAACAATTCTATGATTGTTGATTATTATACAGTACGTCATTTCTTTAAGCAAACACACAGATACTCATGCAAGCAGCACAGAAAATAATAGCAACTTAGATGTACAAGAAGTATAAACATGGCTTAAGAACAGGTAATAATTAATTTCATAGTAATTACTAGGTAGATGCAGGTACTAAAATGTAAGTATGAATCTTAATAAATTAAATTAGCTTTAGAAATTAATAAATCTACAAAGTAATTATCTGTTCTGATGAAAACATGTTTTTTTTTTAAACAAATACAGATTATTAAAAATAATAACCTGGAGAATATTGAGTTGGGAAATAAATTCTGAATGGAAAGAGCTGTATCTGTACTGATAAACTAAATGTGCCTGGTGCTGAAAACCACTAGCACAGAATGATCCATGCCTGTATGCCTACTCTACAAAAATGAACATCTGCATGCAGACTCCATTTTGGAAATGGTCTTTGGCAAGCAGCTTTTTACCAAACAATGCCTCTAACTGTGAATAAGTCCTGGCCAAAAATGTGCTAAGGATTGTCTTAGTGTTTTAGCAGCGGGGACACTCAAGTTCCAACATCCGGGATTGTTTTCTGTCAAAGTTTAATTTACCAGTATAAACATAACTAATGATAGTAAGGCCCACAGCTCCAGATTTACAGTACCACACAAGAATAAACACCTGGTACTGTGTCCCAGCAGACACTACCAAGGTGACTGTTCAAGGTCAGAGTGGTAAGATTACAGTCCCTGAAGAGCATGCAGCACAATGGAAAATTCAGTTTGGATCTTACCTTTGCTACCCGAGATCAAAGACAATTATGTGAATTCTGTCTCCTCAACTACAAAATGGAGGAAAGGGGTTATGTACAGTTTTTGAACGGATCCAAGACTTCAAGTCTTAAGGATAAAAAAATAGGAGAACAAAAATAGCATGCAGCCTCATGTTATTTGTGATACTAGGCTGCTCCCAGTGTTTCGTGTTTGCTACCATAACCTATCTAAGAAGATTAGACTATGGAAAGTATTAAGTATATGAATGTGACTGAATAGTTTGTGTTCCTGGAGGTGTTTAAAAGGCATTTAGATGAGGTTCTTGGCAACATGGTTTAGTGCTAGAGTTAGGTTAGGTTATGGTTGGACTTGATGATCCTGAGGGTCTCTTCTAACTGAAATGATACTACGATTCTCTGATTCTCTGATTCTCTGATTCTATGATTAAGGTTTTGGGTTGAGTCTACTACTGTATGGACAACATTACCACACACCAGCCATCTATCTAGAAATCAGAAGCACTGTTTAGTGTCTAAGCCTGCATCCTAGGGCTTGTCCTTAAAAACAACAATCTTTAATTTTACTGATAGGTGAGTGAATTGAATTGAAAGTTGAGGTTTTGGCCTCCTCTCCTGATTGACGACACCTTCAGCAGACAGTATCTGTAATAAGAGTTTCCTTTATTCAAAATCAGGGTAGAAAAGCCAGCAGGTGTAAAGGCAAAGGAACAAGCCCTCGTACCCTCCAGCTCCCCAGTCCTGTCTTTCAACATTGAAACTCTTGGGCTTCCCTCTTCAGCAGCATTAGTCTCACTGTCTTTCTGAAGCAGTGGAAAGTATTCTGCTTTACATTCAAGCAGGCAGAAGTTCAAATCCCGGTAAAACTGTCATGCAGTTTGTGAATATTTTCTTCCTAAGCACTGAACTCAGAAAGAAAATTACAAGGGAAAAAATTCATAGTAAGTGAAGCCATGCTGCAATGTCTAATGAGAACAGAGTCTTTATTCTGATAAAAGTTCTTTGTGTTACTCTTTTATTAAGAGGGACCATGCCAATTTCTCTGTACACATGGCAGATCAGAAGGAGCTTTTATAATGCAAAGCCTTAGAGTATCTTCTGAATGTACCTGGCATTGCTCTGAATTTGCACTACCTACTGTTCCTCTTCATCTCAATCAAAGAGAATAGCTTTGAACAAAGATTAATGAAAATCATTATTAAGGTGATTATTCACAGAAATAATTTTTGCTGTTAATGTTTGAGGCATTCATAATGCTGTGTTTATGGGCAAGAGCCATTTTCATTAAAGCTCACGCACACACACATTCTATTTCTTTTTTTAAGATTAGGAATCAGCCTTAAATTAAAGGGACAAATGTTGACATCCTTGGTACAACTGTTGTTCCATTACCTCTGCTCAAAGAAAAAAGATAAAATCACCCAATATCATTTCCTAATTCCAGGCAGAAGCAAGTCACAGATCACTGCAGATCCCTCTATAGTGTTTATTTAATTATATTTATTGAAATCAAAAGTTTTCACTGACATGACTGAAATATTCACAAGGACTGATAGATGTTATTTGTGAAACATTCCACTTTGCAGTGAAGGCCCTGGGAGGTCCTTAGACCAGCCTTTCCCTCAATCTCAAATTTGATGGGGTTGCACACTAGAGATGAAGTAATTTACACACAGAGAAAGCTTTGCCATTTATGGTCCATTTAATTGTAGACTTGCCAGTCGTATGGTTCAAATAAGATTTGAAAAACTTTTTTTGCTGTGATCAGCACTATTTATTCCCAGATAATACAACAAGCACATAACCACCAGTCATCTCTAATTCAATGTCCACAACCACCGCTGATATAATTATGGATGAGACACATCTTGCTCGATCTAAGGAATATCCTGTACATCTATGCTATTCACCCTAGGTTCCATGGTTCCACTTCACAAAGACTGAGAGAGTGTAATAGAATAATAATATACACCTCAGATATCTATTATAGAACGAATCATGCCCAGAAGTTTCTCTTTCATTCTTCTGAGCCACTGCAGATATCTAACATTGTGAAAGATTAATTGTGCCTGTGTCTGCTAGTCTTGCCTGTGAGATACATGGTCAGGGCCTTACTGGCTTTCTGGATGACCATACATAAGAGGCGAAAGGTTGGAAGACCTTGGTGTGGAAGATGCATCACAAAACTTCCTAGGACATAAAATAGACCATTTCCAATAAGAATACATATGTGAGCTAATTCAAGAGTCCTTGCTGTCTTCTCTCAAGCCATCATTCTTCTCTCTGCTAGAATTCAGATGTCTTACTCTTCTAAATTGTCCAAATATTTACAACAAAAACATGACCTGTAGCAAAAACCACTCGAATCAATGGAAAGTACGTGCTGCCTTCTCACAGATATATTAATCTTTCATAGACCCTGACTAGCCTCATTTGAATGAAGGCAGAAAATAAAGATCAGGATTATGATGGCCTGCAGGCTATCGTAATAATAAAATGTGGCTGAAACAGAAATGAAGTCCTAATCCTGTTCCAGTAGAAAGCAGGGGTATAGTGCACGAATATGTTATAGACACAAAGTCATGTCCTTATATGCTATTGTTGCTGATCTTCCAAGTATCTGTTGACTTAGAGCCATTGTAAGGCCTCTCAGCAGTTCAATTTATTTCTTCTTCAAGAATGAGATGCTAGACAGGTCAAAAGCTCTTGAAAGGAATCAAGTTTGCTACTGCTGCTGCTGAGAGGTGAGATTTTCAGCACAGCTGTTGCTGCCCCAGGAGGTGACCATGCACCCACATGCTCTGTAGCCACCCAACACACCCCAACCTCTCTCTCAGCCTTTCATGCAATTTGAGAGCAAGGTTTTCATTGAGTGTAATGTACTGTTGGTATCTGCTAATGAAGCTAATCTTGATCCTGCAGGACCCTGTGCAGTGCTGGGAAATGGGCTTCAGAATATGGCTCCATTATCTGTTTACCTCCTGTCTATCATATAGCAATGGATCAATTGTTATAACTGACAGGAGCATTTTGGAAATTGTGAGTTTTCAGTGGAATTCACTGCAAAATAGATGTGTCATTTGGTATATGCAGGACACTTTAAGTGCTATTAATAACAATACTCTCCAGCTCTGATCTCTGAAATGCTAGTCTTATAAAATTTTACAATGTTACTGTAAATTTCTTAAAGACAGCCAGATGATTGATATGTTGTAAATTGCAATACCTATAAAAGATGGGGCAATTGAATGAGATTTGGGGTTATCTCTCCAGTGAAGCCATGAATTATCTGAGGGAATATGACAAGCAATTCATCAAAATATAAACTGCACAGTTGAGCAAGGGTGTATATTCCTTTAAAGCTTAAGCCAAAGCCCATGAGAATTCAACAGCAGGCTTTCTATTCACTTCAGGAGCCTACCGATGCAGACCTAAAGGAAAAATCATGGCTAAACTAGAGCATTAGGTATAAAGTGTTATAAAGCTGTAAGTTGGAATAATACACATGTTCATCCCTTATGAATAAAATACTTTCCTGTGTGCAACTTCTATGTGCTACTATGTTATGTTCCAGCTCAGTGCCTTAATCTTTTCTAGACTGAAGAGGAAAACAAAGATTTTTCTTTCAAAATAGTGAAATATATGCCACAAATATTTTGGAGTTGGAGATCCCTGTTCCTCCTTACAGCACATTTGCCTCATCTTCCATGGATTTATTTTTTGTATAACTGTGCCATTCTCACATGTATATACATTATTCTTTCCGCAAAGTTGGTATATGTGGCTTTATTATGGAAGAAGGACCTAAACGTTCAAGAAATGTGGCATTTCCCATCAGAGGGGGAAAGAACATACAAACAAATAGTTATGTTTCTGTACCAGCCCTGTCATCTGCACAATTCTTTGTGTGCTTCCATACACATTTGCGAAAACCTTGATGACCCTCCCTGCTTCCTCAGCCAGAAGTAATCCCCTGGAGATGCAGACATGGCCAAGATTTTTTTCCCTACATCAGTAGCCAATTTCCAGCTTGTCCCAGAGAAGAAAAATCAAAAGTCCCATCTGCTTGTCAGCCATATTAAGCCTTTCAAGAAAATGAGTACTTCATTTTTCATTAGCAAAACCAGACTCCTGCACTCTGGAGCTTAGACATGACTTTAAATCTCAACTGTTGTGTTGTGTTCTGCACTGCCTATTTATTTGGAACTTGCAGAGTTTCAGACCACATCTGCTGCTAAAACAAAAGATATTAATTCTTGCTGTGTTAGGTAGTGCAGAGCTTTGTGTAGTGCTTTTTTCTTTAAGACTGGCAAACTGAAATCCTTCTGTTATGCACAAAACAAACACAGCAGAGACAGCTGTAGCATTACCTCTCCTGCCCTTCCTTAGGCCAGGACATCACAGTGCTGTTTGCTTGGTCAGTCTTCCCTCCCTCCTGCATTAACAGATGTCAGTAATAGTGTGCTCTAGGATGGGACTGCTTCTCCAGCACAGAGGATATTACTTAAATCAGGTCACATACCCCACTAAAAATCACCCATAAGAGCAGAGAACAAAACTAATGATGATTTCAAATTAGCACCCCACGTAAGAGAGTACCAGCCTTTCCACAGCATTCAGAGCCACCAAGTCTTCAAAGCTTTTCAGGAAAAGACTTCATAGTTAAGTTTTGCCAGACTGCATGGACAAAGACAATCTCAGACAAATAATAGAAAACATCAGAAGAGAATTGTTCTGAGATATGCCAGAGAACCAACTGAAAGCACCGTGAATGTGTATGCATACACGTAAAAAAACTGCCTGAGTACTTGAAGGAAGAGTTTGCCATACAAGCATGTCTCTTGTTATTCAGTCTAAAGAACCTTGACAAAATGTATTCAGAAACAGGCTTTGACTAGTAAGAGTCACAAAGAGTGTGGTATATAATAAGACAACACAAATTTATCCATCAAGTTCAGAGCACCGAAGTGCAGAGCCTTGCAGAGACAGCAGCATGGAAACCAAAGCACTATAAACAATGCATCAACATGGTACCACAGCCAAGCTTAGCTGACCAGAGGAGCTAAGCCAGCTACTTACCCAATCCCAGCCTTGGAGCAAACTCATTCAAACAACAGCAGAACAACCAACTTTTCAGTGTGCTCATAAATCCTTAGGCAATAAATCCCACTTTTTAGGTGATCTGCATTTAAGTGATTTCAGTTCAGAGGAGCTATTTGAACTTCGTTACTATATATTTGCTTCATAAGGTAAATGGGTTTTTTTATATCCTCAGTGTTTATAGAAGTTACCTCTAAGATCTTGATATTTAAATCAATGCCATGGTTGGTGGTAGAGATACAAACTCTCCTGAAGAGATAAACAGAACTCTCTTTATAGGTTTCTTCTTGCACTCATGGGGACAAAAGTCCCATTTACTGAATGATGCTGAGATGTTAGTCAGGATGAGGTGTCTTTTCACCAAATTTTAGATGGCAAAAGGGTACTTCTTATCTCATCTTCCTGAAGCAAACTCCTCAGTACCATCTAGGACAATCCAGACTTGCTACTGACAGCAACAGAGGCAGGACTTTCCATGCCAAGAGGTAGCACATTGCTCTTAAGACAGACATGATGCAGTGGTTTTTCCAGCCTCACCTCCCTCAAAGGCAGAATTGGCAGTTCAGGGCTCTGCAGCCACAGTGGCCTTGCCCAGAACACAGCTCCTCATTGGATTTTCATGCTGGTCTGAATTTAACATTAAACTTTTATTACATATAATAGTCTTTGTTGCTGTTGGTATGGCAGATTTATCCATTTATTTCAGTGGACCATTTCTAATGTCCTTCAATAACATTTTCAGTGTCATGCTTTGGTGTGACCTACCTTACCAGACCTTATTCCCACTGTTGGGATCAGTTCCTCAACTCACAGTCTGTGAAGCGCCCCAATAAACAACAGAAGATATGGACAGAACTGGAGAAACTGGATACCTAAGATGAGCTGTCTTAATCCTTTTCTATCACCGTTAAAATGCTTGAGAAGCCAGTTGGCCTCGCTGAGGGTTGTCAGTAACTTGGCATTTGTCTAGTAGATCATTTAGCTTTATATCAAAATAGACACCTTTGAATGTCTTAAATTACTTTTTTCTGTTTGTGCATTGTTATTTTGAATTTACAGGTGGACATATATGTGTGATATAAGTTTATTCTCATTTCTCATTTTGAATACAAGAAGAAAAAGAGAGAGCAAATGAAATATATGTGAAGAAATTGATGAGCATTATCAGAAGCATATGGAAATACTATTCCTGTGTTTTGTGTCAAGACTGAGTGAAACTTTTTCTTTCTTATGATAATATTTTAGAAAACTGTAAGGAGCATTTGAGTGAGCTTTGAAGGTTTTGACAATTTTTGAAAATTAAAGTAACTGAGGAAAATAGTTCATATAAACAGAGCAGGTCCTTACTGCTTTCATTCCTTGCAGGAACAGATGGACATCTTAAACGATCATACAGAAGCAGGTTCATAATGTGAGAAACCATATCAACAATCTCTTAATTATAGGCCAAGAAATGGATGTTCAAATGTGTGGCTTTAGATGTGTAATACAGTCCACATTCTTCACAAAATAAATGTCAAGTTTAGCTTAGACATTATCATCATGCCCATGGAAAGACACCATCCTTTGCTTTGTTGCCTGCCAATGCATTTCCATGTATCAACAAGTTAGTAGTGAATTATAAAATTATTTCTTGTTATTCTCAAGCTGTTGCCTGATCAGTCAAGATCAGGATCCAACCATATCAGGTAGAGGGTGAAGACAAGACAATGTAGTCATCATCCTAAAAGATCTCAGCAGTCTCAACAGATGACAAATAGAGAACAAGATACTTATCTAATTGAAAAGAATAATGTGAAGCTCAGCAAATAACATGTCCGTTGCAGGAAGGGTTTTGTTTGTTTTCAGATAAGTATAAGAGATAAAAAGATAAGAAACAAATTAAATGGAAGGACTAGGGAGTGCAGTGCATAGAAAGGTTAAGAATAAACCATTGAAGATGTATGGTAGTAGAAACATACAAAACTGGAAAGAGAACGGACAGCCAAAATCAAAGAAAACACACTGATGATGTTGGCCTCTGCTTTTACAACTATCTGCAAGTAGTAATAACAGCAATAATAGTGATAAAATTCTGATGGTGTAAAATTTTATTTAGCTTTGCCAGCTTACCTTGCAGAGATTAATTAGGTATAATAGGTTGGATTTTCTCTAGGTGTAGTACTCCATTATAGAAGGTTTGTATATAATGCTAAATAAAGCTAAACAAAGCTTCTGCCACCATACTGGGGAGCAGTGCACAGTGAGGCATCCCAGGAAAGGCTGTGGTACTCCCTTCAATTCTGCCAGTGGTCCCATCAAGCTCTGTATGGGAGACTATTGCAGCTCACGTCAGGGTGTTATTTATTCACCTATGACCCAGAGAGGCAAGGTGAAATGCCAGCCCATTTCTCATGTTGTCTCTTCCAAGATCCTTAAATGTTAGAAAAACTGTGCTTGAAATGCTGACATGACTCAGAGGTTTAAGAAATTATCCCTCTTGTTCTTCTGTCAACAATAACCTGGTTAATACTTGCCACCAGAAGACACTTTTCCTAAATAGACAACTATAACATCAATCTTCAGACAACATTTTGCAACTTACTGGAGGAATATCCTCATATTTGATGTGAAGGCACTGGTGCTGTGTTGGGACTCTAGGTACTGTAAGGATGGATCAGTCTGTTCTCTTTGATGTGCCTATTCTCAGAAGAGTGAGATAACTTAAATTTCTTTCATCTGTCAAAATTACTCTGGAAACCAGACCACCCATGAAAGGAAAGCAAGATTTATTCTGTTCAGGAGAAAAACTTAAGAAATCAATAACTGTAATTGAAAATGTATACATAGATATGAAGGAAATCATGATGAGTAGCTTCCTACTTCTGGTTACACTCCACAGGGTTTTCAGCTAGAAAACTCTCTAAATATTTCACAATTCTGCAAGATGAGTTGTTACCTCTACTCAAGATGCCAACTGCAACTTCCTCCAGATGCATTCATCTGGAAGCTGGATTACTAGAGGTTCTTTTGGAACTCGTGTCTCAGCACTTCCTGTAACATGTAAAGTGGTACTTACTCGAGACATACATCTTGAACATTTCAGAAAAATGTTGGCTATGTTTTTCTTAGCATGAGAAGATGTTTAAGGAATGCTACTGTCTCCTGGGAATCCTTCCATACTTGACTCATGGGACATGAGTAGGACATGGGTAGGAAGTAATTTTAAAATAAATAAAAAGACATTTTTCTTCACATACTTCTGGAATCTGTTTTTGCGGGAGGTGAGGAGGCAGGTAGTACCAGCTGGCTCAAAAAAGGTTTAGGCAAATGTGGGAACAGCAGGATGTACGGCTCCAGCCACTTGGATAATAAAGGAAGATCAACGCTAATATGACCATCCAGATGGTCAAAGAAGAAAGAATACTAACATGATTAAATCACAGCAATTAGTCAAAATACAAAGGGCCTTGGACAGGTTGTACAGAAGTATGTTTTTCGTAATTGTAAGGAATGATAGACCAGACTCATGAGAATGGTATCTCAGGCCAGAAAACCACCCGCAAGTATGTGTAATGTGTGAATGTTGTTGGGCCTGGGCTGTGAATGAGTGGGAATGTGACTGAAAACAGTCACAACATGAGTGTGGTGTGTTTGGAATAACAATTATTGAAAGAACATCCTGTCTAACCTCTTAGTCCAGGCCTGTATTTGTAAAGCAATAAATTGTGAATGGTTAATAAAGAGGGTCTCAGCCTGGCTAAACTCAGCTCAGCTCTGCCTAGCTCTGCCCTCCCTCCTGAACACAACCTCTGCCTATGTGTGTGTCTTTGTCTGCGTCCCCGTATGCATCATTCCTCATTGCCAAAGGCAAATTCATGGCCAGTAGATCCATAAACAGAAGTAGGAAGCACTTTATACAATGATCATAGTTGTTTCAGGGACTATGAGGGAAAAGGACTGCAGAAGGTGGCCAGGTTTACATGCTGTTCTTCAATGGCATCTCCCATTGCCACTGCTGCGCTCTGAGTATCAGGCTGGACAGACTCACTGACTGGGTATTTCCCCTGCCATTACAAGTAGCTGGACATTTTCTAAAGATCAAAATAAGGCCTACAACTATACTTGATATTTGACTTGACTGCAGTTTATTTGTTCACTGAAAATCAAGTCACCTCTGAAACCAGGACTTTAGTTCAAACTTTAGTATATAACTCTCTCTAGCATGTGTATTGGAGACTATATTTTATACAAACATAGCAAGAGCAACAAGAAAAACATCTCCTTACTCTCCTTACTCTTGAAAGGGACTGTCCCAAGTTCCAGGTGAGCCTACCAAGAAAGTGGGTAGACATCTAATTACTTCTTACTGCACTGCTAGACTGAGTAAAACAACAAAAAATTTACACCTCAGTCATCCTTAAAGGGGCAAGTGTGAATTCAGACAAAATCTGGAGGAAGAGAAGAACTTTAGCTAATAAACAGAGAGGAACTTTCAGGCAGTATGCTTAAGGAGAAAAGAAATTTAAACTCAATGCAAAACTCTGTTGCTGGGAGTTTCATTTTAATCAGTAATTTTTCTTCTTGTTTTTATTTGCACAGCAGTTCTGAACAAATTGAAAAGTGTCTTTTTCTTTGGTGCAGGCTGCATTCCTACTACTTCCATTGTGAAGCAGAATTCAATTTTGCAGTGATAAGCTCAAGAATACACAGATAAGGCACTTGTAGAGAGTGGGGGGGCAGGGGAGGGGAAGACAACCAGGCATGAATGGAAAGTACTGAGAAAACACAGAAAAAGGAGTAATTGTCAGCTGCATTTTACATATCACAATCAGACATTTTTCTCCAATCTACAGTCTTCAGCAAGAGAGAAAGTAGTGAGCTTTGCTGATACTAATTTCATCTCTTCATTGTTTTGGAAAGATGCATTTACATTCTCTGTGTGGATAAGAAGGACTCGATGGTTTACGGAGAGAGATAACATAAGCACTGAGCTCCGTTGAACCTTGGCAGATTTAATCTCAATACATTGTCCAAACTCTATCTCTCTAATGGCCAAACTAAATCCAGATTCAGATAAAAAATGTATAGGCTCAATTCAAACTCCATTTGAGGCTGGATGCTGTCTTCTGAGTTGGGAACAGCACCAGCCTTAGCAGGGAGGTGGGGAATTTTTAAGCTCTGCAGCCTTCACTGCTCCAAGTGTGCAACATGAGATAGTGGTGACTGAATATGGGTGGCTTATGACATTGAATAAGCATAGACAAAAGGACAGCCATGCTGGGTCAGCTAGCTCAGTGCCCTGTCATCAGAGATGGCCACCAGCAGATGTCTGGGGAGGAGGATACAGACATAGCAACCATATAGCAATACTACACCAGAATAGCCCGCCGCTCCTCAAAAAGTTGCAGCTTAGGGAAACCCTAAGCCAGACCTGTTGTCTAAGTTCCTTAGCCTTCAGTGCATTGTTACTCCAGGAATTCATCAGGTTATCTTCTTTAATGCACAGTTTCAACACCACAGCCTCTTGTGGCAAGGAATTTCACAGGTTAATTCTTTGTGTGTAATGAAGCATTTTCTTTTTTTTTTTTTTTTGCTGTGAACATGCTACCAGCTACCTTGACTTGAAGACCCTAGTTTCTGTATAGTTAGAGTGGAAAATTATATCCCAATGGTCCTTTGTGCATCCCACAGAACTTTAAAACACTTGTCACAACCCCCTCTTAGTTGCTATTATTTTTCCCTGAAATGCTGCACTTCATTTAGTCTGTCCTCATGTGAAATCTGAATCCCACCATTGATTACCTTTAATAATGTTCACTTGGCCTTTTTCTAGAAGCATTATGCCCTTGTAAGAGGGACCAGAACTGCACACACAATTTAAGTTTAAGGCGCACCAGCACTTTACATAGTGATATAATGATATTTTCTGTTTTATTCTCTTTCCTAACAATTCTTAATATTCAGATTGCAATTTTTTACCACAGCTGGGCACTGAGTTCAATAAAACTATATATAATAACCCTGAGATATCATTTCTGAGTAATAGCAGTTGGCTTAGAGCCCATCATTTTATATGTGAAGTTTGGATTGTTTTTCCCCATGTATGTCATTTTACATTTATCTGTCCCAAATTTCATCTGCTACTTAATCACCAAGTCTTTTAGTCTCTTGCAATCCTTCTGCAATTCTCCACAGTTGGTTCTCACTTTTGACTCAGCAACTTAACTCAGACTTCCCACTCCCATGGCACATCCATTCTTGTTCTTACATACTTGGAATAAAACTCCCACAAACTTTGATCCAGCTGAAATTAATAGAACTTTATGCTACAGGTTTACCTCTAGATTTTAACTATCTGCACACTTGCCTATATCTGCAAACTGTTGAACCACTGAAAAGTTACACAAGCAGTGTTGCTCACAGGGAAAAGAAGAAAGAAAATACATAGAAAGTGAGACAGAGTGAATTTAACTATCAGGAATATAAACATTATTCTGTATAGGGCTGTAGAAGATAATCTAGAGGGTGGATTTCACTATAGACTCCCAAATTAGCTATATTCATGCCATGAAATGTTGTCATTGTATAGGCTTTCCATATTAATGCCCTAAATCAATTACTACAATTTCTGTTCTGGCAGAGCTACAGACTTGGTAAGGTGCAAGTTCCAGCTCAGAGGGATTACAGCACAAGGCACAGATTTAGGAAAGCAGCTAATACCGTGTAGTTCTAGTCACCTGAATAAGTTCTTCCCTAAATATGTCTGTTTTCCAGCAGTGTGGCTGAGGCTGGAGGGTCTGGACTTAGAACTAAATCACAGACCTCAGTTAGTGTTCGCCAGCTACATTCTCTTTGCACTTAAAATTCTGACAAGGAGGAAAAAAAAAGAAAAAAAAAAAAAAGGCATGACTGTTTTAAGGCGGAATCTTGAATGTATAAATTGTATTTAAACAGATGGGAACAAGAAAATGTTTTAATAGATTTTTGTTGTCACAGTCTCCAGTCTCGCTACACTTAGTGAGTGCTTAGTGACATTAAGATAACTCCAAACTGTACCTTGAGATGCTCCCTAATTAAGCCACAAGAAAGCAAACAAACAAGCAAACAAAAAGAAGCTTGACAACACATCATTCATGGTTTGAAAACTGCAGTCAAATTGTATGTAATGCTTTACCTCTTTGAATGAGAACATTCGGCTTCAAAAGTTGGAAATGTGTTATTCTGTAAATCTTATTAATTGTATTTCATTTTGAATTCAAAGCCAGGCCGGCATCAATTTAGTTCACTCAACTGCATCAGCTCTGTAATGTTATTCTTCAGTTTTACTTTCAATCTGGCTCTGACTGATAACGTTTTCTGATCGATGAAAAGGCAGAAGTAGTTACCAAAAGTAATGGTTTGTTATAAAGCTGCTCTAGTCCAACAATTAAGGGCATTTTTATTATGTAATAAAGCCAGTGCTATTTTTTTCACTGCAGCCGCACAATATCAATTCAGAATGCTAATTTGAACGTGATTTATTATTGATAGGGCAAAAATGCATTTGTTTCTATCAAGATCAAAAATCATATAACTTTGAACGTATTAAAAACCAGAGGCCTCAGGAGGTTGCAATGTGATCTTTCTTGATTGAGACAAAATGTATGCATAGCTATTGACTATATTAAACTCTTGGAGTGGTCCTTCCTGAGGTGTGTGGTATGGAAAGGCACTGGCGTGAACCGAAGGTAGGAACAACTTTCTGCTCTATACTGAGTACTTAACCAACACTGTGCTAAACAGTGTGAATAAGAGTTTATTCTCACTGCTACCATGTAGTTTGAGAAATATATGCCAGGGAGAGGTTATCACTGGCAGGAGTTTGCTACTGTTTTCAGGTGCACATTTCTCTTGCTTCATATTAAAGGATGATGAGTGAAAAAATGCACCTGGCACTGGGAGCAGAAAACAAAATCTTTGTGTCCTACAAAAGCTCTCTGCACAGTTTTAACCTTGCCCTAAGAAAAATGGTTCTTGCACAGGGGAACTTTGTCTGGAAGTTATACAGTTGCACTGTGTCTGAGAACTAGTCCTTTTTTGGAGCCTCCAGTGACATTTTATTTAAACTGTAGACAGATAATAGCTGTGCAGATTTCCTTTGAAAGTGGGAAGTCTGGAAGAGTACAGAGGATCTGAGATAGTAGCGTGTCCTTACTGGAGTCTTCTTAGTGGTGAAAGCTATGAATAAGTACACCATATGAAGGATTAATTATAAAATTTAGAAATTCAAATTTGTAGTTAGGTCTTTAATACATCTGAGCATCTATTCGTAGTTGTCACTATTTATGCTTTGGTCTGATATGAGCTTGTAGTATGAAAATCCAACTTTGTAACAGTAAGTGTTGAAAGCTAACAAGAATTCTGGGGAAAAAAAAAAAAAACCATGCTTCAGATCTTTATTCATCACAAAACTATACAGAATTAAGATTTTTTTTTTTTTTGCTAGTGAAGGGATAAGTAAAAGTCCTACCGCACAGTGTCTGTTTCTGAATTATCTCCTCAAAGGTAATTTTTAGAGACAAGCTGCTGAATAAGGTAGAGGACTAGCCTGATTCACTGGGACACTTTCTCTGTTTCAAAAGCTGGAACGATCCTCAGCTCATTAGGGAGTTATTTGCATCTGTCAAAGATCCATCCTGTGGTAAAGACAAAGAACTTATAGACTGAGAGACATTTTTTTCATTCTAAATTATTCCCTAGACCTCCATTGTGATCTTTGTCAGGTTACAAATTAGGCCTCGTTTCCTCATTCCTTGTACTTTTCATATGGGGTTAATAATACTTACCTCACAGGACTGTAGTAAGTCTTCACAACCAGAATCTACTGACCACCGATAGTCCATAAGTGAAAATTCCTATAGAAATACAGGCTGTCATCAAGCACAGTCACAGATGAGTGATCTAGGGTTTTGCTTGCTGCAGAGCATTGTTTCCACCACATAAAGAAAAGCATGTCTTGACAGAGTTTGATAGCAAGGTTCACTCTATTACTTAGTGCATGGAGGAAATATGCCAAGAAGAATTGAGTGAGAGTTGGTTTAGAATGACTTCTAGGGGGACAAGAGATGTGAAAGGGTACAAAGAGGACCTCCCCTTGAGTCACAAGGTTCAGAATGGAACCCCGTCGCTTTCTAAACTCCTTCTCAGAGAGGAGTCCAGGCATGGCTGGATCCAAACTTAGTCCCAGACTTGGTCAACAGCTTATATATAAAAGGCATAAAGGGTAACGAAAAATAGGCAATGGATTATACGTATTTATGGCCAAAGGATTATATGTGCATGCCCAATTCTTTATATCACTTGGCTAGGATTTCAGAGTTTCATTGTGTTGCATCTCAACCCAATTACCTCCCCTTCAGGGGTCTGGTGCCAGGTCACTCTGAAGTCTGGATCCCAGGTCTCTCGAAGCAAACTCCCAGAAATCAAAGTTCATAGAATAAATAATTTAATGGAGTAGTATAGCAGCAGGGTTGGCTCGACCTGGGTGCCTTCAAAGAGGTGCTGAACCAAGCATAGAAGTCCCTGGGTCATTATACCCTTAGAGACTATTTACCCCTCCTATTTGCGCATGGGGTCTTCTGGCTTCTCATTGGATTCTTTCAGTGTCTTCAGATAGGCCCTTATTTTGTTTGGCTGCAGATGCTGTTGAGAGTCTGTAGGTGCTTTATGCTGGCCTTGAAGGAGTTTTTTTGTGTGGGTGGATCCTGTTTTGCTCAGTAAGGTACAAAATAGACCTTTAAGGTCTAATGCAGGTGTTGTTGATGGTCTATATCTGCTCTGCTTTGCTGGAGTAGATACAAGTTTGGTAAATATGAGCAGAAATTTACAACGTCCAGTTTAAGTTTTCAGCTAATTTAGCTACTAAGTAACATGAAGCAGACAGTATATTAAAAATCACATGACCTTATAATTCTAATATGACAGCCCAGGCTGTCATATTTATGGAATAAAGTGGTTGGTTCCTACTCAAATTGCATTCAGTGGGAAAGGTCTGCATGAGATCCCTTGCACCTACAAATTATCAGTGTTCAGGGAGTTGTTTTCCTGCTTTGTGGGTTTCCTAAAAGGAGTTCTTGGCCTGGCTGCAGCTCAGGCCTTTACCTCCTTTGGAGCCTGGACCAAAGTGCTGCTGGTGTGGTTAAGAGTTATCAAGTGCATCCATCACAAGGACCCTTGAAATTAAACTAGATCTGACAAAAGAAAAGATTAATGACAAAAACAACACTATTGTGGCTCACACAGGGATGACCAATCTAATCAATAAGGAATGTCTGTTCCATTTGTATTAAAGTGGACAAGATATGAGTCGTATCCAAATCTCAGATTCAGAAAGAAAATGTACCCTGTCGACTCTAGTAACAAATCATTCCAATTCCTCTTTAAACTGTTTTTTAAAGTAGTTAATGTCAGGAGTAAATAAATAAATAAATAAATATTTTTCATCTCTGAAAACAATTAAATCATGGTGGTATGTAGTGATAATGTTGCTGAGGTTTGCACCATTTATACTATTGATGGCAAACTATTTGTTAATAACTGCCTGCTGTTGTGGAATTCCCTGATAGAGGGCCATATGTGCTGCAACATCTCAGGCACTCAAGTGAATGATTGGAGATGTGCAGTTCAAAATTCCCTTATCAATCATTCATTTGGTTTTGGACTTGTTTGTGTTTTGTTTTGTTTTTTTTCTTTTCCTCACTCCTTTATTTCACCTACATCTGCTTTGAAATCAGTTCAGTTCTTAAAATGTCCTTAGGTAAAAAAGAGAGAGAGACTATCTATTCCATCATGGGGAGGGTAGCAACCTTCTCCATTAAACAGAGAAAAGCTGAAAAAGCAATAATCAAGTATTATAAAGCAAGCGTCCAAAGTATCGGAGGGACAGCAGTAAAATCAGATTGTTTGGAACTCAAAGTAAATCCAAGAATAGCTGAGAGGAGACTTCTCCAAGGAGGTTTCGACCTTGCAGCTCTTACTCTTGTGCAGGGCATGCATGTGACAAAAACACATAGACTTGAAGAACTATTTCGAAGAAGCACAGAAAGCGAGAGCTTGGAGGCATTAAGCAAAGTTGCTTCCACAGCCCAAGTTTGAAATGGAGACCCATAGCACCACCAGGACAGACAAGTCTGTGACCAGTGCCATTGAGGGTTTCAGTGCAGAGGGTAGAGACCTGTGTTTAGAGGGACCTTGTATCCAGCTGCGTGGCCACCGTCTTCAAAGCTGGTTCTATGAATGTACAGTGAATGTGACACTTCACACCTACTGTTCACATGTGGGTTGACCGTACAGTAATTCTCCTGAGTCTGTGCAGTGAGACCAAGCTTTATGCCTTGACCACAGTCAGACAATCTTCTGCTTTAAATGTGACATAATAGAGGCTCCTTGTTCTCCTCAGAGAAAGCCGTAACTCCTCATTACATGCATAGAGTTGCTTACTGCACTCACATAGGCCAGCTATCCAAGAGACTATGTGTTTCACCTTGAAGCATCACATACTGAAAAGAGACTTCCATCTTCTATCTTGGAAGCACTGACCTTTCAAAGAATCCCAGCTCTCAGCTATCTGCAACTAAAAAGATCAATTGAGAAGCTAGTCCCTCTGCAACTATGATAACCTTGGCACATTATGGAGAAGACTGTTTCAGTATTTGTTGGCAAGACTGGATGTCATCACTGGTTGTTAGGTCCTCCTTCTTCCAAAAATCATAATTCCAGGTCTCAGAACCCCAAAGTTTTGCTACTCCATGCAATGAGACATCTGCCTTGCAGAGTGGGAATAGCAGAAGACAATAATCAGGGGAGAAGAGCACGGTAGAAGAAGGATCGAGTGCTGTATATGAATAATGTGGTGAAGAAACAAACAGTAGTCAGGCCTACAGCAGACAATATATTATGTTGGTATTTTTTAATCTTTCACATGTTCAGCTGTTGCTAGCGAGCTCTGGCATATGGTGGTGCAGGTCACCCTCTCAACACTGTGTAATCTAACATAACCTATGGCAAGTCTGATGACTTCTGACTATTAAATGTCAAATTACCATTAGAAGAGTCTGACTGCTGCTGTGGATTAAATTTGTTCATTTGTGTCTGTGTTGTCCCTGATCCCCAACTTTTTATTTTACCTTTAACCTCTGTCTTAACCTTACCCCTGCTTTTGTGTTAACCTTACCATTTTTCCTAAAAATAGCTTATTCTTTCTAACTCTCATTTAGGGCATAATTTTTTTTCTTTCCTAGAGCTCTAGATAAAAAGGAATATTAATTAATTCATCTAAACATTAGATAGCTCAAGTCTACACTGAGACTCAGTTTGACTGAACTGCCAACAAACTAAAGGCTGTGACCTTCATCTTCTTCAGACTTAACCCAATAATTATTGATTTTATAGTGGGCCCTTGTGAATGTGAAATTAAACAGCATGACCTCTTTTGAGGTAAGCTTGTTCTTTGAAGGTTGATCATGTCTTCATTTGATCATCTCTTTAATCCTTGTCTGAAATTTTTCATGAGGATTGTGTCATGTCATAAGAAACACAGTGGACTTAGCAATGGAAATGGTACCCACACAATCAAAATGGGGCATGAGAAAGTGTACATGCCTACTTCACCTGCCTCAATTGGCAACAGATGGAGAGTTAGGTTTTAAAATATTTATTACTTCCCTCATGCAGGGCTTTGAAGACAACATCTGGAATTCAATTCTGTGGCTAATAAGGAGCCATGGGGGATCTACAGCACTCTGATTCCTTCTTTGAGGAAATGTGAAAAGGATTTTAGATAATAAATCCATCTGAGAGTTCAAAATCATTTGGAGACCTCTTACAATTAACAAAATATAATAAATTATTCCATTACCCATTTAACTAGTGCTTTGGTGAAGCTAAGGTTTGACATGGTATCCTTTTTGGCTACAAGGTGAAAATAGAACCTGATAAAATGGTAGAAGAAAATTATAAAAATACGTATGTTGTGGAAATGGCTAAGTTCTTCTGATGATAAGGTTTTAACCTTTAAATTTCTCACTGACTTTTTGCCAATAATTCTACTTTTCAAAATGGCAGTGTTCAGCTTTTTCTTGATGCCAACAACTTAATAGGACACATCAATAAGAATTATGTTACAAAAATATAGCAAAGAACAGCAATTTCAATAGGAGATGATGTTTTCCTGCCTTTCTCACACATTTTGCTATTATACTAGCATAAAATACAGTGCAAGTTTGGTTTTAGTAGAAAACTTTTACAACTAGATTTTCATCTGGGGTAAATTTGAGGAGCATTCATGGCAGTATAAAAATGAGATCAAATTCTGCAGATCACAGTGAGGTTGTCATATTTATGCGTAATATATAGATATGGATTTTTTTTGTTGAAAGATACAAACAGATCATGCTGGGTTGTTTAATGTCTGGGGGACAACAGAGCTCATATGGCAAGCACAATGTAATCGAGATAAACTATTTACACAGCTTCACTTAGGACTTCTAAGTATTTATGGTGCAACAAGAATTCATAGTAAAGATTTAACATAGTTGTAAAAATAACTCACCATAATTGTGAAACCTGGTGATTCGTTAATTCAAAAAGAAAATATTATTATATAAAATTTTTAAAAAATCATATTTCTTCTCCAAACACTTTGAATTCTGGAAATAATCATGTTTTCGTCCTTCTTTATCAGTTGGGATATGTTTATGGACACAATTTCTTTATTTATTTTCTTTTACTTGTTCCTTGTTTGAATCCAGGATGATCCATGGCAAATACTTTTTGCCAAAACCCATTACGTTATTTGCTGATTAGGTGCCCAGTAGGATGGCAAAGACAAAAGTTAAAACCCATGCTGAATAAGGGTATTCAAAGCTGTGTTCCACGTAGTTCATCTTGCAAATCCACTGCTGAGGAATCCCAGAGTGCTAGTATCCAATCTATATTGCAGAGTTAGTCAGCAATTCAGACTAACTCATTTTGCAGTCAATTCAATCAGAAATGCTACCAGGGAGTAAGAAAGCCAAAGGAAATTGCATCCACCTTCACTAAGTAATTGACCGAACAACGAACCTTTCAGCATAATCCATTTAAATCATAATTAAACTTCCCAGACACCAGCCCTTCAGTTTTCAGTGTTGCTTTTCTGGATAACAAAATGATTCACTCTCCTTTAATAAACTACCTACCTGAAGATATGTTTGTTTGTAACACACCCAGAAGCAGCATCCACCTATTCTGTGCATCTTCTTTACCTGGGGGGCATCCTTGAACTCTTTTATCATCTTTATTTTGTTCTGTTAATGAGCATGAAAATATTGGTTTCACTGGTATTCTAGCTCCTTTTAGCTAAGAATTTCCAAATACTCAGAAATTCAGGTGTAGATTAAGAGCCTAGCATTAGCTATGTGTAGGTATCCCCCAGTGAGCTGAGTTTCTGAGCTCTGCTTATGCTCTAGCCTATCCTCCAGTTAATGTAATGAAGAGTCTTGGAAAAAATTTAGCCCACGCTACAGTATTAATGTACAATTGGCCAGCTTAATTACTTTCCAGGATTCACTAACAGCAATGACAGGTTTGTCACCTAAGACACATGAAGATACCTATAGGTAGAAGTAAATGTAGGTACTTTTACCTAGAGTTGAATATTTCCTTGCAATCTAATGTGATTTCAAATAGACTGTGAATTAAAAATAAAATAGTACTTTCTGATTAACTCCTTGTGGCAATGTTTTTGTTTTGTGATCAGGGCTTTAGTTTAAAATTTGTTTGATTCCTTTAAAAAGGGAAAGAGTCTTCAAGAGGTTCATCATCACTTTTCTTGATCCATCTAGCCAGTAGAAATATTAATGACCATTTATCCTAGCTCTTCTGTCTGGAAGCTGGAGACAAAGAGTAAATAAGACAGAAACTAAGTGTTACGAAGAGAAAGAGAGTGTAGATAGTTTCAAATGCCTTTAGGGTGGGATTTTGACACTGAGGACTGCATAACAGGCTGGTATACAACCTGGATTCTATTTCACCTAATTTCAGACAGTAAAAATATCCACACTTGTGGTACTTATGCCAGGTTCCCTGCATTGCAACTAGAGAGACACAGTCATTTTTGGGGTGCTATTCATCTGAAATATATTAGGCATCTGTATGAGGAGGAAAAGAATAGTTTCTTGAAAGTGTCTCTTCCTCTCCACCAAATATGGTGGACCGAGTGACTAGTTCAGATGTAGATAACCGCATCTGGTCAGACATCTCCCTGACTCAGTATTGAAGGCCAAGGAACTTCTTGCTAAAGCAAGAAAAAGACCTGCAGGACTGACTGCCACTTTCTGTTGAGTTATAAGCAGGAACACAGCTTTAAAAAGGTGTAATTATCCTCCAAAAAAATCTAACTCACCCACTCCCTCCCCCCGCAAAAAAAAAAAACAAACCACAAACTGAACAGTAAAAAAAACAAAATACACAAGGACAAACAAACAAACAAAACACAAAACAGACCAAACACGAACAAAAAAACCCAAACAACAACAAAATGGAAAAAACCACAACAACAACAACAAAAACAAACAACAACAACACAAACCACTCTTCCAGGAAAAAGTTTTCCATGTAAGCACAACCTCAAACAGATTTTATCCTATAAAAGGCACTAATATCCTGAACTATCACAGTGCAAAGGTGCCCCTCACAGGTTTTCAAAGGCAGGTGGGCTTCATAGTACTTCCAGTATTTTTCTTCCTGTACTTCTGAGCCTTTTGTCTACCCTAGTACATCTGTACAACAGGTTCCCTACAGCCACATTAGAGAGTGAAAACAAAGAGATCAGGAAAGGTCTAGCTATTACCTCCATCCTATATAATGTCTTTGTATATTTAGAAGAAAAATACTTGAGAGAAGGAAATTACAGGATTTTTTTTTTTTTTTGGCTTGTAGCCCACATTACAAAGAAATTGTTTTATTTTATTTTATTCTCTTTATAAACAGTAAGTTATCTCATGAGCTCCATTCTCTCAGCCACATTGAATGTGGTACCCTTACCTCACACCCCAGCAGAGATTACTCTGTATGGACAAGATACCTTGTAATACAGTAGACCTGCAGTATGTTTGCCACCAAAGTAAGTATACTTCTTTCTAATAAAAAGCCTGTTTCATGCACTACATGCAATCAGTTTTAACAAATAGCCTACTTTTCCACAGTCAATATTATTGACACATGGCACTATCACAGGAGTCACTAAGTTGAACTATAAAGGCTGCTGGTATCCCGTAGGCTGCTAACAAATGGGATATTCAAAAGTTGTAGTTCACAGCTCTCTTAAGACTCAAAATACATGTTCTGTGTGATAATATCAGATAAAGTACTCACACATGCTCCTTCTCCTACCAGGGCAGACATAGAGGAATGCATGTTACCTACATACTCTTAGTCTTTGGGTCACTAAGTCTAAGACAGCAAACAGCACATTGCAGATCCTTTAGAGAGTTTTTCAACTAACTAAAAGCAAGGAGTCCAATACACTCAGTAAATCCTCTCAAACTACTTTGAAAATCCTAAGGATAAAAAGACCTTCAGCTTTGTTTTGCTCATTCTGTGTTTTCAACTTTTAGATTCCATTGGGCTTTCAACTTCTTTGTCTCTCTTGTGCATTCTTTGCCATAAACCAGGTACTCTACTCAAATGTTAGAAGATAGAAGAGGGTTTTTAATGACCTGTTGAGAATAAAATGAATAATTTAAGATTTACAGTAGCTTTAAATTGGTTTTGCTTGTTGTACGGTGTAAACTACATTACAGAGGGGGGATTTGTTCTCTTTCTGTTTGTTTGCAACGAAATGATACAAAATCCTGCCTCATATTTTCTTTGTGTTAATTGGGGATTTAACTGTTGCTTCCTTTGCTTACAGTGGTGTACATCAAAGCCCTTAAAATCCATTTTAATTGTGCTGAGTGGATTTGGTCAATTACACTAGCACACTTTGTATTAATAAGCATGTGAAACTAAGGCTATTCTGTATGTAAATTAATAGAGCTAATCAGTTGTCCTCCCATTGTAATACATATGACAGAATTTTGAGTACTTCAATAGGAAGTGAAAGATTTGTGGCTTATGTCCAGGATCACGTTTTTGGAGCCTACACGCC
The DNA here is from genome assembly GCF_964273445.1 of Streptopelia decaocto. Taxonomy (NCBI): domain Eukaryota; kingdom Metazoa; phylum Chordata; class Aves; order Columbiformes; family Columbidae; genus Streptopelia; species Streptopelia decaocto. The sequence goes on along the minus strand of NC_138663.1, from coordinate 205,731,875 downwards.
AAAAGGAAATTGAAATTGTCTCCACATCCTGTTAAATGTCCAGATTTTATCTGGTCACCAACTAAGTATCAGCTTATTAGGGATTTTTCTTGGAAGAAATCTCGAAGTGGAAATTCTAATCACTGTACAGTACTGAAGTTGATCAAGTAAGAGAATTAGTTTTTGTAACAGAGCACATACTAGCCCTATTCATGATGAAACCCTACAGCTTGCTACTGACAGACATAGAAGAAGAAAAACACAGAATCACACAATGTTAGGGACCGGAAGGGACCTCAAAAGATCATTCAGTCCAATCTCCCTGCTGGAGCAGGAACACCCGGATGAGGTTGCACAGGAATGTATTCAGGCAAGTTTTGAATGTCTCCATAGAAGGAGAATCCACAACCTCCCTGGGCAGCCTGTTCCAGTGTTCTGTTACTCTCACTGTGAAGAAGTTTCTTCTCATATTTAAGTGGAACCTCATCTGTTCCAGTTTGTACCCATTGCCCCTTGTCTTATCATTGGTTGTCACTGAGAAGAGCCTGGCTCCGTCTCCACGACACTCACCCTTTGCATAAGGTCACCCCTCAGTCTCCTCTTCTCCAAGCTAAAGAGGCACAGCCTCCTCAGCCTTTCCACTCACTTCATCATCTTTGTTGCCCTGCGCTGGACTCTCTCCAGCAGTTCCCTGTCCTTCTGGAACTGAGGGGCCCAGAACCGGACACAATATTCCAGATGTGGTCTCACCAGGGCAGAGTAGAGGGGAAGGAGAACCTCTCTGACCTACTGACCAGCCCCCTTCTAATCTACCCCAGGACGCCATTGGCCTTCCTGGCCACAAGGGCACAGTGCTGGCTCATGGTCATCCTGCTGTCCACCAGGACCCCCAGGTCCCTTTCGTTTACACTGCTCTCTAATAGGTCATTCCCCAACTTATACTGGAACCTGGGGTTGTTCTTGCCCAGATGCAATGCTCTACACTTGCCCTTGTTACATTTCATTAAATTTTTTCTCTCCCCAACTCTCCAGCCTGTCCAGGTCTCTGGATGGCAGCACAGCCTCTGGCATGTCAGCCACTCCTCCCAGTTTTGTGTCATAAGCAAACTTGCTGACAGTGCACTCTATTCCCTCATCCAAGTAATTGATGAATATATTAAATAGTACTTGTCCCAGTACCAACCCCTGAGGGACTGCACTAAATACAGGCCTCCAACTAGACTCTGCCCCATTGACCACAACTCTCTGGCTTCTTTCCTTCAGCCAATTCACAGTCCACCTCACTACCCGATCGTCCACACTGCACTCCCTTAGTTTAGCTGTGAGGATGCTGTGGGAGACCGTGTCAAATGCTTTACTGAAGTCAAGGTAGACCACATTCACTGCTTTGCAATCATCTATCCACCTCGTTATGTCCTCATAAAAAGCTATGAGGTTGGTCAAGCATGACTTCCCCTTAGTAAAGCCATGTTGACTGCCCTTAATGACCTTCTTATCCTTGATATGCCTTCAGATGCCACCAAGGATAAGTTGTTCCATCACTTTTCCAGGGATGAGGCTGACCAGTCTATAGTTACCTGGGTCCTCCTTCTTGCCCTTTTTGAAGACTGAAGTGACATTTGCTTTCTTCCAGTCCTTAGGCACCTCTCCCATTTCCCATGACTTAGCAAAGATGATAGAGAGTGGCCTAGCAACAACTTCAGCCAGCTCCCTCAGCACCTGCAGGTGCATCCCATCTGGACCCATGGATTTATGGATGTCCAGATTGCTTAATTGGTCCCTAACCCAGTCCTCATCAACCAAGGCAGACTCCTCCATTGTCCTGACTTCCTCTGGGGCCTCAGGGGTACGGGGCTCCCCAGGACAGCCTCCAGCAGTGTAGACAGAGACAAAGAAGGCATTCAGTAACTCTGCCTTCTCTGTATCTTCTGTCACCAGGCCACCCACCCCATTAATCATTGGGCCTACACTGCCTCTAGTTTAAGTTTTTTCTGCCACGTATTTGAAGAAGCTCTTTCTGTTTTCCTTGAACCCTCTGGCAAGGTTTAATTCTAAGGAGGCCTTAGCTGGCCTTGCTGGCTCCCTACATCCTCTGACAACAGCCTTATATTCTTCCCAAGTGACCAGCCCCTCTTTCCATGATCTTTAAACTCTCCTCTTCCACCTGAGTTTGCCCAGCAGTTCCTTGTTTAACCAAGCAGGTCTCCTGTCTCCCTTCTTTGACTTCCTACATGTCAGGATGCTCTGATCTTGAGCTTGGAAGAATCAGCCCCTGAATGCCAACCAACTATCTTGGGCCCCTTTACCTTCAAGTACCCTTGCCCATGGAATTTCCCCTAGCAATTGCTTGGAAAGGCCAAAGTTGGCCCCATCTCTAAGAGGAAAAAAAATAGATCCAAATAAGGTAACACAAGGAAACAGGTATTATATTGCTTAGTATAACTGGGTCTTAACATATTGGTCTACTTCTACTATGCAATGAGGTATTTTGCTTATACTACGACAAAGGGCAGTTTTAGAAGACACATGTTGTAGTTTATTAAATAACAAGGAAGTAGGTTGCCACAAAGAAGTAGTTTGTTAAACTTTTCTGAGATGCTACTTCCATAAGTTTGAAAATCACCATGGGACTTTGCTCATAAAGTGAATGGGTCAGTGGTGGCAGTAAGGAAGACAAGTAGACTAACGACTGATGTCACCATTCAGATACTGAATGAAATGTTATACAAAGCAAGGGAAAAATTTTCAATATTTTAAGACTTCTACCATTTAGTTCAATGAGAACATAATCAAGCCAGCATAGAGTGCTTTCAGAAAACCTTCCTTTAATCTCTTTCTTAATTACAAGCAGAATGATGTTTTCCCAGAGTCTTGAGTTGTAACAGCAGTGTCACTGATTTTGGGCCCTCCTTTCTCTATGCAACTCAAGCTCTGTTGCCTGTATCTTCTCAGGATGGGATTTCATTGTCTAAACAGAAGCATTTATAAGACAGTTATGGTGTCCTGAGGTTTTCAAGACAACAACATGACAAGGAATGAAAGATCTGTAAGGGACTTGAACTGCTCTGGAGGGGCAGTTGGAGGCTGGGCAGGACACTTCAGGGCACCTAATAACAGCAGTAGCCACTACATTTGCACAACAGAATTCCCACTTTCTTTACACTCGTAGTGTGCCAGTAATACCTACTTTTCTCTTTTGACTGCAGAGGGAAGTGTAGGGTTGAGATCAGATTAAGACAACAACTTCGCAGATTCTAGACCAAGTTCAATGAATTTCATCTGCAATGACTGCATGCACAGGCATGTGCCTTCAAGGCATGTTGGACAAAATGTGAACAGAATGTGCTGCTGATCTGTCTGGGCTTTCTATGTGTCTCACAGATAAGATTGGAGCTACTAAATTGTAACTCTATCAGAGCAGCTGCACATAAAAGAAATATCCCTCAGATTCCGGTCAGGTCAGTTCTATGGACAGAAAAGTAGGACATCGCTGTGAAAACTTCCCTGTGTGACACCTTAATGTGTGATATTTGTGGCTGCAGTACTCTGACCTTAACAGGAGTTATGTCTAAATTTCTGAAACAGAGGAAGATCAAGACTCACATAACTGAGGACTAAAATGAGGGAGATGCACAGGAGCAATGTTATAATTTAATTTATGAGTTAAAAGCCACTTCGGATTTTCAGTCACCCTCCAGTACTGACCCTGCTTCCTGCTGAGGTTAATCATTTCTGCAAGAAAGAAAAGGAGCAGATTGTAAAGGCTATGTCTTTAGCAGTTTCAGGGTAACTCAAAGCACTAACATACTGTTGAGAATCTATATCTTAGCTTCTATTGACATGCAACTAGTGTGAAAGAATGTAATTTGCATTCAGCCAGCAAACATTAAGCAAACAGTGAATTGGGGATGACAGGTTCTGCTCTCTTTATAAGCTCATAGAGTGCCTTCTCCTATACAAATAGACACAGAAGATCTTCAGTGACTCATAATTCCTCCATTTCTATTCAGAGCAGATCTGATTTCTAGTCAGATTTGCTGAGGTGCTGAGTATGCACAACTTATGTTGAAGTCCACTGAGACGCATGTGCTCAGCCAATCTACCTCAGCTGTGGGTTTTATTGAAAATATCTTCTTATTCTGTAACTCCAATTTCAGAGGCAGCTAAACTTCATCAGATTTAATCAAATAAGCAATCTGCACAAATATATGCAAAGCCTATCAAGTAAGGCTAATTGTTTTCTTAGTCAATAAAAATTGCCATTATTTTTTTAGCTTCAAAATAGTTTTATTAAAATATTTGATGCTCATGGCCAGTGCTGGACAGATAGCTCTCTTCTGTCATGTCTCTTTAACAAGGTATAACTTTAAGTAAATGTTATTGATAAACTTATGCTATGAAACAGAGAAAAATCCCTATGTGCAGTGAAGCTACTGGAGTAAGCTTTCTGTAGGACATGTCATAAGATAGAAATTAAAAAACCCAGCAAACTGAAACAAGAAAAAGCAGCAGATTTCTGAAGCAGAGAAACAACATATAAATATAATGCTTGCAGAGCACAGCTCCCCAGGACCTTCATTTATTTGATGATATCCAGGAGGAGAAAGAGCCCCCTGAAAAAACGCAGTCAGTAACAGCAACCTATATAGGGATTCTGATCATTGACAGCAGCAATGACTTAACACATAATTATAAAGATAATATTATTGAAGCCAGTAAAGCCTGATAAGCAGTTGGGATTTCATTCAGGTCATCAAGATGGGTTTTAGGATCCTCTTCACTCAATTTCCCTTTCCTGTTACTGTGGTTGATTTTATTGAAGTTAAACTACTGTAAAACTAGGCTCATGCAGAGCAACTTAGGCCTCAGTATCATTGTTCCTCTCAGTTATAATTGTCTCCATAATTGTTCTTGTCATTGGAGTAGATGATCTGCAAAAAAGAAGGGGGAAAAAAAAAAAAGGTTGTGTCCTTTCCTGCTACTTTATAAGGCATGATGATGGCTTCATAAAATTTTATTGTATTACTATACCAAGACCATAATACCATTCCCACACTTTATTGCCACGCCAAGAGCTGGAAGTTGAACACAGACAAATTCAACATTGAAATAAGATGTAATTTGCTACCATTGAAGGCAGGGAAACATAGGGAAGATTTATTGAGAGGGCTAAAGAAAAAACATGGAAATGTCCCTGCTCCTGCACTCTTCAGAATCTCTCAGCTCCAGTCCCCCCAGATCTCAGAAACAAAATTCTGAAACTTTCTAAAAGGTAACCCTTGAGCCATAATCTGGGAGACATTCTTTGCCTGTTGTGGAGGTCTGCATGTCTACAGTGATTGCTCTGGCCTGGTATCTACAGCTCACAGCCCACAGATTTGCTGTCTGTATTGCCCTTGCTGTCTTAAAGCTTGTGAAATCGTAATAAGACAGGAGTTACAGTATCACCTCAGGAGTAAGAATTTTCTGCATATGTAAGAATAAATGTGCTGGATTTCATTCTTGGAAGGGGATAGAGGGTAGGTGCATGTGCCTTCTTATCATAAACACATACAAAATCACCATACCATGTCAGTGGAGAGGTCCATCTAACCCAAGGTTGTTTTCAGCCCTTGCCAAAATTAGTTATGTAGGGAAGAATGCAAAAATAAGACAAATAAATAGTGGTGCTTCAGTATTATGCTCTCTTGCAGTTAGAAATTTCTCAGTCTGGGACTTCTGAAGCACCAGTTTCACCATATCTCTACGCACAATAATCCCTCTGGAGAGCTCAAGGAGGAGTTACCTCAGCTATCTGGGTGATGTCCCTTGTTCATCTCTTCAAACTGCTCACCTGATAGAGCCAGTAACAATTCTCTACCTCAGTATAGTGAAGAACTTGATAGATATTTTTGCATTCATCTCCTCCATGAGATATGTTTCGTCGACTGAAACGGGACATTCTTAACCTGATTGATTTTGTGTCTTTAAGGTCTCCTGGCATTACCATCAGGTGGTGTCTCCTGTTCTGTACATGTGATTTATACTTCACCAAACTAAAATGTTTTAATTACAGCCTTGAACTGAGAGAAGAAGGATGAAAATAATGGCTTCAGACAAACAGCGGTATAAATTATCTCTTTCAAGATTTAAATTTTGTGACAATGGGTTCATATTTCTCTTCTTGTGTGCTGGCTTTATGTGGCAAGGTTTTGGTAGTTGGCAGCTACAGGAGTGGCCTCTGTGGGAAGAGATCAGGTGTGGCCCCCATGTCAAACAGAGACGTTTCTAGCCAGCTCCAAAACAGACCCACTGCTGGCCAAAGCTGAGCAGTGAGCAAAGAGAGGAGTGAGGAAAAAATGTGAGAGAAACAGCTCTGCAGACACCAAGGTTGGTGAAGAAGGGGCAGAGATTCCCCTTCAGCCTGGAATAAAGACCACGATGAAGCATGTTGTTTTTCTGCAGCCAATGCAAGACCATATTGGAGCAGATATCCACACTGCAACCAATGGAGGACCCCAGCAGGTGGATGTGCCAGGAAAGAAGCTACAGCCTGTGGAGACCCCACACAACAGCAGGTTTTCTGGCAGGACCTGGGGGTCCGTGGGGGACCCAGGCTGCAGCAGTCTGTTCATGAAGAACTGCACCCCGTAGAATGAACCCACACTGAAACAGTTTGTGAAGAACTGCAGACTGTGGGTAGGACCCCCATTGGAGAAGTTTATGAAGGACTGTTCCCGTGGGAAGGACCCTTCACTGAGAAGGACCCTAAGCAGGGGAACAGCATGAGGAGGAAGGAGTGGCCAAGACTAAGTGTTACAAACAGTTGACCACAGCCCTCATTCCCTGTCCCCCTGAACCTCTCAAGGAATAGAAAGAGGAAGGAGAAGAGTCAGGAAGAAAGGAGCATCCTCACATCCTCAGCATCCTCACAGCTAAGCTGAGGGAGTGCAGTCTGGATGACCAGGTAGTGAGGGGGTCTGCGAACTGGCTGAAGGGAAGAAGCCAGAGAGTTGTGGTCAATGGAGTGGAGTCCAGTTGGAGGCCAGTATCTAGTGGAGTGCCTCAAGGATCAGTACTGGGGCCTATATTATTCAATATATTCATCAATTATTTGGATGAGGGAATAGAGTGTACTATCAGCAAGCTTGCGGATGACACCAAGCTGGGAGGAGTGGCTGACACGCCAGAGGCTGTGCTGCCATCCAGAGACCTGGACAGGCTGGAGAGTTGGGGAGGGAAAAATTTAATGAAATATAACAAGGGAAAGTGTAGAGTCTTGCATCTGGGTAGGAACAACCCCAGGTTCCACTCTAAGTTGGGGAATGACCTATTAGAGAGTAGTGTAAACGAAAGGGACCTGGGGGTCCTGGTGGACAGCAGGATGACCATGAGCCAGCACTGTGCCCTTGTGGCCAGGAAGGCCAATGGCATCCTGGGGTGGATTAGAAGTGGGGGTGGTCAGTAAGTCGAGAGAGCTTCTCCTTCCCCTCTACTCCGCCCTGGTGAGATCAGATCTGGAATATTGTGTTCAGTTCTGGGCCCCTCAGTTCCAGAAGGACAGGGAACTGCTGGAGAGAGTCCAGCGCAGGGCAGCAAAGATGATGAAGGGAGTGGAGCATTTCCCATGTGAGGAAAGGCTGAGGGAGCTGGGGCTCTTTAGGCTGGAGAAGAAGAGACTGAGGGGTGACCTTATTAATTTTTATAAAAATGTAAAGGATGACTGTCACGAGGATGAAGCCAGGCTCTTCTCGGTGACAACCAATGATAGCACAAGGGATAATGGGTACAAACTGGAACACAAAAGTTTCTACTTAAATTTGAGAAGAAACTTCTTCTCAGTGAGGGTGACAGACACTGGAACAGGCTGCCCAGGGGGGTTGTGGAGTCTCCTTCTCTGGAGGCCTTCAAGACCTGCCTGGATACCTTCCTTCACCTCATCTGGGTGTTCCTGCTCCAGCAGGGGGATTGGACTGGATGATCTTTTGAGGTCCCTTCCAATCCCTGACATTCTGTGATTCTGTGATTCTGAGTTGAGACTGGGAACAAAGGAAGAGTTTGAGGAAGCTGTTGTCCATTTTGTCTTTGTTTCTCATCATCCTACTCTAATTTTAATTGAGAAAAAATTAAATTAATCTTCCCCCAGTTGAGTCTTTTTTTGGCTGTGATGGTGACTGGTAAGTGACCTCCCTGTCTTGCCCCATGAGCTTTTCCATTGTATTTTCTTCACCCTGTCATCCTGAGGACACAGAGTGAAAGGACAGCTGGGTGGGGATCTGGCTACTGGTTAAGGTCAACACAGCACATCTCATTCAGTAGTTTGCCTGAGGAGCTTTAGGTCCTGGGATCTGCCTGCTTTTTCTGTAAGGTGTAGAGCTTTCACAGTTGCATAGAACAACTGCCTTTACATTTTTGCAAACACTTTTAATCTTGCTCATGCTGAATTTACTACGATTTATCAAATATTTTTCATGCAAATGGATTAAAAAGTTATAGAGATGTAAGAAAGTCCTTTACTTTTGACTATCTAAAAGTGTCCTCACTAGGGAAAAGCCTTGAAAAACTATCAAAGAATGGTGAAACCATCCATTTTACAACACCTGATGAAAAGACACTATCCTGTTCCCACATGCTACTGTACCTCTAATCTCAGCCTACCACTCCAGCCTTCTCTTCAGGCTCCTTTTGTCCCAAGAACTCCATGCAGTTAGGAAGACTAAAACTAGATTATTTCGGGGGAATAAAACAAACAAACAAACAAACAAACAAACAAACCCAAACAAACAGAACACCACTATAATTGGAAAATAAAACCCCTAAATAAATAGCTATAGCATCAGTTTTGTATACCTAAAGGGAGCTGCAGAGAGCACAAGAGCACAGTAGGTCCCTGTTTTGCAGTTCCCCAATAGACTCGGTTCCAAAAGAAGAAAACAAATCTGAAAGTTTGAGTGATGTAGCTCTGTGCAAAATATTCTGCCCTGTGTGGGAGCCACATGCCTGTGTCACCTCTCACAAGGATACAGGTCCCTGATGTTCTCTGCTTGTCCCTGTTCCACCTGTCAATATTATTCTGAAAGCTGAGCAAATGCAACAGCAATCAGTTCTTAAAGTCTGTATCGTACGTTCTTTTGCACAATAAACAGCATTTTTGATGTAGGCAAAAAGAGAGAGAACAAAATAAACCTTTCATCTTCTTCCATAAAAGCCACATTATAACTTCTTTTTGATGTCCTTTTTCTTTTTTCCCCTCTGCAGTCCCTGGAGAAACAGCACAGTGTTTTCTTCATAAACAGATCTCAACACAGACTTGAAAATGTCACTGTTAACAATGAATTATCCCAGATGTACAGAGAGCCCTGTGGCCATCAATAGTTCTTTCTGTAAGCCCTCAAGGCTCTGAACCACTGATAAAAAGGAAAGCAAGGGGAGAAAAGGATTATACAGTAAATAAATTTGACTTGTATTAAGAATTTAACACGCTGGCTGGCAGAATGAACTGACTGAAGCAATGCATCAGACATGGAATGATCTGTCATACAGTTCACTCACACTCCACTGTATTCCTCTGTCGGTAGCTAGCATTTGCAAAAACTCACTAAATTATAAGTGATAGTATCTAATAGACTTATCAGACTGAACAGTTTTGCTTTCAAGCTAAAGGTAGAAAATTCCGTTTTGAAGTTTCTAGCATTTCGAGTTAATTATTAACAAGCATTTTTAGCAGCTTAAGAAAGTGGATAATTGAGAAATTATTAATATGTGTGTGTTTGAGATATACTATTGCAAACTTCAGTTGAAACTGCTAGAGGAGTCAAATAGCATTTTAAAATGTAAAGGCTATACTTCATAATTATCTTTTCCCCTAAATGATTTATGTGTTTAAAAAGAGACCATTTAAACACTTAAAATAGTTTAAAAGTCAGCTTTGAATTAATACAAATGAAGCATCAATTTGCTTGTTAAATATTTTGTTCCAGAAGACAGGAGGGAATTTCAATAATTCTGTTAATTAATAATACCCCACAGTGTCTCACTGGTGAGTTTAAAAGGGCCCTGTAAAGGAATAAATATTACAATTCCTTTTTTACAGATGAGTAAACTGAGGCAAAGTGACTTGCCAGGGAGAGTATCTTGGTGAATAAGCAGATCCAGGAGAAGGAAACAAAACCCTGAACTGCAGTCCAGGTAATGACCATAAATATCACAAAGATGATGGGCTGAGTCTTTGTAATATGGGTGGTTCTTTTAAAAGAAAACATTAAATTCAGACATGAAATTTACATTACAGAGGAATAAGAACGTGAAGTGCAGTATGAGGTCTATTTAGTTCCATCAGGGACTCTTTCCCCACAGCAAATATGAAGTGAAAACAAAGTTGGACTTAATAGGTAGATAAAAATAAAACAGACACAGAATTTAAGAATAAAGTCAGATAGAAAAAGTACAGAAAAATATACAAAATAAACAAGTAAAAACTGTCCGTAGGCACATTCTCAGTAAGAGAATAAACCAAGAAACAGTTGATTCAATTATTACTATAAAATAAATTTATCACTACAAGGGAGCAAATTCTGATTCCTTTCTTCCGTCAGTCTTCTGTGAAAAAGTTAAATGTGGGTCAGACATTTAACATAAGCAGGAAGGAAGAATATATTTAATATTTCTTAGAAACATAGGTATTCTCAATCGTGCTGGACCCAACGTTCTCCTGTCTTTAGTATTCAGAGAACCACTCTGAGGCCTCACAGAAAATGAGTGACATTCTGGAAGACTAAAAAAAAATTATAAAAAAAAAATGAAGTGACCATCTTTAAACTGGGAGAAAAGGAGGAGTAGGGGAACTTTAAATCCCAGGAAAGCACCATCATAGCTACACAATTTCTAAATATTTAGATGAGAACAGGCACACATATTACAGACAACATGACTTTCCCAAGAATTAATCATGTCAAATAAATTGAATTTCCTTCCCCAGCAGGGTAAAAGGCTTTACAGACTGGAAAATAGCAGCAGATAAGATATATCTCGATTCTAGTCTGGCTTTCATGCTGTTTGATATACTGTTCTCAGAAGGGAGCTTAGGAAAGGCCTGTAGCCTGGGTATAAAAGTGACTGGAAAATCATATTCAAAGAGTAGCTATCAAGAGCAGCCTTTAAAGTGGAATGATGCATAAGGTGGAGTTCCTGAGGAGTTTGTCTTTAGTCCAATACTCTTATGTATCTGTCCAAAGGAATACAGGCTGTGTTTATTAAATACACAGATGAGAGTAAGCTGCAAATACATTGGAAAGCAGGATTAAAATTCCAAATAGAAAAATTGTTTGGAGAAGAAGGAGAAAAAAAACAAACAACAAGCTCTGGTGGAACTTAATAAAAAAAATTAGAGGACATAATTATAACCAACCAAATAAAAACAGATCAGAAGAAAGATGACCTAAGTAACTGGTAACCCAGGAAAACTTTTGGGGTTCTGGTGAGTCACCACCAGCTGTATGTATGTGAATGTTGTAGTGAAATATCTACATCTCATATGTGGTGTATAAGATACATGAATTAACCCTTCCACTGCACCCATTGCTTCAGTGAAATGTTGTGTACCATTCTGAATACTGAACATCAGAAGAAGTATGGGTGAATTAGAGACAGCTGAGGGGAAAGTACACACTTATTAGTGGTCTGCCATCGTGATCTATAAGGAAGCATTGAAGAAATAGTGATTTTTTAGTTAACAGAAGACAATATTGACAAAAAACATCATAAAGGTCCTCAAAGTCCTGCACAGTGACATGATAACCATGACAGATAGGGCATGCATTAGGGACTGAAACTGTAACCAGAAAAAAGTAAGTTTAGACACTGCAATAGGTCAGTGAGGATAGTAGAACAATGGAGCAGATTTCCTGGCAGCCTTGGGAACCCAAACCATCAGCCCATTTTAAGAATAAATTACACAAACAACCATCAGAATGACACCTTGGGGCAGACAGATGAACTAGTGATTTTCTGCAATTCTTTTAAAGGGCTATTCTGTGACTCTGACAAGGAGAAATAATATTAATACAAAGCTTCCAAAGGCACCAAACTTTAACAGGAACTTTTGAGAATCCAGGTCAGAATGTAACAAATCTGATTCTGAGTTTCTCTTCTTGATCTGGTAAGGCAAAGATCTTATTACAGGTATCACCACCAATAACTATAAAAGAAAATCTTTGGATAATTATTTTTAAATATTCAGATTAGAACAACTGTTCCCAGTATAGCTCATCAACTACTGGGATGGATGCTGACTATCTGGGTATTGATTTTCCTTCCCAAAGTGTGCTGGTGTACCCTTGAGTGTATCCTTTTTAAGCCTAGAAATGTCACAGCTGAGTTTGCAGCAGTGCAAGTTCCCTTAGAACCGTGCTGTTGCATTGCAATGACTCAATATTGCCTGCAACATCAAAAGACATTTTGGCTCCTGGAGCAAGATCTCCATGTGAAGTCTCTCCCAGATATTTGCCCTCATGAATTTTGCTGTGACAAGAGATTAATGATTTCTGCAACCTGCAGAATTCTTATCCATTTCACAATATAAAGTCCAGAAATCTGGGGCTGATGTTGCTCACATATTTCTCCCCTTTTTTGCTCCCACTTGAGACTCCACATCTCAAACAAGGATCTTGCTGTTCTGCTGTCATTGTGCCTTGATTTAGTCAGTGACAATAATATCATTTATTTTCATGCCTATCTGTTTTCAGCTCCATACATAATTTCGGAGCTTATTTGCAATAAGAGAAGACAGTAAATTTAAAAGCTCTCCATTCCTGGGGTGTCTTGGACTGCTCTGACTACATGAAGAGGCTGAGTGCCCTTTGTTCCCAGGGAGAGCCAACAGCAATCAGCCACATGGAGATATTTTTATTATCATTCTCTTCAAATATCTGTGTATGAGTATCATACAGCACAGATGTAGGTTTAAAAATAAATATTCCTGGCTGAAAACCTCACCCATTGATAACCCTGTATGGCTTGTGTTTGAGGATTTTTTTCCCCTTCTTTCTCCTTTAAAGTAGAACTGAAGAGTGAGATTCAGTGCCAGGAATAGAAATAGTGCCAAATCATTTCCCATGCTAGAGCATATGCTTAAACTGAGAAGAAATACCACAGAATGCTGCACCTTCATTAACACTTTCTCCTTGACTTGACAATATTCTCTTGCCATACACATAAGGACTATACAGCCAAGAAGGTTGCATAAAAATCTAATTGATTAAGCTTGGCCAGTACTGTAAGCCACTGTGGAGGTGAACTTCGTGCACACTTGGAACCAGCATTCTATGTGTCAAAGCTTGAGCAACAGTTTACCCAGGTAATTCTGCAAGCAAGAGATAAGCAGAGATAGTTATAAGCATGAGACAGAAGAAAACATAATATTAGTAACTGTTGTGATAGAGATGTCTGCTGCAGGAAACCTCTATGACATATAAATGAATGAATTAATTAATTAATGAACAGGACATACAGTGAAAGAATTCCAGGGTTTGTCTTCTCTTGATGTTTCTTCGCGCCATCTGTCTCAGACCAAAGACCTTATTTTTCCACATTTGGTGAGTTAATTTCTTCAAAATATATCAATGGAGCTGCATTTAATTGTCCAGTCATCCCTGAAAGACTAGCTGGGGGAAGCTGGATCCCATGTCTAACCAGATAGGAGACAGAAAACCTTCAGGTGTCTATGAAGGTGAGTTCAGTGAAAGAGTTGTGTGGGATGCATTCGATCATTGTAGGCAGATAAAACTGATCAGATGGTTTGGATTCAGAAAAGGCCTATTTGTCTTTGTTGACTGTAAGGCAGATAGAGAACATAAGGTCCATAGCTCAGGTAGTATCTTACAGATCTCTTCCTTTGAATATCAAGTGGAAGACATAAAAATGCTTGTGTAGCTGGGTTTGTTGTAGGATGGAGGATTACAGACTGCTTTAAGTTATGCAGAAAAAAAAAAATACTATGATTAGTATGATTTGGTAGTAAGTTCAAAATTCCATTATAAGAAAGAGGAAGCACAATCTATATGTAAAGCCAAGAACTTACTGTTACTATAATTGAAATCTTAACAGGCTAATCAAAGAGTTATTATTAGTGTATACCTAAGTATTACAAAAAAATACCACCATACAGAAAGGGTTTCAATAGTAATAAAACTGCTATACACATAGTCCCTATCCTCTATCCTTTTTCCTGATATTATGTTCACTTTCCTGGTGTCATCCAGGCACTGGAGTTCATGGCTTCCCTCTGACCAGTGGAGGGGGGAAGCGTGTAACACAAGTTGACAGCATCCCAATTCCTTCACTGACAAGTGTATGATGCTAATGGTGATGGGTTTTTCTTCCTGCTTGGAATCAGAATGGCGTGGTTTTATGTTTGTTAACACACTTTTACACTTTGCTTTTTTTTTTGCACTTTTTTTTTTCCTTGTGACAAGGTGACCCGCCTAGTAGATGAGGGGAAGGATGTGGATGTTGTGTACTTAGACTTCAGTAAAGCCTTTGATACCATATCCCACAGCATTCTTCTGGAGAAGCTGGCAGCTCATGGCCTGTGTGGGTGTATCTGAGATGAATAGAGAACTGGCTGGATGGCCAGGCCCAAAGAGTTGTGGTGAATGGTGTCATATCCAGTTGGCGACTGGTCATGAGTGGTGTTCCCCAAGGTTCATATTGGGGCCAGTTCTGTTTAATCTCTTTATCAATGATCTGGATGTGGTGATTGAGTGCACTCTCACTAAGTTTTCAGATGACACCAAATTGTGTGGGAGTGTTGATCTGCTGGAAGGTGGGAAGGCCATACAGAGGGATCTGGACCAGCTGGATCATTGGGCTGAGGCCAATTGTATGAGGTTTAACAAGGCCAAGTGCCAGGTCCTGCACTTGGGTCACAACAACCCCAGGCAGTGCTACAGGCTCGGGGAAGGGCGGCTGGAAAGTGTCCGGTGGAAAAGGATCCGGGGGTGTTGATTGACAGCCGGCTGAACATGAGCCAGCAGTATGCCCAGGTGGCCAAAAAGGCCAGAAGCATCCTGGCTTGTATCAGGAATAGTGTGGCCAGCAGGACTAAAGAAGTGATTGTGCCACTGTGCTCTGCACTGGTGAGACCTCACCTTGAATACTGTGTTCAGTTTTAGGCCCCTCATCATAAGAAGGATATTGTGGTACTAGAGAGAGTGCAGAGGAGGGTGACAAAGCAGGTGAAGGGCCTGGAGCACAAGTCTTATGAGAAGGGGCTGAGGGAAGTGGGGCTGCTTAGCCTGGAGAAAAGGGGGCTGAGGGGAGACCTCATTGCTCTCTGCAACTAACTGAAAGGAGGTTGTAGCCTGGAGGGTGTTGGTCTCTTCTCCGAAGTAGCAAGTGATAGGACAGGAGGAAATTACCTCAGATTGCACCAGGGGAGGTTTAGAGTGGATATTAGGAAAAATTTCTTCATGGAAAGGGTGATCAGGCATTGGAACAGGCTGCCCAGGGAAGTGGTGGAGTCGCCATCCCTGGAGGTGTTTAAAAGGCATTTAGGTGGGGTTCTCAGTGACATGGTTTAGGGCTAGAGTTAGGTTATGGTTGGACTTGATGATCCTGAGGGTCTCTTCCAACCAAAATGATTCTATGATTTTCTTCACTGGTTTGCATGTTGATGTTACATGCAAATTTAATAAATAAATGCTCTTTTATGGATGTTGCATAGTTGTTTTTTGTTCTTGTTGCTAACTCTAAGTCTATTTTGTCCAACTCCTGCCATGAATTTCTTTAAATGATCATGGCTGAGCTGTTTGCAGCCTTGCCTGTACCCAAATGTAGATAAACCAAGTTAAAACAAAGCTGCAGTTGCGTCAAGATAAGTTCAGACAGACCAAGTCTGAAAAGCATCAGTCATGCAGTCTTGCAAACTCAGTGCAAAGCCTGTGATCTATTACTATCAAGGAAAACACCTTATTACGTGGCTGCAGGGCTACATTCTCTAAATTCATTGTTTTTACAAAAAATATTACATACTCTTTAAGCCAACTTGACGACAAGCTTTCTGTTTATTATACTCATATTAAGAGAGTCCCCCCTTTCATATTGTACAGGCTGCAGAAGCATAGCATGTTCTAAATGCATCATCTGCTCTCACATTTAAGCAGTTCATGTTCCTTCCAAATGAGCTATAGCATGAATTACCCATTATTGAGAATATACAGCCAGAGATCCAGTTTTATAGTCATCCATTCTAGCAGAAGCTGACAGTAACGACCTTGGAATTCTCTGCACGACCTGCAGAATCAGTCTTAGCATGCAAATAAATACTGCAAATTAACAAGGTCAACTTCTTTTCTGTCAGGGCAAAGAAAGGGAGGAAGGGACAGACCTTAGGAAATGAGTGGCAGCATGAACACACTGACACACAATCCACTGAGTAGGAAGCTGTCTGTGTGGTAGTTATTGTGGATAGTTTCCTTCACTGCAATAACAGACATGCTCAAAAGCATTGACATGTATTCAAGAACGGCTGAGTTCCTAATTTTGAGACTATTTCCCATTTATGTCAGTATCAGACTCCTAGAGAAAGTAAAACCACCAACAAACCAAGATCAGTTTGTGTCTGCTGCCTGAACTCGGACTATAGAACTCCTCCATTTGGCTTGTCACATTTTTCCAGAGGTATGTAGTTGAGCACTCAGGGGCCCCAGTCAGTATCTACTGACAATGTGACCAACAGGATGGACTGTGAAGATCCCAGTATCCAGCCCCTGCAAACTTTTGCACTTCTTGCTGTGTTGAGGTCACAGGATTTGCTTTAAAAAAACATACACATGTATGTACATATATGTGTGTGTATATAATATTACAACTCTACCTTGATCACTTACATCCATATGATAACTACAAATTCAAATTTGAAGCATCTGTTTTGGATTAGACACTGACAGATAACAAACAGAGCACTGGTGAATCTAATAGACTGCATAGTTGTCAGAATATGTTGCACCTTCTTTGTAGCTTTCTTCATAGTTGCAGAACCACAGACTCTTAAAAGCTTTATGGAAGGGATAATTAGATTATTTAAAGTCTTTCTACTACTGTTGGGATTGTTCCCTGGCATATGATTTCTTTTCCTTTTTTTGGTCCCATTGGTAATGGGTTGAAACATTCATTTTGTCTGTTCCTTGTCTTGAGGGATGTCTAGTCTAAAAGACGAAAAACCTTTCAGGTTATCTCTTTTGGTTCATGTTGCCTACATACCTTCTCTTCTTTTTCTCAGGCTCCTTTTCATATAACTTAGTCTTCCATACTACTTTCTTAAACTACTAAATGGTAAATTATAATTCATGCAAATATTCATGAATGTTAGGCCCATCTTCTTTTATTCACTACTCAGAGCAGAATGAATTTTTTTTGGTTGCTGTTGTAATCTGCCTAAGTTCACTGCTCGCTCAATTAACTTTTTAAAAAACTACTCATGTTTTTGTAATTTTAACTTTTTTGTTCACAGTAAGAGTGAGGAGCTTAATAACAAGCCCTAATCTCTTTGAAGTCATACCTTCCAGACTCTTTTTCATTATTATTGTTCTTTGGGTATATTCTGCTTTATCCATACATTTTTGATAATGGGATGCTCAGAAATGACTGTAGCATTCCAGCCATAACCTACAGGAGACCAATACAATAGTGATATTCTCCCCAAATTCTAGAAATCTTGAATTAGCTCATCCTCCTGAATGCATTACATTCCCTCATTTCATGAAGAGTTGTGAAAAACATATTCATACTGTTCATCCAGCTGCCTAATTTAGGTATTGTGCCCTGTCAAGGCACCAGAGCCCCTGGGTCCCCACACAAAGAGTAGAGAGTAATTTTCATGAAAACTGAGAAAAGTGTTGGTAGTTGGTGTTCTTAATTCAGAAGCTCAGAATAGTAGCATATAGAAGGCACCCCTGGAGATGATCTAGTCCAACTCTCTTGCTCAGGCAAGGTCAGCTCATGGCCATGTCCAGTCAGGTTTTATGCATCTCCAAAGACAGAGACACTACAGTCTCTCTGGGCAGCCTGTTCCAATATTCAGACATCCTCACAATAATTTTTTCTTAAGTTTAAAAATATCTGCTTGAGCTTTTTCAAATGTATTTCAAATACCAAACGCATGTGTAATGTGTTTCATTATATCACCATTTCAGCATTTAGCATTGCTGCCTTCTGATATTCATTCTATCCTGAAAAAAATGACTGCCTTCACTCATGCAATAGAATGTCTTCTTAGAAATTCGTGTTCTCATTTCAAAGCCTTCTTAATGTGTCTTCTGATTAAACTGTCAACTAGCTGGAATTTGCTTCTTGGTTTGATATACGAACTTTAGAGAAATATGACTGTTGCTATTCAGTGAGCCATTTTGGTGTGGACTTTTGAACACCACTTGGAAATATATATATATTTTTTTAAAAGATACTGAGTCAAAGCCTCAAAGGAATAACAAATTCTATCTAGGATATCACACCAGGACTTCCAGAATGCTGGGGATTAATCAAACTTGTGTCCAGACACAGAATTTTTGATATTTTGCAAGAGGAACGACAGCTGTCACTGGATTTTTCAAGATTCATCCTGCAAGAACAGTTGCTACTGCAGTGTTTTGGAACTGGAAGAAAAAGTCCTTAAGTTATTTATCTTTTTTTTCAGGGAACAGATAACTGCAGGTTCCTGTGTTTGAGATCAAGAACTGGGGTCAGGCTATGCGCAGAGAAAACATTCAAATCCAAGAGCACAGAAGAAGAAATGTAGGGAAAAAAATAAAATAGCAGAAACACATGAGAAGAACCCATCTCCCTGACTGCAAAATTAGATGAGTCAGTTGGAGATGAGTCAGTTGAGCTACTGGATAAAAAAAAATAGAAAAGTTTGATGGATTTTAAAGGCTTGGAGGTTTATAGAACTTTTTGTCATTATTGGCAGCCTCCTGCTGTCAGTACAAATACACTTGTCCTTATTTCTTTAAATCAACAAAGCACCAGAACTCACAAAGGTTAATGCAATTTCTATTCCTGAGTAAAATTCATAATGCAGTATTGTGAAGGCAGAGTGACAAAGTAGGGAAGTGGTTGTGATTTTACATTGACTGACAAGCTGGAGAATTAAAGAATCTGACAATTTTATGTATTATATAAATATATAGAAAAGCATTTATTCTAGCTGTAGGCTATAATTGGCATACTTGAATGAGCATCTACTTTGTATCATTTTAAACCTGTAAATTCAAAACCTGACTATTCTGGGAACTATTTTACTTGCACTTTGATCAGGAATAGATGGGTGTAGCAGATGACAGACACAAATTCACCAGTTCATGGCATCAATCTGATTTTCAGAGCAATATGTCTAAACCATAGGCTGTTTGTCATTACAGTTTTAGTGTGGGTATTTTTTTGTTTGGTTTTGTTTTGAAGGAGGAGAAAATCAGAAATCAGCAGAATGAGTCACAAGTGACATGAATCGTTCTAGCAGCCTATTTCTTGATTTCCCCTTTCCCGAACCCTGTCATTTCCCCCATTTCTGTAGCTTATAATCCTTCCTGCAGCAGGTGACCAGAAAGCATCCATCCCATGGTCAATATGCAGGTATTCTCCATCATTTAGTATGTATTTCTTTCCCCACATGAGAGAATTGTGTGCATAAGGGAATAAAATTCTGGGGAATCTTAGCACAGCCATATATCCATCATGTAGAGGCAGATGCCTGTCTTGTGGCCGTGGGATGGATACACCAGTAGCATGTCAAGGCTGATGGAACTTATCACTAAATTGTATGTGTTACCCCCATATAAGTGAATGGAAGCCCAGCACATACAGTACCAACTGCTCACAGCTTCCTAAAATGAAAGATATCTTCCTGGTCATATGATAGAGAAAGAATTTAAGTGTGTGGTCTTCAAGAGCTTCTGAAAATCTTTTGTTACTTAGCCAGGTTGCCTAGTACAAAATTAATAATATTTTCCGTAACAACATTTTGAAATACTTTCCTAAAACCACATTAAAATCATTGGTATGTAGTATTGTTGTTGCTATGACACATATATCTGAAGTTCTTCAGAAAGGTATATGCTGCAATCACAATGTTTATAGGTTCTTTATCTCTTTGCTAGTATTGTGGGAATTCAAAGAATCCTTTCTTATGGCCTTGTATCACTGAGGTTACATTTATTAGCATAACAACACTCTTCCTTACAAAATCGCTAGCTCTACCACTGAGGTACCTTTCGTAATTATTAAAATAATCAGTGGCAATAATACTCTTAAGAAAAATAGGAAATTATATTATTTATGGCAGTGCTCTAAACACTCTTGTTCAAGCTCCTTTCTGCAGTATTTCCATGCAAGGTCTTTATTTTGAAGGTGGGGGTTTTTTCTCCCAACTCTCAGATTGTCTGACTACACTGATACTTTTTTCTTTGTGCTTGCCTGAATTGGTTTACCTTCAGCTGAGGAAAATGTCATCTTTCTCTTTATCCCTGGACTGTTTTTCTGGCTTTTTCTCTTCTGACTTTTAGAACACCTTATTATTCACATTCCTTGGCAACATCCCTACAAGCCATGGGCCCATATTCTTGTAGGCATCTAACAAGTCACACAGAGGGTGGTGCTTTCTGGCTTTAACAGAAAGATTCTTAATTTTTCTCTCAATTTATATATAGGGAGCTGGGATAAAGAGGCAGTAAAACCTGAGTATAGTCTTAGAAGGAATTTAGATATCTCTATCCCATTTAAAATAAGTGAACAAACACTGGCCCAGGTTGCCCAGAGAGGTGGTGGATGCCCCATCCCTGGAGACATCCCAGGCCAGGCTGGACAGAGCTCTGAGCAACCTGATCTGGGTGAAGATGTCCCTGCTCATGGCAGGGGTGGCACTGGATGAGCTTGGAAGGTTCCTTCCAACCCAAACTATTCTATGATTCTATGATTCCAAGTTTTGTGCCGAAGGAAGTGAACACAAACTCCTTGATCAACTAACACAAGGTTAGTATTAAACTAGATTTTATCAATCATTCCACAACCTATTCTTTACTTATAGATCCTGAGCTATCAACATTACCAGGGTCCACACAGGCCAGCAGACTGGAAATAGGGTCAAAATCAATCTTACTTCAACAACTACAGGCTTGGAAACACCCTCACATAAAACTACCTCCCACAGCTCTTTACAGATTCCTAGTGTCATTCAGCAGTTTAAAGATCACCTGTAGGTTCTCTGTGCCATCCCAGTGAAATGAAGCAGTAGGAAATCCATTTAAAAATTATAACTAACCTTCATCTGTAGCTGTTGTGCATCTCTAGAACAGCACAAGGAATCAGACCATGCTAACAGTCCTGGTCCTTAACACTTAAGACAGGAAAAGCCAAATTTTCTTTGACTGTTAGTTTTCTTACACCCTTTTCACCACAGCTCTTTCCTATTTTATCTGTAAAGGTCTAATTCCTCAAGGTTTATCTCTGTTGTTACAGACTTGGAATCCTACCGAGGTTCTGATGGTAGTAAGCAGAACCGTAATTTCTGTTGAACATCTGATTATACAGCTGATGGTGTGTTCTTCTAGCCAGGACTGAAAGCAAGTGCCTTTCAAGAATGGCATCCATGGAGATAAGAACCCAGAGAACCCTGAAATCCCAGCTATAGAAAGTGATTGTTCCATTAATTCTAAATCTGCTCATGTGGAATCTGATTGGGTGATGAGCTGAGCAACAGGATAAGCAAAAAGCTAAAGAAATTAGTTTAGGCAGTGCCATCCTAAGGTATGAGCTCCTAACAGCCCTGATTCTGGAAACCTATGTTGGAAAGCGGTCATCCTTATGGCTGACAGTGAACTCTTCTGATTTACTTGCTATTTTGCAGTGGATTAGACTAATTGTGCAGCTAGTGTTGTCTCATGGTACATAAAACCTTAATAGCTCTGCCAAACATAGTAGTAAGTGTTCTTATAGTTTCCTTTGCCATCGAAACCCTCGTTCACAGTTCATAGTCTTGAACTATATTTTTTTTCAAGAGTGCAATACTTTTGAGAGGAATTTTTGAAAATTCTCACATGTAATTATTTTGCATGGTCTAGTACTTCTTTGAAAGGGAATATTTATGAACGTTTAGTCAAGTCTGCAGTCATCACATTCCAGCACTGTGAAAATCCTTCTCCCTGCATTCCTGGCCAGGCTGTAGTCAAGTATTTCAGAAAGGTTGACTATATTTTTATTGGCCCAAAATTCCAATAGGGATGTTTCTGAAACTATTTTGATTCCAACAAAGGAAAAGTTGAGGAGTCGGAGGTCAGATGTGGACAGTGCTGATGGAAACACAGAATGAACGTTACGGTTGTGTCATTTCATGGAAATAGAGAGAAGCCCAAACTAAATAATGAAATTATTCTTCTGTAACACTCCCCCTCCAAGAAAAAAATTTAAAAAAATAAAAAATAAACTGGATTAAACTCTCAAAGGAGAGTTAGAGATTTAGAAGATTTAGAGATTTTTTATTCTCTTAACACTGGCAAATACTTCCAATTTCCAAATGGTTCAGTGCATAAGCAATACATTGATTGCCGGGGTGGGTGCAAATACTTTATCACTTCTTTGTAACAGTTCCTGCTCAATAGAGGTGATAAAAAAGTCAATTAGTCTGATTAATTAGCCCTTCTATTTTGTTGGTCAATGATTTCTGAACTTATTTTTATTTCTTATTTCATTAGTTCAAACTGTCTTTCACCAATAGCTCCCTGGCTCTACACTCATTTACTGCGGTAAAACTGACAGTTCAACACAAGATCTGACCACCAGTCAAAGTCCAGTAAAGCCAGGAGTCTTTTGCTGTACAACTGGTCATTCAAATCACACAGGTTGGGTTTATTTTTGGTTTTGTTTTTTTCCAACTTTTTTCTGCTCAAGACCATTTGGTTGTAATTTTCAGAAAAGGATAGTGAGTGTGAAATATTCAGTTTTCATCAATGCCCAAATTCATATAAAAACATGAGTATATACAGCAACAGCACCTATTCACCAAACAGGTAACAAAGAAGAACACATTTACAATCATTTTTGTGAGTAGTGGGAGGCAAAATAGTCAGTAAACATAACCAAAACCAGAATAAGTTTAGAATTCAAATTAGTTATACATATCACTATTGACTATTCAAATGTCCTTTATTAAAATTATCTGGAAGGATACTAATTGCTAATGAGTTATTTGAGACCACATGCATACACCCTGTAAATCCCAATGAAAAATTGTCATTATCTTTTACCCACAATTAATAGGCATTCCCTTTTTAATATACCTCATAATTTTGAAAGTCTGGATTAGTACTATTAATAATATTATTAATAAAATATCCTGGCCATTTTAATATCATTATTAAAACATATAAATGATTTATTAATTAGATTTTTGAGAGTCCACATACATCCATTAAGAGTCAGCAATGACAATGTATGATCCTATTACATTCTGTTCAGCTCTAATAAATAATCTCTTTTTCAAGTAACCTGTAATTCAGAAATTTCAATAGAAATTTCAATAGAATTAATTATTTACCAGATATTTGAAATTACACGGCACTTAGCAATATATTAGCAATTACTGAGTCTATGAAATATCATGGCTGACATTTAATGGTGACCAAGTGTTTCTAATTCTCTTTATGTGTTATTTCCTTTTGTTATTTTCTAATATAGCTAACCTGCCAACACATCTCTAATAGAGCTAGGCCCATTTCTATTATCCAGACAGAGCTAGGATGACCTCAAAACTTTATCCTCAATTCTCTGTTAACTAAAACAGTTTCCTGAGGCAGTCAAGAGCAAACCCAAAGCCATGAGCCATTAGGTCACTGACATCTATTTTGAAGAATAGTGGGAAAATACATGTTCTTCCCAGTACTGAAGAGGGTCATCAATTAAGATTTAGACGTAATTGTTCTAACATCATTTGCCAGAAGCAGTTTGCAGCACTTTATACTAAGGGAAGGGGAAAATATAAAACAAAAATGTCTCTCTGGAATAATGTAGCTAAATTTGTGACACAGTCTGGCATGTGCATTGTAGAGATACTAAGGCATTTCAAAAGTCTCATTAATCGCAAAGGCATTTATATTCGCATTGGCCATGGAAAAAACCCTATAAAGATTTCCTTCTGCTCAGAGCTTCACTTGCCACA
Source organism: Streptopelia decaocto (assembly GCF_964273445.1). Taxonomy (NCBI): domain Eukaryota; kingdom Metazoa; phylum Chordata; class Aves; order Columbiformes; family Columbidae; genus Streptopelia; species Streptopelia decaocto. The sequence continues at coordinate 205,707,715 of NC_138663.1, read as the reverse complement.
GAAGGCCTTAAATTGATATTTTTTTCCAGGATCTGAACTTTGGACAAAGACAGTTCATGGCTACATAGTCCTCATTGAGATTTCTACAACTGAATTTTTAACCTAAGATCTTGATTTACAGTCCATTCTCCTCTACAGTCTCTACGGACAAACCTGACTACTTGTTTGAAGTCACAAGTTTGATTATACAATCCAACCCAGACCTGAAGTCTCCTGCAATCTGCTTGTAAACTGTCCACTTTGGAATGAGGAGGGAAGCAAAAGTCACTGAATACAGATAGATCTTTAGTTCCTTATCACAGTTCCTCTTTAAAAGTGAGAAATATTGAGATACCTGAGGAATAAATGATCCTAACATCACTCATCACAAGAAACCCTTGGACATGAATCTATGTTCATACACACAGATAGATATGAACACTCTGGAGAAGGAAGTTACGATGCAGTTACAGTAAGGTAGGAATAGGTTTCTTGTGGGAATGCTTGCCCAAGGACAAGGCAAGCCTAAATGTTAAGACCTTACAATGGATCTCACTGTTAATTATGCAATAGAGACATGACCTTGGCAAAGTAAGGCCTAATGACCTGTCATCCCTGACTGCAATGGAGATACTTCTCTGGAGATATTATTCTGACTCTGCTTTATTCCCCATGTGTATTCTATTGAGATTGAAGGCATTTAGTGAATTCATTGTTCCAATGATTGTTGATATATTCCTCCTCCCACATGCTTCACAAAATTAAAAACTCATCATACAGCTCCCCAAAACTCAAAATTTAATTAAAAGAGTTAATCAGTGGAATACAGCTATTCTCACTGCTTGACACATCCTAACACATGTAATGGAGAAATTTAACTATAAACAATTATTCACCACAAACAAGAAAGGAAAAATGGTACATCCATTCATTTTTGTTTCTTGTAGCAGGATGGCTGAAATGCTACGTTATAGGAGATTGGATTTATTTTCTACTGATTATAGGATGTGTCACTGCAATACAGATGACACACACAGCTGGTCAGCTTTACAAATTGATATAATAGAGTGAGTTGGTTGAACAGGCCTGAAGTATACAAATAGATGCCAATGTTTTATCTGGATGGATTTCTGTCAGCTAATGAATTGACCTGGGTGTAGACAAAATACAAAACCAGAGAAGTTTGAATACTAGAAATTCTTCACAATAAACATAAGGAGGTATTTTTAAGACATCAATTATTCCAACTCAAGAAAGCTTAAATGCAACATCAAGTTTGATATGTTAACAGAGAAAAATGTTCAACAACTCCTATAGGCAAAAGGTGATCAATACCTCATTCTGGCAATTAATTCAAAGTGTTATTGACTTCTGCCAAAAATCATTCACCTGCAATGAGAAAAAAAATGCAAAATATGTTTATAGAGCCAGAATCTAGATAGTGTGAATGAATAGGAATGAATGAACAACTGTAAACAAAACAAATTGCAACATCCTGAGATACTGCTTGAGACATGTTCTCAAGGAAAGTTCTCTGGATCTACCTCATCTCCTGAGTCTGCTCGCAGAAAGTCAGGATTTTTCCTTCCAGCTTATTCGGGCAGCTCCTGCTGCAGCAATTTCACCAGTCCCTCCATTGGTAGGCAGCCTGCACACCTGCTATCCCAACAGGAGTTAAAACCACAACTTCAACTACTACCTCCAGAAATTATGTTTCACAGGGTCTATGCTGGGACTGTGCCTGGCAATAAAATGCACCATAGGACCATCTTCTCCAGTGAGCAATTTGTTCCCTCTTATCTCACCATCTGGCACATCCATAGGGGTTGCCTCTGCTGTAAGGTTACCACAACCTCTGCCAGTGACAGATCAGGGAGTTTAGTGTAGAAGCGACTTTCTTTCTTCAACAACTGTTTGGAGGGAATGTAACTCTCCTATTCAGGATGATGTAAGCTGAAGCTAACTGAAGATCCTGCAAAATCTTGCCTCCATAACATGTGGGGTGAACAATTGGCTTCATTTTACAAAACGTCCCTGCCAAACAGATGAAGATAATGCTAACACAGAAATATGATCGCAGCACAACACATGCAGGATCTTCCATACGTGTCATGCGTTAGGACTGTACGGATTGATTAGAAAATTGAATTAATTTAAATCACAGACATAGGATAGGGGTCTCTCGTTTGTTCCTATTCTGAAGACTTTAGTATTCCAAACATGGCTTTCGTACTCTTCTTTTTCTTTGTCTAAGGAGGACTTCACCCAAAGCCCACAAAAGCCAACACAAATTTTTCTGCTGCTTCAAATGGCCCTTGGATAAGAACCTGAGCAAAAACCACATCCCCTATCAAATCTCTCTGAGCACTACAAAGAGCAATTAGGATGCACATAACACATTGCTGTTTCTAATTGTTCATTATCATAGCATTATAGATATGATGACTGTTTTTTTTCTTCTTCTCTGCTGATGTTGCTACATCAGTCAAATGTCCCTATAGCTAATTATGCAGTCATATTTCAATCTGATTAAAAACTCACGTCAGTGTAATTGAAAAACATCAGTGGCAATGTTCTGGAGGGAGACAACGTCCCATGTATTTTTAATAGCTGTAGGTGGGTCTTTCTTTTACTGCAGTTACCCCACATTTCCCATAATAAGGTCCTGCCTCCAGATGATTCTGACCTTGCTGAACTTTAACAGCTAGGGCTGAATTGTTATATGCCAGGTGACTCCCTGAGTCTCATTTTTCTGGAAGCAAGACAAGGATCCAGGTGGGAAATTATATGGGATGCAGCACTGAACTGAGGTTGTACTTGCAAATGTAATTCTGACTTTAAAATGAGTGGCTCTGAGCTCTTTTAATGCAGTTTGCCACCTGTGGTTCTCTTATCTTGCTCTGCAGAAGCAAAGATCTCAAGGGCACACAGTCTTCTGCTTGAACACTGGCCTGTGCAGCTGTCTCTGATGGATCTGCAGGCTTCTCTGCTCTCTGCTGAAGGACCAACAGCACTCACCTCCTCCTCTTGAATGAGTGGGTTTTGGATTAAAGGAGGATTTTGCTATCTGTAAGAGAAAGGCCAGTCAACCCCACTTTGCAAAGCTGTCTGTGACATATACTCCTTTAAATACTCCTTCTACAGAGCTGCTAACTAGAGCTTTAAATGTTCAACCAAGTATTGATAGTCTTATCTTCCATGGTTATTATGAATGACTGTCCCATTTTTTCAACCAAGCATTTATCACTGACGATGTCTCAAATTAAGGAGAAATGGCTGATAAATGGCTCTGTCTGTTTTTGTCTGTGTTAGCATCACTTGAAAAGGAAAGGAGCTTATTCTCTGTATTTTTAAATTAATTGACTGCTATTAGTTTAGTTAGTCATGATGTCACAAAGGTATTTGTCAATAGCATTGTCAGTGAAGGTTGATGGAATATAATTAAAGCATGGCTATGAAGGCACAGCCCACAGATGCTTACAGAGCCTTTGGGGAATGTCAAAGAGAGGAGCAAGAAAGTTCTCACTGATGATAGTAATGTGTGACTGGCTTATGAAAACAAAGAATCAAGACTTATCACAGTATTTAAGAAGTCTAGAAGGTATCTCAGTTCTTTACCAGAAGTCTGCTCAAAATAGGCCCCCAGAATGGAAAGCAAGAGTTATCAGAATAGAGAATACCAAGGAGGAAAAAAATCACCAACATCTCCGAGACTTTGTCTATAACACACACATTTGTTTCCTGTCACACGTTTCACTTATTTTTGATCTAATCTGTATAATCATTCCCTTTATCCCTCTCTTTTCTGTCACTGTGCTGTTTTGTCACTCACCAGAAGTGGCTCCATTACAGTGGCAATTACTGTCCAGTGCAATTACTACCTGTCTGACTTCTATTTGAATGAGCTGGGTAAAAGTTGTCATTTGCAGTCCTTTTGATGGTAGCCATTTTCTTTATATGAGTTAAATTGCCCCTTTCTGTGATTCCCAGTCTTCACCTTCCTTTTCCACTCCCCAGCTGATTTCTCCAGCAAAATTGCTCATGGTGTATCTGCCTGTTGGAAGAAATGATGTAAAATTGAATGAGGATTTTTTGCCTCTTTGCCAAGTCCTTTGAGGAATGAATAATGAGTCATAGTTGATGCCAGTTATTCAAGACCATTGCCAGAAATGTAATGCAAATGTAACTGCAAAACAGTGATATGCTTACTCTTGGATGTGAAATTATTTTGAGTTTGCTCCTTCTTATATATGGTTGGAAAAAAAAGAACTAGTGCTCCCACAGGAGAAGAAGAAAACCCTTGAGAAGTGGGAACAGCTCTGTAGAAAATTATATTCAAAGCACAGTTTCTATTTCTGTATCCCATCTGTGGAGATGGGTCAAAGAGAGGTAAAGAACATAAATCCTGTGCAGTCTAAGAACCTGTAACAAAATGTCAGAGATCCCTCAAAGCTGCTAAGCTTGAGTGTAAGATCTACGTCCATTAAGATTCTCTCTCTCTTTTTAGTGTGCCAGTTTCAGTGATATTTGGCATTTTCTTTTAAATGCCAGCTCAAGGATTAAGAAGAAATACAAAACTCTTAAGCAATGAAAGAAAACAATCTACATGGTATTTTAGAACACAAAGGTTTGAAAATGTAAACCTCCGCAACCTGAAAGTTCAAAGCCATTAGATAGATTGAAGCAATTTACAAATACCATTTTTTTCTTTTAATTATATTTTTAGGCCAAACCTTGACTTGGCTTAAAATGATCAGGGGTTTTGAGTGTTTCTTGCCCTTTCAGAGTAATGTCCTGGACCAATCTGGTTTACTTTTCCCATGATCTCCTAATGCTCTGCCATTTCTCAAACAATCAAATCTAACAGCTTTTCATGCTTTCCTCCATCCTTTCCTGGGATATCCTTTCCTGCCTTCATGCATCCAAACCTGAGCTAGCACATAGACAGTGCAGACTTTTTCCCTTCCCAGAAACTTATTTATTTGGCTAAAGCAAGTTTTATCATGCAAAAACTGCCCATGCCATCCAATGCCATGAGGGGTTTCAAGTCTCTGGTTAGTGTGCTGCATTAATCCACATTTCTGTTGCTTTTGAGACAAAAGAAGAGTCTGTGTCATCAGCTTGACTTGTCCTTTAGCTTAACCTAAGACTTCTTGTCTCATCAATGTGTGTATGTAGATGACACAACTATATCGCAGCTATAAGCAACACCTCTTGAGACAGTTTATGTACCAAGAAGCTCATTAGCTAAATAAAGGACTCATAGAAAGTGAAGGACATATATCTCCCCTTGACCACAAGGCAATCAGTGCACAGAGAGTAAATAACTTTTCCAAGTTCATACAAGTCTTGGGAAATAGATTCAAGTTCTGCATAGTCCCAGCCCGTTCTCCACCAGAAATACACAATTAAGTCAAATTGGAAATGACAAAAATGATTTCCAGGTTTTTCCACTGGTGAGTGAAAAGAAAGATGAAATGGCTATCGATGTGGAATTCTGTGATTCCCTAAATGGCTCAGTTTTCTTATGAAGCTGCTTCACCCTTCTGCAAAGAACAGCACCATGAGGAATAGCCACCAGCACCACGTGCTCTGCTCAGCTGGCCCAACTCAGAAAGCAGGACCATCACTGTTCATGGTAAAATATCAGCAGCTAATGCCTTTACTGACTTTTCACACTCAGCAACCTGTGTTACTGTTTCCGGAATAATCTCTCTAAAGGAAAACTACACCTGCTCTACCATATAACAAAAAGAAATAAATAAAACAGAAGAGTACTGAAGCTTTCATTCTCACTGCCTCTCAATGTGGTCTCCTAACCCGATGCTAATTTTTTGTTCCAGTCCAGTTTCTCCCCTTTCCCATCCCCACAGATGCATTCATCCTGCAGACCTTTACTTGAGATAATTTTCTCCCCAAACCCATTTGATTATCTGTATCACCAGGGTGAATGCTGTATCTGTTATTGTACTTTCCTCCTTATTATAAACCTGCCTGATGGCAGTGGAAAGCCTTATGCATTTATATGCAGATGACATTTCTATTTTCACTGAATGATGAGGTGTCCTCTCTTCCTAATTCCCTTTCCTCTGAAATGGCAAATGCGATCATCTGACTTAATGAGCACTTTTTCCTTCACAAGGCTTTATAGGAAAAGTGTGGCATAGGGTTGTGTTTCTTCTCCTACTCAAAAATATACCTCTTGCCCAATATGAACCACTGAATTTTCAGGGCTAAAAGATGTGTAGCTCTTAGTTATAATCACAGATATTTGTTATAGGTATTCACTGTACCACTTGGATGTTGTGCCCAGCTTGTAGATTCATTGGTGCTATTCAAGACACTCAGCTCTATCTGACCAAGTCACCATCTAAGTTGAAAGCAATCTGACCTGTCCAAGGAGTAAAGCTAGAAGTAGCAATCACTAAATGTTATCTATAGTCTTTGGATTACGGAGTATGACAATCTACCTAACATATTACATCACTAATTCAGCTGTACAACTTTCTATGTTGTCTCTCAGCAGTAATAATCTTTATGAATGGAAACAAGACTCTTGAAAAATAGTGTAATTCTTCCAATTTTCTTCTTATTTAAAATTAATCCATGTAAAAAATGTGAAACTCTGCATTTGAAATAACTATAAAACTAGGATAAAAGGGAAATCTTCAATTTTTTTTTCTGTGAGGATCTTTACAATACAACCAGAAAGGCAGAAATATTTGATTATTGAAATGGATCCTATGCAATTCTGTGGCTGAAAAATGAATCAGCCACCCACAGAAAATACTGAAAGTACATAGAGAGCACACTAATGGCCATGAGGTGTATAGACTGGTAGTATTATGCGTTTTGGGAAAAGGGCTCATGCTAACAATATCAATAATGATAGTGAAGTGAAGTGAAGTGAAGTGAAGTGAAGTGAAGTGAAGTGAAGTGAAGAAGATTCACATGTTAATAAGAGAGAAAGTTTGCCAAATTGTGCACATGATCTAATCCTACACTTACTCAGGCTCACATCTCCCTGATGTTTCTCCTCTGTACAGCCTTTCTCAATGGAGTCTGCCTTCCGTAGTACAGACCCAGCAGACGACCTGCTGAAATACAGATGAAGCAGGAAGGCAATCTCATCAGGTTGTTTGACTTAATGAGTACAATTTTTAGATTTCGTGTTAACTCTGACTTCCATATGTTCTCTACCCCTGCTCAGAAATTCACTGGAGTCTCCTTAAAACCTGTGAAGTACATCTGCATTATTCACTGGAGTAAGGTGTACTATTAATATACATTTTCTGCAGAAGAGAGTCTGTAAGCATATGTGTCTTCATGGTTGCCTTTCTGACAATATTTTAGTTTGGCTAACTTGTTTGCATTAGGTTATTTTATTAGAAAGCTTTGATTAACAATGAAGTTCAGCTGACAATCCAGATGGAGACCCTGCAATGAATCTCTCTAAACACAATGGAAAAAGCAAATGAGCTTGTTTCAAGGCTTTCTGATTTATTTCCTGGGAATGTAGTGCTCCTGTCTACATATAGACTCTTTTTCTGGAGAAAGATCAATCTAGTGGGACAAAAAGATGAGTGTCCCTCCTGTAAATTATTTTGGTAATCATTTAAAGATCTTGTCCCTTTTAATCTGAATATGATCACAGCAGATCATATGGACCATTCACTATTGCGAATTATCTTAGTTCTCTTGTGTCACTAAATTAAACAACTTGGAGTCAGAGAAGTTTTTGACATGGAGTTTGTTAACAGAAAGAAAAAAAAATCATAGGTCTTCCCTTTCTGCTGAAAAGTAAGGGAAACACCTGAAGGTAGAGTGCTTAAGCTGAAGCTGATGCTCTGGTAATAAACCACAGAAGCATTTACAAGTGACTAGACCCAAGGTCTGTGCTGAGATTTCAAAAAAGGAAGAGCAAATTCTTAGAATTTCTTCACTTAGGACATGTCCCTTAATCCTAATTACATTTAACAGCCACTGAATTTTGTCAGGACAATGGCATCAGTTGTATTCAGCTCTTCGACTGTGCCTGAATCATCTGCAATTGCCTTCTTGCTTCTCAACATCTTTGTATTTTTTTGCATTAGTCAAAAGTTCATTAATTCGTTTCATATTGCTCAGACTCAATTCATGAATATATGATTTGGAAGTAGGATAAGTCTATTGAAATTGTCTAGTTTTTGTTTATCTTCTCTACACTGATGTAAGCCTTTCTTATACTCGTTTTTATTTAGCCCCACAGATTGATTTTACTGATAGTAACGAGACACTCTCACACTGCAACCTGTTATAGAGAAAAAAGCAGTACATGTAATGTTTAGGGGGAAAAAAAAAAAAAGAAGCTAGATTTAGGCTCAAAAGTGTCTACATTGCAAATATGTACAGTTATGTAGGACAAAAACTTACAGACCAAATTCAACAAGTTTATTCAAGAAGAAATGAGACAGTGAAAAAAAATAACTATCTGAACATTTTGCTAAATCTTTGCCTCTGTTGAAGTTAGTCTTATTTCTGCATCAAATATTGTATTTAGTAAACAGTCCATAATAAATGAGTTCCATATACAATAGTAAGGGTCCTACAATAATTTAGGGTCCTGTCACATTACTGTTAAGATGAAGAAAAAATTAATCATTTTGAATTTCAGATATTTCAGATCACATTCAGACTCAGGGTTGCAGTGATTGTACTAATGACATCCTCAAGACTGCAATTTCTCCCATGTTAAAAGCTCATCTCACAAAATTTAGATAACTACATGGAAAATGTCTTTGGTTCATACTGTGTTTCAGTTTAATTTCTGAGTCATGCTTTTTATTAAAAAAACAAACAAAGAAACAAAAAACCACCACTATGAAAAAGAACAGCATTTAAAGTTCTTTTTTCAATGATCTTGTTTAATATTACAGATTTTTAATCACAATTTTGTGAATTTATACATTGCCATAATCCAACATGATATTGTGCATTTTCTGCTCCCCATGACATCACTGAAAACCAAGGATGATATCAACTTGAAAGACATATTCAGTCCTTGAAGGAGGGTTTCTACTTTGCTGCAAGAGGGGTAGGGTAAATATTACATAATTTGGGTTCTGTTGTATTCTTTTTTTTTCCTTGAGCATGAATAAATATTATCTTATTAAGGTTGCTTTTGGTCATATATCAAGATCTTAAAAATCAATATAATTATTTCTTTTCAGTGAGTGGAAGCTTTACATTCTTCTCATTGATTCTTCGTATAGTTTAACTGTAGCTAGAAATCTTCTTGCAATCTAATAAATTTAGGAGGAGGAAAATGAGGAGTTAATCACACTAAGGTAAGAGTATGGCTGTCTTCATCACCTATTTTTCCACCACATTCAGTCAGTAACATTGGACAAATGAGCAACGACATTAAAGTTATTTTGAATTTTAGAATAAAATAACCCTTGCTTTCCTCAATTCCTGAACCCCACTAAAGAACTACTCTTCTTACTGCAAGTTGTATAGGTGGCTCATTTCTTGTGATATCTTAAAAGATCAAAAAGGCAACTGCTCACATGCTCTGCAGCCTGTTCAAGAACACGGATAATCAGGCTCATTCCCTAGGAGCACAGTGTTCAGAGTTGGGGGGGGAAGGGTATTCAGAACTGTGATACCGATCAATATCAGCCTGATTAAAATTCTCAGTGATTAAAATTCCTCTCACCTTGCAAGCTGGTTTTTTTAATCAGCATTTCTTGATCTATTTGGTCTCACTGCTATATAATCTATGTGACTCTGTCCAACAATAATCTGACTTTATTTATCACCTTGAGTTTTTTGTTCAAATCATCTGTGCTGCATCAGCCCTAAATACCAATATAATTTCTTGGCTCACAGATATATTACAATTCTCAGCTCACAGTCATCTTCTTCTTACTGCTTTCTTTTGTTCACAACTTTGTCACATTCTGGAATTTAAAATTCCATTTTTTCCATTCTTCCATCTGCCTATTGTTCCCATAATGTCAAGCATATCAGTATCTGAGATGAATAACTAATTAGAAATCATATAAAGTCCAGTGCAGAAGACATGATTGTTTCTCTCTTCACAAAGGAAAAAGCGTCCGTGTTACGATTAACAAAGTAAGTGCATTAAAATTAACCAAGTAAGATGTATTCAGTCCATCTTCTTGTAGTATGTATTTAATAGAAGGTGGTCATTTAGATTCTCCCAACAAACAACTGAGGCAGGTACCTCTAAGGGCTGAGATGTATCCTGTGCTTTGGGTATAAATTCCATGTCCATGATCTTACACATATATATATTGAAATACTAGGAGGGCAAAGGAGTGTGACAAAGCTGGTGATGGGCCTGGAGCACAAGTCTGATGAGGAGCAATTGAGGGAACAGGGGCTGTTTAGCCTGGAGAAAAGGAGGCTGAGGGGAGACCTTATCACTGTCTACAACTACCTGAAAGGAGGTTGTAGCAAGGAGGGTGTTGGTCTCTTTTCCCAAGTAGCAAGTGATAGGACAGGAGGAAATCGCCTAAAGTTGTGCCAATGGGAGGTTTAGATTGAATATTAGGAGAAAATTCTTCCTGGAAAGGGTTGTCATGCATTGGAATGGGCTGCCCAAGGAAGTGGTAGAATCACCATCCCTGGAGGAGGTTCTTAGGGACATGGTTTAGAGCTACAGTTAGGTTAGGTTATGGTTGGATTCAATGATCGTGAGGGTCTCTTCCAATCAAAATGATTCTATGATTCTATATACTACAAAGAATTCCCTAGACAAAAGAAAATCAAGTATGAATTTACACTACAAAGCATAATTTTCCCTATTGGAACAGCTATCATCCCTAAAGGAACAGTACTGTTTCAGATAGACAAGGGAGTTGAAGTGGCTTATGCTGGCTAATTTGAAAATCTTTGTTAGGATTTGTGCACTAATTTGGTGTTTAGCACAGTCCTTAAGAGCATTTTCACACACGATGGTTTTGTACAGGGTCTGGCGTTTTCAGAGCAGAGTGGATGGGCAGCAAGAATGTGTGTTAGAACAACATAAAGTCATCGGAGGTGTGACTACAGCTGTAGCCAGTGCGAACCTCACCTTGAATAAAAATCTAGTCGGGAGTACTAAAATAGCCAAGTGATGAATATTTACAATTGTTCACACCAATATGTTGATACTTTTTAACCTTGCCCTGTCTGTAAAGCAGTCCTTTATCTATGAAAAATCATAGTACCACTACTTGAGTTCAGCAGTTCATAGTGGTTACAATCCCAGCAATCATCACAATAACTTGTCTGACCTCCTGTATGTTATAGATTTAACCTTCCATGGAGCATAGTAATTTGTGTCTGGTATATCAACTTTCAGCAATGTGTGCAGACTTAATCCTAAGATATGAGGAGAGCTTCATTTCCACAAGGAGGGCACCACTCCTTCCTCCTAGTCTGCTTTATTTCCTCCTAGTTTCTCATTCAAGTCTGCCTGGCTTCAAATACCAATGTATGTTCTCATTAAGCCACCCTTGCTAGAATAAAACATCGTTACCCGTTATTTTATTCTTAAATACCTTTATCATACCCTTCTGTCATTTTGACACACAGAGCTGGTTTATCTCTCTCAATATGTCTTTTTCTTTTGATTCTTGAATAATTTTGCTGTTCCTCTCCATCCTCTCCAATCTTATCATTATTTTTGACTGTGGGCATTCAGTTTCACATAGTATAAAGTTGTATACAAGACCAAAATAACTGCTCTAGTGCAGTTATTAATCCAAAGCCTACCTTTCTCTACAAGTTCATTCTAGGAATTCATGTTCAGTTGCTTATCCATTATAACCATTTAAAAGTAGCTGATTTTTCTCTTTAATTCATTCACATGAAGCAGGCACCTCTTAAGCAAGCACCACTTGGTGATCCATGAAGAAATGTTTCAGAGAACACAGTAGGTGACATTCAAGGTCGATATCTAGATATGAGCAGTCATTTAGACTTTACACTCAGAGAAACAGGTATGCCCACAGGCAATAGATCTGATTATTTTGTATATGTGCTGGAAGATTGCATAAGTCATGTTCTAAAAGTGTTCATGGACCTTGAAGATTACTCCCAGTCACCTTTCAGGGTTAAGAAGTGGATGTCAAACTTTCTCACATTTTGGCTCTCTTGAACCACCCATTAGTGGACCTATAGGCTGTTTATCTAAAAATGATCATTCTTTGGCAAGCATCCTTGCAGATTTCTTTTATAGAGTAAAGGGGTTTTCAGGACTGCATAAAATCTTTGCATGAGGGGACACAATATCAAAGCACAGGGCCTGATTAAAAACAAATCTTTAAAACTCAGTTGGAGCAATCTGGAAAATTAATGAATGTCCTCACAGTGTTTGACTACATGGCTGAGCCTGCTGTAATAATCAAAAGAATCAAATGATCAGCCTCATTCATGGGGTGATTTGTTTTTCTCTAAATGAAAATAGCAGAAGAAAGAAGGAAGTGTGTTTGTGCATTTATGTGCATGTACAGGTACGTGTAGAACAGTCAGCACCTCCCAAGTACTTAAAGTCCCAGCTTCCAGGAGGGAGATTACTTAATAATTTTAATTAAGCAACTTGTTATTCTATCACAGAAACAATGCATTTTAAACAGCATTTACAGATGAGATCAATAAATTGGGCTTGTTTTATTAAAGTGCCTAAATAAGGAATTTACAAATTGGCAGCTTTGTCATACAAAGACAAATTCCATGATTCAAGGATTGAAGGCATATCAACCTTGACTGATTCCCTCTAAAATCTGCACATCACTAGCACTGGCTCCACATGAGAATGACTGAGACTTCAATACTGCTGTATATACCTGGAGATAAAATCCATCTAGAGCTAGAATGTGTCATGGTGTTTGTGCTACAACAAAGCACTGAAATTGGACAGTAAATTTCCTTTAAATTGAGGTTCATCTCACCCAACTTTAAGATTAGTTGTCTGACATTTAGATGCCTAACATTAGGTGAAGTTAATTCCGTGATGCAAAATACAACTTAGTTTTGCATACAAGAGAGAAGAGATGCTACATTCCCACGTGTGTTTTTCTGGTAACAAGGAGTGGGGATTGCCCTTGTTTTTAAGTTAGTATCAAGGTTTCAGTTTCTTCCAATACATATAGGCAGGTTTCTGTGAGATAGGCATCTACAATAAAGGAATTTTAGCAGTGAACCTCTATGATGGTGTAATGACCCTCAAGAAGAGAGCAGAATGCTTCACTTACTTCACAACAAGCTATGCCATACAGAGCACTGTTTATATGGTGTAAAGACTGAGCAGTTTCTAATTAGCAACACCACTATCACTGGGACTTTTCTTGAATTACCTGCCTGGAAACTAATAGGAGAAGAAAAAAAGTCAGACACAGGAAGCAGAGGTCATAACCAGGTCTTGACACAAAGAAATGAGAGAGTATTATGGAAATTGGCTCTGAACATACAGGGAGAGTGAATATATTAGAAAACCAAGCTGTCTGAAGGCCAGGTGGGATGCAGGGAGAATGATGTTTACACAACTAACAACATGGTATCAGAATGCTGGAAGCCCTGCACTGAAACTGCGTTTCACCTGGGCTAATTAGTCCTGCTGAGAAATTCCACCCTACCATCATTAAATGCCTCCTAAGTCAGCTTGTTCAGAGTCTTCAGTGTAGGCACTACCTCCCCAACCTCAGAGAAGAATGCAAGTCAATTCCTGCACCTCAAGAAGCTTTAATTTGTTGAGCTCGCAGCAAAGCACAAGATTAGAAGACAGTAAGTGTGTACTCTGTTTTGCAAACTGATTTTCTGCAATTTCATTGTCTCCAATGTATTGTTTAATTGCTTGTTGTGTGCTGGCCCTGGTAGGCAGTTAAGCACTACACAGCCGCTCACTCACTCTCCCGCCCACCCCTGGTGGGCTGGCAAAATAGGAAAGGAAGAGTAAAAGCAAGAAAACTCAGGAGTTGATATTTTGTAAATGTTTAATAAATGAAGGTTACATGGAAAGCAAACCAAAAAAAATATGCAAAGGCAACCGCATACCACCTCTCATGGGCAGACCAATGCCCAGCCAGGTCCCAAGTGGGGGGAAAAAGCAAAAAAAGCTGACCTTTCTAAAATTCCTTCTTTTCCCTTTTTATTGCTGAGCAAGATGTTATATGGTATGGACTATGTCTTTAGTTAGTTTGGGTCATTTGCCTGGTTGTGTCTACTTCCAACCTGTTGCACAACCCCCATTGTATACACTGAGGAACCAGAGAGTGAAACAGAGAAGGTCTTGAAGCTGTGCAAACACTGTTCAGCAAGAGCTAGAATATTAGTATGTTATCATTATTGTTTTGGTCACAAATATAAAACACCCAAGCTGTTATGAAGATAGTTAACTCCATCCCAGTGAGGTTCAGTACACTGCTGAATAAAATACTCCAAGAGTATCCTCTCAGTCAGATGCCTTTGGTGGAGGTGAGTCATTATAACACACAAATACGGTCAGATCTGCAGCTTGGCAAACCAAACCTGCTGTGATTTATTCCTTCCAGCACAAGGGGTCTCATTATCTTTGTATGCATTATGGTGAGATATCATTTCAGATCTCTGTGACAAAAGTGTTTACATTCACAGCCACCCAGGCTGGATAGCAGTAAAGAAAAAAAAAAAAAAAAAAAAACAGAAACACAACAAAATCATATATAAATAACAGGCTTCATCTCTTTTCTCCCTTTTCTCCCTTTGTCAATAACACAAGGGTAAGATTCTTCCCTCAGACACAGACTGAGTTCGCTACACCTTCTGCTGTATTTCCAGTGCCTTGGTGGCCATGTTTGCCTGTGTCTTTGAAGTTAAATTCCCAGATTGTCCACATTGTCAGCCCCTCAGATTATCCTCTGAGAGATACTTAAAACATCTGATGAGAAATACCAAATTTAAATCTACAGGAGTACTTAGCCCTTCCTCCAACGTGTTCCTATATGCAGTCCTATAGCTTACAGCCTGAGTGAGGTACCCTACATCTGGCAGCGCCTAATCCCCAAGGCCACACCTTCATGCCATGCCACAGTTAGTCCTGACCCCCAACCAATAAATCTTTTCTAAAGGTCCACAATCTGGTCCTCCTGTTTCTAATACAGTGTCACCATAAGCAGTCAAGTCAAATCTGGGGAGCAATAATTAATTACAGTCCCTTCAGTCCTTCCCCTGTTCACAAAATGTAAGAAAAGACAGTTCCTCAAAACCACGTGTGCTAGTCCCCATCAGTACAAAAATGACATGGCACGGACTTTATCATAGTTTTTACTGAGATGTGGAGCACACAGAAAACTGCTTTTACCAAGGCTTTCTGAACAGTGGTCACCCAAACACGGAGAAAATGCTCAATGTCTTGCCTGGTGTCTATGCCAAAAATGGCGAACTTGTCAATATCAAACCTGTGTGTCACATATCTATATGATCTTTGCTAGAGATGACTTTCAGAGTTGATGATCATCAACTTCCTGACTATAGTGAAAACCAAAAAGAATACCAATATCGAACACAAAGCTATGCAAGTCGACCTCTGCTATCTGGAAAAATGTTTCACATGTGATCACATCATTCACAGGTTGTTCTCATCTGGAGGACAGGATAATTTATTCACGTAGGCATTGATTATTCTATGCCAGTTGGTCTCACAGATAGAGAGTGGTCTCACATACATCTAATTTTCTAGAACAAACACAGCCAAATCTGTGTAGGTATTGGAGTCCAGCAGAGGGCTACAAAGATGATTAGGGGTCCTGGAGGCATCTTTATTGCAAGGAGAGACTGAGAGAGCTGGGGGTGTTCAGCCTGGAGAAGAGAAGGCTGATAGGGGATCTAATCAATGCTTATAAATACCTGAAGGGTGGATGTCAAGGGGATGGACCAGACTCTTTTCAGTGGTGCCCAGTGATAGGATGAGGGGCAATGGGCACAGATTGAAGCATAGAAGGTTCCATCTAAACATGAGTAGAAACTTTTTTAGTTTGAAGTGCCAGAGCCCTGAAACAGGAGACATTCAAACCCACCTGGACACATTCCTGTGTGATCTGCTCTGGTGAACCTGCTTTAGCAGGTGGGTTGGACTAGATGATCTCCAGAGGTCCCTTCAAATCCCAACCATTCTGTGATTCTGTGAAAGCACCAAAGCTTCATGGTGGTAGTCTTCAGGAGTTCAGCCATGTTTTCAGTATACAGGAGAGCAGCATAGAAATGACAGGCACTGCTGAGATTCAAAAGCATCTGCCTGGAGACAGCTAGAAATGGAATGAGAAAATGTAACATTTCACTTCTGTGCCTGGTTTTCTATCTGGAAAATGAGGATATTAATACTCATTTCCCTTTTAAAATGGGGACTTATGAGACTGAAAGAGCTCTAAAAATTACAATATACATGTTAAATGTATGATTTATTCAGCAGTATTACCCAGTTAGCATTATTGGCATTAATGTAACAAGAAAAAGAAAAAAGTGCCTGAATAGACAGGGCAGGAGCTAACCCACTTTGAAATTAAAAATGCATTCACAGAAGACAATTACATTCCAGACAACCTAGCCATTTATTTGACCAAATCAAAAAGAAGCCCAAGTAACAATTGAAGCACTATATCTATTGTTTTTTAAGATTATATGACAAAGTTTAAAAGAACATTCCAGTATAATGTGAAACATTATTCTTGCTGCTACATCTAATTACAAAGAGGTGTAAACTACTTGCTGTAGCCTTTAAAAAAGACTATTTCAAATACATAATATTAAAAACTGAGAATATGTATGCAGCTCCCATAGGAATGGATTATATAGCTGTCGATTTTTAGTCACTGAAAGAAGTTCTACTCTCCTTTTTCAGCAGAGCCATGGAGATGGGGCTGGGATGAGGACAGTTTGGGACATCAGCCCATGGTTCAAGGCCAGGCAGGACAGGGCTGTGGTAGGGCTGCAGACCAGCATCCTCCAGCTTCACTAGGGCAGGAACTGATGGCCCCGAGCTGGTCTGAAACAGGGTCCTTGGCCACAGGCAGGGTGGCCAGGGGAGGTGGGCAGGGACAGTAAGGACACATAGTGCCCTCAAGGCCTGGGCAATTTCATCTCATCAAAGCATTTAAGCACGTTTTAATTTTAAGTTGCAGGTAAACAGTTAAGAACATGACTGAATCTACCTTACATGCAGTTGATCTCAATACGAATGATCCACACAGATTTAAGTGCTGCTTTTGAATATAAGCTCTGTTTACTTGCATTGAAGGGAGAAGAACTAGTCAGGTATTTAAAGCACTAGGCTGGATCAGGATAGGATAAAAGAACTTTATTCATTACATGATTCTTTGTCCAACAGCGTACTGCAATTGAATAGTAATGATATCATTAATTTTTAGGACTTCAGCATTTTTGTAAATTAATTTGGCCTCTCTGTCTTGGGAGGCAAAGGGCAGAGAGGGAGTCCTTAAATACTGATGAATTTTTTTAATGGATGATGAGAGCCTTCATTGGTGGAAAAACACTTAACTGGTTTATACTGTATTCCAAACATCCCCGTGTCACTTTCACTCCTGAAGTCTGATGCTGTTCTGAAATAGGATGCGACATTAAAATCTGTGAGATGAAGTTCAGTGTCTTCTATTTCTCTCAGTCTGAATAAATTACCAGGCTAATAGCATTACTTTTTTAGACTGCATTAAAGACCAGTGTCAATCCCAAAGGGGTTTTTTGAACTAATTCCAGTCCACACTGGCAAATCTGTATGTAATTGGGTCCTTGTTAACCTACAGGAAAGTGCCCATTCACCGCTTCATCTAGCAAATACTCAGTGCTGTTACTGGTAAGTCCCTACCATTTTGACTTGGCAATTTTGTGAGATTTTTAGGTAGAAATGTAGGATTAAGCAAGAGAATCTGGTGTGTAATTTCAGGGATAGCATTAGTGTATTCTCCACATCCTGCTTTTATAGACTAGAAAATGTGCCAGGTGAAAGCTAATGTACCAGACTGGTGGGTATTCAGCATTCCCTGAGCTGCCCATTGCACACATGCAGATCATTGCTGTAGCTCACATGCGTGTCAGACCTTGCATGTGCAAGAGGCAGTAGATGTCTTTCACAATCTACTCATGATCCATAAGTCTAAGAAGCCCAGTGTGTGTCATCTGGTGCTCATGTTTACCCCATATAGATAGATAATGTACAGTAGATTTTGTACTTTCAGAGGACAGCACTGTGTGTATCTGGGGCAGAACTTTTGTGCATATTTCTACCTGGCTAGATAGATAAATACTAACCCTGTGTCACTGTAATAGTGCCTCTTATGTAAGTGATCTGATATTGTGATGTTCAGCACAAAAAGCCAAACTCTGTGATGCAAGTTAATGGTAGTACTCCTTTAGCTGGTAGCACTTGCAGGCTGTATCTGTACTAGTGAACAAAATGTTACAGAATTGTTTCCTGACATTGAAGCCAAATGGCACAGCACGGCTTTTGTCCATCCTTTTAAAATCCTTTTTAAACTTCTTTTCAGCCTCTGGTGCAGCATGTTCATATTCAAACTGCCTGTTGGGAATCATCACTGATAGCTTCCCAACTTGTCTTGGGAAGCATTTGACAGAACTCTAGATGCTTCCAGCCGAAACCATGCCAGAGACAATTCTCACAACAGTGGAAATTATTGAGTTCCAGGGCACAGGAGCACACCATGGCATTATTTAATTTACTAGCATAGATGTGGCTACAGTCTATTATGATGATAGTGAAGCAGTTAAAAGAAGGAACAAGAACTACTAATGTATATAAGTTGCTTAAGTGTACATTTTTGTGGAACTACACATTTGGAAATTTGCTTTTATCTGCTTAAGTACCAGTATGGAAAACAACAACAACAACAAAAAGCCAAGAAAGTAAATTAATTTACCCCAATTTACGTCAGCAGTGAATCTGGCTCAGGCCAGGTTACTCAAAGGTCTTTTTCACTTATTTAGAAGCTGGTAAGCTAAACAAAGAGAAGGCAGTCAACCAACTAAAAAGAGGGCTGCAAATAGACCATTCCACCCAAATTCTGTTTTTATAGCTATTTCTTACTTCCCTGGTTTAATTCCAAGTTTAGGACTGGTAAATATTCCTGGAATGACAGATGAAAGGATTCATTTCCAGACTAAACAGCAAGTTTAGTATCACTGTGGATGTAAGGTGTATAACTTGTATAACTTGTCAGGGACTCTATGAGGCAGAAAGAGGAAAATTGAGAACACTGATAATGCAGACCAAAAAAAAAAAAAAAAAAAAGTTATTCTCATTTTTCTCAATAGGCTTAAACAGAGATACTTATTTTATCAGGGTAATCCTCCTGTCTTTTCTCCCCCTCTTCTCCCTTCATTGCAATGCCTGTCTCTATCTATTTCTCATTAAAAGCCATCGTTGCCTACAGGCTGCTGAAGCTCAGTCACATTTCAGGTGAATCATGAGGCTGGGTGACACCAAGGTCATTCTGGGATCCCTCGCTTCTGCCTATCTTTGGCAAAATCTGCACTTCTAGTGTAGTCCAGTGCCAAAACCTCACCCTCCATATAGCCATTAAAGTAGGAGAAAACATTACTTAAATCAAGCAAATAGTAGAAAAAAATGAAGATTTAAATTAGACAAAAACAAAGAACTTGTGAACACTTTGGACTTTAAGGTGTTGAATCTACATGAACTTCTCAAGTACACCTTTCAGGGTTTCACATAACTCCTGTCTCCTAACCAGGACACTCTCCTGGACAATCCACTTCAACTGATCCTGCTTGAGTAAGTGTATTGGACTAGATGGTTCCAAGAGGTTACTTCCAACCTAAGCGATTCTGCAATTCTGTGATACATATTGGTGAGGTCTTGTTAATCGAAGCCACATGTCAATGCTCAGTTTTGAATTATTATATATGTAGCCAGTAAAGTTTGGCTGTTAGAAGACAAACTGATTCTTCCTTGACAGCTTGATACTGTTCACTCCTGGAAAAGTCTGGCAGAAGAAGGAAGAATGATGAGGAGGAGCAGGTGTTAATGAAGCTTGCTCAAAAAAAATTTGGAAAGACTCCTTAAATGCACAGAGTTGCCATACCCGTGCCATTCTTACTAGTAAAAAGTAAAAGAGGAAGAGAAAAATAGATCTACTTAATCTTAGAGAAGAAATCTGAGTTACTGTGACTTGGCCATAAAAGCCTTCATCCCTGTAAACTTTATACACTTCTGCTGGAGGATATTGAAAATTTTCATCTCCATTCAGGTGTCATAGATCCTATTTAGGCCACCTTAATAAAAGTAAAATAATATAATTATAGAATCGTTCAAACACCTCCAGGGATGGTGACTCCACCACTTCCCTGTGCAGCCTGTTCCAATGTCTGACAACCCTTTCCATAAAGAAATTTTTCCTCATATGCAATCTGAACTTCTCCTGGCAAAACCTCAGGCCGTTTCCTCTCATCACTTGCTACTCAGGAGAAGAGACCAAATCCCCCCATACTCAGGCAGTTGCAGAGAAGATCTCCCCTCGGCCTCCTTTTCTCCAGGCCGAACAGCCTCAGTTCCCTCAGCTGCCCCTCATCAGACTTGTGCTCCAGCCCCTTCCCCAGCTCCGTTCCCTTCTCTGAACTCACTCCAGCACCTCAAGGTCTTTCTTGTTGTGCAGGGATCCAAAACTGAACCCAAGATTCAAGGTGCAGCCTCGCCAGTGCCCAGTAAAAGGGTACAGTCACTGCCCTGGTCCTGCTGGCCACACTATTCCTGATACAAGCCAGAATGATGTTGGCCTTCCTTGCCACCTGGGCACAGTGCTGGCTTAAATTCAGGTGGCTGTTGACCAACATCCCCAGCACATTTTATGCCAGCCAGCTTTCCAGCCGCTCTTCCCTGAGCCTGTAGCGCTGCCTGGGGTTGTTGTGACCCAAGTGCAGGACTCGCCACTTGGCCTTATTAAACCTCATACAATTGGCCTCAGCCCAGTGATCCAGCCGGTCCAGATCCCTTTGTATGGTCTTCCCACCCTCCAGCAGATCAACACTCCCACCCAATTTGGTGTCATCTGAAAACTACGTACACAATATCCACAGCCTTTCCCTCATCTGCTAAGTGGTTCATCTTGTCATAGAAGGAGATCAGGTTGGTCAAGCATTTGAGTACAAATTTCTGGAACCATGGCAGAAAACTGGTCCCTCAATTTTTTAAGCATCATCAAAGACCAAGTTGCCCTGGAGATGGCTGCATTTCAGCAGTGGGAAGTAATACCATTTATGACAGATGCACACATGGCCCTCAGTAAAGGAAATGGGTAAACATAACCGCAGAAGGATGTCCAGTAATGTTTTTTAACTGGTGAAAAACAAAAAATGATAAAAAGTTACATTCTTAAACAGGTATTAATTGAAATAGTCTGACAATTCCATCAGAGCATGAGAGTTTCACACATCTGATGTCTGTAGGGCCCCATTTGGAACTATGGCATAAAGAGGTTCAAAAAAACCCGCAAAATACTATTATTCCTATTATCTTTCTAAGACAGCATTTTACTCATCTTTCTGAACCATTTCAATTTGCCATGAAGTTTAACCATCTCTATTCTTTTTTGAATGCTAAATTAATTAGTACTGAGAACCTCTGACCTATTCTTTCTGTTTTTTCTATTTTTAATCTGAGTCATGTCATTCCAGACAACCAAATAAGAAGATTCTGAAACAGTGGGTACTGTATTTCACCAGACACTTATCTCCTCTCTGCCTATCTCATTTTAAAAAGAAGTTGTACTGAAAAATTGAATTTGATTACAAAAGGAATCAATCTGTAACTCAACAAAATGCACCTCCTTCATAATTTACATAGCCCTGCTGCTTCACCCTAATTAATGTTCATCTGTAACTTATTCTTCCTGCAGCTTTGCCCTTCTAAATGAGTGAAAAATGACAGGAAACCTTTGGAAAGCAGTTTGTTATTACAGAATTACAGAAGAAACTGGATCAAATCATTTGAAGTCCCTAGTAATAGTCTCATAGGTCTTAAGAAAATATTGTCGTTCAATTTAAATAGGGTTTTATTTGATCCAGGTGCAGCTGGATATCAGAACAGTAATGTAAATACAGCAATCTATTGTCAAGAGTGTAGGTGTTTTCATTTCTTTGCAGATTATATAAACCTGGAGTTTCTGTTTAACTGGCAGGATAATCAGCTTGCAACTGTGGGAAATAATCATTAATGTGATGAAATATGGAAATGGAACTCATGCATAGAGAGACAGTGGAAGCGCCGTCCTGGTGTGAAGGACTGGATTCATGATCTGAGCTTGATTCCTGTATCTGCTGCAAGCAGAAGTCTCTGTCTACAGGGAAAAATTGCAGATCTTTTCTTTCTGTCATCCTTTGTCTATTTACAGTTGAAAAGCTTAAACAAAATGACCATCTCTCATGCTTTGCACATATATAATCTAGGGCATGGGACCTTGCTTATCGTGCAAATTCATACATATGAACATATACTATCGATATAGAGATAAAAGCAATGTGTAAATTGAGAGCAGATATATCACCCAGCATACATCTAGCTTGTGCACTTGAAAAACTGGGACAGGCAAAAATCAAAATTCTTAGGAATGCAAAAATATCTTAGCAGAAGTTTTGTAACATTTGCCACCTCAGCACGGGGAATGATCGAAACAGTTTGATTCAGTATACTTATTAACTTTGCAAGTTCACATTTTACTGAAATAGGTGTTTTAATCAGAGAGAAACTGATGTACATGTGCAGCTGAAGGAAGTGTTCAAATTCAATTGGTGGAAGCTAGGAATGATTTTTGCATATGTAAACCACATGCATCGATTCCTACATAATATTTTAGAAAAAGCTATGTATACTCATTTATATTAATTACTACTTTTCAGAAATCAGCTCCAAATATACCTACTATAAGGAAAGTTTTCCAATGCTTCTGCTTTGCACATGAGAAAATAATTTGGCTGGGAAAGTAATTTATTTGAATCTTCGAAGTTTAATTTATGGCATACACACGAGGTTTTTCTGAAGTAACATTATCCCAAGCCTGAATTTTAATAAGATGGAGCACAGTGCTGACTTTTATTTTTGATTGTGGTTCAGATAATTAAGATTACTTTAACATTTTAGACAAAACACTGATAAGACCAGCAATATATATGGAAATGGGATTTGAGTTTTTGCTGATTTTTTTTTTCTTCTAGGTAACAGCAAAGCTCAAGTTCTAAGCTCACTTGCTTCATATCACAGAATACATTGAAATTATGTTTTCATTTCACTTTTCTATAAATGGATTAACCTTATTTAATTTAAGCAGTTTGCAGATGACCTTGGAGGGCAGTTCTTGACCCCCAGATTGTATGTATTGGAAATACTCCACTATAGCTCTAACAAACCTGCACTGAAAAGGGAAAT
Source organism: Streptopelia decaocto (assembly GCF_964273445.1). Classification (NCBI taxonomy): domain Eukaryota; kingdom Metazoa; phylum Chordata; class Aves; order Columbiformes; family Columbidae; genus Streptopelia; species Streptopelia decaocto. Next base: position 205,684,305 of record NC_138663.1, on the reverse strand, counting down.
GCAGGAAGAATGAACACTATCTGAAGAATATGGTTCAGGGTTTAGGCACTAATGTGAAAAAAAAAAAATGGGTTTCTGGCTTCTTTTCCCTGTTTACCACAAACTTCACATGAAATATGTATAAACATCATTTAAACCCAGATTTTAAGCACTTTTTTTGCTGAAAAACTTAGATGGAGAAGTTCTCCTGCCTGAGTCCTTCTTGCATTGACTTTGTACTTTGGAAGGAGGTGCTTCACGGAGCTCCCCAACCCAGACCCCCAAACAACCACAGTGACAGACATGGCGTTTTCTCTAGTGTACTTTTGGAAGGAAATTTTGATGCTCTTAAGGATGCACACAAGCAAGAGAACCAAACTGGTCTTCTATCATGGACATAAGACCCAGGGAGGGTCCAGAACTATTGCATAGACTCCACATTAGTCAAGAAGACTGTGGCTATAAAACTCTGCCCAGGAAACAGTCTAGGCACTGGAATACAATCATCAGTATTATAAAAATGCCAAAACATGCCTGAAATGAGTTTGCCCAGTCTAACTCTCAGTCTCCCAGCTGCTGGATAAAGTTTACCTATTGAGACACACAAGGGACCATTTCAGAAAGGCAGTTTGGATGAAGCTACCCTGTTTCTGAAGCTGAGAGATTATTGGCATATATATTTCTATGACTGCTGGTCTACAGGACCATAAATATTTCCAAGCATGTTTCCCTAAGGGTACATCTTCACCCCTTAAGGAAAGAGAACCAGGGAAGATCAAGATTTGGACCCTGATTCTTCACATTGCTTAATTAATTATCTCACTGCATGGCTGTTTTGGACCACTTTGTTTAATGTCCTCTAAGACATATTTGTTTGGCAGATTTGATGTGAGCCCATCTGTACTATTTGACTTTGATCAGTCATTGACTGGTTTATTTAGTGGTATTGGCATTTCGCAGTGGAGGCCCTTGGACATCCAAGATTAATAGTATGAACAATGAGTCTCAAGTTGCACCAGAGAAGGTTCAGACTGGATATTAGGAAATATTTCTTCACAGAAGAACAGTTGTCAGGCATTGGAAGAGGCTGCCCAGGGAAGTGGTGGAATCACCATCTCTGGAAGTTTTTACAAGACATGTAGATGAGGCTCTTAGGGACATTGTTTAGTGCTAGATTTAAGTTATGGTTGGATTTGATGATCTGAGGGTCTCTTCCAACCAAAGTTATTCTATGATTCTATAATTCTATGATTCTTTGATTCTATGATTCAAGCGCATTTTGTGTTTAATGTGCATGAGTTAACTGCGTGATGGGACGTAGCCATGCAGTTGCTCTACCTAGTCCACAAAAGATGTCCAGATGGAAGATCCCCAAACACACTGACTGACAGCTAACCCCTGAAGTTCTGAAAAAGTCCATATATCTCCTTTTTCCTTCTGGGTATTATCTTAAACTGTCCACTCTTAAACTATCCATTATGCTTAGCATATCAGAACTTATCTCACACCAAAATACTGTCTAAATACCTGATTAGGCAGGCCTTTCTCTGCATAGACTGTTCTACATGCCTGCTGGCTGCACAACTGCCAAACCCAGTGCCATGCACACATAAGCAGAATAGTTTTTAAAATTAGGACTCATTCAATTTATTTATTTTTTTTTAATCAGGAGTCAGTGCATTCGCCCAGGGTGAGACAGGCCCAGGTTCAAATAAATCCCTTGCCTGAGGGACTTCTCACCCCAGTGTTTGGCTGCAGACTACACAGGTGAAAGGTTTTTTTCAATCCTTTCAGACTTTTCTAAACCACAAAACACTGACTGAACTAAGTCACTCCACATCCTTGTGTAAGAGGATTCATCCTGACACCAGTCTTATTTTCAGTAAATACTTCACACACAGTATCTAGCATACAGATAGCAGTATGGACTAAATTTAGGTCTCTTCCTCCCAGATAAGTGCAATATTTTTCAGCTTACAAAAACTGGGACACCTAATGTAGGAAAGCTCAAGAGTGCCCTTGTTCAGGTGCAACAGGGTTGCTAGACTATTCTGATATGTGCTTAGGCTTCATTACTTAAATGCCTCTCTGTCCTTTAGCACGCTATAGAGACCCTATATATTTAATCCAAGCTCACTGGACAAAGGAAAACACAGGGAGTATATTCTGCAACACTAAGTTCCCTCAGTGGTTTCAGCATTTAGACCTTGAAGCTTTGAGCGGAACAGAACCCCTTTAAAAACTTGGGCCAGACCTACCACGTTGTTCCTGCATAGCAAAATTAGGCAAAGAGGTGTGACTTCCATTCAACAAGCCCCCAGCATTTTTAGAATACTTATTTTAGTCACTCTTCACTCTTTTACAGGCATTGAGAGTATTTTCTCTATGAAGGAACCATGTATCTCCTCACCAGTGTCCCATCCATACTCACACAAACCACTTTACAAACAAGCAAAGCGCTCAGGAGCAGCCTGAGATTGACAGATTGGAAAAAAAAATCTTTAAGAGGAAAACTTTAATGTGTTTGTCTTTAACTTTTTGTCATGTTTGATAGATCAGTCATCTGTCAAGCAGAAAATGCTATACCCCACCTCACTCTCAGACATCTCAAGACTTCTGCTTCTTGAAGTGGATATGCTGAGCTAAGTAACAGCTCACAAGGAGGACAAAAAGTGTAAAGATCATGCTACTCAGTTTATTTATACTTATTTGGTGTTATTTAAGTTCCTTCTGGCTTACAGTGACAATACTGAGAACAGAGAGCATTTGACAACGCATTCCCTCTTTACACCAGTATTGACATCTTTTCACTGTTACTTGTGATGTAGCAAATATAGTAGAATGTTACAGGATGGTCATTAGCAAGAGAAATGTGGCATTGGTACCCCAGAGGCCTTTCTGGCACATCACAGTGACATTGCAATTAATGCAGCTTAGATTAAACAAGATATATAGGTGGACTTTGATTTATAATCTCCAAGCATGGTCTGAGGAGCTCTGACCCCTTGTTTCCCTGACCTCACCCTAACAACAGCTAACATTGACTTTGTGCGCAAATAGAACCACTGTTCAATTCTCATTGTAATTGAATTTGTTCTAACAATATCCTTTGTTCGCTGGAAACCCTTAAAATGATACCGAGAAACTCAACATTAAGACTGGGATCAGTGCTGACCCTGGGATGGGAAACTGGATGGTATAAAATCATGTATTCTCCCCACTTAATGTTAAAATATCACAAGACTTTGAAAAATAAGACCAGTATACTTGTTTCCATGTCCACTGAGAGAGTAATCTGACCATCGCGAGCAAACAGCAGGTACGGATGGAGAAAACACACCAAGAAAATGACTGTCATGTTTGCTACCAAGGGAGTGGCCCTTGCAGCAACACTGAACTTCTAGAAGCACTGAAGTGAGAAGTGAGAACTCTTTGATTAATTCCTACCTCATCCGGATATACTTTGTGGGAAAACCATCGAGTCTCTCTGTACATCCCAGTCTCTGTTCTACAAGCTGCAGACACTACGACATTTCTTTGAGACTTTTTCAGCTTTGGGCTATTTTATCAGCTTTTTGAGATGGGGATTGTCTTTAACAGTATACATACACAGTATTTAGCACAGAGGGGCCGAGTGCCACCGTAACACATTCCTTAATTATACCAACTACCTGCAGCTACCATTGGATAGCAGAAGGATCCTTTCTATTTAAGCAGTAATTATCCAATGGCCAAAACTTCAAACTCTGCTGACCTTCCACCTGGAACATTTTGCAAGGAGAAAGTAAAGTAGGGTTTAAAACTCACTCAGATCAAAATAAATATTTGTTTTCATGGGCTACTTGCATCTTAAGCTTAATTTAGAGTCTCATCAATTTATGCCATGTAAATCTGAAGACTTTAGAAGGAACAATTAGGTTCAAGTTTTCAAAAGCCACTCTGTCTTATCTATTTACCTTAAAAAACCCAGTTTGCTACCTGGCTTCATTGTTAGTATGCTAATTACTTTGACAACATCTTTGAAAATTGCTTGGAGGCTTTGCTTTTATTCAAAAGCAGATGTGTGTTTGCCTTAGTGTTTTATATTTCTTTGGGGAGTATTTAGCTATAGCATAATTTCTGTTCAGTTTGAAATCGCATTTCTTAAGTTTTCTCTCAACTAAACCACAGCAGGGAGAAAACAGCTGCTTGCATACAAACAAGCAAAAACAGAAAATATGGAGTATAATTGGGAGTACATGGGCACTAAAGCAAGTTGATAGACTTTGTTTGAAGAGACATTCTGGAAGGAGGGAGAGAACTTTTCTTTTGCATTTACCATCCCATATGATTTGCTTTACCCAGATCAAATGGCACAAAAGAACCTTGTGCCAGAATTATTTCAGTAAAATGCATTGCATTCAAAAATCTCTGAAGGTCATTAGGATACAACTGATTAATTCAGCTGCCTTCAAGCAATGATTCAAACCACCAGGTTTTGATGGCTACAAATTCATTTTTACCTCTCATGAAACATGGGATCAGCTGTCCATGCCCTCCTTCCCAGGTCATGTTTCAGGTGAGGAAGAGAGAATTTCTCTAATTCTAACATAGTTCCCCCTCTCACCAGTCTTTTTATTTCTCTGGAATAATTTTGTCACATACTTTACAACCTGCATATTTTCCTAGAACCACACACTGACCTTGGGTGTTTTGGTGTCATTAGCACCATGTAATTCCAGTCAATTGCTGCTCATGTCTGTGCCAATTAATTGGAAGTGCCCAGGAACATTGCAGCCAATTAATAACAACATACACAACCAGTAAGTCCAGCGCAAGGTCATGAAGACAGTCAGGAAGCTTGAGCATGTGAAATTCAAGGAGAAACTGCAGGACCTGGGTTTATTCAGCCTGGAGAAAGCTCATGGAGAATCTTTCTCCTTTCCCCTTGCAGTGTTACAGCTACCTAATGTAAACATGGAGCTTCTCTTGTTTCTCAGAGGAGCACAGTAATAGTTTAAAAGCCTATGAACACATACAGCAACACTAGGAACTCTGATTAGCTCTTAGGGACAAAAATTTCACCATTAGTATGGTCAAATTTATGAAAAAGGCCAGAAAAGGGGATGAAGTGTCCATCCTGTAGAAGATCCGACTGTAACTCGAAAGGGCCCTGAGCAAACTACTCTTATCTGGCCTTCTTTAGACCTCCAGAGGCCACTTCCAACTACAGTAATTCTGTAGTTTTCTGACTGCATAAACACGTGCTCTCAAGGTGCTGCAGAAGCTGTCGGACAGCGGAAATTTTAGATGCCTGAATTATAGTTATATGGAATACACCATATTGACTGAGTGCCATCCTTTTATTATTCAAATTAGTTTGATATTCAGACCTAATGTTTATCCTCTCCCTCACTAAAAATATGAGGTACATCATTGAAAACTGAGAATATGCTTTTTTGAGAATATGCTGAAGGCACAGTTTGTCTTACTGACAAATACACAAATTCTCCAAATCAAGGTCGTTCTTTCTTCTAGGGTTTCCTTTTCCTTGCCACTCAGCCCTGTCTCACTGGTAAATATTAAAATGAATAAATGAAACATGAAAAGCAAAGATTTTCAGAGCCAATAACACTAAGACACAAATTGTATCACATGTAGATGCACAAAGTAATAAACAAAACTCAGAAGTCATGAAAAGAGATGCTTCAGCAGTTATCAGCACAGTAAGTTATGGCATGAAGAGCTGCAATGAAAAAGAAAACACCCAAAGAAAAAGAAAAACACAGACAAAAAAAGAAAACACACAAAGAAAAAAAAAAAACACTAGAGCTTTATCATCTAACAAAATCGCGATAATGGAAAGGCTCTATCTGTGGAGTATTGCACACACGTCATGACTCTGTTAGCCAACGAAAGATCCATGCTGCCTCCTGGGCACATACCATGCAGCTCACTGACAAGCAAAATACTCATAGCTGCCTAGCTAAGCTTCTCAGTAACAAAATAGCCACACAAGAATTGGCTGCATACAGCGTGGGATCAGCAAGTGTGAATGTTTTCAAACTGACTGAGGCTTAGAATCCTCAAAGGGAGAAAGAGGCTGGGAACACCAATTCATCAAATAAATGGGCAAGAAGCAAACCTGAGACAGATCACTGACTAAACCAGCAGTTTAGCTGTTTACTGACGGATATCATCGATGGCCAAACCAACACACCACTATGCTAGTGTGTATTTTATTTGCCCTGTGTTTCAAAGGTGAGGGAAAGGTGGGCCAGTTGTTCCTGCAAGTCTCACTGAATTTCATATTTTCTGTCAGAGGAACTGCCTTCAGTCCTATAAGAGGATTTTCTCCCCAACAGCTCAGCAAAATACAAACCAAGGAAGACAGACAACAAAAGACTAAAAGCCTGTGGATTTTAATCACTGACCCAAGCTATAGGCACACGCTCAGCTAGACTTGGATCAAAGTCCATTCTCTTCTTCCACTCCCACAGTTAAATGGACGTGCATGTTCAAGAGTGGGCATAAGCTCATCTCTGGAGTTCTTTGGCAGGGAAGAGACCGAGAAGAGCCTGGGACGCCCAATGTTGTACAGATGGTACTCTGCACTCACAATAAACCTGAGCTGTGTATTCCCAAGATGAATATGCTCAGTATGGTCTACAGCCACAGAAAAAATGCAGAGAGAAAGCAAGCCAGCCACAGTGCTCAGCATGATTAAGATGCCTTTCCAGCACATTTTTGTCCTCAGCGTAGCTCATGTCATTCACCCAGTGCCATGCAGATATTTGCTTACAAACCTAAGAATTGTGACAGGCATGAGACAAATGTAAAATCCTGACTTTTTCCCAAAGGACAGAAATACCAGTAACTGTACACTGAGGCTGAATTTGTTCCACTTATCTCTGTAGACCAACCAAGTTTGTCAGTGCCTGGCCCAAGAGCATTACACAGCTGTTCTTCAAAATAATTGTGTGAGCTTAAGCATCACTTGAGTAGAATTTTTAATATATATCAATGTTTGCCCTTCTTCCAATCATTATCTCTTTTCAACTATCCTATTTTCTTTGTCCTCTCATTTATACTCAGCTGGTCTTTCATTCTCTGTTCCTGTTTTGGCATCATTATTGTTATTACTTTTTCAGTATTTGTCTTCCCCTACCACCTCTCATCTGGGCCATTTGCTTTGCCCTTTGTTTTATTCCTGTCTTCTGGACTGGTCTTGCAGTAAGTGATGACTACACAGCAGGGAAATCTTTCATCTCAATGTTCAGCCAGTAAACAAAAATTCTGAGCTGACTCTCCAGAGACTGGGGTTTTATTCTCCTCGTCAAACATAACAAAGTAAAACACAGCAGTTTTCCTCAGGTAAGCCTTTGTCCTCCGCCAGGATATTCTCATAGATTCTTCTGAATGGGTCTTCTGCATGCCTTGCAATCATAATTCCCAATTTACCAATACAGAGATTATTGTTGTGTTGTCCATGCATTGTATCATTTGATTTCTTGCCATTTCATATTCTCCAAAATACATTTAATGATGTTTCCTTCCTTTATAAAACACATGAATATATATTCAGATAAAAAATACCAGAGTTTCATTTTTTAACAAGTTCCAGAAGACTTTAAGCAAAACATAGAATCAGACTGAAACTATACAGGATTTATTTAAGTTTTTCAAAAGGAAATTCCAGTCAGTTCATAGCTGTAAAACTGGGCATTTCAGCTGACTCTAGTTTGTCACGTTTATTTTTTCAGTTGTATCCAAAAATTGCTACCTACAGAAATCCAGTATTTCCTTCCATTTCTTGCCAGAGGATTTTAGGGGACAAAAGAGAGATGGCTTGAATGGTAACTCCTTTTATTTTTCCTGGCAGATTGCCTATTAACTCGATAAATTTCAAGAAATGTGTGAAACAATGCTCCAAGTTAAATGACAAGGTTCTGGCCTTCTATATCTGACATCTTACAGCTTGTGCTGAGGGCTCACAACTGCAGATGCTTTCCCTTCTTGATTAAGTTTTTCTGTCTATTTTGTTTTATAGTTTTATGCTTTCCATGTGAAAGAAGTTTTTTTTCTTTTCTTTTTGGGAGGGAGGGTGGTCTGCATTTGGAAGAAATGTACCATTGTGATTGGCATTTAATTTTGTGTTGTAAGCTTGCTTGCTCTCCTGCAAAACAGAACAAGTCCTTTCCAGATAGCTGGTTCCTTAGGAAACCATCCAAGGAACTTACACCAGTCCCACCTGCAGGACAGCTGCTTGGCTCACCCACCAGCTGGCTTCCCATCAATGCCTCTAGGCAGACAGCCAAGGAGAAAGGTCACCTGAGAGCAGCCTGCCAGGTGGAGGTGACAAAAGCCACTCACACACCAAGGGAGATGGATGTCATGTTAGGCAAAGAACACAGCAGCCTCCAGGCAGTCTGGGGAATCAACTGGCTAAATATTTGAAGTTTTCAAGTAACTTAAATCTGAAACAATTTACAGCCAGGAGCCCTGAAAGAAAATTCCAAGATCTCCAGAATTCTTATGGTTGCTAAAAATGTATCTTAAGACATGTTAGTACTGAACAAGGCTTACTTCTCAATGATATTCACAGAAGAGAAAGGGATTATCTAGGTAACTGCAGGTCAGTTAATCTCATTTCACTCTCCAGCGGAGAAATCCTAGAGTTGATATGGGATTCAATCAATGAAAATTAAAGATAGAAATACAATTAACACCAGTCAATACAGTTTTATAAGAACAGGTCATGAAAAAAAGAAAAATCTTATTTGACTTAATCCTGTATGTGAGATTGATAATATACTTATATTTATTAAGGTGTTTGTTTGACTTGGTACCAGGTGATAGATGAAAAAACGAACTCTTCACAATATCACTAGTGCACATATTAAATTGTTTAAAAACAGGCTGGCTGATATACAAGAGAGATGTCTGTGAAAAACATTATCATCAAGTGCAGGTGTTTCTGAAAGGATTCTGCTGGATTTGTATTATGTGAACCATGACTACAAATGAATATATCTCCAAACTTGGAGAACACTGACTTGGAGAAGACTAATGGGGTGGGCGTGCACAGGCAGGTCTCCATGAACTTGTAGAAGTCTTAGAGGAAAAAGGGAAACATATTTCCTTGTATGTATAAACAAATAATAAATCAGGAGGAGAGAAAGCTGATGCTACCTTGATAAGCTGTAAAAGAAAACATGTCAGTAGTTCTGTCCTCCACCTGCTGTAATGTGTAACATGAAACAGACACAGAAAGGCTTGGTATCCTAAGCAGTGGTGCCTTAGCAATATTTGAAGAGGTTAATCTCTGTAATAATGACTAAAGATCTTTCTGATCCAGGTGTAAGATTAAATCAGATGTAGTCATATTAACGACAGCACACTATTTTTTAATAGCAAGGCTGATTAGCAGAAGCAGTGGTGGTTTCTCCATCCTCTAGCATTTGCCAGCAAATACTAGGTACCTTCCTCCAGGCTTTGTTCAGGCAAACAATGGTACCTTTGCAGTTAAACTTCATGTAGAGGTTGCAACATGAGGAAAAGCTTATGAAATATAATTACTTGGGTACATAGGAGTTAAAAATGAAGAAGGAAATGTTCTCCTTAATCTTTCAAGTTAATGGAGATATCCAAAACACCATTGGTGGCTAAACAGTTTTCATTAAAAGCTCTGCAAAAATGCCTCTTCCACTTCAGTTGCTGGGGTAGATCACATAAACCAGTTGTCACAGGACAACAAAGAGAATGAAAGTATTTGAAAGTTGTTTAGCTTGGGAGAAATACAGAACCTCGGCCAAAACCTTAGGTGATTTAAGCCCTATATTTCCCCCACAAGCAAAGTTGTTTGGTTCAATATTTTCTGAAAGCTTCCAAACAGTTTTGGATAAAAAAGTCTCAGGTACTAAATGGCTTTGTAAGTGTGGTACAGAAAGACTGAACAGAAAACACCAAGTGAGAGACTGAGGTTTGAATGAAAATGTCAACTCTTACTGTCATTTCACAAAAGATCCTTCTTAAAATGAACAGAAAGATAAAAGAAATAGATCATAATTTGTTAGGAAAAAAAACTCCAGTTAGATTATTTGCACTTGTAGGACACTTAAACACAGCATATAACCTTTCAGCTGATTCTGTTTCTTCCTGCCAAATCAACACTCCGTATTTAAGAATTCTCTGCATTTCTCAGATTAATACCACCCAGCCTATTGCTAATAAAACAACCTTTCTCTTTCGCCCTTTCTAAGTTGATGCTTATGCAAATTATACCCAAAGATTAAGATTCCCCACTCAAGGACAGCCAGTTCACTTTCTCTTTGGTAGATAACACCACCCTCACAGAGATGCTTGAAAACTGGTTCATTCTTGATCATCAGTAATAATGACATCTGTTAGCCTGACTTTATCCAGGAATTGTGCGAGGATTTTTTTATTTTACAGAGCTTACCCACCCGATCTTTGCTGATGCTCTCACTACTGGGACGTGCAACATCACTACAATGGTGTCGAACAAACCAGCTGGATTTTATAAAAGAAGTCTTGCTTTCCATGACAACTATGGGGTGGTGTGAGTTAGTCAACAGATTGCCAAAAGCCACATGGACACAAGTGAGGCATGGCAGCTCCTTGGAACAGTCAGGGAAGCATTTACTATGAATTCACTGGGTATCAATGCAGGCTGCCATCTGCAGCCTGTAAAATGTTATCCCTGAAGACACAAATGATTACTTGATGGTTTATTAGCCTACAGAAACAACAAAAGAAGTGTTTTGAAACTTATGTTTGTCCTGTGATTTTTTTTTTCATAGGTGAAAAAAATTCCTCTTTGAACACTCTTAGAGATGTCCAGATTTCCTCCAAAATGGGGGAATGCCAATACCCAAATGCTCAAAGCCTCTATACAACTGGTCGGCAATGGAATCTCTTCTATGAGAGAACTACAAGGTTCATAATTTTCAAATGAGAAATACTGCAAATGGCCCTTTCCTTGGGACGTGTGAAGATTGCCTTTACATGGAACAAACTGTCAGAACTCTGGCACTGAAGTAACCACGGTAAAGACTTTATTCTTTCTTCCGTCTTTACTTCATGCTGAGGCAATCTAGTAGCAGCAGCTGTCTCAAGTGGTCTTCCCACTTGATGGATCTGTATTCCCAAAATGTGGGTAAAGCCAGTGGAAAGATCTCCTTTGTGCCTTCCCAACCTTTAGTCTATTCTGTAGCAATTGAATAATTATTAGTGTTTGAAAATTATTAGTGTTTAAATTTACATAGCTTCTAGAGACCTCAGTCACAATTAAGGGTCTGTTGGATCTGAGACTTTTCAAGCTCACAGTAAGAGTCCATCCCTTTGCACAAAGACTTCATGATGCAAATAGATACAAGGGAAGCAGAGCAGAAGAGAAGTTAATGACTTGTCTAGGCAATGCAGCAGGTCAAAATAACTTACAGATCTCCCTTGTCCTCCAAACCATTGCATATCTATCAGGTGGAGCTCTTCTAAAGTGATTGATATTCAGATTTGTGATTTGCTGCAGAAAAAAAATTACCAAAATAAAAGTGAGAAAAGCATTCTGAACACAAATGGTCTTTTTCCCCTTTAATAAAGAAATAGTCCAGGTGGGTAAGATGGCTCCCAAAATATGTTGTTGCCTTTTAGAGATAACCTGGAAACACTTCCAATAGCTTTGAATAATACTTTAGGCTGTTGTTTACCCTGTGTGGCTCTGACAGCAAAGCAGTTTGCCCCAGAAGATGTCAGAGCTTTCAGAAAGTAAGACACAAGTTTTCAGCATCGGGTTTTGTACACAAAACCCAGCTGCTTGCTATTGTCTCTCTCTTCTACATCTCCCATTCCTTCCTGGCCTTGAGCTCATAAAATGCAAGAAAAAAAAAGCCAGAAAAAAAGGCATTAAGCCTCACGTCCGGATTGAGGAAATCTTGTTATTAATCCTGGAAACAATATTTTCATCATTATCTGATTCTGTGTCAACATTTGTTATGAAAAGAATGCGCCTTTCTAAATTAAACTTGTTAACTGACTTTTAAAATCAGGCAATACAAGAATTAAAAGGAGACAGCCAGGGAACTTATAGCTGAGGTGAAGAAGCACATGGAAAGTCAGTAGCTTGGAGCTCTTTCTCAGATCTGCTACTGAACCATGCTAGTCAATAACTGCATTTTTTAATTTTCAACGTCTGCAGACCAGGCTCTAGAAACCTTTGGTAAAGGCTATCCAGAGGTCAATGACATTTGTCTCTGTCCTATATGGTTCTACCAGTGCTGCAGAAGATGCACTATTTCAAATATTAACTTCAGTACCTGAAAAAGAATCCACAAAAACCTACAAGAAGAAACTGTAAGGCAATCTTCGTTGCATGCTGCATATACTGAGGAGTATATTTTACCAAAACCACATAGATATGAATAGACTTATAAGCAGGCTTCTCAAAATGCATTTATAAAGCAATTGTAGAAAGTGAATCATTTTGCAAAATTAATGAAAAAAAAAAAAAGGTTTCTACAGGTTTAGATGTTGTGAGAGTTTAGACCCTAAAATAACCATACCTAGGGAAATTTGACTTGTATTCCACCACAGTCCCGTGATTCAGGAATATAAGATCTCATGTATTGCACTTATTGTAAATGTGATCACACCTATAAAACAAGGCATGTAGGAGGACATCTCACTATTTCTGAGAGAAGTAGAAGGACATCTCCACCAACTCAAAGATGGAGACTTTTGGAGGTACCAAGTAATGATTCAACATGAGAGACCATAGCTCGGCTTTCATCCTGAGAAGAAAAATGGGACACCTGTCTCTTGGGAAGCAAGACTGAAGAACGTATGAATGCTTTAATGTGCTATGTAAGTTCCAATAAAAGACCTTACTCACAGAAGTGAAGACTGGAGGCCTCAAAGGAAAAAAGAAACAGTGAAATCTAAAATGGAAAAAAAAAAATCGGTGATTATACTAACATGTGATGTATTTTTACTTTCATAGATAGAGAATTTTCAAGCACAAAAGGCCAGCAGACCTTCCACTCCTGGGCACTGGAGATGCATATATACATAACCATGATAGGAGTGTTCACACACCAAAAGCTTCAATTAAGAAAGAAGCAGACAAACTTTTCTCCACTTTTTCTTCAAGTTTTCTTAACTTTGCTTTTCACTCTCAAGGACAGCAATCTGTGAATTCAGCGCTAAAGCATGTAAAGAAGGTGTTCACAAGCTTTTGCTATATAGGGTGGGCCGTAGCTTAATGTGGTATCGTCTGTCGTTCACAGAGAAATGGATAAATTAGACTCTCCTTCAAAGTGAAATGGACCACGCCCCTCATTAACATGGCATTTGATCGCACACAGCAGGTGTCATCCCCCTTACAAGAAAATGTCATATTACGATAATGGGCTCATTAATACTAATACAAAAAGTGGTAGACATGAAAATTAATCATAACTTATTTATCTTCTTTCAAAATTATGTAACACATAGAAATGAGGAAGATGGCTAGCAATAGATATGATGACCCTGCACATCATGGAGCATGAGATCCCAGCCATCGCCTGGATCTCAGGCAGCCTAACAAACCTCTGCTTGATCTGTTCTGCTCCCTGCTTCCAGACTGATTTCCTCACAGTAACACAAGGACAGAGCATTATGTCATCTCCATTTTCACTTGCAAGCTCAAGATATCATGTGGCATTATGAACTCGAACTTGAAGAACATTGGCTCAGAGTTAATCTGCAGCCAAGTTTTCTATAACCATTACAAATGGAAATGTAGATATTTGCAGATTCACCAGAGATATTTGTTAAACCATAGATCCCAGTAATGAAAGAATAAACAACCAGCAACTGTATTTATGAGCCCATTAAAGGAACCATCTTAGGAAACTGCAGTTAAAGTCTGTTTATCATTGCTCCTGTATACTGCTTCCAGAAGCTTAACTTTAATGAGCTATAAAAAGGAAAACAAGCTTTTTCCAAACAATTCCCACAATTTAAATAATAATTAACAAATAAATCTAGCAACTATAAAAGAAAATAACAAGTAAGAGATGGATCTGCAGTCACGAGAGGATGACATGTGCCTAGCTTTGTACAAGAGGGCGCAAGTCCAAACTCAGCACAGACCAGAACCAATCCAGCTCCCAAGGAGTTACACCACAGCCATGCCATCTCTGAGCACAACTAGAGCCAGCTAACGGCCTTCTCCTGTGGAGACCCATGGGCAGAATAATCCACCATCTTGTTCTTGAGACTGAAAAGTGGAGGGAAGGCTCTGGGCATGGATTCAAAGAGGGTGCAGACGAGACTGGACCATCCTGCTCCTAATGTGGATACTGCATGGTGACCCTCAGCTGTCTTCTCTACCTTAAAGCCACTTAACCTTCACACCCTTTATTCCTGCTCCTGCTCAGACATCTGAACTCTTCCCTGAGCATTTTACATCATTTTGCACTTTCCAGGCAGAAATGTTGAGACTGGACTGCAGAGGGAACACACAAATTCCCTCTCTCTTGAACTAAGAGTGAGCCACATATGAGAAAATACAGGCCTTTCAAGACAGAGCAGGTGTTTAAAATGTGCATTTTTCTTTTTTGTGAGCCACACAAACTCATTTAGGAACTGTCTCTATAAAGAATAATGAAATTAATATTTAAGTAGTTATTTCATCCTTTAGCTGCCTGCTGCATTGCTGCACTCTCACCTCCCAACAGAAGAATGTAAACATGACCATAATGGGGCATGCAGAAGTACATCTATCCCAATATTTTCTTTTTCAAAGTAGTTGAAAGCAGCTAGCTAGAAAAAAAAAAACAGTAATAAAATTAACTGGGGATACATACAGTAATATTTCCCTGACTTATGCTTCCAGCCTCCGTCACTCTGTGGCTCGGACACATCCTGTCCTTAACAGGCCTTGAATGAATTTTTCTCCAGTAAATTTGTCAAGTTATTTTTTGAATGTATGTAAACTTTTAAAATCCACAATATCCTATGACAATAAATGCCACAGTTTAGCTATGTGTTGATAATTTCACTTGGTATCCTCTCATTCGTGTGAGAAAAAATAAAGTGTCTTCATAGTTACCTTGTGGAAGCTAGAAAGTTCAATAACTTTTGAAGTCAGCTTAGTCTGAGCACTGCTATTCCCTGGCTGGGACGGTTTTTGTACAGCGCCCCAAAAGAGACAATGCCTTTTGCAAAAGGTGGTTTTATCAATACCAAAGTTATTAATTGACTTTAACTGTTATGTAATAGAAGAAGAATTAGGAAAAAGGGCATACAACACAAAGACCAAAATTACTACACAGACCTCAGGTGTAGCTTAGCCACTATGTAGAGAAGAAGGTAACACATGAAGATCAGCCCACAGGTTACATTCCAGATATTCTCCTATCTTCAGCAATTCCTATTGCTTATGTTAGGCATTCCATGAGACAGCTTGTTGTTTTGAAATTATCACATTCCTAATCAGTTGTCAATGTCTTTAGTTGTTCGTGAACCTGGACTTCAATCTATTTTGACCTATGTGTAAATTTTACTGCATGCTTGACTGACTTTTCCATTGCAAAAATGTGACCTCAAGTTTTGTTCCAAATCCCATCAGTGCCGACCAACCTGGGGAGTTTACAAATACTCAAAAAATACTCAGAGAAGAATCCCAAGCTTTTTACCTCCCTGAAGCAGCAGTAACAAAAACACTGCTGAAGCATTAACAAGTGTATCTCTGGCTTATAACAAGGGAAAGAGAACACATAATGTAACAGGCTTGGAGGGAACATAAAATAAATGATCATGTTAACATTAAAGCAGATTAAATAAGTCACAGTACATTAAATTACTGTGTCTGGTTTTGTACACTCCTCGGGTGCTGCTGGACTAAAACCCATATGGGACAATTCAGTTTTCCAGGGAAAATGTTGTAGCATTGAAAGTTCAAATTTGCACAGTCTTGTGGGAACTGAGACTCTGTAGCATTCAAAACACTTGATTTTTTTTGTACCTAAATAATTTGGGTATTCAGCAAGTGACGTGTTTTTTCTCTTTACACTAATGAGTCTTTATATTTAAAATGCATGCAGCTTGAGAACAAGTCCATAAGTTACTATTTATGCTGAATATTATGCCACCAGGGAACAGTATAATGCAAAGTTCAATTACAAATGAGGTTTCAAAGGCAAGGCATTTACATCATATTGTCAGATATATGGGTAGTGAAAAAAGCATTTGCTACAACCTAGATAACAGTGCTCCTTTTGAGCTGTTTCACCCCATTGCTGCTATGTACGTTGTCTTGAGTTTGTCAATTTGATTGTCAGTTGTTGGTTCTCAGAAATTAAGAAACAGATTTATGTCTGTGGTTATTTTTGTTCTTCACTCGCAGTAGGAGTAAGTAGCAGCTAAGTGCCTAACTCCTAAAGGAGTTATATACCAACATACCTTTGTAGACCTCAATTTTAATCTTTAAGGGTTGAAAAAAATAGAGGCAATCTATGCCTTTAGCCCAATTATTAAAATATTGAGTGCATCCACAATGAAAGCACTGAGGTGCTTTAAGAAACTAGTAATTTTGCCTTATAGTACATAATGCATCATCCCTGAGGATTGGAAAACACCGTTCCCAGCTTAAAATAGTGACACCATGAACTCCAAAAGATCTTGAACTGAGGGTCATAGGGAATTAGATGAGGCTCAGATTGCTTGACTTGTAGGCTTCAGATGTCCCAGCATTTAGTCCAGAAAATATCGCATGAAATTGCAAATTTTATAAAATAGTTATAATTTAAATTATAATTTCATTTTATCTTATAAAATGGAGGTTGTCAAGACTTTTTCTGCTTTGTTTCTAGTGGGCTCTGTGTAAGTGAGCAGAATTCAAGGGATTGTTGAATGCATTTTGTTTATGCAAAGAAACTAGATATCGGGTTTTGAATCAAAATGTGATCTTTTTTTACTCTTTCCCCCAAATTCTTAAAAAGTTGGGTAATTTTGGGGGGCAGCTCTGGTTTCTTTCAGCTCTAGTTTGCCCAGTGCCAGGCTTTCCAGCAAACCATGACATCACAAGAAAAGAATTGCCAATAAAACCTAGACTTCTTGTTCCAAAACAGAGGTTACATTTATAATTGACAAATTATATTTTTGCTACATTTAGATTGATAAACAGCACCAGAATGTGTCTTCAGGGACTGGAATTCAATCAGCTATACCAGTAAGCTGCTATAGCAATTACTGGCCATGTTTTTGGCCCCAGCCTGACGAGTGCCCACCTGAGCATTTCTGGGAAGTGTTCAGGAGTTACCATGCACCAGAGATCATTCTCAATAGGCAGTTTGGATGCAGGCACCCTGTAATAGAGGATAAAAGGTTTTAATATTATGTACTCGAGTCAGTTCATGCCAGTTGTCCTTATCACCAGAAAACAATCCTAAGAATATTTAATGTACTACTATAGATAAGTAGCCAGAGAGCTCAGGTATCTGAGACAAACATAAGCTATCTTGTTGCAGTAAATTTTAGATATAAGAAATATTGGATCCTATGATCGGAAGACAGTTATTTAGATATACAGTGTCCTGGGACTATACTATAATTAATTAAAAGAGTATCCTTATCTGACTCCTTTCCACTGTCAAAGAATCCCTGTTTAAGGAGCAAATAGTCTGTGTGAATACAGAGTTGAATAGAAGATATACTATGACATGGTGTGTGAGTTTAAGTTATTTAGAGGGTGCTATTCTTGAGATCTAGCATTGAAAGAGTTCTCTAGTTTTCCCTGGAATATGCTGGCTTCATAGGGCTTTTCTGTCTATGCAGTTTCAACAAACACATTTCAGTGTCAATAGATCTTAGAGTATTGGGAATTTTTTTGTTAAAGTCTCAAGATTCAGGAGCCCTTGATCACACAAAAATCTTCAATTTCAGTGTCAATAAGGTATTTTTCTAACTCTTGTGATTTCAGTGGAAAAATAATGAAAATTCAAGCCTTGTAGTCTTCAAAGCTGTTGAGAAATAGGAAGGATCTGCATACAATGTGGCTGAGTTTATGTGCTGGTATTAATTTATATACTAGTATTAGTTTATATGCTGCTGTTGTAGAATAGGTCCGACCAGAGCTGCTAATGTCCCTGGAAAATGGCTTCCTCTGATCTCTGACACTGTTTTCATGATTAAAGAATGCTTTTCATTTTTTTTTTTATAACCACATGAAAAGAAATTCAAAAACATTTTTAAGAAAGAGTGATTTTTACAGCAGATCCCCAAAGAAGGCTTTCTCTTTGCTTTCACGCCACACTAGCCATTCCTTAATTCCCTAGGTTAGCATGTGAACAAAAATGTTGATAAACAGCTGGCAAATCAAACACAAAAAAACTGCTATTTTGTAAGCAGTTTATCTGCTGTGGCATTCCTTTTCTACATTCCAGATACCCCTTGAAAAAAATGCTCCTTCCCTTTGTTGCTACACTACCATTAACTGACTGACCATGTAATAAGCATGAAAGTTAAGTAATTATATGCTTGATTAGTGAATAATCTTTTCCTGAACTGCACTACAAAGTAATTTAGTTCATATTATGGCTCATTACAACATTCTATATGTACCAATTCACTATATGTATGGGTATATATGTGTGTAATCTGAGATCACCAGCTAAAGAATTAGTAAAAGCCCACTGCCTGGGGTACATCAGTTGTCTCACATCATGAGGTATTTATCAGTATATAGCTATTTTCTTATATTTCATTACTGGCAGAAGGGACTGCATCCCGCCAGCTGCTCTGCCCCCTCTTCCAGCTACTTGCAGTGTGACCCTGAACTGCCCCCATGTCCTCCTGACCACCATCGATGCAGCCTGTAAAGCTGCTACTCAAATAAATACAGACTTGTCCTACCCTTGAAAAGCTTCCCATCTTTGAGCAGGAATCATCAGCTATCTCTGTTCTAATTGCTTCCTCCTTTAGTACAGTCTCTTTAACCAAAAGCCTCAGTCTGTTCCCAGGTCCACATCTGCCTACCATACCACTTGCGCAGATGCAGGCTGAGGGTAAGGTGGTGGAGTAATTACTGGGGGGGCAAATTATTGAAACTAGTTATAGACGGAACACTTATTGAGGGTAAAGTTATATTCACATTCTTGGCACATAAGGAACCTGCTCGGCATGCAACGAATCTGCTCTGCGATGGTTCCCCACCCAACATGGCCTGCAGCCTTGGATGTTTGCACACTGGGGGAGCTCAGTGTGCCGGCACCAAGGAGAATGGAGGGTGGAGTGGTGTGAAGATACTATGGCCAAGCTCTGTGTACCAGGCAGGTATGGGAACTAGATGGTACCATGCACATAGCTGCTGTCAAATAAAAGATATATCCCATTCCATCCAGAATGCTGGTTGCTGAGCTAGCAGTTGTGGTGAAATAGTGTCCATGAATGACCTTTGCTCATTATAATTTCACTATAGTGCCAAAACACACCTCCATCCCAAAAGTTACCTGCATGCTCTCTGAATTCTTTTAGTCTATGCCTTTAAAATTGAAGTGATATAATTTTATAGCAATCAATAACAAATGTATGTATGACTACAGTGATACATACAAAATACAAAGTACAAAATACCCTGACAACAGGGGAAAGGTGGGGAAGAACCATCACTGAGAAGCCCACGAGACAGCATTACAGACTTCTGGGATCAGTCGATGAGCTGAACCTCTCTTCCCCACTCATAGGGACGTCTTTGGGTAAGACTTGCACTAAGTGTTTCCCTGGGAAACTTAGAAATCAAGCTTGTATTTGTAATCACGTTAGTAGCACTATTTAGTCATCTCAGTATATATATATTTGGTACCAAAGCATATTTTTGCAGACAGTGTATTTATCACTGGCCATCTAAAAGAACCTATATCTGTTGCTTTAATAAATCTCATTATCTATGGATCTAGGCATGAGAATTTCCCATTGGATGCACTCAGACTTATAGTATGTATTATACTATTTGTGAATCTGTGTAAGTAATTTCAATGAACACCACCCGATCTTGCACTACCGGTGAATCCATAATCGTATGAATGCAACATAATGCTGGACTGGCACAATTTGACTTACAGTGCTGACTTGAAGTTATTTTGGTTTAATTGGGCATTACCCAGAAGCTAAACTCAGCTGCCCCCAGGCCCACTGATGTTTGAGGACAAGCTGGAATGCAAGGGGGTTTTGTTTCTGCCAAATTAACCATTTTAGCACAACAAAGGTGTTGAGCATACAGAGTATAAAGTTATACCTCTGTTTAGAGCAAAAGTGTTGTTTACATCCTTCATGTGAAGGCTATGAGGGGCAGATTTTCTCTAGTTTTACAATATTCTTCCTTAAATATCTGTGGGTTTTTTTAGTGTACAGTGATGCTCTTTCATCGTTATAACTTACATTGCCGTTCCTACACTATTTCTATCTTGAAAATTCAGTGTCACATTGGCTATCATATTAATCAAGGATATGAAAATTCTATTTTAATAAAAGACTATCTAGTTCATCTTGATTTTTAGACTTCTGGAATTTGTGTAGGAACATGTATATTTGGTCTTGCTTTGGTTACTTATTTCTAAGTGCCCTGCTGGGTATTTATTTCTTGAAACTGCTCATCTTTGCTTCTTCTTTACTTCATCTGCTTCATCATTTTATGAACTTCTGTATCAATTTTTGTTTGAACATAAAGACTTTTTATGGTACCATCTTTCTTATGTAGACTACATAAAATCTAAATATCTACCTAATTTGTAATAACAGGAAACCTCTCTTCTCTGTAACTATCACACATTGAGATACCGATTCTGTCATCCCACCTCTTTTGTCCTGCACAAGCTACTCAATGAAGTTCAGTATGCAACGTAAGTTTTTGGTTGGTATTTAGTCTCCTGTGTCTAAACATTTAAATCGGCTTTCAAGTCATCTACCCTACTCATCTCACATTGCTCACCATCTCCTTATCACCATCTCTTCGTAACATTATCCAGCTTTATCTTTAATGCTGACATTTTCCTTCTCTTCAGCAAGAAAAAACCTTCTAGAGTGACTTCTGTCGGTCCCTGAAGGAATCACCCATCTCTGCTTCTCCAATCACCTCCACTTGGCTCTCCTGAGGCTCCAAAGATAATATTCTGGCTTTCAGGACAACAGAATGTCCTCACTGCATGCTCAAATACTTTAAGGGAAGCATTAAACTGTTCTGTGTTTTCTAAAGGTGTTTCCAATGTCACATGCATAGTGAGAGGGAGTTTCATTTGGAAGACTTGAATGTTTTGCACCTTACAGATCATGCAGCACATCAGGATGCATAAAAAGCATTTTACAAATTAAATTTTGTCCTCTTTGATGCAGCATTTTTATACTGCAGGACATTTCCATTATTACAAAATTATACACGTGACATATGTCTAAGAAAATCCAGCTACTTTAGAACACAATTATTTTGATGCAGCCACAGCTTGCCTGTGTTTGGCAAATTGGTGCATGTCCTTAGCTGGCACAGAGAAGGGCAAATTCTTAGTAACTTTTGGAGAGTTATACCAATTTACAGTGAGTAAAAATGTTGCCAATCCCTTCTGGGGAATAAGAGACCAATGCAGAGTTCTCAACTGACCTTTCCAGGAGGGCAGCATTAAAGATTTATCCCTTCCAGAATTCTAATTGGTTCCTTTTGGTGACCTTTCTGGATAATGGTGATGTTTTTCTCATACTTTACAATGCTCTCAGGTAGGGAACTCCATTGCTGCCCTGACACAGCAATTGAATCCTAATCTGTGTCCAAATTATCACCTCCTTTCTCGAGAATTTCATGCTGCAGCCTTGAACAAGAGGGTTTATGTTGTGAAACATTTTTTTTCATAGATGCTTTATCTCTAATTCCTGAATCCTGAAAAAAATACCAAACTATGGATCAGACCAGATTTAGGGAACTGTCTAACAACACAGAAAAAGCCTATTGAGATTTAAAAAGCATGCAAGCAGGCAATGCACTGCTGGCGACCAGCTACTTAATTGCTTTTGGCTACAGTTGTACTGATCTTGTTCTGTGTGCCCAGGTACCAGGCTTGGACTCTGTCTTGCATCTGTAGCATCTGCAGGCTGCAGGTCCCAAAATGAATTAAGTTCTTTCCCACACCAGGATTTCTCCAATAGGCAGCTATTAGTTTTGCTCTTCATTGGAGCTAGGAAACTCCAGGGGTTATCTGTATCTGTAGCATGGATGACCTGGGTAGAAGCTCTGGACTGGATCAGCTTTATTGTTCGGATACACCCTCTTGTGAATCTTCTCAGTATTCATTATGAAGCTGTCAGCTTGTTCAGGTACTTAGGGTAGATCCAGAAACATTCATACTTACAACCTTCTTGATCCAATCAGTAAACATTAAGCTTTTCCATACTCTCTGGAGATAGCACCTGCAGTGCTGTCTGCAAGTCTGCCTCATGCATAAATGAAAGTTAGAAGGTAACATCTGTCTTTTCACCATCAGTATTTTCTGGTTCTATGTAAAACCTTCCTCATTTTGGTTTATCACTGCATGCACAAAAGCAAAGATGGAGAATAAAAAGAACAAGGAATTCTATAACTCAGCATGTGAAAAATAAGTTCAGCACTTAATCTACAAGCCAGAAGAATCTCATGCTTCTCCATACTGTTGCCACCTCTTAAACCAAAATACACGTCTCTTCCCTTATCAGCTAAAAGTGTGAAAATTTATTACCTACTATTGCATGCAAATACATGACAGAGAGGTGAACTTAAACTATTCCATGAAAGAGAAAGCCCTGTAATGAGCAATGACTGACATTAGCGGGATTTATCCTGAGTGTAATTCCCCACAAAGAAAAGATAATCCGGTTCAACCGCTAGCTGAAAGCCTGGTATTTTAAGGACAACCTCAGGATATCTGACCACTGGTATCAATTAATTGAAAGAATATCTTCATAGGATCACCCTTAGTTCCATAAATTTCTAGGAATGAGTCTAGCATGACTGGAAAGAAACACATGAGACTGTAAAGCAAGAAGAGAAATTACAAGCTCACAGTATAACTCAGGTTGGGTGGTTCCTCAGGAAGTCTCTAGTCCAACCTTCTACTAGAAGCATGGTGACCCATGAAATCAGACCAGGTTGCTTGGGGCTCTAACCAACAGTTGGGTCTGTAAAACCTATAAGGTCTAAGATCCCACAGGCTCTCAGGACTCCTCTTTCACTGCTCAGCTGTCCTCACGGTGAACAAGTTTCTGCTCATATCCAGTTTGAACCTCTCTCGTACCAACATATGCCCCTTTTCTGTTGTTTTCCCATCACACACTACAGTGAAGATCTTGGCTCAGGTAGTAGGTTAGTGTGCTGGTTTCACTGAAAATGGTTAATTTTCTTCATGCAGTTAGAAAACTCTCTTTTTCATAGCTAGCACACTCATTATTTGGACTCAGTTTGAGAACAAGAGGTAACACGCCAGCACAGAGTTAATGTTTTTGATTGCTCTGGTCTGAGAGCCATGGACATTCTAAGCACTCTGCCCACAGGTGTGAGCCATTGAGGAAGGGAGGCATGGATGGGGCAGAGCTTGACTGACATCCAGACTGATCAATAAGAGTGTTCCATTCCATTATCATCATACTAACTATTTAAGGAGAGTCAGGACTTTCCATGTTTCCCTTTTTTTTTTCTCTCAGGCATTTCTTGCTCTTGTTTGGTTTGGGGTGTAGCTGGAGGAGTTTCAGTCAGGACATTTACTCCAGCCTTTTGCTATTTTGCAGAGGCCTCTGGGCTTTTCTGCCTTTTTCCTCTCTTTTCTCTCTCTGGGATCAGCTGTTAGGACTGGGTATCACTTCCTGGGACTGGTTGCTTCGTGTGGATGGAGTTCGTGAGTAATTGCCTTGAGTAACTTTTATTTCTATTTTATATATACATTTACTAGTTGTGTCTTAGTATTTTGTTATTTTATTAAACTGTGTTTATCTCAATACAATTTTCTCGCTTTCCTTTCGATTTTCTCACCTATTGAGGGGGAGGGAGAGGGTGTGAGTGAGCGGCTGTTGTGGTTGTATTGCTAGCTCGGGTTAAACCTCGACAGTTAGATTTGCCAAAGAATCGAATATCCACCCAACTGCTAGCTCACTGTGTCCTCCTCCTCATCAGGGCAGCTGGAGAAAGCAGGGTGAAAAAGTTCAGTCGTTGACAGAAACAGGAGATTGCTTACCAGTTACTGTCACTGACACAGCTCAGGGAGTCCCATTTCTCAAAATGGTAGGAGGAACTACACCTGATACAGAAAAAACAAAACTGTGGGAAGAATCTAGGTAGTAAGACTGATAAAGAATGACAATTAGATAGGCATGAAAAAGTAGTCATAGGATTTATCTCAGCGAGGGAATTTCTTGCTTTTGGACACAGTTATTCATACCAAATAAGGGTACCAGCGTTGTTGTAGAACAGTGATGGTGACTGACTGGAACACTGCTGCTGAAAAGTCCTGTTGCCAAAATGCACCAATAAGAGAATTGTAGTTAGATACAGCCATGCACAAATGAAGCAGGAAACCAAACAGGAAATAGCATAAATCAAGAAGATTGGGCTGAGGTCACAATTTCCTTCAAGACAGATTGTCAGAAAGGTCCTGTTGAGACTGCATTTGGGATCTGATTCAGACAGTCATACCTTTTAACTGTGGTAAAAAGTCATCTTAATAGTACTGGAGAGAAAAGAATTGTTAAGGTTGCTCTACTGTTGGGAACCTATTTCCCAGACACAGGTTGAAATGCAGAACAAGATTATTCAGAGTACTCATCAAGGATTTATGAAGGGTAAACTATGCTTGACCAGTTTGATAGATGTCTACAGTGTGATAACTAGCTCCATGGATGAGGAGAGAGCAGTGGATGTTGGTTATCTTGATTTTAGTATGTCTTTTCATGTTATTTTCTATAATATCCTCATATGCAGGGAAGTGTGCTGTCATTAAAAGGGACTTCAACTAGAACTGTGCTGACAGGAACCTCATGGAGTTTAAGAAAGGGAAACGCCAAGTCCTGTTTCTGGAGGGGAATAACTCTATGCACTAATATGGGTTGGGGACTGACCAACTGGAAGCCGTTTTACAGAAAAGAACTTGGGGATCCTGGTGGAAAATGAGTTGACCACGAGACAGCAATGTACCCTTGCAACAAAGAAGGACAACAGCATCATGAGCGTCATTAGTATTGTGGTTTAACCCAGTAAGCAGCTAAACAACACATACAGCCATTGGCTCACCAGCCCTCCCAGTGGGATGGGGGAGAGAACTGGCAAAAAGGTAAACCCTGTGGGTTAAGATAAAGACAGTTTAATAGGACAGAAAGGATAATAACAATAATAACAACAACTATATTAATAATAAAATAATATATAAAACAAGGGACGTGCAATGGAAAGGGCCTCAGAGGTAATTAACAGGGAAGGAGCATCTGAAACAGGGAGAGGCTGAGAGAGCTCGGACTCTTTAATCTGGATAAGACAGGTCTCAGGAGGTTATCTTATTAGAGCGTGTACGTATTTGATAGGACGGTGTAAAGATGGAGCCAGGCTCCTCTCAGTAGTGCCCAATAAATGGACAAAAGGCAATGGGCAGAAACTGAAATACAGAAAATCCATTTTCAACACAAGGAAAACAAGCATTACTCTGAGGGCTGCCAAGCACTAGAACGGGTTGTCCAGACAGGTTATGAAGTGTCCATTGGTTGAAACTAGACACAGGTCTGAGGAATCTGCTTTATTTGAACCTGCTTTAACGTCTTCAAGACCATGGGCTTTGAGAGGTCCCTTCCAGCCCCCATGATTCCTTCTTTTACTGCTATAAACAAAGAAAAAATTTCGCTTCATTTTTTTGTCCCAACAAGTACATTGACTTCTTTCTCTAGCTGAAATGTAAATAAAATATTTGATATTTTAGACTATGGTATTTTTATTTAAAACATTAGATGGGTTTTTTTCTTCCTCAATGATTTATAGTCTGCTTGGAAAATTCTTTTATTGAAATGTTATCAAGGTGAGCTTGCTCCATATCGTTCTATCATAACCCCATTACATGTTAACCAGAATACAACCTCTAAACAAAATTTAAAGTTATATTCCTTTGTATATTACTTCTCATTTTTACCATTCATTTCAGTTGTAAAATATGTGGCCTCCTGCCAGCATTATTGTGCCAACTTCCCATATGAATGTTAAGCAGGCAACAATGATGCACTATAATTACAGTGCTTGAAATGATTGAAAATAAATTGGCACTCTAATTATAGATGCATGAAAGAGGATTCGGTATATCACAGTCAGTCCATTAATTTCTAAAGTAGCTCAGACGATCCCACTATTTTAGTGACATTCGTTACTCACTGCTGCAACAAATCACTGCAAACAGGGGGACCCTGGAACAAGCAAGTTGAAGGACATTCGAAAATGAAAGAACTTAAACCATTCCATGTTACTTTGTTCCCCAAAGAGAAAATAACTTCCAAAAGCAATATTGAAGCATATTTGCTGCATTTTGAGAAAGAAAATGTTAACATATATTTTTGGTCTCTCCCGATGTCTTCAGTCAATTTACACAGTATTCCACCTGAGCAGGGAAATAGTTTTATGGAAATCTGCACAGTAAGCACATCCACATTTCTACAGTGTACTACAAATATTTTAATGGGAAAGCCAGGACTGTAAATGTAAATACTACATGTTATGTTTGCTTATCTTAGCAGGCTGGTGCTCTCAGGATAACTCATTATTAAGTTGGTATTGGTAAACCAGCCCAGGTGAGATGAGAATTGGGCCTGTGATAAACACTCATGGTGAATTCAGTCTGTACAGCATCATCTTTAATATTTTCTGTGCACCTATTGATCCCCATTGTCCCTTTAGATCATCCTGAGCCTTAAAAGTCTTTGTTTTCCCCTCATCTTGTGCTGTGAAAGATTACTGTCAACCAGTCATTAGCTCAGTTTCTCTGAGGCTGCATCTGCAGTCAGCAGAATAATGGAAAAGGAGGAAGGAATAACATCACTGAAGGGTAGAGGAGGAATGAAGGCTGCGTCCATGCAGGCATCTACCAGTGGCCCTGTAGCTGGTCAAGGTGGGACAATGGAGAAACACATGAGCTCCATTCTTCCAGGGTCCTTCATGCACTGTACAATTCAGCCTCTTCAATTAATCAAACATAGTCTGAAAACTGAAACACTTTCACTCTGTGCACTGGGTAGCAGAAAGGGCTGGTCACAGGAGAGCAACAACCCACATCCAGTAAGATGATGCTCTAGGCACTGGAAATAAAGACCAATATTTGAACACCCCAAACACTCCTCCAGATTTAAACCTTTCAATAGGTATTTCAAACTGGAATACATATTGGTAAAAGATACAATATTAACTTCGAAGAATGTATAAAAATTAAATCTAGTAATTAATGCCAAGTCATCAAGGCTTGAAATTACAATTTAAATGTTAGTAATTACCCACTACTCTTTCAAAGATTTGAAATTACGTCATTCCAGATTAATAAACTGGTAATAAAACAAAACTTTTAACAGCTATTATATGTAGTCTCTTATTGGTTGATAGCCAGCTGAATATGAGTGAGCACTGTGCATAGGTGGCCAACAGCATCCTGGTTTGTACCAGGAATAGTGTGCCCAGCAGGACCAGGGCAGTGACCGTCCCCCTGTACTGGGCACTGGTGTGACTGCACCTCAGATCTTGTGTCCAGTTTTGGACCCTCATGACAAGAAAGACCTTGAGGTGCTGAGGCGAGTTCAGAGAAGGAAACGGAGCTGGTGAGGGTCTGGAGCACAAGTGTGATGGGAGTGGCTGAGGGACCTGGGGCTGTTCAGCCTGGAGAACAGGAGGCTGAGGGGAGACCTTATCACTGTCTACAACTACCTGAAAGGAAGATGGGTGTTGGTCTCTTCTCCCGAGTAGCAAGTGATAAGAGAAGAGGACATGGCCTCAAGTTGCAACAGGGGAGGTTTAGATTGGACATTAGGAAAAAATTATTTGCACTGGAACAGGCTGCCCAGGGAAGTGGTGGAGTCACCATCCCTGGAGATGTTTAGAAGATTTGTCAGATAAGGTTCTTAGGGACATGGTTTTAGAGGTGGACTTGGCAGTGTTAGGTTAATGGTTGGACTTGGTGGTTTTGAGGGTCCAGAAGAACTAAATTTAAGCTTTTCTCTGTTACTATCTAGTTTTAAAATACATGCCATCATTCTGATTTCTTTTAAGAAATTTATATTTCATTCTCATAAACATATTATGCAAACCTGAAGTGCAGATCAAGCACAAAGATAGTATCACCATGCTCTGTGTAGACTTATTTAGATAACTATTGTAATATATTTTACCAAAAAACTGAACATAACTTGTAATTGTGACTACTGATCTTGTGCAGCACTCAAATGTGGCAGGGAAGAAAACTGGCATAAGATAGAAAGTCTGTTTTGTAAACTTGGTGTGAGAATTTGAAGGAAAAATTGAACTCAGATTAATACATAATTTAATAGCAGAAATCCAAGTAATGCCTACAAGTAAAGTTTCATAGGGAAAAAAAAAAAAAGTCAAAAATCTTGAAATCTTGCATGTCCTTGATGAAATTCTAAGTCTGACTAGCAAATGAAACTTTATTGATCAGACTATATTGGATGTTTACCTCATACATAACAATTTTGTACAGTAGTGTAATAAAAACCACCAAAACTGACTACAAATTGTCTGGCAGATCCCAAAAAGCAGCTTTCATGAAGGAATCACCTTAATGGGGTTATGTAGACATCAGAATAAAATAGGTTTTTTTCAATGTTTTCATCAGCTTTCTAAATAAACTGTAAACCCATTGCTTACAACACTAGCAGGAGGGACACTGTTAAATTACACTGAAAAAGGATGTACAAATGAAGACTGCTTCAGAGCTTTTCACTAGGGATGTTTTAATGCAGCTGCACATGAAGATACTCATCAAGAAATAAGAAAAGCCACATTGATAGGAATGGGAGACTTCAAACAGAGAAGTTCTGTTTCTGAGAGACTGGGGATTCATCACCAAATGAGAAATGAAACATCAGTGTGTTTACAAATCTGCTTTACAGCTTTGAGCCCTTCAAAATCTCTTCTTAAGTGGTTCAGAAAGTTTGAGTCCAGCAGTTCAGCTCATCTCTCACAGAAGTCAGTGCAAAGTCCACAGTCAAATTTGTTGAGAATAGGATCAAGTCCAAAAGAATACTTTACAATTTTCGAAGTGCTGTACAAACATTAACTAATTGGACCTCTATCACTAGAAACTTCTTTGAGAGGGTAAAAACGAAAGCGTCATCTTTTTAATAGTCTTTGCTTGCCCCAACCTTTCACACTAAACCTAAAATCCCGTGACTAAAATGAAAAAGCTTTTTATTTTTAACATTTCATTCTCTCTTCCATCAACTTGGATCAATGTGTTTGGAGGAGGTCACTGTCAAACTACCAACTTTTCAGATGTACAATTTAAGGCTAATTAAAGGTTTGATAGAACTTTCTCAGTAAAATGAACTCATTCAAATAGGAGATAATTTAAGATCATTCACTAAGGGCCTTTTATTCTTCCATACAGAACATAAAATTTTTATTTAGTCTTACAATAGAAATTAAACTTGATAAAAGAGGTGTGGGGTTTGTTCCAAACGTAGGGATTTATATAAAATGTGCAAGTTAATACTATCCTTTACCCGTGGTGGTACTATGAAATATGTTTCTAGCAAACTCACAGAACTTAAATATACTATAGCTTTCTCAAAATACCTTTCAATCTTCTTGCAGTCTATAGACTTTTGTACTGTGTTAGTTTCCTTGCTAAAATCCAGAACTATTTGAAAAATTTCTATGGTCCTTATTAAAAGCAGTATTGCAGAGAAAAAAGCAATTACCGTATTACAGTTTGGTGGGTTTTGTTTATATCCTGGAAGGTCTTAAAACTTACACCAGGGAAATATTTAAATCTGAATGCTGCTAAACTCCACTAACGTCCCTGTTTGCTCACCTCCCTGCAAAACCAATTTGCAGACTCCTATTTATTCAGCAGTCATCACCAAAATGCCTGACCCAGCATATTGCTTCTTTTCCAGATTGCTTATTTCGACTTCTGAGAAGCATTCTGTGTTGATTTTGAGAACCTATTCCTGATTTTTTATTAACCACAGATTCCTATTCCCACATGCAAATGACATACGTTATCAGAGCATGTTGCAAGCCAGAATATGAACCCTGTACTTGCTGGATAGCAGTTATGTTGTCGTGATATGGTAACCACTGAGACCAGAGGTTTTTGGGGATCTCTTCGGTACGAGGAAATAAGAAATCCTTGATGTTTGGTGAACATCTTGTGATATGCTGAACGGTGTTGAGGATATGAGCTGATTTGGTTTGGCGGTGAAGCTGGAACAGTTTAAAAGCATTTGACTCCCTAGTGCTGGCTACTTTGTAGAGGGTAACCTTATGTCCTTCAGGTGGTAGCCGTCAAATCCATAGGACTCAAACTACTAACGGACAGAAGCAGGGAGCAAATAACAAAAAGAGGATAATTTATATATGACTTGGACAAGCACGGCATTTTTTGCAAGTCATGTGAACACATGACTCTGTCCCAAACAATGTCCCAGTAGCCAATACAGTGAGAATTCAGATGCAGCTTTGGTCAGACCAGTTTGTATGTTTTTACATTTACAAATGAAATACTGTACCTGCCCAGGAGAACACGATAAATCTGCATAGCCTAAATCAGTGCACAGTCAGCCAGATTATCATGCATCCCTTTTCACATTTTTTCTCTACGTTTTGTCATATTAAAGCGTTACATGTAAGAGCTGGTGTATCAGTGAAACAAGCAGAATTATACATTGGTACACATACAGTGTATGTTACGTTATATGTACGTAAAATACATGCATACATTTTTTTTAAATATCTTTTGTAAATTGGCCAAATCCGGAAGTTTTCTCCTAAGCATCTCATCTTCTAATTGACTTACCAAGATCGTTCACTGTTAAGTGACAGTCTTCAGAGGCTTCTTCAGAGTCCACTTAAAATATACATATAATGCCTGTGCAACACTTAACCATACAAGAATTTAACTGGGTTCTCCTCTGTGCCAAAACAGTGGAATGGAACCTCCATTTCAGACCTTGCTTACAGCTTTCTGCTTTGCAACTGTAAAGCCTGTGTGGCATTGCTCTCATGAAGACTCTCCCTCACTTCCTGGGAAAGACTTGGCCTACTGCTATTATAAGATATGCAGGAAGCAACGTTTGCCAAGCATTATTAGTCTGGGATAAATGAGATATTCCATATCTCTGCCTCTGGACAAACTGGACTTTTTTCATTCAGAAAATGTCTGGAATCCATGACTGAATTCTGTAGTTCAGGCTAGTCCCAAATATGGCAAATTTTGCTTTCTAAGTTTGTACATACACACTTAATGAGAGAATGAAATTAATGGTTTATTTGTTTTCAGCAAATTAAGTGAGAAGGATAAAAGAATTGCTAAGGACTATGTTACCCAAATTCTTTTCCAAAGAAAGTACAGGGTCTTCATCTTTTTAATTAAACTGAATTCCTCTAATTTCCCTCTTTTCTTCCCTGTCAGAAGTTAGGGCCTCATTCGTAGTACAGTCAAGCCAAGAAGGATCCCTCCATGGATTTCCATGCACGCGAAGTCCGTTATTGCTGTGTTTGAGTGTCTTAACTGAAAGTTACCACCTAAAAGGTTGGGTTAGCTTCTATGGAGATCATTCACATTAGGCAAATCTCTGCATTTTGTAGACACTACCAGGACAGCAAGGGCCTATTCTGAAGTACTCAGTAAAAACTATTTACATTCCACCTCACAACTAAACACAACCAAGGAAATGTAATTTTGCAAACGCTAACACCTTACAGTTTTTTAATACAGCTCCCATATTTCAAGTGCTCATCTGAGTCAAAGCTGAGCACTAAGCATTTTGAGGTTACAAGAAAAACACCAGTTTCTAAATCACTGAAGGATGACAGAATTTTAGACAAGGTATATTTATTCACTGTTTCTAAGTATGCAGCTGTCATTAGCACTATGTATAATGAAGATATGAAGGCATGGGAAAATGATGCTCTGGTTCATGGGAAATCAGTGGCAGATGATTTGCAGTCCCCTATTCTAAATACTACCACACATTACTTCTGATGAAGACATTTCAAATATTCAGCTGTGACTGCTTATTTGTTCCTTTCAAAAGTTTATGAAGTCCTTGATCTGGAGGTCACTAAACAAATATGAGATCTGTAAGTGAGTTCAAATGCAGTGTAACGGGAAGTTAATTTTCACTGCCCTGTCTTCAGATTAATCAGGTGAGGACAAAGATGAATTAAACAATGTATTAACAGTCTGATATAGCAATGCAGAAGCTATATTTATCTATCTCTGAAAACATCCATTCCAACAGCTTTATCTGAATTCATTTTCTCCAGTTGGAATAACACATGTAGTGAACTTGGATCCTGAACATCAGATATATGGTCACCCACATTATACTCAGCAGCACCGAACGAACCAACAGAACAGTTTCTTCTGATGCTGGTTTTGCCTCAGCAAGAGAAAAGAGAGAATTAAGCAGATTTGTGATAGCTTATTTACTAAAGTGCCAAATGCCATCACAAACCAGAACTAATTTAATTTGATACACCTTCCAATCTCTACAAAACTCACTCAAGTGGAAAATAGCCTCTTTGGCTCAGGGATCAGGGGCAGACTGAGGACCTTCTGTGCTCTGCAACTACTGAAGCTGTAACACTTCCCCAGTGCAAGTCGTTCAGCAGCTTTGCGAATGCCTAGTAAAGTCAGAGAACCAAAGAAATCAGCAATAGAGGGAGATATACAGATTATTATTTTTTCAGATCTTCAAAGTTGTTGATTTTCCACCAGTCCTATAACTTTAACATTAGTCTAGATTACCTAGCACTTTTGCAAACCTGATCATTTATATAGGTGGTACAAAACAAAACACCACCACACCAAACCCACAACCATGCACAACCTTTTTGCCTTTTTAAAAAACAATTCAAACATAGAAATTCCCTTCAGAGATGCTGCAATCCTCTATATATCCTTCTCATAAAGGGGGAAGCTGTGCCTCATGAGATACTGATGATCACACTGCAGACAGAGACCCTGAACCTAGCAGAGGAATTAACACATTGGATGTTCATGCTTTGTGTTGAAACAAAATTTTCTTCATAGAGTATCACATTATTTAGTGAAAAGAAATTCTGATGGAAATCCTTTTAACCAGCTTTAGGTAAGGTATATAATCATCTGGTCCATTCCTGTAGCAGTGTGTCACTCCTAAATTCAAACTCCTCTACTTCACCAAACTGCAAGACAGCGCAATTTCAGGTCAGGCCACATTCTCCAAAGAAAACACGGCACTGTGGGAAGCAAATTAACATGGTTCCTGTGGTGCACTGGATGCTATGAGTATCAAATCCCCAGCTGGGAGGGCTGCCATTTCATATGTCAGCCTTCAATGGATGTTTCTTCCAATCTTCTTTGCTGTAGAGGGTCTTCAACATTTTGTTTGCAGGGGAGATAATTCTAACTTTTCTTTCCTGTTTGTCCTCCTTGTGTGCATCACAATAAAGTGGTACGGCACCTAAATGTCTACAAAACAGCCTCAGCTCTGGGCATGAACAAGCAGGAGTAGGAGATCAGTTCACAGAATCACAGAATGTTAGAGATTGGAAGGGACCTCAAAAGATCATCCAGTCCAATCCCCCTGCCGGAGTAGGAACACTCAGATGAGGCTACTCAGGAATGTGTCCAGGTGGGTTTTGAATGTCTCTTGGCCCTTGTGGCCAAGAAGGCCAATGGCACCTGGGGCGTATTAGAAGGGGGGTGGTTAGTAGGCCAAGAGAGGTTCTCCTTCCCCTCTACTCTGCCCTGGTGTGACCACACCTGGAATATTGTGTCCAGTTCTGGGCCCCTCAGTTCCAGAAGGACAGGGAACTGCTGGAGAGAGCCCAGCGCAGGGCAACAAAGATGATGAAGGGAGTGGAGCATCTCCCGTGTGAGGAAAGGCTGAGGGAGCTGGGGCTCTTTAGCTTGGAGGAGACTGAGGGGTGACCTTATTAATGTTTATAAATATATTAAGGGTGAGTGTCACAAGGATGGAGCCAGGCTCTTCTCAGTGACAACCAGTGGTAGGACAAGGGGTAATGGGTTCAAACACAAGAGGTTCCACTTAAATTTGAGAAGAAACTTCTCAGTGAGGGTAACAGAGCCTGGAACAGGCTGCCCAGGGGAGTTGTGGAGTCTCCATCTCTCGAGACATTCAAAACCTGCCTGGACACCTTCCTGTGTAACCTCATCTGGGTGTTCCTGCTCCGGCAGGGGGATTGGACTGGATGATCTTTTGAGGTCCCTTCCAATCCCTGACATTCTGTGATTCTGTGATACCTAAGAGCACCTACAGAGTGCTAGCAACATGAAAGCAACTACCTAAAGAAACTACAAATATTTGTACTCTACCCTTCAAGTACTAAATAATATCACTAAAATCAATGGAAAAAAACTTTTATTTCAATATTTCTTATCATATTTAAAGGGAACAATTTTCATCACTTTAACATACTCTCATCAAGGTTGCAACAGGTAGGAAGTGTTAATGGAGACAGCGCTGGAGTGAGATACATTCATATATTCTGACAATGCAGTGTGGACAATGAACACTTCACCCTGCTCTTAACCCCAGAAATAGTTGTATTTCAGTTGTGTGAAATTATTTTACATACATAGGACTTTAGTACTCCCTCTATCACTTGTTAAACATTTTTTAAAAAGAGAAAAACACTTCTTTTCTGGTGATTTGGGTTTTTTTTAAAAAAAAAAGGAGAAAGATTCTCAATGAAGAAACAAAAAGCCCTTGAGCACTGATGTACTACCTGATGTCTATGTTGAAAATCTCCAGTTAAAAGGTCTTCTTTTTTTCCATGTTCTATTCCATGTAAATTCCAGGTACAAGAAAAAAATAAATATTTAAACCCAGTCCACTGGACAGAATGATTCTTTCTTTAAAGCTAGACTTTTCCACATTGTGTAAATCCTTCTTTACTAGTATGATTTAATTATCCATAGAAAGGAATAAGAGGAGTGATGTTCCTATTCTACAGCATGACATAATCACAATGGAACTAGAAATTGAAAGGATAAATCTTGTAATGAATGGTGACATGCTTTATATGTGTATAAGTACTACAGAAAAATGATATTAACATTCCTGAGTTTTAATATATTCTTGATCTTGATCCAGCTGAGATTTCAGAGGCCCAACTGCAATCTAATACCCTTCCAGAAATAGCACAAAATAAAACTCTGATGTCATTAACTTCCCCATGGGCACAGTAGTATGCCCAGATTCTTTATTTCTGGGGAGTTGACTAAAAGACTTTGAATATTACAAGAACTAGGCCAACTTGTGAGGGTAGATCCTGCAGCAAGCACATATCCCATGCAGGTGATGGTATTGTATTTATGGAAGCCCTTAAATCATTCCCATGTGGTCCAAGCTGGTTTATCACTTACAGAGTCAAGCTAACAGCAAATTGTCATCCTTTCCTTTATGGCACTTTGGAAATAAAGAGGAAAGAGAACCAAAGAAATGCTTATTATTCAATCACCTAGGAAAGAAGAAATAACCACATAGCACTTAACTCCCTGCATCAACATGAAACACCAAGTGAGGCTGCACTGCAGAGTAAGCTGAAGCAATTTCCTTCCCTTTCACAGCCTGGAAGGAGCACATAAACTAAACCACAACTATAAGATATAATTGCCTGAGCAGAAACTCCTTAGGTCCCCCAAAACTCCAAAGAACACCAAGCCTCTGTTGAGACCAACACTGAAATTGAATTTCAGGCATCTGCTATGAGTGGTGCTGCCTTTTACTCACAGCATCTCTTCAGCTACAAATTAGATGCAGCTGATTACCTGTTTGACACCAGGTAATGTGTCAGCCTGGTGTGATCCTTCAGCTCTCACACTTCCACCACATGGTCTAACCCAGAAGGTGCATCCTATATGGGTTGATAAGAAGTTAAATAACCAACTGATTGGCTGTTGATGTATTTATTAGAAACAATAGCTTGTGCGAATTCCTATCGCTGCCTCAATCATTTCTTCAGCCACCAGTAAAAAGAAAAATTTATTATGTAATTTCTACCTTTCCCCTGCCTGTTATCCCATTGCCAACTCAGTCTGTATGGGAAGGCAGGTTCACTGCAGCAGGGATCTCCTCTCTGTAGCTGTGTCCATACTACCAAATAAAACAGGGGCTGGGGTCACTGTCTGCCTCTGAAGCCAAATGGCATCAATTAACATCCATCTACACTTCACAGCACTTGGCCCTTTGTCTCTTCTGGACTCCCTGTGGTGTCCCCAGTTACTATTTTGCTCTTTTGCAGTCCAAAGCATCCAAAACAACACTGTCACAGCCCACCACAGTAGAGAGTAAAAAGGTATGGATGTTATGTGTGTCCTGAGAAACATCATGAAGGCATATAAAGATATCTGAGGGTCTAAGAGCTGCTGACCTTGTCCTGAAGGACTCTGTAGACTGGAGGGATCATGGACTTGTCCATATTGTTTACTAAAAATAGTCACTGGCAACTGGTTATTGTCTCATGCTGCATTAAATGGCATGAGCCAAACCCTCATTTTGGACAATTCACACAAGCTCATCCCCTAACCCTGTCTCATTTAGACTCTTATTTTATATAGCCTTATATTATTTTTATACTAATAGACTAAACAGTGCCTGAGCTCGTTCTCTGGACAACAGTAAGACAAGCTGGCACCATCTGGCGATGAATGCACTATTAAAATCCCCTTCTCTTCAAAAAAAGGTAGCCATAGCAAAAACTACTTCAGGGAACGTTTTCTGGATTGTATTAATTCCTGAACCTCTTGAACTAGTTGGGATGCCTAAAACTGCACCAGAGGCTTCCTCACAGTTTGGAGAATAGACAATCAAGTTGTATAGCTCTGGCCCATGACTTTTCTCTGTTTTAATTGCAGCCAAAGACTCCTGGCTCCAATTGCAATCTAATTTATAGCTACTGTGAGAGACGGTGGTGAGGGGACAGGGACAAAAAGGGAATTATTTAGTGTGTGGATGTTGCTCTTAGCAAAATTGTAAAAAAAAACCAAACACCAATCTGCAGTCCTTCCAACATTTGGGGATAAATTTGTCAAATTCTTAAATTCATTATTCCTTCTCCTTAAGCACTGTGCCCCTATAAATTTTAATGCACTTCTTTTATATCAAAGATATTTATTTGGTATAAGTGATAAAATGACACATTTGGTTGCTTTGTAAATATACATTTGAAGAATGCTAGCTGTCATAAAATAACCAAGCTGTCAGCTTGCGAAGTCATAGTGAAGCAAGGTGCTTAACTGAAATGTGACTCCCATGAAGAATTTGTCACTCTGTATGTGGAGGCATCTGCTGCAAATACAGACTCTCAAGTCAACAGACACTTTGATCGCAGGATGATTTATGTCAGCAATCAAACGTCTGAGTGGTAACCACACATCTGTCACCAGGACAATGTGGCATAAAAGGGAATTTAATTGCTTTTGGATTATAAATAAAATGAACATTGCAGGAATAAATTATGAGATCACTGTTAATTTGTCTATTGTGCTATCAAGGGCAAGGAAAACTATTAGGCATAAAAAAACAAGTTATTTTTTGCTCCTATGAGGTGTAGTTAGGAACGCTTTAATAACAAACAGCAACAATCTCTTTTTGGTAGAAAAAAATGTCAGTGTTGATGAATCTGGCACGTCTGTTTCATATTTAATCAACTCTTGCAGGTGCTAATGGAGGTAACAATCTGGGATAAAGGACTTGTGAAAGTCAGCTATTAAAGATATATTTAACATGTATATCATCTTCTCCAATTTTCTTCCTCCCACCTATTATTTAACACTTATGGCTTGAAAGAGAACCACTTCTGAGACAAAATAAGCTTTGTACTCACCACCGTAAATGCCTTATTTGTGTGCAATATCCAACCAAACTATGGGTGTGTAGCATACCAGGATGATACAAACAACTGAAGAAACACATCTATATTCCCTGTCTAGACAGTGGAGAGGGGTGTGGACCTCATCGGGACTATAGGGTTTGGATTTAGATAAATATCTGCATGTGTACAAGGTGTCCAAGTTCCTGTTGCTGTCGATGGTAATTAAGGGTTTGATTCAGTTGCTGTAAGATGGTGTCCAGTGTCCTTTGGCTTGCTCTAGGGTAGCTGAGATATCTGCACAGTGTTGGCAGAGATGACTCGTGACATCTTCCCTTCTGGATTAGCAGATGGACACAAGGCAGGATTCCCCAGGGCACCACAATGACACCAGGTGCTGACATTAGGGAACTGAATCTGGCCCCTACTCGGTAAGGTCAATGCCGTCTGATGGATGCATTCGACCCCCCTTAACCACACCAGCAGAAGGTAAAGACCTGAGTTATAGACGAGCCAAGAACTCCTTTTAGGAAACCCACAAGGAAGCAGAACAACTGAACACCGTTAAGTTGTGGGTGCAAGGAGTCTCATGCAGACCTTTCCCACTGGATGCAATTTGAGTAGGAACCAACCACTTTATTCCACAAATATGACAGCCTGGGTGAGCCTACTGTGAGCTCTCTCTGCTAGACAAGCGTAGCTGTAGGGCAATGATCTGTTACTCCTCAGAGATCACTGAATGAGCCCAATTTAAATTTTACATTAATAGTTTAGCTTAAATAAGTACATTTAAAATGGAATGAATCACTTAGAAGTATAAGATCACGTGAATTTTAGTATACTGTCCACTTCATGTTACTCAATAGATAAATTTGCTGAAATCTTAAACTCAATCTTGTAAAGTTCCACTCATATTTACCAAACTTGTGTCTCCTTTAGCAAAATAAAGCAGTTATAGACCATTAACAACTCCTCCATGATAAGTTCTGGTTTGTACCTTATTGAGCAAAATAGGATCCACTCAGACAAAATAACACCTTCAAGGCCAGCATGAAGTGGCTATGGACTCTCAACAGCATCTGCTGCTGAACAAAATAAGGGCCTGTCTGAAGACACTGAAAGAATCCAATGAGAAACAAGAAAACCCCTTGTTCAAATATGACTACTGGACAGAATCATAGCATGAAGGGCAGGTAAATAGTCTCTAAGGGTATAATTTCCCAGGGACTTCTATGTTTGGTTCAACACCTCTTTGAAGGCACCCAGGTTGAGCCAACCCTGCTGTTATACTACTCCATTAAATTATTTATTCTATGAACTTTGATTTCTGAGAGTTTGCTTCAAGAGACCTGGGATCCAAACTTCTGAGTGACCTGGCACCAGACCCCTGGAGGGCAAGTAATCAGGTTGAGATGCAATACAATGAGACTCTGAAATCCTAGCCAAGGGATATAAAGAATAAGGTATGCACATATAATCCTTTGGCCATAAACACATATAATCCCTTACGTATTTTTCCTTATCATTTGTGTCTCTTAGACATAAACCACTGACCAAGACTGGGACTAAGTTTGGATCCAGCCGTGCCTGCACTCCTCTCTGAGAAGGAGTTTAGAAAGCAAGGAGGTCCGTTCTGAACTGTGTGACTCAACAGGAGGGCCTCACTCTACCCTTTTGCATCTCTATGTAGGAAGTAATAGAGTGAACCTTGCCATCAAACTCTGTTAAGTCACGCTTTTCTTTAAGTAATTTAAACATCATTGCTCTGCAATGTCCAAGCAGACCCTAAATCCCTCATCTGTGACAGCCTATCACTTTAACCCTTGGCGTGGAAGGACTCCACATTTATTCTTCAGGTTCTCCAAAGAATCCTGAAAGGTCAAAAGCTTGTTTCTTGTGTGTGCTTCAAAGCTCATATAAGACTTCCACAATAGGCAGCTGGAATACAGCACAGAGTCCCTTCAAAGTACAACATAAGTGCCTTAGTTTCCCAGAGAGAAAAATAAATAAATAAATGCATATATTATACATATATATAAAAGAGAAAGAGCCAGGGAGAGTTGTATTTATCTCTTGCCACCGTGACTCTGGTCGGGTCACAGCAGTCCATCCTCCACTCTCCCTTGTTTTCATGTGTCTTTTCAATTTAAGGAATTTGGGACAGCCATCTTTCATAGACAGTGTCTAGGATCACAGGGCCCAGATCTCGGTTTCACATAGAAAGTGTAATGGCATAGTAGTAATAGCAATAACAGGAATCACCTTCCCAGCATTTTTTTTATGGACTGATGAAATGTTTGCTGTAAGACCCAAGTCAAGTGAAATTTAATGTTAACTCTTGAGCCTGTACCAAGTGCCACTTACTATAATACACCATAGCATAATGTACAAGCATAGCTTAATTCTCATACGGTCCTTGAGAAAGAGGTAAATAATACAAGCAGTGGTGTGCACCAATGACCACTGATGGAAGGAGGTTAGAAGACTAGTCTATGGGGAATTACTCATTGTAAGGGACTTAGCTTCCTAATTTAACCCATTTTTGCTGCTCAGCCATGGCTGGCAACTAGGTTTGGGGCCTAATTCCACTTTCAAGCTGACTTAAGTGACATAGAAGCAGCAGTGAGTTGTCAGACTGCCTCAGGGAACATTGCTGTACAGTGTTTACGCTGTCTGGTATCAAAGGAGTATAAGGGGCCTATGCCATCTTCTTTCCCAAGAGCCTGTCTAAGATGTGAGACAAGGAACGGATGTTATTTTCACAGGCTGGTTTAACTCCTGTGCATAGCTGAACAAGTTGCTTTAGTTTGTGTGCAGAACCTTAGTTCTACCAAAACGTGGAGGAAGAAAAATTGTCTTCAAATCTTCTACAGTTGACTTTGTATATGATTATGAATTGATTATTTGCAGTGTATAGTTGCAATTACATTATGTCATGCTTTCTTATTCATCTTTAATAAGTGAATTATCAATACAAAGCATATCTATGTGAACTCTGGATCAGTCCCACCAAAGCCTGTTTATTGAGTTCAGACAAAAGCCTGGGTCTCTTAAGCAGAACTACTCTATCATCTCCAGAGGAAGAGTTTCTGAATATCAAAGACGGTGCTACAAGAAGTGTGCAAGTAAGTGAGTTAGAAGATTTCTAGAAATTAAGGGGCACAGAGGAACAGGTAAGGAGACAAGGCACTAGACACAGCTACTTTTAATAAGACGTAGAAATCTTAGAGGAAGATGTCTGTGGAAATGTGAGGCAACAGAAGATGCTATTGGAGACAAAATGCTGGGTCCAACAAGGAGCTGAAAGTACTGTGGGAGTACAAGGAAACTACAGAAAGGAAAAATGAGGATTAAGAGATCCAGAGGCCAGAGCACAGATGAGATCATGACAAGCACTTGCTATGAATAAGTCTTCTGTCAATGTCTCCACCCTAAAGTCTCTTCACATAAATACCTGCAACAAATAAATAATTGTAGTTTTAAATTGTGAAAAGGAGATTCAGAGCAGACATCTGAAGTTCATTCTAACAGGAAACACTATGAGTAAGAACAAACTGCCTTGGAGCTTGTCGTGTCCCTGATGTTGAAAATACTTTAAAAAAAATGATCTGGAGTGACGTAACATAACCAGCCTTCTCTGAACCAAGGGAATGCACAAAATGG
The DNA here is from genome assembly GCF_964273445.1 of Streptopelia decaocto. Classification (NCBI taxonomy): domain Eukaryota; kingdom Metazoa; phylum Chordata; class Aves; order Columbiformes; family Columbidae; genus Streptopelia; species Streptopelia decaocto. The sequence goes on along the minus strand of NC_138663.1, from coordinate 205,642,592 downwards.
TTTCCTGAGGTCCCTTCCTGAGACTTGGCTAAGCCAGCCACAAATGGACTCTAAGAGACTCTTTTCCTGCGTGACTGTTTTCCTAACACTGGTTCTGTTTTCTCCTGCAGATTCAACCAACCTCCACTGAAAGCCAGAGGTGAGAAAATCACCTGTGACACTTTTTCATTCTCCACTTTAATGATGGGAGCACAGCACTCCTAATCTTTTCCACAGATATTCTTTGCATCACTCATAGAGAGAAGTAGCTTGGCTCAATAACAAGACCTTTTAAACCAAAGCATTTATCTTCAAGCACTGAGGTATTAGTAGGACCTCTGTCTTCACAGGATTTTAAATTTGTGAAGGGAATGCATTTATTCAGTTTTTTTCTTACTCGCTGGCCCTAATGAGTGATAATGATGTGAAGCATTACCAGCTGGATTGATGGAAGTATTTGGCAAGATTGATATCCCAAGCTATACAATAGGAGAAAACATCTGCAGTCCTCTCTATTTAGAATGGCAAGTTGAAAGTAGAAATTCTAGTGATCTCCCTATTATCTTTACCTGCCCAACAACAGAACTGTGAAATTTTGTAGTTAAGATGCCCCAAAAGGAACAGGCGATATTTTTGAAGAAGTCCTTTCACTCCTCTTCTTCCTCCTTTCAGAATATTCAGACATAATAGCCCTACTTGCATTCGTTTCTTGTTCTTGCTATAGGACTTCTATGTGCCGAAGCTATTCAATGTTCACCTGGTGACACAGACTGAAAAATGTCGCAGATGCATTTATGACAGGACTCTTTGGAGGATATGAAGGATCACATGAAGTTGTTACACACAAGGGCTACTGTAGCCTCAGTCTCCCCAAAGAATGCGTAACCACTGCTTTGCCATGCTAGTGAGTATGTCTACTCCAACAGAAAACGCTGGAAAAGAGGTTAAACCTCCCTTTGCCTTGCCACCATTTCTGCATACAGAGGAGCAACTGATTATAGCATGACAAAATAAAGCACTTGTCTGGGAACCAGAAGACCTCAAGTTACTGGGAAAACCTGACAGAGAAAGCAAAGGCAAACGAACTCTGCATGGAAAAGTAGACTTGGTTTAAAAAATAATAATAATCCACGTGCCCCTGAGGCAGGACCTAGTAGTTATCTCTTCTTTCTGAAAATGCAGTAATTCACTGTTTGAAGTTGCTTCTTGAGTAAAATTATAGGCCTAAAACTAATCAGCTGCCTTGTACCCTATAAGGGCTTATTTTTTTTACATTGCTTGTACAGAAAACCTAGAGTAAGAATCTCAGATGGAGATCTCTGTGAGAAGAGAGGAATGCTATCCCTTTACCTTGACAACTTTACTGCACAAAAGTTATCTGAGCTTTCAGGCATATAAAAGTTCAGGCATGGCTTCCAATAATTTATTTCTTAGACTTTGGTAGCTGTAACACACCTTAGTCCTGCACCATAAATCTCAAAACTCGTTCTAGAGTTGGGACAAAATTTAGAAGGAGGAATGGGTTCTAGTGTGATCTTTTTGCTTAAACTTCTTGTGATTTTGTTTAAACTTGATTCTGACATTCAGGCATAACTTCCTGATTAATATGATACATTTTTCCCAATTAAATTTTTCCCCAATTTAAAAAAAAAAAATCAGAAATTTTAGTTACTATGACCACCTGGTTATATTTCTATTATGCTGCCAGTGTCTGAATGATGATTTGCAGACTGTAAAAGGCTGAATGACCGAGTCCCTTTTTACTTCTCTCTGTTTCTATAGCCAGTCATCAGCAGGAAGACTTATAGTAACAGTGATCTGTGATAAGTGGATGGTGCCATTAATACGGCCATTTCCATGCTGAGTTCTTAAATAAGCAGCTCACTCATCACTCAGTCTAACTACAGCATGCCTAGGGAGGTCTTCAGACCACAGGCAAAGAACTTCCAGAGAGATCTGGGTTCCATTCTGTGATATAAAACACAGAGTGTTCAGTTCCAAGAATATCCCTGGTCAGATCTGAATCAATTCTGTGTCATCCACGGCTAAACATCTCTGAAAATTAAAAAAAAAAAGGGACTGTAGAAGTTATAAAGATAGATCTGTTCCATGCAACCAATTTTTGAAAGTTTAATGTTATTTCTCAGCTCACAGCACAAAAATGTGTTTTGAACTTCACTGAAGTCAAACATCCTAAAAGGAATAATTAACCCCTGAAATCGGAATGCTTGCACTTGGACTTCCCATCAGGTTCCCCACTGACTGTACCTATCTCACGGCCCTTTTAATTACTGCATTTTAGCAACAGTCACAAGTGAACATTAAGGTTAAACATACAGACCAAAATCGAGAAGCTTTTAAATATGTGTTCAACTTGAAATGTAAAATAACAATAAACAGTTCTTGAGTTAAATCTATACTTAAGTTCTTCCCTAAATTACAGTAGAAACATATGCATATATGGTGATTAAAGACTTGGAAAATGGGGTTACATTATTAGAATTAATAAATATTTTATTATTACTTCACATTTCTGTAGCACTTTATTTCTTCAAAGCACCACACAGCACTGACAAACTAACACCCATGCAGAGAAGATGACACCAATGACACTGTGTTAGGCAACATTACAACTGTGACCCTCCAGGAACGCTACATAAGTCACTCTATTTCCATCTTATGTTTTCCTAGGCAAGACACTTTAATGGGCATAATGCAGGAGAAGAATCCAGGGACAAATCTGCCTTGTGTTATACACAACTCCAGGAATTCAATAAGGAAAATTTATGATGTAACGTAGCTGTGCTTTAATTATGTGGCAGACTGAGCAGTTTATCAAGTGTCTTTCTAACAGCTAGAGATTCATGGAAGAAAATTCTACCAGCTTCCCTTTAGCTGTAAATATTATATCAAGTTATCAGATGAAAGAACCACCACTTGCCCCTTTTTTTCTCCCATTACTTTGCAGAGGGCCCAATAGCAATGTATTGAAGGAGATCTGAGGGTCTGCAAACACACTAGACATGTCTTGACATAGTTAAGAGGATGTAACATGTCAGAGGTCATGCTTGCAGGCATGAAAACAGCATCCAAAATGGGCAAGTCTCATTTTTATCATAAGCTCACACCCAAGCTTCAGCTAAAAATGTAAACAAAGCCAGGATTATAAAGCCAGAAGAAACTAACACAGTCTTCTAATGTGCTCTCTGAAGCATACAAATCCCAGAATATTAATAATCCTTTTTTCATATGCAAAAGCCTGCAATTCAATTAGCTGAAAGGCTTTAGAAAGACATCTCTTCTTGAGTTAAAGGCAGATATTTGTGATTTACAATAACCCTTAGCAAGGATCCAAAGGCTATTCAATCTTATTGACAAAACCAGTTTTGCATCTTACTTCTTATTTGAATATTTCCCATTTCAGTTGCCAGTTCATGTGGTGGTGTTCTACAAATATAGAAAGTGTTAGAAAAATAGAATACAGCCTCTGATTTGCTGCTGTTTTGACTCTTCTCAGCTTTTCACAATCATTTTTGAAGTAGGGACAGCAGAACTCATTGCAGTGTTCCTGTATAGGCTTAGTAAAATTATCATGCAGATAACTACCTTGACACTTGTGTCATTTCTACATATAATAATGCTTCAGTTGTCTTTGCCGTGACACCAGATGTGCAAGATAGACTTCTTCAAGATAGACTGTAAACCTCAATTCTGGTAAAAGTAAGTTTCTTAGTCTTGCTTATTATACTTCAGAAAAGCCAAGTGAGTTTATATACCCTTTATTTCACTCATGATGGAGGCAGAGGAAGCGGGATTTCATAATAGAAAAGACTAGTAATCAGTGACTCACCCTAATCTCAGAAGTCAGGTTGCTGGAAAAGCGGTTTCATATCAAGTAGGCTGTTTCAGCCAAGTTTTATATATATATATGTATATATATATATATATATATACACATCTTAAAAAAAAACATTGTGAGCAACTTTTCCATTTTCTCTGGGAGGACAGAAGGCATAAGGAAGTCACCAAGAACAATCAGAAGTAGTTCACAACAGCGCGATGCTCCTGCCACCATCAAAGCAAAAATGATAGGTCATTAAACTCTCAAAGTGGAAAGATCCTGTTCTGGTGACAGCTGCTCTATTGTGTAATGCGCTGAGGAAGACACCATTAAGTGTAATTAAACAAAAAGCCTAAAACATAAGGACAGAGACATTTTTCCTTCTCAAAATGAAAACCCTCTGCGTACATACAAAATTACCACCCATCACGATCATCCTCTCATTTTCCTCTTAGGATGACAGACAGATGTCCAACTGGCAGGGAGTACAAAGAGTGTTACAGTTTCAATTTGCTCCACACTACCTCTTTCTAATCCCATTCATGCACTTTACTGTCATCTCATACTTTGCACGTGTTTCCCTGTTTCCCAGGCTGCTGCTTCTCCTCCTCATGCTTCCTATGAGTTTCTCCCGTTTGCTCAAAAAGGATTCTTCCATGCCTGTCTGGCTGTTTTTTCTGTTTAGTCAGGAGAAAAGGAGGCTGAGGGGACATCCTATGACTCTCTACAACTACCTGAAAGGAGGTTGGAGCATGGAGGGTGTCAGTATCCTCTCCCAAGTAACAAGCAATAAGATGAAGGGAAATGGCCTGAAGTTGCACCAGGGGAGGTTTAGATTGGGTATTAGGAAAAAGTTATTCACAGAAAGGGTTGTCAGGCATTGGAACAGGCTGCCCAGCGCAGTGGTGGAGTCACCATCCTTGGAGGGGTTTAAAAGATGTAGATGTAGCACTTAGGGACATGGTTTAGAGGTGGACTTGGCAGTGTTTGGATAATGGTTGGACTCAATGACCTTAAAGGTCTTTTCCAACCTAAACAATTCCATAATTCTATGATCCTCCTTTATCTCCTATATATTCTTTCCATTCCTCGTTTTTTATACCTGACTTCTGCGTACTTGTTCTCTAATATTGGATTCAGTTCCTTGCTTAGCCTCTCTGCTCTCTGAAGAGGTGGGATTCCTTAGATTCCCTAGTGCTGGCCAAATCGGGATCAGATATTTTTCCCTGTTTCCTGAACTGCCTGCCTTGCTTGAGGCCCTAGCGCTACTAATGTCCCACTGGTACCTCTCTGTTTGTCAGGACTTTCTGTTACATTTCTGATTGTTGATAAACAAAAGCAAGTTCAAGAGAGGGTCACCAAGATGATCAGGGGCTGAGGCACTTAGTCTGTGAGGAGAGGCTGAGAGAACAAGAGAGGGTCACGTAACAGCAGCCTCCCAGTGACTACAGAGAGGTCATGAAGGGGATAGAGTCAGGCTCTTCACTATAGTACATGGTGGCGTACCAAGAGGCTGCAGGCATAAATTGACACAAGAGATGTTCAGACTGGGATATAAGGAGAAATTTTGCACCCCAAGGACAGTCGAGCAGTGGAACAAGGGCCCAGAAGCGTCCTTGGTAGGGACCTCAGAGGGAATCTCAGTAGTTTTCAAGATCCAGCTGCATAAGGCCCTCAGAAACCTATTCTGACCTCATTTCAAACAGGAGGTTGGACTAGAAACCTCCTGAGTCCCGTTCTAACCTTAGTTATCCCATGATCCTATGATATCTTGTGCGATCTGCTCTGATGAACCTGCTTTAGCAGGTGGGTTGGACTAGATGGTCTCCAGAGGTCCCTTCCAACCCCAACCATTCTGTGATAACCTCCTTCAGTGACTAGCTCTTTAGTCAGAATAACAAAACCTGACATTTTCTTAGCTCTAGCAGTTCTTAATTGACGATCAGTTTAACTGTAGGATAATCATGGCAGAATGGCAGCTAGGTGTACATAACACAAAAATACCTCCAGTGAGACCAACTGAAGCCACAGTGAAAAGTATCTTAAATATATAGCTTCTTCGCAAAACAACCAACCAATTTTGTGACACAGTTTTAAGCTGGAAAAAGTGTGGGCTTAGACTTACAAACCCTCCCATAAGGACAAGATATTGCCTATCTCCCACATTTCTCCCAAAGGCCTGTTCATTTAAGATATTGTAGATGAAATGAAAGTTCAGTTTCTTCTTCTACCAGAAGCAAAGCCATGCCTCTGGAAAACATGCTCATCAAGATGTAATCTAACATTGAATAGTGTGTTTGAGGGAAAATTTTAATTGGCTTGAAGCATGAAACATTGCATGAAACTTTTCTAGTCACCAAAATTGGATGTATTTCCACCTCATAATGAGCTTAATTATCAGTTTACAGTTTCACTACAGCTCTATTGACAGCTTGCACAAAGGAGAGGATGTCACTTGGCACCTTCTTACACTCCTAGCCTGCTGCATTGGAAAACTAGAATAAAAAATTAAAAAAACCCAAAGCACAGCTCTGCTGATTCTGGGCTAGTTCCCAGATAGCTCAGTCAGAAGAAAAGACTGTCTCCAAACTTCTCGACCTGTTGCTGCCTTCTCTCCACCTCCTTCTGCTTTGCTCTTGCTACAAACACAGATTCTCTGACTCAGTGAATAGTTGAACGAAATAGAACATTCTTCCAAAATAAAAACACACCCAAATAATTTGCTGACATCTGGAATTATGGTCATATGGGAAATGTTTAGCTTTCCTCAAAAATTGGGGTCTTTTTCAGGTTTCCTTTTGGTAAGGATTGACTCGTATTTTTTTCCATGGACCAAGCCAAACAGATAAACTCTTTGCATGGCCCTAATCCAAACCTTTTATTTGAAATCACTTCCAATCATTTTCATTTTGGACTTTTCTGAAGCAAAAATCTGTTCTGAATTTTAAAGCAAGGGCAGGAATATTCAGACATTTGAGAATATTAAAAAAAAAAAAAAAAAAAAGCGCACAAGATAGATGAGAACAGTGCCCATCTGTAACTTGCCTTCCTTCCAAGGGAATGACATTTTTCAATAAATACATTTTGATAAATGCAATGTAGGCAGATCACCTAAAGCTTTGGTAAATTTTCATGGGTTTTTTTTGGCAGAATCACTCAGATAATTTAGTTTGGAAAGGACCTCGGGAGGTCATCTGTTCCAACCCCTACACAAAATAGGGCCAGTTTGAGAAGGTTGCTCAGGGCTTTGTCCAATTGGCTTTTGAGTATCTCCAAGGACAGTGACTGTAAAACCTCTCTGAGACTCTGTTCCACTATTTGACCATGCTCTTGGTGGGAAAAAAAAAAAAAAAAAAAAAAACACACAAAGAAACAAAAAAGAGATCCTGATACATACATAATCAGATACATAATCAGAACTCCTCATGTTTCATCTCACGGCCATTCGCTTTGATAATTTCATTGTGCATCTCTGATAAAAGTTCACTCTGTCTTCCCTACACCCTTTCTGAACACATATTTGTACATTGATGCTCCCCGCTCATCTGCTAAGCTGCTGTGCATACTGTGGTTTGTCTTTCCTCACAAGGGCAGAATAGACTTCTGAGTATATTTTTTTTGTTTTTGTTCATTTTTTTTAAAGAGCAGTGGTCTGTAGTTTTTGTAATTATCTTAGTTCTAATCACTTTTAGATGTGGATTCAAGTTAAAACACTTTTCACTACCTTTCTTAAGTTACGAACAATCACAGCTTCCTAACACAATCCACTTCTATCTCTGACCTTCACAGAGAGAAGCTCTGAACTTAGTTCTTCTATTTATTTCAGAGGGGTCCTCATCAATTCTGACTTGAAATGCTTTGAAATCAAAGGATGGGAATAAAATGCTCCTTTCTGTGACAGTCATTCCATTACAAATTCTTTACAGCTTAAAGATACCTTGCTTAGGAACAGAAGAATGTAATTTACTTTGCATGACATCTTATTTAAACCTCTTCATATTATGCTTTTGGATCTTCCTGATCACTGAAGTCCTAATGATTCCCTGATTCCCTCTGCATGTATCCAAAGACATCATTCTTTTCTTTTTGGACAAAGGAAATCAGACTTACAACAGTATCAGTTTGAACAGTCAGCCTGCATATTAGAAACAATTCTTTAAAGCCAAACTTGCATCTTAGTGGGTATGTAAATAAAAATCTGTCGTAGGCAAACAATTTTGTCCTATGCAGGAAAAATACTGTCTTCATGAGTGTGAGGTCAATGGATTCTCACAGTGCTGCTATTTTACAAGCTAGGTTTAGTTAAGACCCAAAATTCCCCCTGGTTAGAATTATGGGTTGCCTATATTTTACTTATCTTCAGTCTTTAGCTGTTTACCATCCAGTCTATGCTGTTTACGTCTCTCGTCAATGGCAGTAGGTAGGGTAGCTCATTCAAATAAGATAATTCCCCTAGTATGAGATTAATCACCTTCAACACATTCACACTGACTATGGACAGAGCCAAAATGGACTAATTTAGCGCAGATACTGTTATGGGAGATTCTGCCTTCTATCCATGTTATCCCTGTTAATGAGGATGTGCCTGGCTTTGCCTATTGCTTGAATCCAGTTTTGAGTCCATGGGTGCTATCAGAATTTTAAAATAAGAGCAAGCCATGACAGTCTAATTATGAAACCCTTGGCATAGTATCTGGAGTTTTGAGGTACAACCTTCCCTCCCTTCTCCCCTTGGGATGCCAAAGTCTGTTGACGGGCAGCTTTAGAGAGTCCTGCACACTCTCTCTCACTTCCCCAACCAGCTTATTGAAATAAACAAAGTCCCTATTTGAAAGCAGATGTGATCTGTTTCACCATGCAGAAATCATTCAGGCATTTTCCATACATAGCTACAAAACTTGTCAATGTATGTATATAGATTGTTATATTGATAATAAACATGCGTTTGAACTTGAGGCCCCCAGCCTGCAGTGTTGGTAGCTGCTCCCAGAGATCAAACATCTTCTCTTGACAGGGTGCTTTATCTGGAAAGCAAGGCAACAGACTTTTTTTCTGAAAGCATGGGTAGAAATACAAAGATAATAGTTACTTTCAAGGAAAGATGGTCATACAGGTGAACTCAATCAGCTTGCATATGGTTACATAGACAATGCCCTCAGACATATGGTGTGAACTGAGGAGCTGTCATATGCAGGGACAGGAGTTGGACTCGATCATCCTTGTGGGTCCCTTCCAGCTCAGGACATTCTGTCATTCTATGATTCTACGTCTTGAAAAATTAAAAACAGCTCTGCAAGTAAGGACTAAAAGGGTGAATGTGTATGGCTCTTCCTCCTCCAGAAACCATTGGAGACCAGACTAGAGCTGTATCTAAACTAATATCCAAGCAAAGTGGATGCAAAGACTTGAGAAGAGTCTTGGCCTCACACCAAATGGACCATAAAGCAAGGACAACTGCCATACGAGTGCCAGAAGGTTCCCACAATGGCAGATTGACAGGGTCAGCAAAATCTGTCCTGTGCTCTTCTCCCAAGGTCCATTCTCAGCTGAGAGGTTTATGTTACCAGGAAGTAAATGAGCTCCCAAGATAATCCTATGGGGAGATTGGGTCCATTCTTCCTGACTGAGCCACTGAGGTAATACAGACAACAGGTCACCCCAGCCACAGGAAGGAAGAGGAAGAACTCCAGAGATTCACTTTGCTCCTCTTCCCTGCATCAGCAAGGGTGGAAACAGACACAAACCCAACTGGTCACACCAGGGATCAAGGCCACAAATATCCAATACTGGAGTATGGTATCTACTCGAAGTCTCTGGAAAAGGAGAGTCTGTCACTACCACTGAAATTGTCCATTTTACTGAGAGGTTTTGAGCAAACCCTTCATGTAGACACAGATCTGAAGCTCTAAACTTCATATGCACCACAGAAGAAATGAAAATCAGGTATCATCATAAAACTTTTAAATCAAGTTCCCTAAAGAGGTTAAATATTTAGAATAAGAAACAAAATAACCAATCACATGAATTTCTCAGAGAACAGCACCTGAAGAGTAGCAAAAATTTCAACAATTTCGTCAGCAGGACTGATAATATTGAGACAGGTTGACCCAAAGCTTAGGAACTGACAACAGTACAGTGGGATTGAGTGCACCCTCAGCAAGTTTGCTGATGAACCGTGTGGTGCGGTTGACACACCGGAGGGAAGGGATGTCATCCAGCGGGACTATGACAGGCTGGAGAGGTGGACCTGTGCGAACGTCATGAAGTTCAACAAGGCCAAGTGCAAGGTCTTGCACGAGTCAGGGCAATCTCAAACACAAATACAGGCTGGGTGGAGAATGGATTGAGAGCAGCCCTGAGGAGAAGGACGTGGAGGTGTTGGTTGGTGAGAAGCTCAACATGAGCTGGCAACACATGACTGCAGCCCAGAATGCCAACTGTATTCCAGACTGCATCAAAAGACGTGTGGCCAGAAGGTCGAGGGAGGTGATTCTGCCCCTCTGCTCTGCTCACCTGAGACCCACCTGCAGTTCTGCATCCAGCTCTGGGACCCCTGACATAAAGACACAGAGCTGTTGGAGCAAGTCCAGAGGAGGCCACAAAGATGATCGGAGGGCTGGAACACCTTTCTTGTGAAGAGAGACTGAGAGGGTTGGGGTTGTTCAGTCTGGAGAAAAGAAGACTGCATGGAGACCTTACAGCAGCCTTCCAGTATCTGAAAGGGACCTACAAGAAAGCTGGAGAGGGACTTCTTACAAGGGCATGTAGTAATACGACAAAGGTTAATGATTTTAAACTGAAAGAGTGGAGATTTAGATGAGATAGAAGGAAGAAATTTTTCACCACGAGGGTGGTGAGGTGCTGGAACAGGCTGCCCAGAGAAGCTGTGGATGCCCCATCCCTGGGAGTGTTCAAGGCCAGGCTGGATGAGGTTTTGAGCAACCTGGTCTAGTGGAGGGTGTCCCTGCCCATGGCAGGGGGGTTGGACTGGATGTTCTTTAAGACACCTTCTAACCCAAACTATTCCGTGACTGATTCTATATTGCTTAAAAGCTTCATGGAGAGGTGGTATTTTTTCTGTAATTTTATTATGGATGAACTAAACAACAGAAGTTTCTCTGGTGTTAATGCACTGCATGAGAGCTCTCAGGGTTTCGGTTGTCTGCTTGGGCTCATTTGAGACATCCTGTGAGACCTGGAGCAACTCACCTGAGCTATCTGTTTTTAATGTGTAGATGTTACAGCCTTTTCTCATTCAGGACTGCAGGGACTAAGTCCAGATATCCTGTCCTGGGGATGGTATGCATAACTGACTAGGTAAAATTATTGCAAATTGTTCACCTGAAATCTCAAGCAGATAATAGTATATAATATTTGCAAATAATCAGGTTTTATTTCCAAAGTGGAGGTAGACTTGAGTTAATTTTTGTTTCTTATGCTGCTATATTTATACAGCTTGTACCTTTTTTCTCTTTATTTCCCCATAGGGCACACACATAAAACATTTACATTAAACCGAAAAAATCTGTGGTTGCTTTATTAACATCAAATTCACTTCCACAGAATCCACTTAATTAAAACTCTGCCCGGAAGACTGCTTCACAATTCATGGACATCTCAACCATCCTTTAAGCAGGATAAAAAGCAGTGAAACAGCAATATTTTTAAGTATATTGCAAATATGTAGGTATTGGTAGTAATTCAAGCTTTCTTGCTAATAACATGGGTCCAAAACTACTGCCTCTGTGGGAGCCATTACTATTCAAATAACATTGTGCAGTGTAATTCATTTTGAATTGCTATTGTACCAGGAATTATTTCAATTTCAATTCTGTTCGTGCTGCAAACTTGGCACTTCAGTTAGGTTATGTGCATAAAAGCGACAGTACATATGTAAAAGAAATGGGAAGATTTTCAAATGAATAGTGCATTAGCCTCACCAGCTGTAATAGGAAGAGAGTCAGCTCTGAGATCAACATGGGTTGGAGCCAGAGAGCATAGAGTGCTCTCAAAGAAATCATTAAATGACCTTCCTGTCCAGACAGTGTCTCTGCATTGACCAGGTGTCCCTGAAATTTTAACAAGAGAACTGTTTCAAAATAAGTCCTTAAGTTAGTGACAAAAGACATCTCCTGTTTTCCATAATGAAGGAAAGACTGAGCACTACCAGTCTGCACCCCTTTTAATGTGACCATTTTAAGAAAATCATATAAAAATATGCAAAAATAGTTGCCACTGCTAGTTTTTGCAAACATGAATTCCCATTAAATATGCTTTGAGCTGTTGCCCCAGTCCCCCTGCAGTCAGTACAAATTCTCCTGGCAGCTGGATGAAAACCCAGGTCACGGCTAGCACATAAAAACAACTGTAGCACAACAGTTCTAGTTGGTCTTCAAGGCACTAAAACATTACAGGGGAAGAAGGAGAGGAAGAGGTGACCCAAGGGTAAAGAAAAGTGGTTCATATTAGGCCTAATTCTGTGTTACCTGAGAGCTGTCTTGATGCTAGACATGAGAAAATGTACCTTCCTGGACTAGTTATAACGCTTCAGAAAGTGCAAAAGCAGTGGTTTGGATGGCAGAAAGCTTTATATATATCCAAATATATATACATAAAGCTGTCGAGGGTTAAGATTGCGGGGTGACAATAAAACCCTGGCAGATGTATTGTTAACCTCCTCTCCCCCCCCCACTTCCCCCGTTTTGCCCCTCCCTCTCCCCCCTTCCCACTCAGCACAGGCGATCGGGAGGGAAAGAAGAACAGAGAGAAGAGAGTTGGAAAAAATTAAAGATGTTTTACTAATGCTACTAATAAGAATAGAGAAAATAATACAAAATATACAAAACCAATCTTGAAAGTCTCAGCAACTGCAGAGCCGGCACCCAAAGTCCTGGATTAGACTCTGCAGCCAACCGGAGCTGGAGTCAGTCTCTCACTAGGCCTCTGTTCTCAGGGACGACCAGCAAGATCCTCTCCTAAGGTCGGCCATAAGCAGAAGGGAAAAAGGGACGAGATCCTTGTGATCTCCCACTTTTATATGAAGTATTCATGTGAATGGAATGTTATACACAGTTGGTCAGTTTCTTAGTCACTTGTTTCTCGTCGCCCCTCTCGCGAGATGTCCATCCATGCTTATCAATAAGTTTGCATTCCATTGCTAGGTTTACCAAAACATGGGTCTGGTTCTCCAGGAAAATGCAGTTAATATGAAGGCTTTAGCTGACAGGCAAAATTCACTGAAAGAGAAACTTGTTTTTTAACAAAACCAGGACAAAAGCAAAAGACCCTTGGCTCCCTGTGAGCTTTCTACTCTGGAATAAGCTTGTTTGAATAATCTTAATAAATAAATAAAATCAATATAATGGACTTTCACTTTGGTTAAACAACAGGTAGTCCTGGTTAGAGGGAAAAAATCAAACAGATGTGGATACATATTGCCCCGTATATAGTGGCAGTCATGCTGCACCCTCAGCAACAGTTACTATCAGGTAATGCTTTTCCAAGTGTTAAAAACACAAAAACAGGGCTGTGATGTTAAGTTTCATCACATTCCAAGTGTCTTAGGAAGGACCGCTTCTATATTGGTAGAAATTCCCATTGGAGAAGAGCACTTCAGGTATTTTCCCCAAATAAAGTGCTTGAACTTTCACTTAGTGAGTTTTATGACTGTGGGAATAAGACATGACTTTAACCAGGATCGGGATGAACATTGCCTTGTGCTGGCACTCAGTACATCCTCAGGCAATGCAGTGTGAAATCAGTACATATGAACTCAAGTATAGTTGCATTTGTATCGTCCAGGGGCTAATTTATACTTTCTTCTTGTTGTTTTCTTTTTGACTAACGGTCCACAGCAAGCTGCAGGGAAGAAATTCAAAGCAACAGCAGGATGGTCATCTTCAGATGAATTTTAATGGTTCACACTGAAATTCTGCTGTCAATATATCTTTACCTGCAGGCTTTTACATTAAAATATGGTTTTTGCAGAGATGCAAAAGTAATACTCACTAATAAGTAGACCACCAGATGTCCTTCACAGCTAGGTCTGTACTTGACATATATCCACAGCACAGTTTGCCATTAGCCCATGTGCCAGACCCAGCTGACTGTTGAAATGTCTCTTTTTGGGTAAGTAGCAACACAGAGTGAGACACCGGGGAGCCAGGCTGTCACCCAGAGCCCCCAGGAGACCACAGCAGCAGCCACACTTGCTACTCTGGCCTGTCCTCTTCATCTGAAACACCCTTAGGACCCAAAGGGCAGAGCCTAGGACATTTGAATGCAAGAAACTTAAAGAGATCAGCATTAAAAAATGGTTGAGATGTGGCGATGTTGTGAAGCACTGGAACAGGCTCCCCAGGGCAGTGGTGGAGTCACCATCCCTGGAGGTGTTTAAAAGACATACAGACAAGGTTCTTAGGGACATGATTTAGTGCTAGAGTTAGGTTATGGTTGGACTTGATGGTCTTAAGGGTCTCTTCCAAGCAAAATGATTCTATGATTCTATGTGGGGTTTTTGCCCTGTATGACCAAGAAGCCAAGCATTCCCAAACTGGAATGCAGTCTCCAGCAAGGAGCTTGGAATAAATGTCAGACTCTACTTGGCTGCTTTTCTTGTGGCTACGAGGAACCATCAGTTGGTCTGGGAGGGACCATTCTGCAGGTGTCTGCATCACTTCAATACCCATTTATCTTAATACATTAAAAAATTAACATATCGACCAAAAATTAATGTCCTCATGTTCATCCACTAGGTATGTTTAAATTTACTCTTTTAATTCTTTCTTCTATTTTCCACCACATAAAATCAGGGTGTGAAAAATGCCTTTACTGGAAGAGAAACATGGTCAAATTTCCTGTGCTTAACTTGTAGGAGAGTCTAATGCAAGCTTTGAATCTCAGTCATTTCTATGAATAGCTGCAAAATTGTCATAAAAACTGTCCCAAGGCAGTAAGGTTGCATGGTAATGGTAGTATTAGTCTGCACTTGTTTGAAAAGGGCTGTCAGCAGCACTTTGACATTGCATAGTCAGAAGTGGACCAGTATTCCAAATGAAATACTTTCAAGATCGTGTTTGCTCATCTTTTTACCGATTCTTTCTTCCTTCCCCTGGCAATCAGCAATTTTCTTCCCTTTTGCCCTTGTACCTCAACTGTGGAAATCCTCCAAACTTCCTACCTGGAAACGTGAGGGTGTCAAGGTCTGCACAGAGACAGATGGAAGACCATTCATATTCAATGTCAGGCTTCTGCTTTTATTCACTAACACAGGTTTTCCCATTTGCTTCTAACACAGCAAGGTAATGACATGAAAAATAATATTCCCTTCCAAAGTTAACAAGCTGGATATGCATCTATTATTCTTCTATTGTTCTACCATTCTTTTAGCCCTTCTTTTTGCAGAACCTCATTTTGGAACATCCAAAACTTGACAGCACCCTATTCATGACATATAAAGGTCAACGTTTCTAGAAGTAATTATATTCCAAATAAAAAATGCTAAAGTCAAAAAGCCCTAACTTTCCTTTAAGTAAATGTCTTACCTACATGTTTAGCAGTGAATCACTGAACTCGGTTTCTTTCAATATATTTGGCAATAAATTGTGGGTTCAGCCTCTGTGTGTCTGACAAACCTTCTTCTGTCCGAGAGGAGATTCTCCCAGCTGACAGTAATTCACTTCTTTAGCCCCAGAAGTCCATGATTCAGCCCTCAGAAGACAAAAATTGCCTCCTCAGACAATGAATGCTCAGTTCTAAATTTGAACTGCTCTGGGTCTCTATTGTTTGAAAGAGCTTCACGAACCAGGATGAAGTTTGTAATCCTTTGCTCAGTCAGGGCTCTGTGTCTGTTCCCTGGCTAATCTGTGTCATTCACAGCTAATAGTTTAGGAATATGGTCAAGTCCGGGAGCTTTGTTAGTCAAGATGCAGTCACCAATAATAGTGATGCCAACTGACATCTGCACATTCAACATGTATTATAAATCTGCTGTTATCTTAAACGTGCCATGGTGACCTTTCTTCATGTCAGTTCTTAACTAGTCACCAAACCACTTCCTTTTCATCAGGGATTAGTTCAATAGACAATTCAAGTAAGCTTCAAATCTCAAACTTTATCCACTTTTTACTTACAAAGAGCAAAATAATATTGCAAATTCTTTTTAGTTGGAAAAATCTCATTTTGGAGTTATAAGTCACAAATGATTTCACAGTTTTTGTTCAAACTTTATAAAGAAAATTCACCTTCAGGCACCACTTAATCACAGGGACGTTGCACTCAAAAAGGAAGAGAATTTTTTGAAACATATCTGTTTGAATGTAATAGAGGCACCACTGGTGCAGGTTGATAGACATTGTTACAGAATTTCATTAAGCCAAGGTCTCAAGCATAATATTTCATAAGGAGCCTGAATTTGTTGCAAAATCAGTAGTTATCTTTTGTGTAATACATTCAACTTTTCACAGAGAAACAGACATAGAATAGAATTACTACAAAGTTCCTTTAAATCTTACCAGGAAGAGAACCTGTTCCTTAGGAATCATGCCCCAAAGACAGTGCACAGAGCATAAAGAATGGTAGAGTTAAATCAAAGGCGAAAAAAAGTCACAATTTTCCCAATTATTAAAAGAGATAAACAGTACTTTTTTACCTTGCCTGACTACCAGTTATACCAAATATCAAGCTTTCCAGTTTCCTTAGGCTAAAGAAGGAATCAGTGTTAAATAACGGTATCCAGGGAAACAAAACAACCTAGACACGACATTAATTCCCTGATGTTTCTGGAGGTAATGTCCAAGCTCCCAGCATGGTGACCAGAGACCTTAAGCCAGCTGACCCCTCCGAAAGAAAATTGTGAGTAATTGTACACCAGCCCACAAAGTTTTCATTCAGGAAGAAAATAAAAGATTGAAAGTGCTAAAACACACAGTCTAAGAGAACCTGTTGTTTAATAATACATGAAGATGAACCTCTTAAGGATAGTTTAATTTCCCCTAGTTTTAGCTGTCTAAAATTCAGGTACAAGCCTAAAGAAGGATTTCTTTATTGACAGAGGAGAAAGGTCAGTGCTTTGGTAGGCAATTTAACCCATCCCAAGTTTGTTGTCATCAGAACTCTTCCAGAGTGGAATTCACTGCCAACACAGTGGGATTTGGATTATATGTCCAAGCAGGATGGTACAAAGGACTACAGTTTTTCAAAACTGCTCTGAAGACAGATTATTGAACAGCATCTTTTCTAAATGAACGTCAGATTTTAAAAAATTTCCATTAAAAATTCAAAAAAATGTGATATTTAACAAAAGTGGAATGGGAAAGGAATTAGAAAGGAAATAAAATGTTCACAAGTTTTTGATCATTTGTGTTCAGTTCAGTTCAAACGCTGAGTAAAAGCAGACAGGATGTCTCTCCAGTTCAGTCAGAAACACAGGATTGGGATCCAACCATCTCTAATCACGAACACAATGTAAAAGCTATCCAGTCCCAAAGGACCTGCAGAGCATCCTCACCAACCTGTTTGCCTCTGCATTCCCATATACAAGAGACCACCAGAAACTTCAGATCTATCAAGACAAGTGCAATTATACTCGCTGTGTTGTGGTGCTGTCAGACGTTTAAGGGCAGGTGTGGATAATTGAGAGGAACGTCTCTAATGGACAGGGCAGGGAAGCAGAAGTCGCTTATCCTGGGCTTCATTCCTTATTCTGGCACTGATATGCTAAATCACTTTTCTTTCAAAGCCTTTGTTCCCTTTCATAAAATGAATATAGATACATCACCACCGCTCAGCAATGCCTCACAGGGGTATTTTTTGTGAGTTGCAATTAAGCGATGTCTGCAAAGTATATTGTGATAATACCAAGGAAGCTGATATATGAAAGCAAAACACCTCTGTGAAGCACCAGGCAGCCAAAAATTGAATGGTTTATAGATGTATCAAAAACAGGTCTTAAAAACTGAAATGTCTGTTGTCCGAAAGATAATTCATGTTTCACAGTTTATCTCCAGTCATTTTCACTTTATCCTGTGAAAAAGATTTTGAATGCAAGAGAAATATATTATACACACATCGCTCTAAAGTAATCTGCAACCAGGCATCAGGGTTCATCTAATTTGTTAAGAAAACTATTTGCTACCTATTGGTGTGAAAATCATGTTTACTGCTTGTATTGCCTGAGGCAAAACACAGAGATTCAAAGTTAATTTTCTTTCATAAATAAAATATCACAAAAATCTTCACTGTGCTGTACTTTGAGCACAGGCTTGAGTGTTGGTGTACGGATGCCATCTACTGATGGCATTTGCCATCATTCTCTGCCAAATATCCCTGCAATCCAGTTAAGTGACTGTGTATATGTTTCAGAATGCTGAATACATTATGTCTAATGTATCTTCTTTTTTTTACTTTCTGGGATACAGTGTACAAAGCTATTTTTCTCTGTCTTCAAATAGTATCGCTGCTATCAAATATGTGGTACTTAAGGAAGCACAACCTCTCCCACTCAGCAATGTACTAATGCAGACAAAGAAACCTGAATAATAACTGTACCACAAAAAGAAACAAACACATGAACGCTTCAGAAGATTAATACGTAAGGCCATTATATTAAAGAGCAGCTCAGTAAATTGTATTTATGAACGCAGGCATTGTGATTTATAAGGCATGAAACTGAGCCCTGATTTCAATTCCCCATTATGATGCACACTGTGTTTACATAGGCTGGGAATCAGCAAAGCTCTTGAACATTTGGATAATTTTAAGGAGTCAATAATTCCATTTATTTGAACCACACTACTCACCAGCTAAAAGCAAAATGCGTATTTTCAGGCTAGGCTCTGAGTAATTGGAACTTTATATAATAAGGCAGAATAGTTCCTTTTAATGCCAAACTACTAAGCAACAGTCATGGAACAAGTTGTTCTAGGAGATTATCCCCCCCAAAAATAGTCTTTTATACCTTTTAAATGGGAAAATTTATTTCTCATTACAGCATATAAGGGAAATTCGTTTGCAACCACCATAGGACAGGGATGTCTACCATGGTCCTCTTCTTTGGGGTGGTTCAATCTGCTGTATGACACCAGATCCTAATGTGAGGAGAGCCTTGAGACCATAGGAACATGTCTGTGCCCTCAACTTTTGAGTGTAAATATTCAGATATCATGCAGAATAAAAACACCAATGTGTGAAGTGCTAAGTATCTTTGGTAAAATGTCTTCAGCCCTTCAGCGAGAAAAGGGAATCTTAAAACTATCCACATGGCACTCAATCACTGAATCCAATCAAGGTCCTAAGTTCAAAAAGTCTTTTCCTTTTTTCCTTTCTGGTTGAGTGTAACCAAGTAATTCCCTAAAGCGAGACTAACACAGCCTTATCAGTATTGAGCAGAGCTGAAGGAAAAAAAAAAAAAAGAAAGATAAGACGTTGGACCTCAAAAAGAAGAGAAACCCTGAGATCACATAGCACCAAGAAAAATCTGAGATGTACAAAAACTCAGGCTGATTTATAAAGAGTAAGTCTTTGTCTGATGAACCCACCTGCACTTTTTCAAGGATGTAACAGAGAGCAGACAAGGATAACATGCTCGAGGTAATCTAATTTGATTAGAGAGTCATTTGATGAAGAACTACACAGTAGGATGGTTAAGTACAGAAAATCCCTCACATTGTCCTTGAATGTTTGGAGGACAGTAGGCATATTTTAACATAGGGTTATGGTCCATGGGGGAAGGAAATTGCAAATGAAACCCTGTAGGGCCACTGTAGGCTTAAACCTGCTTCCAGATAAATCAACAGAAAAATGCAATTAGAGAAAAAGTTAAATCTCTTAAAGGAAATTTAATCTGTGCAGGACAGAAGTCCACAACTGTGACTCTGAACCAGCTAATACTTAGACAATTGCATTCACATACCTGTTCTAAAAGACAAGAGAAATATATCTGAATTGCAAACGTATTCTGAATTTCAACATGTTCAAAAGTGAATCCATATGGTCCTAAAAGATCTGTACTTTTTCAGAGGAGGTATGTGCTCTGATTTGAACATGAGATAGTCGTGAGACCTGATAATGGAACTTCAACATATTTAGACATTGGTACCATCAATGCAGAAAGAAAAGCTATTTGAATGATCAAAAAAAAAAGTGTTTCTCAAAGTGCTGAATGGATATATTGCAGTGTGAAAAATAATAGAAAAATAGGTATTTACTTAAAAAATTGACCTGTAGAAATGGTATTTACAGAACTGCCAAAATATTAACAGCTGAAGTGAAAGACAATTAAATAGCAGCTTCTGAAATAATACTAGAGTCAAACTCAAGAAGTAATTAGACAAAAGGTTATCAAATTTTGTTCACAATGGAGACAGAACACTTCCCACAATGTAAGCACCGATGATAATGAACAAGTTATTCACAAATTTGGAAAAAATGTGGGTTTTCAGATCTCATGTGGGTCTGTCAGCTGAAATGGTGTTCACTTATCGTTATAGTACGACAATGCTTAATATATGAGTCTCCTAAGCCATAGTAAAGATTTCTTGGCCCTTACTTTCCCATTATGAGTCTAATCGGCAAATGTGAGAAAGAGGGATAAAATAATTCTTCTGATTTCCTCAGGTGTGGTTCATTGGTAAATAGGAACTCAAAGTGAAAAGCAGGTTCTTCCATATTTTTGAAAGGCGATTTCTTACGAGGGCTAATTGGACCAATTCTGACAAAACAGATTTTCCTCAAAATGGACTGTTGCATCAGTCTAATTCACAGCAATTTTACTGATGCTTCCTGTAGTTCCATTGACTGGATTCCAAACTGTAGCAAAATGAAACTTTGGGATTTTTGAACTCACAAAACAGAATCTTTTTCCAACACTCTAGAACAAAAAAAATATTTTAAGCCAGTCAACTCCATGATCAAAAAAATCCACAAATAATTCTTTGTTTCGGTATAAACATTTGCACTATCCCACACATAGCCAGTTGCCAATATGAAATACTTCCTTTCTAGTTATTATCAAAGCATTTTAAAATTAAAACTGGTGCATCCTACTCTATATCAGATGCCGTTCTCACTGCAGCAGAGGCTCTTGCCAAATCGTCCATGTGAAATACCAACTTACAGCTTTTTGTTTCTTTTGAGAATGTTTCTTCTGAGACTTAAACATCTGCTTGTCTTTCTGAAGGTCACTGGCATAGTCAGGCAGGTAGATCTGTATTCTTTCACACTAATGTTATGGTCAGCTGGCTAGGGTGAGCTCCTTCCTCATTTTCTCCATTTTCTAGTTAGAAGCAGGTGTCTTCCAAACCTTATTCTCTGAGCAGTGCATCAGAAAAAGTCAAGGAACATTGGCATGGTTTTGTTTTAATGCACCTATTGCTTTACCTGAAAAAAATAAAGCACATTGGATGGCAGGTAAGAGTAGCTGGTTTAAAAGAGCTTGTAAACATTCTGCAGTCTAATCACTGCAAAGCTTTTGTCTTTGCCAAATATTTCATTAAGCATTTTTAACAGGCCTGTTTTGCTTGTCCTGCATAAATAAAGTGGTATTTTATGTGCTGCTTTAAGTAATGGGGCATATATATTCTGTAACTAGATAGAGTTCCCTTGGGGAAATACCAGGTAGCTTCATAGTAATCACATTTCCCTTAGAGTACTTGGTAATTACTAATTATTCTTAATGAGATCAAAAGTAATTGCTATGTAACCTTCAACCATGGTTTAGACATTGAGAAATAATGTATGTCATCATAATTTACTCTTTAATTGCAACTACCTTGCTATTGCATGCTGCATTTTACTATGTTGCTGTATGTTTGGTAGTTACCAAGCAAATAAAAAGTCATCTGGTCGTATTTATAGCCTAGATCACTTCCTTCTATGTAAGCAGTTGCAAGAGAGATGAAGTTCACCATCAGATTCCATGTTAGAAGAGCATTTGCAATTGTGATTCTGCTGCATCCCATTGAACAGATGAGATTTGCAGGCTAGAACAAGCAGGGCACGAGGCCACCAGCTACTTCTGCTCAAGGACCTGCAGGGGACAGTCTACATTACAGATCTATTATGGAGGCACCCCAAAAGTCAATTCAGGCACTCAACAGGCTCTGGACAGAGTTTATTTTAACCAGAGCTGTTGAACAGAAACCAATTACAAAAGAGGTTTATCCAAAATTATTCAGCATTCCAATAACATTACACAACACAGGTTCAGACACTAGTTAGGAGTTAAATTACTACACAACCAGCTCAGATCTCTAGGGGATCAGATTCCAAAACTCTAGAGTGATGATTCAAAATGCACATCTTCCCACTCTATGGCAAAGTGAGGCTCCTCAAAGTTACCCAGATCACTTACCAGGTCAGTAAGTTGTCTCAGTCCTCATGGAATGTGCCTTAGGTGGTCAGACTAAGGACAAAGAGTCTTTGGCTGCTCCAAGGAAGACCAGCTCAAAAGGGGTTTTGGATAGGCTCTATTTATTCCCTAGTTGAATCTGAATCATTTATGGTAGATGTCCAGAAACTTCTCTCAACCAAGGCATCTCATTGGTCAAAGACCCTCTCTGCCTGCCAAGGGGTGTATGCATGACCATAGTGGTCCTTGAGCCTGGAAGCTTCTGTTGGTCTGGGGGGGCAGAGAGTGCATCTGCCTTCAGATATGACCCAGGTACCCCTGGTGCAATGGGAAACTGCTGGTGTCTCTAGTGGGAATTGTATGAGAACCTACATTTTCTTGTTTCAACCAGTAACTTAATTGGCAAAAGGATACATGTTATTGTAGTGTTTCATTTGATTTCTTATGGCCCAGATATATTTATGATCTGAGTTTGCAGCGTAGACATGTACAATATCTTGACAATATAGTCTTCTGCATGCTGCTTATTCTACTGAAAGTTTTCTCAAAGCTTTGAAAACTGGCCCTCTTGATTGTTTTAAAATGCCTTTGATGCTTCATCTGGACCTTTAATCCCTCTTTCTTCTCAGCTGTCTCTAATGTACTCCATTCCTCGCATCCCTTCACATCAAATTATTATTTTTTTTTTAATTCCAGTCCTTCCATAATTTATACTTAACACATCTACTGAATCTGTGGTATATCAGAAGGTCAGCTCTCTTACCTTTGCTGGCCAAAGGTCTCAGCCACACATCTTCCTCTTCTCTTTCATCCTTTTTCCTTCTGTCACAACTAACAAGTATAAAATAATCTTTCCATCAAAACCAGAAAAGTCACCATAGTGCTTACATTCAAAGCAAGCCAATAGCTCATACAGTGATACTAGAAATTAAATAAGCTGCTTCTAAAATTTTGCCCAATCTGTTTCTGTTTTATTTTCCTTTGCCCAATGAAAGTGGGGTGTATTTTTTACCTCATCTGCCTGTTATGGATTATATTTTAGACTTGAAGCTCTCTGGAGAAAGAGTTGTCATTTATGATATGCCTCTATGGGTCAATACAACCTTGATGACAACAAAACCTAACCCAACTGTAGATTTTCCACAGCCTTGCATTGATGATTTGGTAATTCTTATCATTATCAGACAATATCATTGTCATCCACAAGAATACAACAAAAGACGCTCAGCACAGATCACATAACAAAATAATTTGAGATGTTTTCTTCTTATACTTTTCTTTCATTTTCTCTTCTGAACTCAGTTATCTATTCATTTTCTATAATCTGCTAAATTTCAAGGAGCTGCTTTGATCTATGTATATCTACATATATTTTCCCACTGCTACTGTTTTATTATTAGCTTTATACACTTTCATGTGTCTTTATCTATCAAGTCTAATACCAAAGATGATACTGTATAAACTCTCTAGACAAAATAAATATTAGTCAGTAGGTTCACAAGGAGTCTTCAGGAGAGGAGAACCCTGGGAAAGACAAAATTCTGATTCATCTTCTTCTAAATACATGTTTAAAATAGGTCAGCTGAATTATCTGGAGGTGATTATCTTTCCCAGGGAACTTCAGAGGGAATCAGGAAAATTAATTTAGGCTGGATAGTTAACTTCAGACAGTTATACTGGGGGGGGGTTGGGGAAGGTATTTATTTTACCTGAGAGAAGGTGATATCCCTTAAAAGCCGTATTGGTAAAGACATTATGCTAATGATTAGCTCAGGAAAGATCTCTGTCTCAGAATCTTTAAAAAGGTAGGAAAATGTTGGTTTGGAAAATAGAAATTGCATATTACAGTTTTATGCTGCCAGAATGGGCTTAATAAGTGAGATTTTTGGGTTTTTCATGTGCTGGAGGAATTGTGGTTCAGGCAGTGAGAATCCCAGAGCAGCCCCCAGTCCCATGATGTCCTACAGCAGTCTGGGTCCACTGCATTGCTTTCCACTTGAATGAGCAGTCTTTGTCAGAAATAAGCAGAGTTGCTTATTTTCAGCATAAACCACCTAACAGTAGGACTGGGCAAACAATCTTTGCATGCAAATCAATTTTAGCCAGATTTCATGCAGTAGGGAAATCCCAGCCCATCCAAAGCCTTCACTTTTGTAGTCTCCTGGAGTGTTTTGAATCAGTTTATGGCAGCTTCACGCAATTTTCATGACATTAACTGCTGTAAAGTGAGCTAAAAGCACTACAGAAATGACCGCACCAAATCAGCTGAGGGTAAGAATATAATATTCAGAGGAGTGTTGCAGTCATAAAGAGCCCTGATCTACAGCTGCCCAGCTGCTTCTTTGAGAAAATTACAACCCTCCATAATATCATGTGCGTCAGTGCCTTGTCCCCTTTTGCTGCTGAGGCATGCTGCTTTGATATTAAAAACTACCTTTATTTGAGATCTGCAGAATTAATCAAGGAAAAATTCCTTTACCAGCCTCCTTCTCAGGGAGGAAAACTCTGTGTGTTTCAGCAGCCTTTAGCAAAAGATGAAAATAACCATTTAAGATGTGGGAAGTTGAGCTCTTACCCTCCAGAAGTCTAAACAGGAGGAATAGCTTACTAGGATTTTGTTTCCTTCGCTGTTTCCTTCACTTTCCCTTAGGCTTCTGTCACCTAAAGCAGGGCAAAGATAAGTGGAGTGACCCCTGCTCTCCCCAGGGAAGAGAAAGGGAGAAGGGGAGAAGGAACAGAGATTTACAGGTCTGAAAATCAAAATAGTTTTACTAATAATAGAACTATAGTAAAATATACAAAACCAATATCAAATCTCCCAGATGATCACAGAATTGTGTGCAGCAGGGACTGTGCCACACCAGGCGCTGCAGGGCGGACACCAGGAGGTCCTGGACTGGACTCCGCAGTAGACAGGAACTGGATTCAGGGATGCACGGTCTGCAATCTGGATCAGAATTACAGGCAGGACAGGTAGGGTCATCTTCAGGTGCTGGCCATGAACAAAGAGAGCAAGACCCTCATGATCTCTCACCTTCAAACTATGACATGTAGGGCATGCAATACCTCATCAGTCAATTTGGGTCACCTGTTCTGTTCACCCCTCCATAAATCATGACTTTACTAGCCCTCATCTGTGGAACAAAAAGGATTTACTAATGACCTTGGCTACTATAGAAATAAGTATAAACATCCACCTTTTCTCCAATCCATTTCTACCAGCAGCTCAGTAAAACTGTAAACAGCAGGTGTTATCAGCTCTGGATTAAACACTGTCTGAAAAACACATAGCAAACTTGAGAAAAGTGCAGTTAGGGTTAGAAGGAACATAACTGAAAGGAAATTCACTAAAAGAGAATTGGTCATGTTTAGCCAAAATCAGGACAATTTCCTTGTTGCTAAGTATTTCAAATCAGTGACCTTCTGATAGGAGTAAACTCTGACACCACCACCTACATTTCCATTTTAGACTAACTTAAATGACCATTGGAATTTTAATTTTTTTCTCTATTGAGATGACTTATTTCTCTATTTTGAGACTCTTACATTATATTCATGATGTTAAACTAGGCTCAGTGCAAGGTCCAGAATATGGGTTGGGGCAATCCCCAGTAATAACACAGGCTGGGGGAACAAGGGATTGAGATCTACTGGATGAAAAGTTCAACATGACCCAGCAATGTATACTTGCAACCCAGAAAGCAAACCATATCCTGGGCTGCATCAGAAGAAGTGTGGGCAGCAGGTTGAGGAGGTGATTCTGCCCCTCTGCTCCACTCTGGTGAGACCCCACCTGGAGTCCTGTGTCCAGCTCTGGAGCCCTCAGTGCAGGAAAGACATGGACCTGTTGGAGAGGGGCCAGAGGAGCCACAGGAATGATCAGAGACTGGAACAGCTCTGCTGGGAGGACAGGCTGAGAGAGCTGGGGTTGTTCAGCCTGGAGAAGAGAAGACTCCAGGAAGACCTTATTGTGGCCTTTCAGTGCTTAAAGGGGGCCTATGTGAAAGATGGAGACAGACATTTTAGCAGGGCTTGTTGCAATAGAAGAAGAGGTGATGGCTTTAAACTAAAGAAGCAGAGATTCAGGCCAGACATGAGGAAGAAATTTTTTACACTGAGGGTGGTGAAACCCTGTCCCAGGTTGCCCAGAGAGGTGGTAGATGCCCCATCCCTGGAGACATCCCAGGTCAGGCTGGATGGGGCTCTGAGTAACCTGATCTGGGTGAAGATGTCCCTGCTCATGGCAGGGGTTGGACTGGTCCCTTACAACCCAAACTATTCTATGGTTCTATGATTCTCTGATTTTACTCATTTCTGGCAAGTCCTGTATAAAGTACAAGGGGCTGTTGTTGCACCTCCCTGAAGAAACAGCCGTTTACAGAGTGTTGTATTATTTGATGTCATCATTGCTGCCTTTTATCATTATGCGTTGGCGCCCCTAGTGTCAATCTGTGCACATTTATAGATATACCACAATATAATACATCTTCTGCAATTGGTGTAATTTTGCCCTTTCTCATATTGAAGTATCTAAATCAAAACAGCTGCTTCAGCCCAACACTGTAAAACACTGTGAAATGTAGAAACAGAAATCAGAGAGCTTTCACTGGAATGTTTCATCCGAAACAAGGAACAAATGTATAATGGCATAAGTGTGACTTTTTGTTAGACTTTACTGTTCAGGACAAAAATGTGTTCTTCAAAAGGAAGCAGCATCTCATGCCATTCCCTTCTTCATTCTGCATGTTCACAGTGCTGTGATGTTGATCATTAGCAGAAGGTTCACGATGCTGCAGCAGTGCAGCTGGCTGAGACTTCTTAACAGGAACCTTTGTTTCTGTTAATAAAAGCTTATTATTTCTGGATCGTTTATGCTCCAGTGTCAGTAGCATATATATAGACAACAGTCATTCGCTATATTTCTGTGCTAGAAAGCATGACAAAAGTTGGGACAGAACAGAAAATCAAGGGGCAATTTCTCTGCTTATGGGGATGTATTTTTTGGCTGGTGGACAGAAAATGAACAAGGATCAGCTGATTTTGCTGTTTTTCATGATCTAGACTAGTTGTGCTATGTATTTCAGACAGACCAAATGGTTATTTCTTGGGTTTGGCAGCAAATCCTTGAGGAAGAGAGTCAGGGAACTTGCTCAGGGGGAAGCCTTGGAAGGAATTTAAGAGTAAATCCAAAATTGCTGCTCAGACAAGAGCCTTTCCTTTCCACTCTCTAGTACTGACGTTCTTACTGCTATCACAGCAAATAAATGGTAAACAAGTTGCTTCTACAAAAGAGATGCATGGGAATTAGGATATTTAAATCACCCAGCTGTCCACGGGGACCTCATTAGTACCCACTTTGCCTATGAAAATACCATATTTCAGAAAGCCTTCGTGTCATTACCTCACATGCAATACAAACACTGCTCTGCCATGATGCTACATGAACCCCAGAAAACCTCTTTGCAAACAGACTGGGTTTCTCACACAGCAAGAAAGAGGCTTGAAAAGTGACAGAATAGCTGAAATGGTAGCAAGCAAAACAGAGCCTGATTCCACCCTTTTCTACTTTTTCAAGGGGTCTTTTCTTACAGAGCTGGATGCAGTGACCCCAAAAAAACTCCTTATTCACTTGATAACTGACCACTTATTTTAAAGAATATCTTCCTTGGTCTTATAAATTAAAATTATATAAAATATGGCTAACGTTATTTTTAATTCCTTTATTTCAAAATTTTGAAAAGTTGCCTTTAAACAATGGAACACCTTTTTCAAAGGTGACTCTCCTTGGGTTAAGTCCATTGCCATTGCTACACAAGTGCTAACTGACTTCTTAAGAAAATCCTGAGAGAGACAGAGCTAATCCTGATTCTTTTGGCTTTCTTCTTTATCATTCAGAAATGAAAATTAAAGACATATTCGCATGCAGAAGGCATAGAAACTAGCTGCTGTTCAGTGACCACCAAACACTTTCAAAATTCTCATCCTAACTTCTCATTTGAAATAATTCTTGTCTTCAAAACTTTTCATGCTATAACATTTTCAGTCTAATGAATAATTCTAGTTATGAAATGGGAGTCCAGAATAACTTACAAGTAAATTAAAGATTTAGGGAGATGAGTATATATCATGTGAAATGAACTTTCCTCCATCCCCCACACTGTTGGTGTAGATATGCTTATAAAGCATGTTTTTATCTTCCTTTTCCCTGGATAACTTTTAAAGAACGGGGCAGAAGATTGAGATCTAGTTTCATCTCTGCTGTAGTGGAACATCCAAGTATTGGCAGCATGACACTAGCTAGCAGACCACTGCTGTGGACTCCATCTAATCTGACTTCAGCCATCTAGAAATCATCTATCTACTTCAATTAGGTGATCTGTATTTATAGGACAGAGAAGTGGGCTTCTGAAGTGTGACTCCAACCTCTTCTCCCTGACACCCAGCTTAGGACAAGATGAACCATCCTCTTCAGCTACTTATCTCCCACTGACAAGAAAAACTAAATAGCTTGCAGAGACATCCATATTTCTAGGCAGGTGAGATGAATCTCAGCCTGCCTGTTCGTTCACAGTAGATTTAACTTGTGCAATTTCCTGAGTGATACAATATCATGCCTGGATTTGCATTTCCAAGCTTGAGGATTGTACAATAAAATGCAAAAGGGGGGCTTTGATGAAATCACTTCAAAAGAGCTTTAAAGAGTTTGAATTATTTTTCCTGCCACTAACCTCCCTTGATTTCCCACCAAGACCCATGAAACTTGAAAAGGCTGCCTATCTCTTCTGCATGCTTAATATATTCCTCTCCCCTCCAAAGCATCTGTATCATATGCAGAGACAAATGTGTTTTTATAAACAATTCAGCAGTCAGCAGGAGGTGAGATGATAGCTTGCTGGTGAGGCACAAGATATTCCAATATTATAGGAGGTGAAGTCGGATGAGCCTAACTCCAGGAGGGTTTTGATTTTTATCTTAATAGTTCTCCATCCCTGCATGGCTTTGACTGAAGCATCATGAGAAAATAGAGAGAAAAAGCTGCAGTGTGGGACAAGAACTTTGTTTTAGTATTGTGCTGTGGGAAGAATTTGATCCAGAAGCTGTTACAGTTTATCTGGTCTGCTGGCCACCAGAAGAGTTTGAGGTTGTATAATGAACAATTGATCCCTGTCACCTTTTTTAGATTTGTTCTCTGGTCTGCCATGCTAATAATCCTACCAAAAAAAAAAAAAAATCAAATCAAAAACTGTATACCAGGCTGCATCAAAATCAGCGTGACCAGCAGGTCGAGGGAGGTGATTCTGCCCCTCTGATCTTGTGAGAACCCACCTGGAGTTCTGAGTCCAGCTCTGGGGCCTCCAATAAAAGAACATGGACCTGTTTGAGTGAGTTGAGAGGAGGCCACAAAGATGATCAGAGTCTGGAACACCTCTCCTGTGGAAGACAGACTGAGAGAGTTGGGGTTGTTCAGTCTGGAGAACAGAAGGCTCTGCAGAGACCTTAAGCAGCCTAAAGTTGAGAGAGCTGGAAAGCAACTTTTTACAAGGGCATGTAGTAATAGGACAAAGGTTAATGGTTTTAAACTGAAAAAGTGGAGTTTTAGATTAGATAGAAGGAAGAAGTTCTTCCCCATGAGGGTGGTGAGGCGCTGGAACAGGCTGCCCAGAGAAGCTGTGGATGCCCCATCCCTGAGAGTGTTCAAGGCCAGGTTGGACGGGGCTTTGAGCAACCTGGTATAGTGGAAGGTGTCCCTGCCCACAGCAGAGGGGTTGGACTGGATGTTCTTTAAGGTTCATTCCAACCCAAACCATTCCATGATATTATGATTCTATGATTTATATGTCTTTCATATTCCCAGTATCCTAAGCCTGACAGAACAAGCCAGAAAACAAATGTTGAAAACAATACCTTGGAGAGAACTTCAAAGACTATATTCTTTAACAACCCATGCCGTGCAATTTACATGTTTATTTAAACTCTCTGTGCATGTGTGTGTGTGTGTGTGTGTGTGTGTGTGTGTGTCCCATGAAGCATTTACTTCATCCTATTGGTGAAACATTTATTCTTTCGTGTTTACATTTTCATGACTAACAGCCACACAAATATCCTATGTCAAACTACTGCCAGAAAGATTCACTTCGCAGTATTCTGACACCCTTGACACCCAACATCAGTACATCTTCTTCATGTCTTCTAAAACCATTCTGGTCCCAGAAATTAATGAGATTTTAGTGCTATGCAAACCTAAGCCAAAATAAAACCCTTAAAAAATACTAAATGTGTCAGTCATTTTTACTCAATTTTTAATACATCCATTGACTCCACTTTCACTACATTTTGACTACAGCTCCTAACAAGCTTGATCTCTTCTACTGTACATATACCATTACTGTCCACAAAAATCCTTACCATTTCAAGCCGTAATTAAGAATAAAAACCTAAAAAATGAGAATGAGATGTGTGCGGGTTTGGGGGGGGGGTTTGTTGATTTGTTTGTTTGTTTGGGGTTTTTTTGTGTGTTTGGTTTTTTTGTGTGTGTTTGGGGTTTTTTTGTTGTTTGGGGTTTTTTTTTTTAGTTCCAGCCTGGACCTCTGAATTCATCCCTGGACATCCCTCATTAGCACTGAGGAAGAAAAGATGTATTACAGTATTCTAACTGCTATTCCTTTCTGGTCTTATACAGACAATTCTCAGAGGACTTCAGGGGACTTACTGACTTTAATGCCACTACAAACAAGAGAAAAGCAAATGCTGTTTTTCTTCAAACAACCTTTTTCTTCAAAGCTGTAGCTCTGAGTTCAGCACTTTACGAAGATAAACAGCTTCGTTACTGATAAAGGCAGTGGTGTTTGCTTGGGTGGGAAAGAAATGAGACCGGTGAGAACAAACATCAAGCCAGTTTAGCCACTTAGTTTTAATCCTATTATCTCTTCGACTCATTCTTCTCTGCAGCAAGATAACAGTTTCTACTAAAAAATAATCCAAGCTGTGATTTCCTCTATCATAGTCAGGATAACAAGATTTCTGTGCTACTTAAATGGGACTCGGCCCAGATTTCAAAAAAGCAGGTGGGACTTTGGCAGTATAAAGCCTTGTGCTGCAAGATTTGCTGCCACCTTACAAGAGATTAAGTGACCAGAACAGAGTGATGCGCTAACAAGGAAACGGTTGGAAGGTGAAGGCGCCTAGTTAGGCCTGAGAAAGTTCTTGATTCAGCTCTCTGTCACCAGAGTGTCCTTGGGGAAATCACCTGATGTCATCCTACAAATAGACAAGTGGAACAGTCATGCAGGGTAATAATTTAAAAGAGCTCTATTCTTGCTAAAATAAACAAGCTTTTTATTATAGCTGCTATTTAAAGAGCCATTTCAGGTTCAAACATTTCAGCCACGTAGACATAGGCTGATTATTAATTTTCTGGTGTTTTTCCAAGCAGTTCCCTGTTAGCATCTGTGCTTTTTCTTCAGAAATCTGCTGATGGAACTTTAAACATACAAGGCATCTCTGTGATTTCTTGTTGGAAGTATCTGTTGATTTCTATCACATTACTCTTGCCCTTCAAAGTTGTGTGGTAAAAGCTCTTGCTTGGGTCTCAGAGCCCTCCAATATGGTACCCACTGCTCCTTAGTTTCCCCTCTGTCAAATGTATATTCTAATACATATTCTTCCAATTAGAGTTGCTTGCACATATGTGGACTGCAAATTCTTTCAGGCAAGGTCTCTTCCTCTTACTCAATGACGGAATGGAGATGTGAAAGTAACCCTAATTTTGGTTGATCTTGTGCCGCTTGTACTTTAATACAAATCATAAAATACAAGCAATACTTATTAAATGACGTTTGAACTCCTACAGGCAGATAGTAATGTGAGGGTAAACTAACAAAGTGAGAATTACTATGAAATTCAAAATTAATATACATCCCAAATATTGAATGGGGCAGAGAAACTTGAAAAGTCCCGATGAGAGAAGAGATTTGCTGAGGCCTGGTACAATCTGATGATAAAGCATAGCAAACATAGATGCCATGTGCAACAGCACCTGAGGCATTTGTAGGCAATTTATCAGAAAGATATTGGCAAAAATGAAGGGGATTCACAGAATGGCAGTTAAAATAATTAGAGGGTGGGAAGGATTGATTTCCCAAGAAAGATTAAAAGAACTAGCTACAACCTAGATAGCCTTAGTAAGAGGGAATAGGGTAGAATAATAAGAAATTCAACTGCTTGTCATAGCTGATGTTGGTGCATTCTGCAGAATTTCCAAATAGGACACGTATATTTTAAAATACCCATGCAGCACAGACAGTAATATGCTTTCATTGCCAGGGGCTGAAAATGTTTCAGGGCTTAAAATGTCTTTCTTGTTCTAAATCTGACAAGGGCCCCACACAGTGAAATCCTTTGGAGGTATCAATGTGGCCTCTTTCCTATGCCAGTTATGCCCATTTGAAACCAGTCAACACAGAGACCAGAGATGGGTTTGCAGAGATTTGTAACAAGAATAATAAGCTTGATGTTCATGCAGTATGAATGCAAATGTGTGTGAGCCACGAAGAAGCAGCAAAACAAATATTAAAATAATGGCCTGTATTGATAACAAACACCATTCCTGAGGCACTGCTCCCAGGACACTGTTCCTGGATGCCCAGTTGAGGAATTTGGTGTTGATGTGACTCCCACAAGGCTTTTGCTTTGATAAAAGCACAGCACAAATGATCCGTCAATGAAAAATATTGCATCCCAATACCAGGAAGACGGCAAACTGTGGCAGTACCTCACGTGTGCCCTTTCTTTTCATGTTAATCCAACAGGAAAACAGACACATATTTCAAACAAACAAGGGAAAACAGACCATGAGCAGCAATTTTGCCTAAGACCTATGGAGTCTGAAACAAGCAATATTCTTAAGTAAAGACCCACCAACTGATAACGATTACAAAGGTCCCAGTCTCCTGTAATCTGGGACCGCAACTGAAGTTCTTCCAAAATTAACACTTCTTGAGACTCACTACAGGCCATTAGAACAATGTACAACACAAGTGTCTCTAAAAAGCCTCCTGCTGCTGAAATCCAGATAAGGTATGGTTTGTTGATGCTGCATATATTTCAATAAAATCAATTTGAAGATTAGTTCGTTATACAGCAACATGTACTTGAATTATTATCTTCGGTGGCATCTCTAGCCATGTTTTGAAGAGTTCATGCCAAGCAGTATGAGACTGACATTACTTTGAAAAACACAAATAGAAACAAACAAAATCCTCCCTGTAATTCTAAATTATTCATGCAAATTATCTTTAAGAAATAGTTGTCCATCTGACACAACAAAATGCAATAACCACAGCCTGTGCATTTAGCTCACTGCACAGCAAATGACCCTCATTTTTCTGAGCTAAAAATGTAAATACACAACAGTTTGTCAGGTCGGTTGTGTATATATTACTTCAGTTCATCTAGGTAAATATTACCCTCATTATCCAGCATAGCTACTGGCGACTTCTGCTAAGAAGGTTAGGAGCAATATGCAGTCATTAACTACCACACCACTGCTATCTCTGCTGACTTTTGACCTTAAAGTCGATTTTGCCTGGCTCATTGCTTGGGAGTCTGTGACTCAGCAAATGGCACTCTTCCTTCAGACTGTGAAGTGAACTGGTGCCCTGCTCGAGGTGTGAAGGAGTGCTCTGCTTCTTAAGGTGCCAGCCATTGGACAAGTCGTAATACTGAGGTCCTGACCATTTGCTCATTAAGCATTCTGTAGTGCCTCTTGCAAGAACATCTTACAGTGAACTTCTCCTGCTTGAAAAATAACATCTTCCCCAACCATGTTTGTTTATAATTTCAGCTGTATGCAACTTTCTTGTGCACTTTGTTCCCTGAAACTCCCGTGTAAAGCCTCTTAGCTGATTGAACTGACAACCACAAGCTAAAAGCAAAATCACAGCAGCAGGGAGTTTCATGACCTATGTTCCCTGTGGATTACCACTATACCAATTACACGGTATTGCTGCATTCAGATTATTAACTGGTGCACAGCAGCTGAGAGTGTGCTTCATTTCACTGAGAGCGATGTACACAACCCATTGTACTGTGCTCCAGAACCCGCAGTGTGAAAGTCGCCACAGGAGAGCAGGGACTTTTAAGAGCTGTTACAGCTATGCTTCATTATTGCCCAAGTAGAGAGACTAACGACACAAAGCTTCATTAAAAAAATTCACTGGGTCTTTAAGTGTTTTATAGCTCTCAGCAAATTCAGAATAAGACTTGGAGGTTATGATTTTAATAATAGGTACAAGGCCCTTTCTTTGGATTCAAGGGCAAGTGGCATGGCACTGTCATTTGCACAGTGAACCTTCCTTCCTCTCCAAAACAGCATGGCCTCATCCACTCTGCCTCAAAGAAGT
Source organism: Streptopelia decaocto (assembly GCF_964273445.1). Classification (NCBI taxonomy): domain Eukaryota; kingdom Metazoa; phylum Chordata; class Aves; order Columbiformes; family Columbidae; genus Streptopelia; species Streptopelia decaocto. Next base: position 205,608,025 of record NC_138663.1, on the reverse strand, counting down.
TGCTTATTTGATGGAACTTTGAAAACTTGACGGAAGGAATAGGGCCCGTGGTAACACAAATAAATGAACAGGCAAGAATGATACAGGGAAGATCTTAAGACCAGTCACCAGTCCACAGTCTACTGGGAAGATGTACATGGGGTCACGTAAGCTGTGTGGTCAAAAAACCCATACTTTGTGAATGGATCAAAACTGATGTTGTTTAGGAATGGGAAGCTTCTCCTTTAAAAAAATCAGTAAAGGATGTTTTATTTCCTCACGAGATACAGCAAGCTTGACTTTCACATGTCATGGCATCCCTCACTATGGAATTAATGAGAAAATATCACTTCTACCCTGATGCAAATAGCCCAGGCATTGTGTGGGAGACCATTAGGTGGCATGAGCCAAAACCACAGCAGGGACTTCATAAAACATGGAATGGTGTAGACATGGATGAAGCAGTATTTGAGCCTGTGCCTTGACCCACCGATTCACTTCTATAGACAAATCTTGGCAAAAAGATGCCTGGATTCCTCACGGGCTGTGCTTTGGGACCGTGTGTAGGGATAAAAAGAGTCCTAACTCCAGGGAGTAGCCAGAACATCCGGAGAGCTTTTAGTTCACTAGCAATAGTCCTAGAATTAAAAAAACAAAAACAAAAAACAAACAGTTGATACAGACTAAAACTAAATAACATTAGAAGTTTAATTAAACTCAAATTTCCAGGTAACTACAAATCGTGGTTGTTAGCCAAATCTAGCTTGATTTTCTTCCCTGCTAGGAAGAAGACAATATTAGTGCTAGAAATACTCTAAAGCTTGCAAATGAGTTCGAGTCATGCAAAGAAACAACTTCCAGCTGAGATAAGTTTGACCTAGGTCAATGCAGAGAAAACTCCCATTAGTCTGCCTTCTAAATGAGAAGCTTGCTTCAAGCACAATTGCAGTAATAATTCATAGCCTTGTGGAGTGGAAATTGCACAGTGGTTAAAGCCACCCAGTATATACAGGTGTATTTGCATAACTTGTCTGCCAAGCCTCGATCAGCAGTCACAGGGGTCAGGTTCAATTTCTGGACTCTCAAGTAAATGGTGACTTGTACCCTACTAAGAAAGCCAGGAACATTAACTGAAGATCTTTGATTACTCACTAAGTCGTAGTTCTTCATCTGTAGGTGATGATTCGGGTGACTAAAACCATTGTTTTTCTATACACAGGAGAAAAGGGAAACAGGAGGACATGGGACAATACAAAGAACTGGCTATTCCTTTTCCAACCAATTCTTAAATCTCTCATCTTTGTCTTTTGGTGACTCAGTTGCTTCTCTTGATGAGACAAGCAGCTGTGTCACATCTCCTCTATGACCTATGTAGAGTTTGTTTTTGTTATATTTCAGTTCTCTTCAGTTTTGGTTCTCTTTTCCCCTTCTATCTCTGAAATATTTATTTCATTCATTTTTTATTCCAGTACTACAGGTGGAATATTTCAGTATCAAAGATTTACCCAAATGAGTTTAAATGGCTGTTGTAGCAGTCGCACATGTCATAGCAGTGTCACATAGACAAGATTCTGCAGGGGAAAAGCAGGGTGACTACAGTAATGTCTGCAGTAGTACCATTTGCTTTAGTTGCACTAAAACAATAATATTTTTACTCTAGTATTGATCTAATTGATTTTTCTTTCTCTGCACAAGACTTAAATTCTCTGCCATTTTTTCCTGACTGAAACACGCTGAATTTATTGGTTGTTCCTGGAGGCATCCAGTAGACTCTTTCCATTGTAGAATTTACGGACAAGCTTCTGTGCCACCATGGCTCATGGCAATTGTGAGTGAGAAACCTGGCATATATCTTGCTTACAGGGCTGAGCAGCAGCCATGTGTGAGTAGGTCACTGGTGATTGTAAGACTGTGGACAATCAAACTGAATAATTGCTGGGAAGTTGAGGAAACCTATATGTGCTAACAAAGACTACTATTACTCAAAGCAGACATTTACTCAAAGGAAGGAAACCAGAAGAAGGAAATTTGAAAGGTAGAGTATGTTCTCAGAAAATGAAAAACAGTTTTGAAACAGGACAAACAGATATTTAAGTCCTTTTTGTGTAATTCAAGATCTTTCCAAGGTAGGCATCTATGATTGACTTAGACTACTTTTTAGTTAAAGATTATCCTTTATTATTAATAGGTGCTTATAGGAAACAGTTTCTTCCAAAGGTAGACAAAGGAAATCCCTGAGTAACTGGTTCAGAATGAAGCCTCTAGACTTTCTTGTGGTAGCAGAGAAAGATCCTGCTCTTAAATACTCTCTGGTATCCCACACGGATTCAGTTTCCACAGATATTTCCTGGATTCATTCTATAATTTATGAGTGTTGACAATTAGAAGGGATGAAAAATGGAACAGATCAGAAGATAGCTTATTCTCTTCTCCAAAAATTAAATTATCAAGTGAAAAATTAATAACAATTTTGAAATGGCTGGCTGAAAACCAAGAATGTCACTATAAAATAAAATCTCAGTACCGAATGAAAGGGGTAGCTGTGCTGTCTCAAGCCTCCCTCCTCTTCTGTGGGCCAATCACCCTTAGCACCCTTAACACTGCATCTTCCATGATGTGCATTGTGGCCAAAATCCACTTCTCATCACCCAAACAAACAAACAAACAAAAGTGCATGGTTAATCAAAACTCTCTTTTGTTTGAGAATCAGTTTTGACACAATTTCTTCTAGCAGTCTCAGTTTAGTGTCTTAAACCCCTTTTCTTCCCTTGTTTACAACCCCATGCCCACATCACAGTTTTTTCTCGGGCCTTCAACAGCAATAAATAACGACAGTGATAACTGTCTTTGCAGTTCTGCATAAATACAGCTAAGTCGTGTCCAGCCACTCTCTACGCTGGGGAAGAATGGAGAGAGGCTGTGCGGCTGGATGGCTGTCACCACCTGACACAACCTGCACACTGCCCTGGGCGAGTGGTTATGGGTGGGAGGGTTACAGACCACTTTACCCTAAGAGCTTTGTCTCAACTCTTTCCAGTGTAGAAACTGGCAGTAACAGAAGACATTAAAAGCAAAATATTCTGGCAAATGAGACAGTCAACTTGATACAAAAGAAAAGGATTATCTTTGCTGAACACTCTCCAGCTAGCCTGGGATGTTTAATTAAACATGACAATGCAGCCCAATATTTCCTCTTGTAGACCAGGGTACATGGCAGCTGAACAAGATTGCATTGCTGTGATTTGTACCTTACCGTCTTCATCCAGCAGGACCAGAAAACTAACCATCCCTCATGGTTTAGCTACCCATTTGCTTCAAGAGTAATACCGTTCATGATAGATTTTTACTACTTAGAGTTCAATTATCGGTGACAGAGAGAAGTCTTTGCAATTCTGCCAGGCCCATTCTTGTTGATGTAGGCAAAGCCAAAGAAAAGTAGCTGCCCTGGGGCAGCTCCACTGATGCCCATGTTTGAGAAGCTGCTCCAGAGATAAAGGAGGCAGTACCAAAGAAATGGCACAGTTCACTTTCTCCATGACAAGAGTCTTTTTCTTCCTTTGACACAACTGTCAAAAGCATTATATAGAGATCATGGCAACACTGAACTGTAGTCTAGGACTGCCCCACTGTCTTTCTGTGATAGTATGGTGCGCCAAAGGAATTAGTGACTTCTGTGTGGATCCTGATTCATCTAAGCAAGTTCTGAACTTAATATTTGGATTTACTTCACCAAGAAAGACACACAAGAGATGTCCTTTATTGCAGGTCTCAGAAAAGTTATGGCCTTTCAGTACTTAAAAGGGACCTATGACAAATATGGGGACAGATTTTTTAGCAGGGCCTGTTGCAACAGGACAAGGGGTGATGGTTTTAAACTAAAGGAGGGGAGATTTAGGCTAGACATGAGGAAGTAATATTTTACACTGAGAGTGGTGAAACCCTGTCCCAGGTTGCCCAGAGAGGTGGTGGATACCCCATCCCTGGAGACATCCCAGGCCAGGCTGGACAGGGCTCTGAGCAACCTGAGCTGGCTGAAGATGTCCCTGCTCATGGAAGTGAGGTCATACTAGATGAGCTTTGAAGCTTCCTTCCAACCCAAACTATTCTATGCTTTCTTTGGGAGATATGGTCCTTAGTCTTTCTGTGGCTCTGCTTTCAATCTTTTCTCTGACTTGTGGATCCCCTCAAGCCTTAGACCAGACCATAAATCCATGTAGAATCCATGCACAGATTCCAGGAACTTTGTAGCTAGCCTCCATCTCTTCACCTGGGTTATCTCCAGATTCTTGTCTCCTTCTATTCACTGGCTAGTCCAGCTTCAAGTTGACTAGTAAATCACCCACATAAACCTAGACAGAGAAGAGAGCAAAGTCACAAAGAAAATAGTTGCAAATAGAGTTTAATAAGAAGACAGGACAGATTGTAGTGATCAGGATAATTTTGTTTCCCTTCTTACCAGGTACAAAATTCCAGGTTTAATCTCTTCAAGAGTATGCTGGAGTGGCTCCATCAGTTGCCCAATGATTGGTGACTGGTCTTTGCTAGTTGCTCTGTTATCTGTGTTATAGTTCATGTATCTGTGTCTCTAACTATTATTTTTCCTGTACCTTGTGTTTTATGCTGAACAGCTATTAAGCAGGTGACCTTAAAAAACTTTTACCATTACAAATAACACAAATGAGGAGACACTGAAAAACTATAAATGATTTGTCTGTAATCTAATGACATCTTTCCACTGTCACTCATGTGACAATTAGCACACTACAACTGACAGCTGCTAGACACCTCACAAGCTCTCTAATCATGACCTAAATAGGGACATGTCAAATACCCATTTAAATGTGAATAAGATATTCCTAAATCATGATAGATAATACAGGGGGAAAAGGAAATCTGAGTATGTGAAGTATGAAACCTGGCAGCAGCAATTAGTAAAATTGTAAATGAACCATTGCATTGACTCTACTTAGCTTTTTAAATTTTTTTATGCTACATGGAATACATGATGGATGTCTATGGTTGCTATCTATGGTTGCTTCTGATCTTTCTTGTGTCTGTTTTTCTGGAGTGTGTTTGTGTATGTGAGCATGCTTCTGTGTGTGTGTCTAGAACAGTTTTTGAGCCAAGCATCCCAGAAAAAATTACAATTATAAGCCCTGACAGAAATGTAACTGGGTCTGTTGAATCAGCTCCTTTGCCCTAGATTTGCTGTTTCAGCCTTGCAAGCAGAGGTTTACAGAGACCACACCAAATTAATCTCATTCTGTTTTTATTATGAATTATCTAGATAGAAGAACCTTGAAGGGATGTCACGTCTGCATGGAAGCAAAACACTAGCAATCATATGAAGAATATATGAGGAGGGAATTAATATTTATGCCTGAATTTACTGTGCCTAGAAATAAGACACTGCATCCAAATAGGATAATGCTAGCAGGTGAGATTCTGATCTCAGGTATTCTGATACAAATTAAGATGACTGACTTCAATTAATATACATTTGCATAAATAAATAAAAACATGAGATCAAAATAGAATCAAAATATGAAGTCCTATCTAATAACTTCTGAGACACAGTATGAGAATGAGACAGTTAAAGATTTGTCCATTGCTTCAGAGATTCCCCTTCTAACAAATGAAGATTCCTTTGGCTTTTGTAACAGGAATAGCTAATTTTGGAAGACAGAATTAAATGTGTTTGTCTTTTACTTTAACCTAATTTCAGGAGACCTAAGGTCCTCATCACATAGACGAAGAAGTTTATATATCCTTTGAACCAGTAGTCATGGTTCAGTGCAATATCATCTTCACACTGCTGCAATCTGTGTCAACGTCTTTTTCAGCTAAGTCCTAAGACCTCAATAGTAGTTCAGCGATGAACCTGTGTAGTGAGGCCTCATATTGTTCAAGCAATAATGATGTCAGATATGATTCTGGGAATTTGATTTCCACAAAAGCCTAGCAGAAACTCAAAGTTAGTTACCTATTTAGCAGTCTCTGAAGTACCATAGCTCTTCTGACAGTCTGGTTCTTCTAAACACATCATCAAAGTTCCATGAGTAGATAGCCACACTAATCAGCAATTAAGTCAACATTCAAGCCTATACTAATCAGCAGAATCTGAGAAGAAAACATTATTTTCCAGCATGACAGAGTTAACGTGCAATTACCTATTAGAACACTGGCAAAACATAATTAACTAATTCTGTCATTCTGTGACAATTTTACTTGTGTTTACTTGATATTTTCTTACAAATCATTAGTAAAGATTCTATATGGCACTAAGAGGGGAGCAGATTCCTTGAGATCTCGCTTGATGCAACAAATCGTGATATTGCCCCATTTATAATAACATTTTGAAATATTTCCACTGAACCCCCCAGCATGCAGCACAGCAGCACAGATCTCCGAATCAGAAAACTAATGTGCCATGTTAGGAGTTGTCTGCTAAAGCTGCGATGATATTGCAGTAACAAATGCGACAGGTCATGGATATCAAGATTACCTGGAAGGCAAAACATAGCCAGCACATTATCTAGTTGTATTGGGTTTGCATGGCAAGGTTTTGGTAGCAAGGGAGCTACAGGGATGGCCTCTGCTGGCCAATGCTGGGCCCATCAGTGATGGTGGTAGTACCTCTGGGATAACTTAATTAAGAAGGGAGAAAATCTGCTGCACAACAGCAGCCAGAGAGAGGAGTGAGAATATGTGAGAGAAACAAGATCAGTGAAGAAGGAGGGCAGGAGGTGCTCCAGGTACTGGAAGCAGAGATTCCACCGCAGCCTATGGTGCAGACCATGGTGAGGTCAGCTGTCCCCTGCAGCCCATGGAGGTCATAGGATAGGATCATATACCTCCACGAGGAGTTCTACCCCTGAGGAGGAAAGAACAGCAGAAACAATGTGTGATGAACTGACCAGGACCACCATTCCCCATCTCCCTGTGCTACTGGGGGGGATAACATAGCAAAATCAGGAGTGAAGCTGAGCGCAGGAAGAAGGAAGGGGTGGGAGAAAGTATTTTTAAGATTTTTTTGTTACTCATTACCCTACTCTGATTTGATTGGTAATAATTTAATTTCCTGAGCTGAGTCTGTTTTGCCCATGGCAGTAACTGGTGAATGACCTCTCCCTGTCCTCATCTCAACCCACAATCATTTCCTCATATTTTTCTCTCCTCTGTCCAGCTGAGAAGGAAGAATGATAGAGCAGCTTTGGTGGGGACCTGGTGTCCAGCCAGGGTCAACCCACCACACCAGCACATGCTACATCGGCATGCAAATATTCTTAAGAAAATTGTGTATGTTTTTTCAAGTTACCTGCTTGTCTCCCTTCAGAATCCCATAAATATTAACTTGGGTAGATATGACAAAAGGAGCCCTTCATCTTTCCAAGAACAGTTATTCTATCAATGTCAAGAGAGGAAGCTTTATATATGTTGGCTTTTCAGAGGACTAAGCACAGAAATGGCACAGCTTGGCTATAGAAAAGTAACAGTGGTAATTGTATGTAGGAAGAAAATTAGTCCATACTACTATAGAGCTATTGGTATCACTAATATTCTAAGAATGCAATTACATGGGGTATTAGCCCAAAGTCAGTTTTGGATGTATTTTCTAAATATCATCATAAATTTAAGGTTTCAGCTTCATCTCCTTATGAAGAACAAGAAAGGAGAAGTTTTCCGAACTCAACAAAATGAAGAATAACTGTTTGCTTGCTTCAGTTCAATAATTCAGTAGCAAATACACAATGGAGATAAATAAAAATGCCTACTTCAGTGGCATGATACAGTCTTAGGATAGTATATCAGCTGTCCACCAACATACACCAACTCACAGTAGCCAAGAGTTGGGTGCCAGAACTGGAATAATTTGTTATTTTCATTATGACGTCATGAGAGGAACGTAGCTTTTATTTGTGTCTACTCATAAAAATGTATTGGAGGCTTCGTAGGAAAATACCTACAAACCAGACAGGAAGTTGTATACAACTTCCCCATCCTCTACCCTGAAACAGGATTTCTGTAGCAATATAATATGAACAAATTAACAGTACCAGCATTGTTGTGCAGAATACCAGTCATCCTAAGACAAACCTTCACACCAGTTTTTGTCCTCAGCTATTATGTTCCCTGCAGAAGCAAATGTCCTGTGATTATACACACCACAGGTCACAGGGGAGACCATTGTTCGTCTGCACAGACATTATTTTGCATAGTAGTGTCTCAAATGGCAAAGGAGAAAACATGTCACAGAGGTTTTTATTTAGACCAAATGCTGTTAAATTATTCAGGTCATTATTAAAATATGAAGCAAGATTCAAACAGAAAAAAATATTTAAATTTTTAAACAGGGAGCATTTAAAAGTCTCTATTTGGATGGAATACATCATTCCAGCATGGCTTTTAGCAGTACAAAGGTCAGGATTCCAACTCAGGTTGAACGCTAAACTGAAGTACAGGCATTCAAAACCAAAATGCCAAAAATAAAAGTGAAAACCTTTAAATAGTTTGTTTCAATCTTATTAAATAATTGACATATTACATAAGACACTCAATATAAATTCCCCTGAGGCACTAGTGATGCTAACAATTAATTCACATTGCCTGAAGTGGCAATGGAATTTAGTCATCTTGTCTAAGATGATTTTTCTGTCTCTCCATAGTCAGCAGAGAAACAAGTGCTTCCAGACAGTGATTCATTCTTCCTACCTTAAGGGATAATGTACCCTGTGCAGCCTGCTTTTCTCTTCTGATGATAGAAAGGGTCCAGTCACTTCTAGTAGACTAGCCTGCTTTTTAGACTATTCATTTAGATTTTAGATGTTGAAAATAAGCTGATGCAAATCCCACTGTACTTACAAGAAATCGCACAATAAATGCAGTAACTTGATTTAGTGTCCATTGACAAATGTAATTAAGGTTTACGTTATCTAGAACTTCAGTTGTCACTGAGGCTAGAATTAAGTGAATAACTGATTTTACCAATTAAGTGGCAAAAGCAAAGAAAGATACAATAAAATGAATTCAAATTCCAGATTTATTTTAGTTCAGTCCAAACCCAGATTTTGAATTTTCTACAGACGAGGAAAAAAAAAAAACGTTCCAGATTGAACCAAATATTTCATTCAGTCATAGAGAAAACGAACTTTAAAAGGATTTGGGAGGAGAGGGGTTGTGTTACAGACTGCCTAGACAAGAGCATGAGGCTTCTGCAAACAAGCAAAAGTTTGTATTCATGTGTGATTTCAACCAACCGCACATCCTGAAGATCAACATCGCACTGTGGAGGCAATCCATAAAGTTGCTAGACTAACACTGGTGGCAATTTCTTAATGCAAAGCATTTAGAACAGCACTCTTAAATGAGGAATTGATTCTGTGTTCATCAACCCCCACAAAGAAACCTCTGCTGATTCCAACGCATGAAAAACTCAGTAAGAGGAATAGTCCCATTTTAGGAAAGACTCTTAAAATAAGCAGTAAAAATACATTTTTCAAGTAAGATGAATCATAGGAATATCTGTAATATGGATCCCTTCTTCTGCAAGGGGAGTCCACTCTCAAGATACAAGAAGTGATAGATTTGCACTATTGCTTTTAGCTGAAGGCCTGGCTCAAACAAAAGCTACTTACATGAGGTAGAGAAAATAATTCATTTTTATGATGATACTAGCAACACCGAATTGAGTCAGTTTGTATAAACGATGTCAAAGAAGTTCCATGTCAAACTGTACATGAATGTCTCTATAAAATTTTAAATTTGTAAAGTTGTCATTATTTCCTTTTTTGATCTTTTTTTTTCTTCTTCCTTATGGCAGGTGACCCATGTGTAACCCACATGAATGGGAGTGGAAGTAGACTCAACAGGACATAAAAAAGAATGACTTAACCCTAGTCCACTGTCAGCTGTGAATATTAAACAGAAATAAAGAAATAATTTAAAAGCAGCAGAGTTGTCTAGCCTCTAATCTCCTTACTTATAATTCTCACAATACAACTTCCATGATAAAACAAAAAGGAAAAAAACAAACAAACAAACAAAAAACCAACTTCAAACGGAAGTGTGATTTTTATAGACAATTGGTGTTCTTTAATACAAACTCATAAAAACATTGTTACAATATAATCTTTTTCTGACAGGAGAGCAGATAAAAAATAAACACATGTAATTCTCACAATCCTATATTGACTGTGAAAAGCCTAAACGTTGCCAGTTTCTGAAGTGTCATCATTCATGTCTCATTCATGCATAATACTTAAAGAACCTTACCACTTCTAAAGGTGTTTAAACCCACTTTTAAAGCTCTTCTCCCTTTCATAATTGCATCAGAAGTGGTTCAAAGAGACATAGATATTCTTAGCTGAAGGGTATGCTATCAGTTGCCTGATGAAAGCACAATTAATGATGGTTATGCTCAGTCCTTAGGTAGAAGAGGGCCCTGCTCTCATTTATATCAATATTAGCCAGGAAAAACTCCAGCGAAATAATAAAAATTAGCCTGGTATAAATCATGTATCAATTCAGCAAATGGGAACAAAAGAGATTTTCACTTTCAAAATAAAGAGAAATGATACACTGCTTAGACTAATTTCCTATCAAATACAGTGTCTATTCTTAGCAAGTTATTTATCATATTTCTTATTGATGAAGACTTGAATTAAGACAACATCTTCAGTAAGGAAAAATGTTAAGAATACTTAAAAACTTCTGACACAAACTAGTATTTTGGGTGATACTTTATCAGAAAAAGCTCATAACCCACCTACCAGCAAAACATATCTATTCAGAGTGAGATCTTCCAGAGACAGATCAAGTACCAAGAACATCGACCTTTGAGGAGAGAACCTGTGAAGACCTAATGACAGCTGGCTCAGGTGGAGACAGGGTAACCACACAGAAGAAAATGACCCATTGTATGGAAGCCCATTTTAAAATACTGATACCTACAATGAAGTGCCTGGTTTTCTAGCTGGAATGGGCATGTGAACCTAAGGCTGTGTAATACAGCCGTGCTTTCATGCACCAGAAAATACATTAAAAATCACAGCATAATTTAGGTTGAAAGAAACCACTGGAGGTCACAGGAATGTTTATTTTATATGCTTGCCTTAAAAAAATTGTATCCTTTAGATAGAATTCCAGCTTTAATTTTTTGTGGAGTAGGATCAAATTTCTATTAAAAGTACAGATTAAATATACCTACAAATGCCTGTAAACTCCTTTTGTTACTCTCACTTCTTCACTTTTTTCTCCTCAGAATTATTGCAGTGATTGGATCACTGGAGTACTGACATCAACACCTGACCAGCTATTATGTTCATGTTGACTATAGTTTCAAGTTGTCTCTTGGTTTGTGTCTTTTGTATCACGGGTCACTTCATCTTTAGCTTCATGAAGGACCTAGCACTGTAGAGCTTTGAGCCATAATTATGTTATAAACGTACAATATGCAAAGAAAGTGATTAAATATGGCCACAAAGGCAGCCTTCAAACTTAACATGCTCTCAGCTACTGAAATTGAACTCTGATAAGCGTGCTAAAGAACAACAGGCTTGTCTTGATCCACCTTTTGAAGTGCTAACATGCACACTCCTGCAGAGAGGTGTTGCAGTATTGCCATACATTAGGCAGGACTAGTGTAAGAATGTTCCACCTGTGACAGATGTTACTGCTTTTGTAGGAAATTTTACTTCTTCTTGAATGCTTTTGCTCATTTTTCCTGTCACCTGCTAAGACGATATTATAAGACAAGCTTCCTATATATGAAGCAAGAGTTGGCTCATCTAAGCTCATCAGTAATAAGACATATTATACAAGCAGAACATACAGTCAAATATTGCATATAAAAGAAAGAACAGATAACTTAAAATGCCATAAAAATTACTTTCTGTCCTGAATTGAAATGATTCTATTAGTCTTGCCTTAGATATACTTGAACAAATAAATTAATTACTATTTTCAGAATAAATTCCCCATGAAAAGTTTACAAATAACTCTTTTGCCTATAAAAAAAAAAGATTTCTGGAAGTGAGAGTTATATGATTCTCTAATATGTTGGAATTCAGGTGGTGAAAATGGCCCAGATGGATAAATTCTTAAATAAATTTGATTTTGTATTTTGACTTCTGTTAGATCCTGTTTCAAAAGCCATTGTAAGAACAAGGACATACTCCTAAGATTCCAGCTTTGGCATCCAAATATGTTTTGCAGTTTCAAAGGGCACAGCAGTCAGAGATCCAAATCAGTTAACATCTGGACTGGGAACATGCTAAGATTTCTAATTCCTCTTTCCTTATCCTTGTAGTTAATGCCTTTTTTTTTTTTTTTTTCTCATGTTTTCATTGGAATTTGGACCATTACTTTGTGGTTTCATTGTAGTCATTCACAGATACTATAACTCACTTAAATTCCTTTAGTAGCCATTTCTTGTTCAGAAGAATAACACAGATGTCTAGCAATATTTCCACAATCTATAAGAAAATAAAATATCTACTTGCCATTATTGTCATTTCAGATAAGAAACTTCAAGGATACGTTGTACCAGAACCTTTTTTAACTGTCATCTCAAAGTCTGCAAACCTCATCACTCAAAATTCCGTCCTCCTCCAAAAAAAAAAGCAATGCTGACTCAAAAGAGAGTATCAATTCTTTAGTACTTGAAGTCCACCTTCTAAACACTTCTCAGTTGGAGAACACTTCTCTGACTTTTTAGGCTGACACTTTATCATCTGTCCTTTGTGGGGTTGATAAGTGAAAGGATAAGTACTGGGGAGGGACTAGCAAGGAGACACAAGCAATCCCTTTCAGCACTGATGATATGGGTTCACTGTTGTCCATAAACACGTAAGGTAAGCACACAGGTCAACACACAGAAACTCCAGTCAGCCACCATCGTCTTGGAATTATTAAAAAAGTATGTTTTTTTTTTTTACTAGAAAAAGTGCAGTTATCTCCTCTAGAGACTTTCAAAACCCACCTGGACACATTCCTGTGCGATCTGCTCTAGGTGAACCTACTCTAGCAGATTGGGTTGGGTTAGGTGATCTCCAGAGGTCCCTTCCAACCCCAACCTTCCTGTGATTCTACGAAGAGCACTTTTCGTTTTCCAGATCAGCTCAGCTGGGGTCGAGCTTTATACAGCTTAGTCATAGGCTTCAACATATAGGTAGGAGAAATACTGAGGGAGAAGAAACATGTCCATCATGAACTGAGTCTTTCTAGTGACTGCTGCTACTCTACACCAATCCCATCCTTCCCGCCTCTCATTTCCATAGATACAGCCTCTACAGTTAAAAATGTTTAATCTAAGTCTTTGTATAGACTTCTGCAAACCACATAAATATCTCCTATTCCAAACACACATGACAAAATCTTTCAGCAAGATCCATGTACAAATGGCATGCGATATTTAATAGGGAGAAACAACTGGAGTAGCTTATTTAAGGAAGTGATCAATCGTCTGTCACATGAAAACCTGAATTAGATTGGGATCTACTTTCAAAAAGAATGCATTTACTCACGTGGTGTTCCTGGCATGGAAAGGAGTAAATTTGTAATTATCTTAATTTTTTAATCTTAAATAATTATAAGATTATAAAATAATATTTTAGTATTATTTGTAAAAATCTTTTCTATAACCATGATATACCACACTAAAAGATCATAAACTTCTGGCTGTAAAAATCTGTAAATAAAATAATAGGATTCTTCCATTTGAGTATGAAGTGATACAAGTAACACAGCAGGACAGGGTACTTCTGTCTCAGTTTCTGCTGGAAAAGTCAATGTTTATATAATACTAGTTACCCAGAATGTCTTTCTATATAAAAATATGCCTACTGTTGAGCTGAACTTTCCTCCTTAATCTACTCTTCAAGCATTTTAGGGAGTTGTTGGTCAGGAAAAAACTATCCCTGATGAGTATAGGAGAGGTTTAGCCCACACAATTCATAGATCCAAATTCTGGCCCTAGAAAGTCCATTGGCAAGATGGGCTTCTCTCCAAACAGCATATCTTTTGATTTCTCCTGTCTTCCAATCACAGAAACTTGGGTTGTTTGAGGGGGTTTTGTCTTCTTTGGGTTTGGTTTTGGTTTTGGTTTCCTTTGAGGATTCTACAGTTATTTATTGGAAAACATTTTGTGACTTCTGATGTAAGCAGTTTGCATGCAGGAGATTTAATACTTTCTTAATTCTCCTGAAATAAATCTCACTTAAATCTACACCCAAAATCTCTTTTTACAGGCTATCTCTATTCATTTCCAAGATCTTCAGACACCACCACTGTTCCAAAATCAGTCTCAATAGATAGGATATCGAGGGCTCATTTTCAAACAAGTTTTCCATTACGCTCAGTTTTTTTTTGCCATGAGCAGCAGTCATTTTAAACCCAAACCCATTCCTGGACAGTGAAGTACTTAGCTGTCTTTATGTGCCAGCCCCTCAAGAGTTTCCACCAGTCCTCAGACAGGCATGGTTACTTACCAAATACGTTAAATCTGCTCTGTCTTTGTTTCTAACATTTGTGGTTTTGTACTCAGTTTTCCCTCTTTCCAGTGATTAAGGAAAATAAATGTTTTAGTCATCTATGAACTTGAAACCCAACCTGCAAGCAAATGGTTGGCCTCGCATGAGTTCTAAATACATCTCAGTAATTTCTAATCTTTTGCATAATCTAATTCAATGTCCAAAGTCAAAATTGTTTTGATGTTGCTTCTCACAGACTCTTTGCTTAAACAATATCTTTCACTTCAAATGAGCTGCTGCACCATTTTTTCTATAACAAAGTCAGCCAAGGGGACCCTAGGGCTTAAGTAGACAGGTGCAATAAACCCCAGTACTGAAGAGTCTGATCCCTTCACAAACCTTCCAGCAGGCATTTATGGCCGCCTCACCACAGGCACATCCCTGAAAATCTGAAAAGGATTCACAGGTAAAAAAGTTCACTTGATTTCCACATCATGGAAAGAGCATAAATGCAAGGAAGGAATTGGTTTAGCTAACATAAATGCTAGATAAACCAAATGAATGTCTGGCCTTTCTCTTCTTTACAGAAGCATTTGGACTAAAATTGCTTTCTTTTCTGGAAGATTTGTGTTCACATTTTCCCTTGGTAAAGTATATTGTATATCACAGTATGAGTGAATTGTACAAGTAGGTTACATTTAATGAGAAAAAGTACTACTTTCTTTTTTAAGGTAAAGATAGAAGAAACTAGGATGTCACCAAAAATAGTCCTTCTGATCATGTTGGCTGTCGTTACATGAGTTTTGGACAATGCATTAAAAAAGTAACACCCATTTTACCTCCACCATTAGGAAAACACTATAATAACCTCAATAGCCCATGCTTAAAAGTTTCTGGCCTTTGATCAGAAAGTAAAACTGAGACTTTCCCAAGTAAAAATGTGCTCATCTGCCCATTATTAGGCTGAGTAGTAACCTCTGAAAATACCTCCTTAAGATATAGCCTCATAAATGTAATGACAACTGCACAACTTACTTTGCCTACATTTGACTGTGCCTTATGGATTGTACCATTGTATCTCTCATATTTTTATTTTTTTGACTGCCAGACAAGGAAGATTATTGCACAGAGGTGGATCCCTGAGATACCTGACTGCCCAGACATGGCCAGAGTTGAGAATCATAGAATCATTTAGGTTGGAAAAGACTATCAAGATCATCAAGTCCAATCATTAACAACACACTGCCAAGTCTATCACTAAACCATGTCCCTAAGAACCCCATCTACCAGTCTTTTAAACATCTCCAGAGACGTTGACTCCACCACTTCACTAAGTAGCCTACCCCAATGCCTGACAACTCCTTTTGTGAAGAAGTTTTTCCTAATATCCAATCTAAACCCCACTTTGTGCAACTTGAGGCTGGTTCATCTCAGTCTGTCACTTGCTACTTGGGAGAAGAGATCAACACCCTCCATGCTGCAACCTCCTTTCAGGTAGTTGTAGACAGTGATAAGGTCTCCCCTGAGCCTCCTTTTCTCCAGGCTGAACAGCCCCAGTTCCCTCAACCGCTCCTCATCAAACTTGTGCTCTAGCCCCTCACCAGCTTCGTCACCTCCTCTGGACTCTCTCTAGTACTTCAATGTCTTTCTTACGATGAGGGGCCCAAAACTCAACACAGTATCAGTACGGCAACACCACAGAAGCCATGTTTTTATATGCTGGATGAGTGATGACCAGCATTGGATACCCATGGTGATGGCCAAGCATCACAGATTTGGGGGTCCTTTCCCACTGATCCAGCCCAGAGTCCACAGGCATAGCTTCTCTGCCTCAGGCACACAGTGAAGGGAGGTTCCTCTTCTCTCCAACTGGCAATCATATCTAGTGAAGGATCTCCTCTGGTTTCTTTGTAAGAACATTCCAAAAATTGATTTGCCACATCTTATGCTTTCATCAGTAATCTCTTTTCTAGGCATCACATAGATCTCTCAACCAGATATTCTACATCTATCTTGCCATACGATTTTCCATCATCATCAGTCTCTGACAGATCATACCTTTCTACTATTAACTTCTACCAGACATCTGAGTGATTAACAGTTTCATTTTTCATACCAATCAGCTCAGTTCATTTCTGTTTTATATATCAAGCAACGTAAAGCTCAACAGTTTTTTTGTTCTTATACCAACAAACTTAAAGTTATGATTTGCATCCTTGTCTCTGGCTGACTACAGGCATCAAGGGAGTACCATGTGGACTTAACTCAGATGTTCCATGGTAACAACTGGCATCATACCATTTTATTTGACTGAAAGAAGCAGAATTACAGATTGTGTAGCACTCTCTAATTGTTGTCTCTTTTCATGCTGTAGACACTAGACATCATGGTAATGGACAAGGAAGACATTTCTCCTGAAATTTATCTCCTGCTTCAGAATACAGGAGCAGAGCTTTAGGAAAGCGCTAAGAAGTTTCTCAAATTTAAGCCATTTTTCCTCATGGGTACCCAAAATTCAAAAGCACCCCAAATACTACTCATTTGGTTGTGAAATGCATTGAAAGTGAAAATATAAAAGCTCCTATTCAAATTACTACCTGTCATGTTCTTGCCTTTGTGTCAGTGAGGAAACTTTCTATTGCAGCAAAGGAGTGTAAAACCCAACACCTAAAGGCAGTTCAAAAAGTTCATATGATTTATCTTGTTCACAGTTAACCATCCAGCTGCATTCAGAACACCACAAAGACTCAAATTAAGATGCCATTGCTGGCACATCTCACTGCTCTTTGCAGTTCTGCTCACACATTGATCTCTGCTGGAGTTTCAGTAACATGACATTTCCCTGCAGGATCAGTAACGGTGCCTGCACAGGTGTCTCTGCACCACGTTGTACGAGCAACTTTCAGCTCCATTCACCTCTCAGGTAGTGCCCTGAATAACTACATGGTTTTAAATCAAAGGGAGCTGTTGGTTAGAAGCAAATAGGACACAACACAGTGACAGAAATAAAAGTTCTTAAGGGAACTGAGTGGAGGAGCTGTGAACTAGAAATGTTCATGAGTGGCACAATTAACCCTTTCCAGACATGAACCTAGAAGAAAAAGTATTTTAATACCTTAAAGACTCCTGGAATGTTGGGCACTATTTCAGTAGATGCAAAGGGGAAAAACAAATGGACATGTTCTAATAGAAAATGGGACAGAAACTGCAGCTGGCAGTCCTGTGTAAACCATACATTTGGTGTTTGGTGTAGAAAAGCTGGGTTTAGTACACTCTGACCACCCCATCAGATTGCAAGATAAATGACACTCATTTGGATCTGTCAGATTAATAGATGGGGAAGAAGGAGGATAGAGGGTAACTGTATCCTCAGGAATCAATTTATAATTGGAAAGGCCACAGAAATTGCATGCTCAGCTCTAACTCTGCTGGAAATGGCAGGACTTGGAACAACATTTATTGGGTAGTGCTACACTGTCAGTTTAGCTCTGACCTTTCTGACTCTTCAGATCCGACTTGCATGTCTTGATTTGTTCCTAGACCCTTTCAAATGTAACCAGGTAGGTCCTTCCCAGATGAAGGCTAGCTCTAACTCTGAGCACTGTTGATTCCAGCAAACTCACTTAGAGGTAGTAAAAGATAAAACTAAACAATTTATATTAGTCCGTACCAGAGTACTCTAGTACAATGCTACCCCAGAAACCCTTGCTCCTTCAGGTATCTGCACAGCCTCTCAATACACGTTCTAGGACATACTTGCCACAAAACTGCAAGCTTCGAGGCTAGGACAGAGGCATCACTTAATTTCAGGTTTTTTGAGCTGAAAAAGCCATTAATACCTGATAATTATTTCTTAAAACCACACAGCTGCTATTTTGGACTTAGAGCAGATTTGGGCCAAATAATATGCACTGCAAATACAACGTATTGCAAATACAACCAATTCTCTCTTCAAAACACCTGTGCTGTAGAACGTTTGGGAGCTATTCTGCACCCCGTGACTCAGAGGCTAGGAAATACCCTCTGGAGAAGCTATTTAACAGTGTAGATGTCACCTTTAAAGACTTTTGCTGCGAAAGTTTTCAAGTATAGAGTAGCAACAGGCATCCATTCTATGGATTCATTTTGGTTCAGACTCTTCTTGTACACATGCTGCAACTATAAGGAAAAAAAAATCTATTATAGAATACATTAAATACACAATATGGGAAAAAAAAAAAGTCAGATTATTTTTATTCCATCACCACTTTTAATGGACATTGGGAAGGAGGAATAAGAAAATGAGCAAAGTTTATGCATGAAGAAGAGAAATAAAGTGAAAAGTGATCGTAAGAACCTTGCGAGGCCTTCTGTCTGAATTTTGGCATCTCCACAGAGAAAGGAACTAAAGCCACATGTTCCTACCAAAACAAGGAAGAAGGGAAAGAAGTTGGGTAAGGGGAAGAGCCAAGGAGAGGAGGGCACGATGGCCCTGATTAGAAAGACTCTGTCTCTGCACTCAACAATCCCTGTCCCAGATTCTTCCACATGGTGCCCAGTAACAGTCTGAGAAGCAATGGGCATGACCTGGCATACAGAAAATTCCATTCAAACATCCAGAAAAAACAATTTCACTGGGAGAGTATTTAAAGACTGAAATGAACTACACAGAGAGGTTCTGTAGTTTCCACCCTGCTCTATCTAAGCCCGCTTTGAGAAAAGGGGTTGGACTAGATGATGTCCAGAGGTCACTTCTAACTGCAGAGATTCTGTGATTCGCTATCTCACACATCACAAGTGAAAGAAGTACTCAGTAGACTGTTAAACAAGGAGGAAAAATTAAAACAAGGACTTACAGCAGAAGAGTAAAATCCATTTACTTCTTCAAGTTTATGAATTTGAAGGGGATAGGAAGACATTTTGGAAGATACAGCCCTCACAAAATTATAAATTAACATATTTCTCCCTGAATAAAATGAACAATACAATGATTTCAGGTTTTTCCAAAGCAGGTGAAACAAATAAAGTTATATATTTCAAGTATACAATTTCACCATCTTTCTCAGCAACTAGCCTACTAAATGTGTCTATTTGTATAAACTCTGTCATTCAATTTTCAGTAATGTTTAAGGCCAGGAACCCTCCTGTGTCACTTGAAACCAGTGTTGAAGGGCTCAAGCTGTGATATAAAGTGAACAGTCTGTCTCCTAAATATCCCATAAATTCTACCAACTATTTAACCTGGGATGTGTGACAATCTGTTTATGATTGCCTGAAATCACCCCTCTTCTCTTCTGTCTTTTTGCTGGGCATATCATCTCATTCAGTATCAACAGAAAATCTACCTTTTCCATTTACCGTTGTAGGAAAACCATAGTTAACTACTCAAGCAAACTCAAATTCCTACATTTTCATTTACCATTTTCTTAGGCAATTCTTTTGGAATTACAAATTATTTAAGTTCTTGTAGAGGTCATAGAATAAACTTATATTTGTTCTTTTACCTTTCAAGATTGCTTCTTTGAAGCATCTAACTCTTTTTAAGCTCAAAAAGGTCATAGGTCAGATGGGACAGAAATGTTGGAACAACAGTTATTGGGTAATGCTACACTATCAGCTTAGCTCTGACTTTTCCAATTTTACTCAGATCCAAGCTGAAAGTCCTGATTGTTCCTAGACCCTTTTGAAGGTAATCAGCAAGGTTAGTCAGCAATGGGACACCAGTTACAGTGCTACAGGTTTCTCTTCTGCAAACAATTCTTTCTAAAAATGCCCATAAGTTAATGGTTAGAAACAGCTCACAGTGAAGAAATCATTTTCTGTTTTATCACGATCGTTCTCCTTGGAAAAGAAATCCAGGAAAGATGCCATTCAATTGCATACTCTGGAGAATAAGCTGGATCTGTAGGATGGTAGGACAAGGGGTAATGGGTTCAAAACTGGAACACAAGAGGTTCCACTTAAATTTGAGAGAAACCTTCTTCTCAGTCAGGGTAACAGAACACTGGAACAGGCTGCCCAGAGAGGTTGTGGAGTCTCCTTCTCTGGAGACATTCAAACCCGCCTGGACACCTTCCTGTGTAGCCTCATCTGGATGTTCGTGCTCTGATGAGGGGACTGGACTAGATGATCCTTCAAGATCCCTTCCAGTCTCTAACATTCTGTGATTCTGTGATCAGTGAAAGAAACAAATTCAAGATCTATAATCTCAGTAAGGAGTACACCTGCCTGATGCTCTATGAATTTCAGGAAATACATCTCTCCACCTACAGGGTAGATACCTGCAGAGATACGTATATTTCCACCAAGCAGCAAATGAGATCCATGTTACTGGCTGTGCAGATCAACACCACCTCAGACTACAGTCAGAAGTAGAAATATAAGATAACATAAAGCTCTGGGGGACTATAATGAAGTTCTGTCCTGGTTTCAGCTGGGATAGAGTTAATTTTCATTCTGGTAGTTGTTAGAGTTCTGTGATTTGTATTTAGTATGAGAAGAATGTTGATAATACACTGGTGTTTTGGTTGTTGACAAGCAATGTTTATACCAAGTCAAGGACTTTTCAGTGAGAAGGTTGCAGGTGCACAAGAAGCTGGGAGGGTGCACGGCCAGCAGACCTGACATAAGTTGGCCACAAGGATATTCCTTACCATATGATGTCATGCTCAGTATATATTTTGGGAGAAGAAGACGGAAGGGAGGGACATTTGGAGCTATAGTGTTTGTCTTCCCAAGTAACCATTACACACGATGGAGCCCAGCTTTCCTGGAGACAGCTCAACACCTGCCTGCCCATGGGAAGTAGTGAATTAATTTCTTGTTTAGCTTTGCTTGACTGCACAGCTTTTTCTATATTTATTCAACTGCCTTTATCTCAAACCATGAGTTTTCTCACTTTTAGTGAGGGGGGATTGAGGGAGTGGCTGTGTGGTGCTTAGTTGCCAGCTGAGGATAAACCACAACAGGTTCTTGTAAGGGTTTGCATAGTCGGGGAAATTCTGTACTAATTTGTCAGCAGGCTTTAAGTAAGCTTCAAGTGTAGTCAACCCACCCCACCATCAAGGCAGATAGGTTCAGTGGGTAAGTAAAATCCATTGCCATGTGCAAATTCTTTGCCCCTTCTTTATCTCTGTGCATTTATCCACTTTCAGGCAAGGTCACAGAAATCAGGTATGAGATTGGATGAGTCCTTGAGCCTTTACCTAAGGGAGACACAGTCATATCCTTTTCAGCAGTGAGTCAGGTCTCTAACCCCTATGCCATCATCCATGATTTGAGTTTTACCTGCTCCCCATCAGCTATGCCTCAGTCTGATCTGGTCACAGCTGCTTTGTCTTTTTGTCCAATAAAATTATAAATTTCAGCAATCACCCTGTGCAAAGAGATGCCTAAGGACCAAAACTGGAGAAGGAAACAGGTGAGTAAGAGACAGATTGCCACAAATAAGAGACAGGTTGCCAGATCACTAAGTACAAATTATAATGATAATAGGGAAATAACCTATTAGTCCAGTTGTTTCCTCCTCCTGCACAGGACAAAACATGTCTACATTAGTGAGTGGCCCGAGGGTAGATATCTGGAGAGAAACAACTGGTGGTAAGGGCCAGCATCCACACACATGTTGTCAATGAGACTTACATTAGCTGAGCTCTACTGAACTGAGGGCCCATTAACAGTTGGAGTGCATTTGTGGCAGTCCTGAAGCACATCTTGTGGTCACTTTCATGCAAAAGAAATCCAGTTTGTGCACTTTAAGACTATTCTGCAGTGTGAATAAAAGCACAATAAAGGGGATGAATGGATGGTTTCCTCCAAAAGCTCTCTCCTGACGCAAACTAAACCACCAATATAGATGCACCTTGAAGACAGCATGCACTCTGGAGTTACAACTCTGGCTATGTCTGCTTGGTGGCTGACCTGTGATTTATGTGTGTTTTAACCTGAACCTCTGCCAGAGAGCTGCAAAACTTAAAAGCTGGTGATGTGAATTCATGTCCACACAGCTCTCTGGAAGTGGAGGTAAAAACTCATATCTCACTTTATAAGCTGGCAAAGGGGAAGAACAGACACATTGCTTTTCAGTGCAGGGAGACACAGAGGGGGTGAGTGAAAATTATTTGGTATTTGGCACCTAAAATGGGCCTTACATTACTCTGCTAATAAGGAATGGTCTAACTACTTTATGTGGTATAATTGACAAAGTGAGGTAAACATCACTACTTTCAGTATATAGAACATCGCTTGCCTTGAGCAGAAGCAACATTATTCCCATTTCACTGAGACAGACATAGAGTTTACCTATGTCAATGTTTTTCTAACAGTAGCAAATTCATTTTTAAAACTTGAGGTTCCCATGTATCAAAAAACACCCAAACAACTATGAAACCTTACTCCAGAAAATAAGAAAGATTTTTCTGTAACATTTTTTAAAACAATATGATTTCTTCTTTTGGAATGTGATTTCCTATTTCATGAATGTAACCTTATGACATTTTGTTTCAAGTTAATTTTATTTCAAAAATTGATGTCAATTAAAAGAATGAAATTAAATATAGCAGTTCAAATTCCAACATATGGTACATTTTATTTGGATTTGAAGGGAGTTAGTGGTGGGAAGGTTTCTACACTACGGAAGTGAGTGATGCTTTCACACCAAAGTTCCCACATTTCCAGCCTGTCTTTTTGTCATACCACTGCTCCTTGACATAGGTACTAACAGAGAGCAAGGAAGAAGTCTTCAGGAGGAGGAGGAGCAGGCACTGAGCTCTCTGGTGACCAACTATAGGACCTGAGGGAATGGCAGGAAGATGTGCCAGGGGAGGTTTAGGATGGACATGAGGAAAAGGTTCTTCACCCAGAGGGTGCTGGACACTGGAACAGGCTCCCCAGGGAGGTGTCACTGCCCCAAGCCTGACAGTGTTCAAGAAGAGACTGGACAACGTCCTCAGACACACGGTGTGAACTGTGGGGTTGTCCTGTGCAGGGACAGGAGTTGGACTCGATGATCCTTGTGCGTCCCTTCCAACTCAGGACATTCTGTGATTCTATGAGTCTTTATTTAGACCAAATACCACCTCCCTTACCCACAACGACTTTGATACCCAAATATCTGCTTGAAAGATAATACATTACTCACCAGAAGATATTATCATACTGCAAATTCTTTGCCAGAGGAATGTAATATCTGAAGTCTGACCCTTGCCTGTTTGAAGTACTCTTTACTGAGAAATTCACATCCAGCCACATCCCATTGCCACACATAGTGCATGTTTTCTGTACCAGAGCTGATCTATTTTTTTTCTACAACAAATTCTCACTCTAAAGTTCCAATTTGTGAACACAGAAGCACTTCACCAAAAAACAGGTACTCAGTAAAAATTTCTGAAAGGCCACTCAGGGTTGAGATTTCATTTACAGTAAATATCAGAGAGAATGAACACAGGAAACATCTTCAAATAGGCTGAATAGCCAGTGAGAGCTATAAACACAGAGGAAAGCACTGCTGGCTGAGGAATTATCTTCACTGCATGTTACTGAAAGCTGGGACATTGAAGAGACAGCTCTCAAAATATTCCCTGTTTCTACACTTATCCACTGGCAACAGATATTGACCACTATTGGAGACCACACATTGGTCATCTCTGTGTTCAGTAGTCCAGGGACAAAGCATTTGTCCTAGAGGGAAAATAGTTATGTTCAGACCACTGATTTAAACGATGCAGCACAGGGCAACAACTGTCTTCCATGCAATCTCTAGCCAAAGTGTGAAATCCTTTCTCCCTTTCTCACATTTCCATATATTTCTATACATTTCAAAACAATTATTTCACCAGGATGAGCAAGTACTATAACTTATCCTGGTGGGAGCAATGTAAGCCAATATTAACCTAGATTATATGTGATACATTATACTTTAACTCATAAGGGAAGAAGCCGTGTAGCATGGATAAAGATACCAGAAATTTATGGAGGGTTTACATAACAGAAATGTAAGGCAAATACAATGGGCCAAAATGGAGTAATTATTTTCCTGAAGTGGTCAATTGAAACATATATGCAAAAGAGCAACAATATATGGAAGAGAAAAACTATTCTTCTAAGCAAATTTCTTCTGCACGTCAGCAATACTTTGTGTTGTATCTAAATTCATGGCTTGAAATTATTCAGGGAGTGGTTAAATAATGCAATGCATCAAATCTATTTTAAAATGAACTGCATTTTCGACTTCCTGGACACTGCAAATTATTTGCAGCTGTAATTTACTATAGGCAAGTGTTAATTTACCTAACCCATATTTTGTGAGTATGTATTGACTAATTGCAAGCCTATGGTTCAGGGTAAATAAATACATGATTTATATTCAGGCAAGTCACACAATCAATTTTCAATCTACTGCCTCAAATACAGTATCAGACTGTGACAGCTTAATTTGCATTGACACGAGATGTCATAGTTCTGTGAACTACAAAAAGTAAATGTGAAACATTTTTCAACAGCTACTGGTGAATCGTGCTCAGCAGTGACGTCCACAGCAAAACCTCAGAATATCAGTGGCCTGTCTGCTGCTTGACTACAAATTGAACAAAACTCTAACCTAAGCAGGCTAGTCTTCACCCAGGGATCTGTTGTGGTGGCGATTTTGTCACTGGACATTCTGCATCAGGGATTTTATTGTTAATAGAGCTCCCAAATCACCAGCTGCTTTTTGCCCTCTATTCACTGCCATTAAATTTTTTTAATTAAATGGAAAATGTTTAAATAACATTCCATGTTGAAGTATTCCTAACCATTTCTTTAACTAGACATCCTGGGATTTACCTTCTGTCTTCTGCAAGGGCAGCCCCGAATATTTCAAGTAGCCCTAAACTTCTTTATATAGGGAATTAAACTGTATCAGGATTCATAGAAACCACCAGAACCCCCAAATACATGAACCTTACGGACAAGGTTAAGCAGAAGAGAAACAGTTAAATTTAGCAAACACTATTAAGTCATTCATTCAGCTATAGAAGTAAAGGTATCTCACATGATGACATTCTGTATCACTCAATAACTATTTTCTTACTAGCAGCATTAGAGCTATTTAATGATGTCGTTATACCCACAAGACCACCTGTCAAAGAAAGGGAATACAATGAAAATGATGAGGTGGTGCAGTGGGATGAGGAACATACATTCATTAGAGACGCAAGAAGGCAGCTGGTGTTATTGGACATAAAAAGGAGATTGGGGAACCTTGTTAAAAGTTAAGTAGTTTCCTGAAAGAATTACTGAACAAAACAGCAAAAAAGTTTTGTGGTGTAGAAAAGGATTGGCAATTACATACATACTTTAACTGTACTTCAAATTAAGGAAAATACAGACAAAAGATTAAATCACAGTTTTAATAGGTACTAAGAAAAGACTTATTAAAAAAAGCTTCCAGTTTCATTTCTTGAGACAGTGTAGGGTTCAGCAAGCAATATGAATGGAGTCTGCAGGCTGGAGTTAATTATTTGCATTAGCATTTCAGATGGGCTTCCATGTAAATACCAGCTCTTCCGTGTGCCATGGACGTAGACAAAAAGTAAGCTAAATGCTTGATCTCCTTTATAGGATCCTACATTATGTCACTTAATAGGTAGCCAACAGCATGGGGATTGAATGACACAGGCTTTTGAAAACAGCACTGGGATCTAATTAATTGCGACAAATTATCCAAAGCAGCTTGGCATTGAGGAAGGAGGACAGACTCAGAGAGAAATGACAGATGGATGTGCAGAAGAGACAGAAAGACCTTTGCTGCTCCTGAAGGGCTCAGCCTAGAGGCCTGTCTCCTCAGAAAGCATTTTGCATCATGATTTTGTGAGTCAATGTTATTTACGTGACACCTAAATGTCCATATTTGCAACTCCATATGTCAAGTACTTAATGACACATGGGTGATGGGAGCCAAAAACCAGTAAGTTTTAACAGTAGTTGGGCATATGGTTGGGACTGGTCAGCTTGGTTTACCCTCAAATTGCGTCCTTGTACTGAAGCTGTTTGAACTGTGTGGGAAGATCTTTCTGCAAGGGTGGGCGCTGAGCACCAGAGGACAACAGCCAAGAGCCAGCCACCCTTGGAAGTCAAGCCAATCAGAACTGAGGATATCCCCCACCCAAGTGCCCTGATGTCCATACAGACTGGGGTATGAAGGAATTGAAAGCATCACTATGGAGAAGGGCTTGGGGGTACTGGTGGATGAAAGACTGGACGTGTGCCGGCAATGTGTGCTTGCAGCCCAGTCACATCTTGGGCTGCATCAAAAGGAGCGTGGCCAGCAGGTGGAGAGTGGTGATTCTGCCCCTCTGCTCCACTCTGGTGAGACCCCACTTGGAGTCCTGCATCCAGCTCTGGAGCCCTCAGTGCAAGAAAGACAAGGACCTACTGGAGAGGGGCCAGAGGAGCCACAGAAATGATCAGAGGCTGGAACAGCTCTGCTGTAAGGACAGGCTGAGAGAGTTGGGGTTGCTCAGCCTGGGGAGGAGAAGGCTCCAGAGAGACCTTATTGTGGCCTTTCAGTACTTAAAAGAGCCTTAGAAGAAAAATGGGGACAAACTTTTAATTATAGCAGGGCCTGTTGCAGTAGGACAAGAGGTAATGGTTCTAAACTAAAAGAGGGAAAGCATAGAATCATGGAATGTCCTGAGTTGGAAGGGACGCACAAGGATCATCGAGTCCAACTCCTGTCCCTGCACAGGACAACCCCACAGTTCACATCATGTGTCTGAGGACATTGTCCAGTCTCTTCTTGAACATTGTCAGGCTTGGGGCCGTGACACCTCCCTGGGGAGCCTGTTCCAGTGTCCAGCACCCTCTGGGTGAAGAACCTTTTCCTAATGTCCATCCTAAACCTCCCCTGGCACATCTTCCTGCCATTCCCTTGGGTTCTGTCATTGGTTACTAAAGAGAAGATGTTGGCACCTGCCCCTCTTCCTCCCCCTGTGAAGAAGCTGTAGCCGCCATGAGCTCTCCTCTCAGTCTCCTCTTCTCCAGGCTGAACAAACCAAGTGACTTTAGCTGCTCCTCATACATCTTCCTCTCCAAACCCTTCACCAACCTCGTAGCCTCTTCTGGACACTCTCCAGTAGCTTTATGTCCTTTTTATCCTGTGTCACCCAGCCCTGCAGACAGTGCTCCAAGTGAGGCCGCTCCAGTGCAGAGCAGAGTGGAACAATCACCTCCCTGCCCGGCTGGCCATGCTGTGCTGGATGCACCAGGACACGGGTCCCTCTTGGCTGCCAGGGACACTGTTGGCTCATGTTCAACTTGCTGTCAACCAGAACCTCCAGATCCTTCTCCACAGAGCTGCTCTCCAGCATCTCATTCCCCCAGTCTGTATGTACAGCCGGGGTTGACGTGTCCCAGGTGCAAAATCCAGGACTTGCCCTTGTTAAACTTCATGTGGTTGGTGATGCAGGCCAGACATGAGGAAGAAATTTTTTACACTGAGGGTGGTGAAACCCTGGCCCAGGTTTCCCAGAAAGGCGGTGGATGCCCCATCCCTGGAGACATCCAGGCCAGGCTGGACGGGGCTCTGAGCAACCTGATCTGGGTGAAGATGTCCCTGCTCATTGCAAGGGGGTTGGGATGGGTGACCTTTGAAGGCCCCTTGCAGCTGAAACTATTCTATGATCCTAACTGACAGAAAGGGGCAGAGACCCCCTGAGAGGTGGCCTGCAGGTTTCTGGAGAGGGGGACCTCATCCTCCCCCATAGTCAGGTCCTGGACTGCCAAATCACACACTAACATCAAACATATCTGTGAATAAAAGCGTTTTGGGTATCTGAGCCCCTTTGGTATGCTGTCAGTTTGGTCTCAAACCACAATACGCACCCCACAGATTTGAGAGACAACCTGTTCCCACAGGCTGCTTAAAGCACCTTGTAAATATCTGAATATATCGACATTAATGGAGATGGAAGATAATCAGCAGCATACTGATAAACTAAGATGCATAAACTTGTGTGGTTTATGCATGCCTGGCATGCACAAACATCTGGCATGCAAAAACATCACTTTAAATTCAGACAATAAAACCAGAAGTTAATGAGATTCCAGCATTTTTGTGCATGGCAGAAGGCACTTAGTGCTTCCCAGAGCTCGACCGCACACCACGTGGCATGTCCAAGCACAGACAATGATTCTTACTTCAGCTTCAGCTCTTTTGTCTTTACTTCCACAAATATTCCAGAAAGCAAGCACACTTGTGAAATACCAAACCATCTGCTGATCTAACTTCATTCAATTTAGCGGAATTTCTTCTGGTAGAGAATTTGTCTGGGCAGTGTTTGGTACATTCAGTTGTACACCAGCGCTGCAGGACACTCCCAGAATCTTCTTGAAGATGCTTACCCTAGAGAGTCACAGTCACGGACTGAGGAAGCAACCACAACACAATTTAGCCACAGTTCAGTCCCTAAAGATAAGGCCTGTCTCCTGCCTCACAGTCCTCTGAGACCTGAGGACCTGATTTGACGTTGACATCTTTCACTGCCATCCCACCAAATGGCCATTCATTTCCATTCTCCATTGTTTTCTCTGGATATGACCAGGCTGCTGTTAGGTCCCTCCAAACCCTCACTAGGCTGAACAAGACCCACTCCCTCAGCTTTTCCTCACAGGGCAAGTCCTCCAGCCCCTCACTGTGTTGGTGGCCACCATGAAAGTTCATCAATATTGGCCTTTCTGTACTTAAAAGAAAGATGGGGACAGACTTTTTAGCAGGGCCTGTCACAATAAGACAAGGGGTAATGGTTTTAAACTAAAAGAGGAGAGATTCAGGCTAGACACGAGGAAGAAATTTTTTACACTGAGGACAGTGAAGCACTGGAACAGGTTGCCCAGAGGGGTGCCCCATGCCTCGAAACATTCAAGGCCCAGGCTGGACAGGGCTCTGAGCAACCTGATCTGGGTGAAGATCTCTCTGCTCATGGCAGGGGCTGGACTAGATGAGCTTTGAAGGTCCCTTCCAACCCAAACTATTCTATGATTCTATGAATATCTTTCTTGTACTGACAGACCTGAAACTGGACACAGTATTCCACGTGTGCTCTAATGAGTGCTGACTGATGATCACTTTCCTTGATCTACTGATTATGTTCCTGCTGATACAGTGCAAGGATGCTGTTGACTTTCATTCCAAAAGAAAAATTGGAAGAGGCAACAAAAATAAGAGTTCACCCATTCCCCTATCTGTCACAAATTCCATATACACAAATAGAACTTTTAATCTCAACTATCAATAATTAAGCGTTGCAAAATAAATAGTTTGCAAACCTCATCCACAAACTGAAATATATGCAAATATATGAAATGTCCTGTACTCACAAAAAGCATAAAAGAGATATAAATTCAACAAATAACTCCCTACAAAATCGTTCATCCAGATATACTAGAAATCATAGCTTGTATTAGCAATTTCCTGAACAACGCATTGTTTTAATGGGTAAACACTTTATTTATGTAATGACATTCTGACTTATATTGCTGCCCTCAGAAGTATAGCTGTTCAAACAGAATTGTTTCAAGAATGCACCTATGCAAACATAGAATACTGTTTGTTGGAGACTCTCAAAACACTTTGATTACCATTAAATAGCTATTACATGACTTCCATGAGGTAGGTCAGTACAGTGAAAGCCAAGATCCTGTGCATCTGCTGTCAGAAAGTCCAGGCTCTGCAAAAAAATATTAACCTTGACAACAGGAAAAGGGAAAAGGGAATTACCATAGTCAGACAGTACATTAACAAAGAATGAGACCATTTTTGAATGAGATCTACATATTTGACTTACATCAATGCCTGTCATGTTCCATTCTTTTATTTCAAAACAGCATTGTGAGGCAGAGAGATACTGCTGTCCCATGTTTACAAGAAATACAAAACAGATAAGGCATAAAGTCACAAAGTAACTTGGGCATCTGACTGACACTGAAATTAATCCCTCTTTAGTTACTGCCCAACTTTGTAGAGCTCCTAAGGTCTAAACAAGTGGGTTTTCTGCGAGACAACTTTCCATTGAGTTACTGCTTACATGGCTCCATCTTAGCACGGCTTGGCAGCTCTAGTTCTATCTTCCATCCAGGCTTTCTCAGACTTTTAGGTACAAATCATTAAACAGTCTAACAACATCCTTCTCAATCCAAAATTCACTACAAAACATGCTCCTATTGTCCTTCTCTTCTCATATGTAAAAGGTCAACAAGAACATTCATCCAGGCACCGACTTCTGGGTGAGTCCTACCCTCCCACAGAGGTAATGCAAAACTATTCCTGAATCGTTCCTTCCATCAGTGATCTATGCTGTGGCACGTTGCTAGGACAGCCTTACTGCTTCCAGCTCCCAACCCATTTGAGAGCTAGGAGGCATCTCTGTACCGAGCCATTCAACAGACAGTTGCACAAGGGCACCAGACATCTGCGACCGTGCAAGAAATTCAGGTCTCGCAGGGCTTACATTAATGAGCTAACCATTTTATTTCATCCTTCTGCAGTTCTAGCTGCAAAATGCCAATGTTTTTATTTCTATGACACTTCTTCAGAAAGCTAGGGGAGAGAGATAAGTTAAAGTGAAAAGGGTATTTGATTAGGCTTGGGGTTTTTTCTACACCTTTATTACTTTTTGGGAAAAGAACTATTTGCCAAAAGCAAAACGAAACAAAAATTTAAACAGTGAGTTTCATTAACAAGCTTTATGAAGCTTATTGATAAAAACTGAGTACTGGTGCGGTGATTTCCCTTGATTACAATTACAGGAGCTAAGTTAGTTAATGCCAAGTAGTTATCTGTGCCTTTGCCAAATAAGAACTATTTCAGAGCCATAATGGTTCCAGCATACTGTGTAAACGCATATTTTATTTAGATTTCTTATCCCAAGGGTTAAAAATATGTATTCATTATAACATAATTTTTTCAGTCTATGCCATGGGCTATTAAAAATAAGTTTTATATGATTTAATTACTCTTTTGAGGTAATAGGCACATAGAAAGCTTTAAAGCTTATTTTGTTTAAAAACCTTATATCTACACGACCAATGTTGTGTGCATTGTCATCTCCCAAAGTATAAACCTTTAGCTTTTGAATGTGAAAAACACAACCTTTGTTAATATAGTTGATATATGATACATGGCTCACTTCCCAAAATCTAATGAGGGTCTCTCCCTCTAAAAAATTATTTGTTTAGTAACCACTAATTGATAGGACAACAAGAATTTGGCCATCCACTTCAGAACACAGTTCATATAATGTAGCCATCCACATGTACCAGCCAAAGTCCTTCAATAAAAAAGAGAAATAATGGAACCTAAAGTTCCTCTTCTTATATGATACTTCAGGCCTCATCTACACTCAAAGTTAATTACTTAAAACTGGCAGAAAGCCTTGCCATCAGGCTTACAAAGGTAGGTAGCATTTTTTTCATTCAAGTACATCTTTGTGGAAAACTTTACAATATTTTCTATCGTCAATATCTACAGAAAAATGTTATGCTGAGGGTGTTTAACTTGAAGAGGTTATTTCATTTAATTAAACTGACTCTAATATTGGGATAAATCTCCCCTATCTGTAGTTATCTAAAATGTAGGTGTCTATTGTAATCGACTAAAGCTCTAATGTCAATGTGAAACGATGAGACTCTTCAAAGGGTAATTAATCCTCTGCTAAGACAGGAAGGATGAATCACCCTCTGGAAATACCTTCTTCCATCAACAGTACTTTTTCACATCATGCATAATAAAACCGTGAAACTCATTACCACAGGATGCTGCGGAGGCCCAGATGAAAGGCGCTAATGCATTTAAAAGCCCCAGACTAACTCATGGAGAATGGGTGCAGTGAGCAGATGGTCTGAAAATAGTCACCAGCTCAGGAAGTCCATAAGCAATAGATCTGGAAGGTGGGAAGTATCCCTGTGTATACTGCTTGTTTCTTATACTTTTCTCTAAACATCTGGTACCAGCCCCCATTGGAAACAGAGTAGATTAGATTAGGTCTTTTGTTCGAAAGTTAACTCTCCTCCTCAGTCAACATACCTATTCCTCTTGAGAAAAGAAATCGTGTGTACACAAATACTAGATAGTTTTTCTTTATTTAAAGGGATACTATTCTATTTAACATTATGACATTTTATTTTGATCCAAGATACTTTTTGGTCTGAAATGTAGCTATTTTGTGCTAGCCATTAGATTCTCTTCATAAGCAGTAATTTTAAGATAAATATTTCTGTATGTTCTAACAATAATATTTTTCCAAAAAGATCAAATAGCTCTGTTTGGTTATAATGTATTGTTACCTGCTGTCTGTATCTCTGATATAACAGGTATCTCTAATCAATCATCCAAAGCTGAGGCCCAATTTTTGTAGAAGACATTCTATAACATATTCAATGAATAATCAGACACACAGTGAGAACATGAACGTGTTTTTATCTTAAGATATGATTGCAATAAAAACACGCTTGGGAATAATAACGTATTTGGCATAGGACATTACCAGACATGCCCTGCAGGAATACATCAGGATACAAAGTAAACTTCCACTTTTTCTTACTGTCATTTTCAGTATTAATCAGATCTGTTGTTTCCTATGTCTCATTAGTTTTATTAACTTGTTAACATTTCAAGCTATGAGGGCATGGTTTTAAAGAAATTTTAATATTTAAGAAACTTGGATATGTTCTAAATAAATTTTTAGACAGTAACTATTGAATTATGGGAGGTTGGGCTCATCAGGACCAAACTATTGGGAAAAGGAGCTCAAGTCACAAGGTCAGAAGGAAAGAGCATAATTTCAGCCTGAAAGCAACAGGATTGAGAGATGCTGTCATGGAACTGCGGACCATTTGGTGAGAAACATGCTCCAAATCCTGGAGTCTCACTCTACCTTTTTCTTTTACAATTCTTAGCAAAAGATGTGGTTCATGATCATCCATGTGATGTGAACTTCTCATGCCTGAGCCAATCCTTTGGGAGGCTCTGAAGGTAAAAATGCTATAAACTGAGCTGACTGCAGCAGCATCCCTAGGAGAGACGAGCGGCTTTTAAAGTTTCTTTCTTTAAAATATCATTTTCATTCTGACATTTCTGTTCAGTAATCAGCAGCTTACTTTTACACTCCAGAGGGACTTTCTTCTGACACACAAAATTTTCTGCTGAAATCTCTTGGGTCTACGTCCTAAAATTGCTTGTAAAAACCTGTAAAATAACTTCAGTTTGCTACTTGTAGCACTGCATTTCCAGAGCCTTGCAGACACTACATTTGTGGGGTAGGAATTAGTTGTGCGAATACACCCGGTGTCTTTTTTCAGCTTTGCCAGATTATTTTATTCCTTTTCATAACATTTGTCAAGGCACTAAAGCTACTGTAGGATCTAGGAAATGCATCTGCTTCTCTTGTCTCAAACTCTGCTGGGCAAATAGATGGTTTTTTCAATCCTAAAGGAGTTCCTATGGTAAGTGAAGCCATTTCATTAACATGAGGTACATGCAATAAGCAGAGGCATCCTATCTTCTAGCTAACTAGTAACTTTTCCACAGAAAGTCAGTCAGTGTGATTGTAGCTCAAAGAGAAAACTGTGTTCTGGTTGTAAACATTTTAAATCACATCTACAAATTATGCCATATGAATCTCATATTAATTGAGGCAACACACTGTATTTTCCACACAGTGAGGCAGGATCGGTGAAAAGATGTTGGAACCTGTATATGGCTTAGGTTTCCCGTAATATTTTCCAAAACGTTTATATATCTTTGAAACCCAAGCCCTGATTTCAACAGTCATCTGGGTGATCCTCAAATCCAAAACCATTGTAAAATGAACCAGAGTAAGAATATAAGGCACAATTATTCTGTGGTCTTTTACCTTTCCTGTGGGCTGGTGGACAGTATATCTGTTGCTCGACTGAAATTAATAAGTTGCTCTGTACCATTCCCCAATACCACTAAGATTCTTTCAGTTTATGAATTGGCACCCAATTTAGGAACCCCACATTATGTGTCTTCTCTAATCAATAAAGACCTCAGAGGAAGATTCAGCTTGGCTGAACTGCTTTCTGTCTATGTCTTACTATTGAATATGTAGGAAGCTCTGCAACCCAGCTCATAACTTCAGTAACCAGATGGCCATGAGTGTAGTTTTCTGCAGCCTAGATTAAGCCAAAACCAGACCTCCCACAAGAAGCCCTAGTACAGAATAGCTCTTCTGGGCTACACTCAAAGCTTTAACCTTTTTGTACCTCTGTGGTCCTAGTCTCCACAAAAATCCATAGAACTCAGGTTTCCGAATCCTGTTTGTAAATGGGAATCCAATGCCTGAGATACTGTGATGATATTTGCAGGATCAGAGAAACACGTGCCTCCCTGAGGGGCATAAACAGAGAACCCAGATTGGGTGGAAAGACTGACCGGGAAAAACAAGAGAGGCATTTTGAATCAAGTGCTTGCCTTACGCAGCTCCTGCCATCTATTGCTGAAATGTCTACAGGCCAAAAAACAAGCCTTTCTGGATCTGCTGAACGGCAACTTTCAGATCTGCTTGCTTCAATCCAAGCATCCTTTGGAGCATCTCAAATGTGAGGATCTGACATTTCCTCTTCTCCGATAATAATAGTGTTTTCCTTTAATCTCATTATTCTTAGTATTTGTTAATGGTAAGTTCATAGCAGAACTCACGAAAGGTGAAGCCAGCCATGAAAAAGCTAACACTAAAAATGAACCATAAAATGAAGGGAAGAATAAAGGATACAATACGTAGGTAATTTGTGACTAACCCAATGTTATGCATTCCTCTTATAAGATAAATGTCTGTGTTAAAATGCGTTGTTTTTCATAAACTTAGGAACTCAGAAACTAACAACGGTCAAAATTAAGATTTCTTTTTAAATATTAATTCAGTCACTTGTGCAACTGTTTATATATGCACCTACAAATATACACAATTCAGTTCCTCCTCAATTAAATTGCTCCACCCAGGATCACACCTTGTGTTTCATTACAGGTTCCCTGATCCTTCCAACCAAACCTGGCTCCTCCTCACGTTTTTCCGAACTGCTTCCTGATCCTGCCTGATTTATTTCTAGCTTTTATTTTCCCATCCCATCCTAATTCTCTCGTGACAGTTTTCACGTTTTCATCACATTTTAAGATTTTCCCACTGCAGCTATCTTCCTTAACTTACTAAGGTCAACCCCAAACCTTGAGTTTATTCCTTTCTTTCCACTACTACTCTGTTTTCACTGGGATGCCAACTCTAGCTCAGCTTAAACCTGCAGTTCTAGGCAAAATTGAGAAGAACCTCTGTCACCTCTTCCTCCAATCCACAAATCCCCAGTGGATTTGGGATTACACTAAGAGTGGTGGAGGTTGGATGGAGACTATTTGCTAGCGAAGGACCACAACAATACAGAAGGGAAGGAATAGGGATTTGCAGGTCTAGATTGGAACTAAGAAGAGTCAACACAACTCAGAAAACTTCAGTGAGTTTAAACAGCTATCTCTGTAATTGGAAATGAATAGTAATTTTCAATGTATACAAGGAGTTAAATGAAGTTAGAACACTTCATTTAAAATGTAATTACTTTCTACTGTGCATCAGTTTGGGTGCTGTAATCCTGAAAAGAAACATTGACTTGCTCTCACCTTTCTGAGACCTTTTCACATTTTTTGGTTAATTTTGTTTGCCTTGTCAAACACATGAAGGCTGGATTATTAATAATATTCTAATGTGGCAGGTGCATATTTGTATGTGGGAAGGTGTCATTTTAAAGTGACAGCTGAACCTTTTGCTAAAATATGAAGTTTCCTCCCAGGAGAAAGTGATCTTATCTTTTCATTTTTCTCTGGATATAGTACACTATATGATAGAAGATGTTAATATTAGAAGTGGAACAGATGGCTCAGATTGAGATTGGAGGCACAGCTACAACTCAGAGATGGGGAAACAGATTCAAAAAGAAGCCGACCAGAGCAGAAAATTCAATTAAAAAGTTCGTTTTGAGAAAGCAGGTGTGGGAGTTTTATTATTGAGACCTCCACATTCTCATTTAGAGTAACCCATTTATGAGGCTTGTTATGAACTTGTCTAACCCCGTTGCTGGCATTTTACTACCTATTCCTACTTGAAAGGAATTTTAAATGTCATTGGGTAGCTCTTGCTCTCTCTTCCTCTCTCTTTGGTTACATCTGAGAATCTGACAGCTCTATTTCACTGGAAGGCCTGACAAGCCTGTGATTCTCATTAGCCACAGCAGCATATACATGCTTTGGGATCTTTCTGAATGGATAGCCCTACAAAAACTCAGTCCTATATTGCAGCCACTATCATTAAGCATAGAAAATGCCCAAACTGACATTTGACAGATTTTCAGCGACATCACAATGGGGCATAACTAATTTATTACAAAATTAATATCCTCCTAAGAACAGATTGTGTATGGCTCTGTATAAGTTTCAGCTGCTTTGTCCTGGTCACTAAGACTCTCCTAGGCACAATTCTTGCCAACATATTATTCAAAGCTTTTAAAAAGATAGGACTGGAGACTGACTGGCTTACAGAGTCTAAACTCCATATCCCAGAAACGAGATTATATGATCTGTTTCATTAAATAACCCAAAGTCCATCTTAAATTCAGCGAGGAGAGCTTTCCCCTAACTTAAATGTCTTTTAAGAACCTCACAGCTCTTAAAGCCTTATTCTCATTCTCGGCCCAGGTTCACATAGTTTGCTAATTCCATCCTGCTTTTCACTGCTTCCAGACAAATTCCTTCCCCAGGTGTTCCTGTTTTCACAGTTGCATACTGTCCCTAAATTTTGGGAGTTTCTTGGTAATCCACATAAAAGTACCTGATGCAGCAGTGCGTAAAGTAAATCCTCTCTTCCTAGTCCCTTTGTCTTGTCTCTTAGACTTTCATCCCCACATGAAGAACTTACATGTTACTTTTACAGCAGATCTTGAAAGTAATCAAATGTGGATTCAGAAGGGCTAAGGAGAGAAAAAAGTCTGAGGCTTAAAACTCCTTCCTAAGAATTACTTGACAGGATCCTTGTCTAAATCCAAAATGGTCATGGATAGCAGGAGCACAAGATAACACCATATACCTGATAAATGCATTGCTCTTCCTGCATGGAATCAGAATTCAGATACACACATGGGAAAATAGGAGGGCAGGAAAAAACTGTCTTTGTGTCCCTTCACATAGAAGCAGCTTTAATCTCATCCTTCAATTCTTATTCAGGCAAAACTCCCAAATCAAGATTCATAGTTGCTGGTCCAGATTCAGTAGTGTCACCTAGATGTTTTATGTTGCTCTTCTGACACGAAGCATCTGTGCAGCCATCTTTATCATATCCAGAATAAAGCAGGCCAGACCACATCCAGCCTCTGTAATTGTGTCTGGAAGAAGACTCAGTTTGATGACAAATCTGAAGATACACCTCATCTAATTACTTTTTTACCTGGACCATGACTTGTGTTGAATCATGAAACACAAGTGGGCTTAACTCAACTTTTTGCCTCTAGATAACTACTCTGTAACATGGTGAATAATTGTCTGTCCCCTAGACATCAAATGACCCAGCAGAATTGAAACACGTTCAGGCTCTCCTCAAAATTCTAACACTTGTGATGGAAAAATAAACTAAACGTTGTCTTAAAACTAGTGCATCAATATTTTCTATATTGTTCAAAACCACACAAGTTGTGTCCTCTCAACCACATAAAGGAGTCCATGCCTTTTAATGATTTTTACTGCTTGTTAAATCAAGGGTGCAAATACGAGGCTTCTGACACCAAGTGCATTGGTGTCATTCTGTAGAAATGTCACATGATGATGGTACAAGCTGTTAAGACAAAATGATTGACACATCATCTTAACTACCCTCTCAGGTACTCTTTCTGAGACAATCAATTTGGTGTTCTATCTCATTAAATTTCACTATTGTGGTACCTTATATTAGTTGAAAGAGACAGGCTACAGTGTCCTTGAACTGCAGGTATTTAAAGATCACTCTCACAGGCAGGAATTCTGATCAGCTACGAGTCAGACCTGCTGCAAACTGTCAAAAGGAAGGAGCAAAAGTGAAAGAAAATTATCCATCGCATAACTTACTGAGGGACACTGAAATGTTCAAAAGGTATTTCGTATTAGGCAGAATCCAGCAGCAGCCAGTAGTCAGTGTAAGGAAAGACACAGTCATGCTATGAAAACCAAAATGTGCTGGCATATAAAGTCATTAAAGCAGCAAGGCTAAGTTTATTGCTCTGCTGCTTCTCTACTTGCTAATAATAAATTACCACATTAATAACCCTTTATACTTATCCTATTGGAGATTATATGATTACTGATAAAACTTTTAACTACATTAGCAACACTACACTAATTGCATTAACTGGCATAATAAAGTTAACGTATAAATATGGTGTCCTTGATACATACATGGTAAGATTGCACATCACATTAAGATTAATGTTGTTGGAATAATGTCACACCTTTTTTAATCCAAGGCAGTATTACCAAACAAACATGACCCCTGACTTGAAGTCTTAAAATTTAATATTAGGTAAGAGGATTAAACCAGTCTTTTCCAGATGTAAACATAAAGGCAAATTTAGAGGTGGTTTTACATAAATCAGAAGTTAATCAAGCAAGGCCAATTTAAGTCCTGTGAGATCCTCACTCTGAAAGAGCCTGTACCAATGTAAATGGCCCAGGAAGCCCAAAACACCAGATCAGGACTTGTTAGTCTGAACAGCTGGCAAACACAGGTTTCCTCATATTTATTCCCAGTTCTACATGACCTTTGACAAATAACACTGTCTCATTCTGTACTCACATCTTTTTGACTTGCAGGAAACCTTAATCAAATGTGTTTGTGGACTAGAAGGAAATTGAGAAAGTGGCAAAACCAGTTTTTTCTACACTGTCTTCCCACCATTAAAAAAAATAAATAAATAAATGAAGAACACGGAGTTTGGCATAGAGCTGACCCACAAGCCAACACTTAACAGGATGAGTCTAGGAGAGGGAAATGTCTATCAAAACCAAACAATAAGAGACTGTCTAATAAGTTACAGCAGTAGCTTGTGAATAAGCAGCAAGGATGCAAATAAGCAGCAAGGATGCAACAGTAGAGTCTGGTTAAGAGAAGAGGTGAAAAAGATTATGGGGTCTAGATCATGATGTCTTCTCATGATTCTTGATTTGTGGTGGCTTAACACGTTCTTTGCTACATTTCCATACCTATGGTGGTGGCATCTCTACCCCAGCCCCTGGCTTTCTCTGCACCAAGGTTGTCCCATCCTCACCACAAGGGCTACTCACAACTTGTTCTGAGCCATATAAACCTTTTTTCTCTGAAGTCCATGCTTTGAACATAGGAGCCAAACACAAGAGTTCAAGCATCTTCATTCTGGGCACAAGTAGAGCAGCCACCTGTTTCAGTCAGATACATCAGGTTGTTACCTGTCTTTGTGCTGCAATCCCTCCTTCGGTAAAACATGAAATCTAGCACTTATTTACCTTGTAAGAGTGTTCTGAGTGGAACTGCAATATGAATTCCAGGTGCCCAGATGCAACACCTCAACAACAAATGTGCTGAATAACTAGGCAAGAAAAATACTTTTTCCTTTGAGGAGAGATGTATTTTTAGTTCAATGCTCCCTTAAAATACGTGATTTTTTTGCCCTGCCAAAGAGCTGCACTGAAGCAGTGAAATTTCTTTCATTAAAACTCTGAATGGAACAACATTAAAATCCAATATTTATTCATGCAACAGCACAGTAATCTGATATGGAATAAGCATTAAGGTAAATATAATTCCGTAGTTGACAAATCTAAATTTTGCTTTATAGTTCAAATCTCCTGGGGAGACATGATACTTGACATTTAATTTGAAAAGCAAGATAGACTGATGGAAAAAATCCTTTTCCATGTAGATACTAAAAATGCATTGGTGCATTTTATTTGATATGGTGGATTTGCTTAACTGTATTGTCACATTTTAATAAGCTCATCTCATAAAAGTATAATGAAAATAGAAAGATCATCTATCATAAGAGTGGACAGGTACAGATTTTCTCTTTAGATCCTTGTGTAGAAGAATAACAGTTTTCTTCCAACTGTTAACAATAAATGTAAATTAAACAGTATGATATTGCCTTAAACATCACAAGTTGTTAATGGAACATCACGATGCCTAAGTGCCAATACTAGATTAATCAAGGAAGCTGAATTCTCATGATGTATAATTCTAAAACAATGATGACATTATTTTCAATTTTCAGTGTTAAATACTGTAATGCCAATGCAATATGCAGTACATTTACAAATAAAATGTTGGTTTTGAGGTACAAATTCTGTCTTTTTGTATATGAGCAGGTGAAGTTGGCCCTTGTGGAACAGTTTCCCATCTGCCTGAGTAAGGGACAGGAGATAGGACACATGACACATGGCGAATCTTAATGCAATCTCACCAGTGATCGTGGGATGGCCCCATCAGGGATCCTCACTAGGTTAAGGCAAAGTGAAGAATCAGAGAATGGTTTGGTTTGGAAGGGACCTGAAAAGGTCACATAGTCCAACCCCTGCCATGAGCAGGGACATCTTCACCCAGATCAGGTTGCTCAGAGCCCCATCCAGCCTGGCCTGGGATGTCTCCAGGGATGGGGCATCTACTACCTCTCCAGGGAGCCTGTTCCAGTGTTTCACCACCCTCATTGTAAAAAATGTCTCCCTCACCGCTAGACCGAATGTCCCTTCCTTTAGTTTAGAACCATTACCCCTTGTCCTATCACAACAGGCCCTGCTAAAAATTCTGTCCTCATCTTTCTTCTAGGTTCCTTTTAAGTACAGAAAGGCTGCAATAAGGTCTCCCAGGAGCCTTCTCTTCTCCGGCCTGAATGATAAGCTGCCCAGTCTGCACAGTTGTGTTTACCCCTCACTTTATTCCTCTGAGCTCCCTTCTCGCGTAGGATTGTTTTGTCTTATTTTCATTGCCAGCAAACAGAAAAGACCTCCTCTCCCCTTGGCAGAGGGCAACCAGAGGCAGAGAAGGAGCCTGGGGCACCTGCTTTTGTGCTTTAGCTGTTATTTTGAAGTGACTCTCCTGCCTGTCTGCACTGAATCGCGCTTTGCTTCTCAGTCTTCAACAACATGAATAGGATCTGTCTCTGTTGCAAGCAAACCCAATGGACTGCTCTAGAAACACAACTAATGTGTTCAGTCCACTAACTTGTATTCTTTCCTTGGGACAAGACCAGAGCTAGTACTGAGTACAAAACCCTAGAGTGAGGTCACCCCGTCCTCAGCTTCAGCTCTGTCACTCCACAGACCCACTGCTACCACCACTGCAATAAACCGACCCTTGGATTTCCTGAGTTCAATCACACCGATACCATGGTTCAAATCCTGCTCAGAGGATCTAAAAATAGCTCCAGACATTACCACTGCCACAGGGACCCCTGCTAGAAGTAGTAATTCTGGCTGGAAATATTACCCTTAAATAGTCAGACATGCCAACCTACTACCTCTAGACTGTCCATGGGGGAGAATTTCACTTTAAAAATACTGCTCAGAGATCGTATTCTAACAAACTACTTCTTTCTGTGTGTTCAAATTGCCTTTATATTGTATTGATTGACTACATTTTTTTTCCAGTGTATCAGTGATATAATTCCAAGCATCTTATAGGAATCACTCAAGCTGATGGACAGAATATCAGCTGCAGGAAGATCCAATAACTCCTATTGTTGTCTTTCAATGGAAATGTAGGAGTTTTCTTGATGTTCTGATTAGGGAATCTCCCTCTTTTGCAAGATAAAAAAAGTCTAAACTCTCCTCATTTGCTAGGTATAACTCAGCATGGACAATTAGGGGGAAATGGACTTAGCACATTCAGTTTATGTGTGTCAGTTTAATAGAATAAATATATAATGGTTGGATTTAATGTTGGTTGTATCACTGTTGTTCACAGTAAGGAGTGTTGACACATTTATTTCTTCTGATTTGTAAGGTAAGACGGCTTATGATGGCCAGTGCTGTATTCTGACAATGTTAAATCAATAACTGCACCATCGCAAGGATTGCAGTTTTGGTAGATGAAGTCTCCCCGTATGCGAGCCCTGTATGGAAAGTAATGTTGGGACTGCACTTTCTTCTGCCTGCAGTGTCACATCAGCTCAAAAGCATGTGTGAGAGTATCATGATGTCTTCTAGTGACCAGCCCCCAAACAGCACAGAGGACAGCATTTAGAGTCAAACTTGAGAATCTTTATACCAAGACAACATTAATGTCCTGATAACATCTGGGTTCAGCTGCCTCCTCATCTCTGGTCTCCGTCTGGGAAGAACAGGTTCAACAACTACTGTAATGAGAAGGGTAATGATGCCTCAGCAGACAGAAGGTACTGGGGTTCAAGAGCAAGAAAGGGTGTATGAAGTGAGGAATGCTGATGGATACAAAAGGAGATCCTATTTCTAAATTGTAACCTCTGATCACAAGTGTACCTCATTTATGTGTATATGAGCCACAGTGCTCTTTTTCCCAGGCACCATCTGAGTTGTCCTCATCAGCCACTTCTCAGCAGCTCCTAATTATTCCTCACCCACTGTGAACTTCTCCCTAATTACTCTTTCCCTGTCTCTCCAGGGCTTCTGCAAGAATGACAATGCCATTTGCAACTCTGATGTGACTCTGAGCTCTAAAGTTAACCTTGTGTGCACTTCTCTGTCCCTCCAAGGTTTTTATATTCTTATGAAGTCTAAATTTGAAAATGCCTCAGCAAAGTCAGTTAACTAAAGACCATTCTTCTCAAGTTGCCTTGAGGATGGAGAGGTAGAATGTACAAGAAGCCTTGGAGAAGCTGATTGCATTTTTGTTACATTTAGACTGAGTGTTGGTAAATGCTGATTTCTCTAAAGAGGTCACAGAAAACAAAATGCCAAGAGAACATTGACTTTCCTCTAAATAGCTTATCTGACCTCTTAATCTTGAAAAGGGAAAAGTCTCTCAGGACTTAGCACTTCTTGCTGTTGCATCTGCCCATATATCTCATTCTCAGTTCCTTTTGAGACCTAAATTTCCTAATCTCCCACTTCCCTTTCTCCCCAGAGTGACACTGGTGGGAAGATACCCAGACACATCCATCCTTCTCCCCTCACCTAATGAAGAGAAGATCTTTGGAGACCTCATTGCCCTTGCTACTTCTCAAGAGCAGCCGTAAGATTTACTTCAGTTCTTCCTGCTTCATTGCTGCCACTTTAATTGGATCAGGTCCACTGAGTCCTTTTCCTAGGATGAAACCAGAATATTTTGTTTATTCTAAATGGATCAAGCTGCACTCCTGCATGCTATGAGCAGTGCCATTGTAGTTTGGCTGGGTTTCTTTCTGATGTTTTTCTGGACTAGAATACCCCTGACTATCATTTCAGCTACTGCCAGTCTTTCTGGTAGCCCATGATCTTTGCCCTCAGAGACTGTTTGCACACGTGATGTGTGAAGGAGTTCTCCTGAGCCACCATCTTCTGCACAGACCATGGAAAGCAATTCCATTACCATTCTTTATTTCTGTATTTATTCTTTCTTTACTTCTCTTTTTGTTCTTCATTGACTTTCAACTCCCAATATCTGAACTTAGGAGGGAGATACTGCTGAGTAAGTAACAGACCGCC
Source organism: Streptopelia decaocto (assembly GCF_964273445.1). Lineage (NCBI taxonomy): Eukaryota > Metazoa > Chordata > Aves > Columbiformes > Columbidae > Streptopelia > Streptopelia decaocto. The sequence goes on along the minus strand of NC_138663.1, from coordinate 205,563,910 downwards.
AAGGAGTAAACTTGAATACTGGATCCCATCTGTTTACTTTGAGCAACCTAATTAACTCACTTTCCAAAACAAAGCCCAGGAGCAGTCTGGGAGATCTTTCCCTGCAAGAACAGCATCCAGATGGCAGTATGGATGAGATTGCACCAGGTTTCGTTCCTGTCGCCCTAGAGTCTCCAAAGAGTTTTTCAGCAGGGTCCCCTATTCACTAATTTCTTAACGGGCTATGAAAACTATATTCTGTTTGTAACACAGTTCTCATATTGCTTCTGAGATCTTAATGTAAAATAAATCATATATATATATATATATATATATATATATATATATATATATATATCTTGGGGTCACCAGGACACCACAGTATACCAAGGAGGCCCACCATGCCAAGCACTATGGAGCAAGAACACAGAAACCCTAGAAGACAACAGTCTTAAGCATATGGACATGAGGCAGTTTATATTAACATGTATCTGTGAGCAATCAGAAAATGAAGATATAATGCAGAGAACTGACTGGTCTGTAGCTTCTGTTCACAGACTGCAGAAGCAGGATCCACCTTCACCTCTTTCATTTGGATCCATGAGCTGTCCCAGTAGCTACTGCAAGTATGGGTGACATCTAGGGTAGCAGATGACTGGCACAATCCAAGAACTCATGAATGTCAACAACTGGGCCAAACTTCACCTCTTTAGGAAAATAAATACATCTTTCAAACATATGGATCTTGTACATACTGTGTAGTCAGCATTCAGACAGCTCAGAAATATTCTTGTAGACACCACATAGCTATTTCCACATATCATCTTGCTGAAAGGTTGAAGGAGGCATCAAAAAGATGCTGAAAGAGCAATTTTGGAAATATCCAAAATTAAGATGAGTGGGTATTTCAAAAAATGATCCCATCCTTACACTAAACATTTTAGCAGCAGACAGAATCAAATAGAAGAGATAGCCCTCTGCAGGGAATACATAAGCTGTTCTATATCCACAGAAGAAAATAGCAAACACAGGTTGAAATGCTGGTTTGACACAGGTCATTTCTTAAACCACTTGTGCTCCTCTCAGATTAGGTTGTCAAAAGTGAAGGACACGGCTCAACAGACAGGTAGGACTGATTAAACTGTCACATGCCAATAATACATCAAGCTACTTCGGCAGGGCAGGAGAAGCAGAGTGGCAAGGTTGCTGTCACTTGTGATGTTTTGCTATGTATGGCCACAAATAAAGCCCCTGAGGGTGTCAAGGAATAAACGTTGGGACATAAAGCAGAGGAGCATGTATTATGCATGCACAAGTAGGGGGAAACAATCATTAGTCAAGGGCTTAACTGTAGGGACACAAAGCATGGTACTGTAACCCTCTTCTCCCATAGGACCTAGTTCTCTGACTCTGGTTTTTGAACAAATTATTTGCTTTAAATCAAAAGGGATACAAACCATATTCACACAGGTCTGACAGGTCATTACTATAGACTCTGTCCTTAAAATCTCATTCATATTAATTTTCCTGACTCTTGCAAAACAGAAAGACAAGACCAAGAACAGCCCTTGTGACTACATTTCATATTTAAGGCAAAGATAAATAGAACAGAAAAGATCTGGAATTTAGGGTCAACTAAAATAAGCCTGTTCAATCAATAATCATGGTCACAGTGCACCACTCCTCTGTTACTCTGCTCACTTATACAGTAGGATGTGAGGAATAGAGATGCCAAATTTTATTCACCTTTTCCTTACATTATTTTTGTGACAATAGAAATTATCTGAGACTGAGGATTCACTCTCAACCACCATACCTATAAGACCTCCAAACCTTACCTGCATTCTTCCTTACAACAACCTGCATGAAAACAAGATCCTACCTCATTACTTACCTTCTGCCTCTAAAATGTTTGTCACATTTGGAAGGAATCTTTTCAGTGTGGGAAACTAAAAGTCAGCAAATACACAACTGGAGCAATTGGAACTGAGCAACATTTACAGCCAGACAGACTATCTCAGTGGCCAGCCTGAACTGTGTTCAGTTTTGGACCCCTCACTATAGGAAAGACATTGAGGTTCTGGAGTGAGTTTGGAGAAGGGTAATGAAGGTCGTGAGGGGTGTAGAGCACAAGTGTAATGAGGAGCAGTTAAGGGAACTGGGTCTGTTCAGCCTGGAGAACAGGAGGCTGAGGGGAGACCTTATTGCTGTCTGCAACTGCCTGAAAGGAGGTTGGAGCATGAAGAGTGTTGGTCTCTTCTCCCAAGTAGCAAGTCTTAGGACAAGAGGAAATGGCCTCAAGTTGCACCAAGGGAGGTTTAGATTGGACATTTGTGACAACCTTGAAGTGCTCCCCCCATCCTTAGTGGAACAAAGGACCATGTTATGCCTTAAACATCTGGTTTTTATTACTTTGGGAGAAAAAGATAGATGGCTGTGGAGGCAGAAGATAAAAGCAATTAACAGTGTTGCTGCGAAAGGCCTCATGGCCTAATTGGTACGATAGAGATGAACCATCTGGTGGACAACCAACCACCAGAAGAAACAACGAACCAACAGCTACTCCTGACAGGCAAAACAACTCACTTCTGGTCAGTACTGTGAACTTTCCCCTAGTTTGAAGACTCCAGACTCATTTCCAGATCAGTCTTCCTAATTAGTATGAAGAATGAACAGAGGGAGGAGATGAACTGCCCTCTCCTATCTCGCGTTTAAATGAACTGGGCTATAAAATGACCTCACACATGACATGAGGTGGTGGGGTGTAAATCTTCAATGCATCCCCACCTTCCAGAAGTTGTTGAGGGACCAATGTACCTGTGGAGTGGTGATATCTTACCCTCTCTCTCCCTCTCTTCTGGTATCTTAGTTTTCCTTCTCTCTCTCTCTCTTCCTCTTTCTTGAACATACAAAAGTAATGTCATTGTAAGTTCTGCTGCTGAAGTCTTGTTAGGTTTTGCACTATAGTTACTAATTGTTGCCAATCCACCATTTTTAGAAGGGCTTTTTGCTGTCAATGTATTGATAAGTTTTGTGATATTATAACATACTTTTGCCAAGTCATTAATATTTTAATTGGCCCCTCAGAGTGATTGTCTGTCATTTACTTCACATTACCGTGCAGAAATACCCAGAGACAACTCACACCTGATCTCTACCCAGAGACAACTCACACCTGATCCCATCTGTTGAGTCAGGGTGTGTGTTGTGTTCAGAGTTAACTCATCCCTTATCCCGTCTATTGGGATGGGACAACATTAGGAAACATTTTTTCCTGGAAGGGGTTGTCAGGCATTGGAACAGGCTGCCCTGGGAAATGGTTGAGTCACCATTCCTGTAGGTGTTTAAGAGACATATGGATGAGGCTCTTGGGGCCATGGTTTAGTGCTAGAGTTAGGTTACGGTTGGACTCTATGATCTTGAGAGTCTCTTCCAACCAAAATGATTCTATGCTTCTATAGACATTTAGGGCATGCTCGTACTCATGCGTGCAGCCAGTCCCACCACTGTGCTGAACCTGTAGTGAGCCATCTAAACTTGTATCTGTGTCAATATATTGTCAAAGCAAGTAGTGTTTACTTGCCATTTACTTTTCCATTTTAGAACTTACTGTCAACAAAACACTGAATCCTGGTTTTGCCTCCATCTACAGCTAAAGGCTTCTGCCAGTGTCAGCATAGACATCTGCTGTGCATGCACATTTCCTGGAGCTTGAGCATCCAGCTGCTTCGCATGAGGATCTAAAACAAATTCACTTTTGGTCTGACATCACGGTGGAATTAATTCCTCTTTCTGTGTCTAAGCAGCCTCCACCAAGGGTCTGAATATCACTGTTTACATTACCCTTTCTCCAGCTTGCAAGCCAACCAAACCAAAACCCTCAGAAGTCTATGAAATTATTCCCACCCGCTGCAGCAGACTCCAGGAAAGCCATTTGCAGTGTTCAAACACTTACTGGACCATCTTCTTCAACCAACATTCCTTTCAGGTTTTGGTTAGTGCAAACATCACCTTCTAGTCCCCATTATTTTAAATTAGCTTTGAACCTCTGGAGAACTGAAAGCACAGTGTGCTAATCCAGTCGACCACCAGAATTCACACCCCTAGGTACAAGCTCTCCAAGTCCTGTACTTGAAAGTTACTCACTTTGGTGTTTGCTCTGACTTATAAGGCAAAGGTTGAATGTAAAATTATTCTAGTTAGCTGTAGCCTGACAACTTTTTCGATTCTGATTCTTTTATCCTAGGACTCTCCAAGTTTTTATTTTAAACAAAGAGCTTCTATAGGGGAAATAACTTCCCACCACATCAGAAGAAACAAGATACTCTTATCCCATAACAGCAGGGAAGAAGAAACATGACTGTTCACAGCGCCACAACACAGCGCAATTGAATTAGGCTTACAGTTCCAGACCCCATCTAACGGTCACTTGATTTTCGCATTACTTAAAATAGAGAAGGGCAGAGCAATTTACTGCCATCCATCCATCAGCTTTCTGTGATGTTAGAAGTAAAGCTGCACTTGCCTTTGAGTTGGGAAAGAAAGACAAACAAGATGCTGTATGCATCAAAGGGTGCCTGTTCACACCAAAATACCAACGAATGCTATATTTCTGAATTGTACTGAGTTTAAAAAATGGGGGGTTAGTAACTCATAGGGAACAGAAACAGCTGACTCGTTGTTTCAGGTAAGTCTTCAGCAATCAATTAATTGCCTGATCAATGCAGCATGATCTAGGAAGCTTAATTGAAGAGAATTAGTACTTAAGAAGCACATATCTCCAGGGGGAACCACTGCCAGTAAAGTTAACAGCCTTTGGAAATGCAGCTGCCTCATTTGATTTAGGAGGAAAAACGGTGTGAAACGAGATATGAGGACATCATGGATAATTGACATCCAGAGTGATACCCTTCAACAGGGAGCCTTCAGGCTGAGAATTTATTGACACCCACAGACCCTTGTGGCAAGAGTGCTCACACATACATGTTCACATTTGGAACCCAACAGCAGGAAGTCATGAATTTTTTATCATGCCATCACAAAGTTGAACCTGATTTTTTCTGAAAGGAACAGTGGTCTTTTAAAGAATAAAGAACAGCTTCCCTATAGGTTGTGGGACTTTTTTTAGTTATACTCTTGTTCCAACTGCCTGTTAGTAACCATGTGAAACTAGTTACATCAAACACTTTTTGTATTAGGCAGAAGGGGGCAGAGGACTGGAGAGATTTTAATGTCACAAGGCCTACTGGAAATCTGATTTTCCCTTGTGTTTATATGTCACACACTTCAGGAGGAATGAATTAACTGTCTTTGAACTATAAAAACCCTCTCTCACACTACGCTGCTGGCAGAATACTCTGAAATTTTGGATTTCTTATGTCTTTTCTTAGAGGTGCACAGTAAGAGTTGCTCTGTGCAGATTCCACCTAAAACTTTGCACAGGGAATGTACATTGTACATGTACAATGCAGCTGAGAGTCCAGTTTGAGCAGCTGGACCTGAAACTTGAGTTAGACTCCTAAAGGATGCTACAGACCCCACAGTGGTTTGATGCACCTCAGTAGCATTGAGTGTAGAAGGTTCGTATGCCTCAGGGTAATCATTGCTGCTCTTCAGACAAGGGGTTGATCATTGCTGGTGAGGAGCCTGTGCTGAGGAGAAGAAGGGGTCTGGTCCAAGCCCTCTGCCTTTCTTGGAACCTAAAGCCATTGCTTCCAAAAATGAGACAGGTGATTCTTTCAGGAGGTGACTGCTCTCTGACTCTTCTAGAGATCAAAGGATAGCATATGTGTCAACAAGAGAGACGGTGACAAAGGTGGACAGAAAATTTTGGCAACAGAGTAGGTGGGATGCTAACCAAGATATTTTTCATCCTCCATGTGGATATGCACCTGAAGAGTGCGCTGATCATTAATTCCTTGATACAGCCTTTAACCCTTTGGCTACCTAATAAACTATGTGGGATGTGCCATCATTAGCAGTTACAATTTAACAGAAAGCAAACAGAACAGTATTTTGCATGAATTTTGGAGTTCATATAACTCACTTGCCCCAGTGGGCCTCCTGAAGACTTCTGGGTCATATTTAGTTCCCTATCAGGTTATCATGGAGTTAAAGATTCAGCTGCACAGACAGAAATGGGTCTGACCTGAGGAGGGGGCAATTTAAAATACTTTGAATTCAAATAGTTCTGTGATTAGCGAGTTAATATACCACAGGGGATTTAGCAACATGCTTTTAGCAGAACTTTGAACCTGGGTATTTTAATTTTGCACACATCCTGCTTGCGGTTCTCATTCCTGTATCTGAGCTACCTTCTTCTTGCTAGAGGCAAGGGCATGCTTGGAAAATCCAAGGCTTCCTATGTCCTAATCCTGAATCCACCCAGAACTTGAAGTACAACCTGAGCCAGCTGGTTTGTCCCTTTCCATGTCCAACTGCACAGACTGACTGACTAAATGATGTCTGTCTGAAATGAACGTGAATGAAGGGAAGGATGCTCCATGAACCAACAGTACTAACTTCACTACTTGGAGAGACGGGAGCATTTTCATGCAAGAATCCAGAAGGCAATGGGGAAAAAAACATATTGTTTCTCCTTGCAAAATAAAAAATACACTGAGGGAAGACAAGCACACTGGACATCTGACAGGACTCTAGGAGCCACTGATAAATTGTTGGAACTTCACAGCCAAAGACCTGAACTTGTCCTTATTTCTACAGCACCATCTGGATTTGCATCTGGACTTGGGCCAGATAAGTAGGTGGGCTAGAACACAGACTGGTGCCTTTTAGATAGAAATCCATGTATCTCATGCAGCTACATGGCATTTTTAGTTACTAGACTACAAGAATGTGGGTAGGAAAACATGAATCTCACACTCAGCATATGAACTGCTCCTCATCAGGTGAGCCTAGTCAGTTGTGTGCATGCACTTAACAAATAGTGAATGCAAGGTAGATAATTTCACATCCCACAGTGAAAATGAGTCAGACAAAATTGTGTTACTTTATATTAATCACAGACAGAGCAGGGGCAGTGACTACAGTTCAGCTAACATACAATGATCTGTTAAACCATCACAAATCAATAGTATCAGCATGTTGACATAGGAAATTCCTTCCCCCCAAAAAAAAAAAAAATAAAAAGGACTCCCAAATATGTCATTCTACTTCTACATCTTTTTTCCAGTTTAATTTTTAATAAGCATTGTGTGTCCTTTCTGTTTCAGCTACACTTGATAAAAGCCCAGTTGTTTTATCCTTCTAATGGTTCTAAGAACTATTGTATTTTGTTATGTTCATTTTTTTTAATCAGGTAAAAAGAAGCACACCAGACATATATAAAGCCACTGATCTATTGTTAATGTAACTGAAATCTTAGCAGTCTAATCATTTTAGTCTAGATCTAATTATGACAGAAAAAGAATATTCTATGCAAAAAAAAAGTTTCCATAATAATCATAATAATGCAATTAAGATTATTATACATACACATCTTAATTTCTGCCCCTTTTCCTGATGCTCACCCTTATCCTGCTCTTCTGGGTCACAACATTGGTAGTTTCATTCCAGAGGTGGGAATGGGGCATGTCACGGCAAGCCATCAGCATCTGGATTCTTTGGCTGAGAGGAATATGGCCTTTGTATTGGTGGTTTCTTCTTCCTCCCTTTAGGATCCATTTGATTTATGGATCCATTTGGAAATCCATTTTATACCCTTATTAACATTCTAATTAATATGTTTATTAACACCTTGCTCTTTCCTAATCTGTCTGCAGCTCCACGTCACATCTAAATTTACTATATATCATGCCTTTTAGGCTTGCCAGATACTTGTCCATTGAGGTTTTTTGTTACCCTTAAACCAGGTTTGACTAGATCCAGGTCTGTATTTCGTTTAACTGACCAGGGGTGAGTTGTTTATAGCCATTTCGTCTCCAGTGCCAGTCTGTGCCCCATCTCTCATCATCCTCTACTTGTGCTCCTCTGTGCTGTGCCCTGTTCCTCCACTTCTCTGCTCTCCTACCAGGCTTGTATTTCTCTTTACTACATCACTACGTTTGAGTCATAAAACCATGGAGGTACAACAGAAAGACAAACAGAAGTAAAACGAATTAGCCGTAGACACCTGGTCAATTAGAAAAATTGCTGTTACAGCTACAGCAAGTAAAACAAAGCTCAGGCGGGTCACGAAGAGTTCAGACAAAGCAAACCTGACATTCCTCAGTCCTGTAGCCTTGCAAATTCAGCACAAAGCTCATGGCCTGTTACTACCAAAAGCAATACCCTATTGCAGGTCTACACAGCTACAGTTTTCAAGGGAATTTTATTCTCAGTCAGTGAATCATTTGTTGGAGCTCCATGTAGAAAAGACGTGGGCCTTAAACTGAGTGTGTCAATTTTAGGCAGTCTTCAGCATCACATAGCACAGGTGAGACTCATCTAGATGGATCATTAGAAAAAGCCACTGTTCTAGTGGATTCAGGCCCCCTTTGATTGCTGATAGCCACACCTTATTGCCTCTAGCTAGAGATCTAGAGATATAAAATGAATCAAGGGAGGGAAAAAAAAGCTCAGCTTACTTTGATTACCTTGTTTTACTGTGCAGTATTTGTTATGGAAGAAGAAAATCTGATGCGCAGAATTTAATGGCTCCAGGATATTAATACCATCTAGTTCTCTTTCTGTGCCATTTCCAGTCAATGGTTTCAATCATGCAAGCACTTACTGCGGTACTTAACGTCACACATTCAAGCGGTTCCAAGTGTAGCTATGGGTTCTTCAAGCTAAGCTAATGAAAATATTATTGTAAAGAACTTCATTCCCAAAGGCTGGCGGATCCTCAGTCCCTATTGCAAGATGATGCCAGGGGGAGGAAGGTCCATCCAGCCAGGTGCTGTGCCACCTTTCTTTGCTCCAATAACTAGTAACAGGATTGTAAGACATGATGGATCTTGTCAGCCCCTTTCAGAAAAGGCATCTAGGCTCAAGAGATTGTGCCTGGACTGCAAACCCTGGTGAACAAGCTGTGTGCTGGCTTGCTGGGGGCTACAAGCCCAGGCAGTCACTGATGTGAATGCATTTCCTCAATATTCCTCTGCTCAGGCTGACTCCTGTCAGGTATCACCTGTGTTAAATAAAGGGCTATTAGATAGAGCGTGAGGCATTGACTGTCGGAGTAAATTAAAATTAAATGGGACCCAATTAACACTTGTTGCTTTTCCTAGTTTCATTTCTGAACAAACAGGCTAAAAAGATGACAAACTTGTGTATGGTGCTTAAGCAGAAATCAATACAGAGACAGAAACTGCTATTTCTGACTGAAATTGCAGTGATAGCTTTCTTTTAGAAAAGCATGTGTGGCATAGGTACTTAAAAGCATTGCTCCAAAACTGTTCAAACAGCTTGCAAGCTATTTTGCTTACCTGTGTATTCTTTTCCTAGGGACTTGTAACCTCCTTGGTTAATACATTAAAACATCACAGTTAGTGCCTACACAGATCCCTTTTGTCAAGGTGACATCAACATGTTATCGTGTCATCATGATTATTGTACAGCTGAAGCTTGCACTTAATTACTAACCAACACCAACTCCAGCAAAGCACACAGACATTAAAACTGAATTAAAATATCCTGTTTTCACTTTGCTTTTTAACCAATAACCAAGGTCACTTTAATCTTGCTGGAATGGGATGACTTCTTTTTCCTCAACACTTTAATTCAAGCACATTTCTTTGGCTTAATGTTTTCCTGCCTGCATTTCTGCGTAATTAAAGCACTTCAATGTGGTCAACAAAGTTAATAATATCCATTTATCTTAGATAAACTGGCAAACATCCAGTAATCACCCACTTGCTTCTACCAGCAGTCCCTGTCTCTCCTTTCCTTCTGTTTTTTCACCAAATGTGCTGGAAGTTGAGCCTGGATACTACAGCAGGTAGTAAAATAGTAATAAATATATTCTCAGGAAGCTGTGGCTGTAAGGACTCCATTGCCTGCAAAGTCTATTGTAAATTATGCATTGCTGTTTAGTATCCTTGACATTTTTAGTAAGTGCAATAAAACACCTTTATAGAGTTGGAAAGAACTGTATGTCAGCTCAAGGGAAAAAAAAAAAAAGAACAAATGAAAGACATAATTGTTTTATCTACAATAGATTTCTTTAGTAGATTACTACTGAAATACAAAGACTTTTCCCCTGTCTTCTAGGCAGGATTAAAACCTGGAAGGCTCCATATGTCATTCAGCCAGCCATTAGATTAGAAAATAAGGTGCAGAAAGGAAAACCAAAGAAAATTGCAACTGCTAAGTTCAGAGCTGCAGAAAGGAGTTACATTTGCCACCATTATAAAAGTAAACCAAGGGATAGAAGGGAGCAAGGATCCATCAGCAGCTCTCCAGAGGTCAATCAGTACCATTTAAATGCCCAGAAATTTTTCTGTGCCAAAATCTAGGACTTATAATTAAGCTTTATGCAAGATAAAATACACCTTAGAAGCAGAAGTAAGAAACTAGCTAACAGACAGACCTTAGATTTCTATCCGTTCATAAACACGCTGTGCTCTGCCTTCCTCAGTGATTACAGCCCAAAGGACCTCTCTGCTGTTATGATCAGGGTTCCAGTGAAGTCCTATAAAACAGATTTCCATTTCTCCAGCCATGATCTGAGGTTGCATTTTCACACCTATTTTTAAATACAGGCATCTATCTGACTACATCATTCTCAGCTACCTGATAACAAGAGATAAGTAAGCAGCTAGAAATCCAAATCATTGCTTTTTCCTTGTACTTAGAGTCTTTGCTGATATTACAGTAAAACATTTATATTATTATATGTTAAATCAGTTCTCTGTATCCTTCCTGAGGTAACATTGTGTTTACCGTACCTTTGATGTCAACCAGAAAGTCACTCTTTTGGGACCCAAAATAAATGTATAATAAGGTTCAAACTGTGAAACTGGACATTAGCTGTACTAACAAATGTTTTATGCTGAAGATGCTTTCCTCTGTTTCCTTTATAGAAAAAAATTACCCCAACTTCTCATGGAAACATCCCTGCAGTCATTTATTCTAGGAATACTGCTAGCCTGCATTCCTATTCTGTCATGGAGAACAAGAATCTTGGAGACAGGAGACTGCCCTATCAGAAAAAAAAATAAAAAAATAAAATAAAATAAAATAAAATAAATAAAATAAAATAAAATAAAATAAAATAAAATAAAATAAAATAAAATAAAATAAAATAAAATAAAATATAGCTTTTCCCCCACTCTCAACATTGTTTTTATTCTGATTAATAAAAATTAAAACCTACAGATCAGAATGGCACAGTGTCACCTCCCTGAGCCAACAGACAAACCAAAATGAAATTCTCTGTGGTACCTGGGTAACAGAAATCCAGATTCCTTCAAGAACAAGAGCATCTTTTCAAGGTGGTACCCATGAAAATAACAGCTTCCTACTCAAAAGAAGATGCTCACTGAAAGGCCATTGTTTCCCTGCAACATTATATTGAGTGGGAAGGACATTGTGAAATGTCTTGTCGATCATGTGCTCCAAGAGCACTAGCTCAGCACCAGAAAGAATTCAGATGGGATCTGCCAATGTCTGCAAACACCTGCTGCTTGCTCATACCACATTTACATCAGTAAGAGATAGATTTACACAACACACCTGTTTCATGTCACCCTTTACTCCATGCATCCATCAGAATTTAAAAATGCCCCAAACAAAATCCTCACTTGAATTTACTTCAAAAGTCAAGCTCTGGAAGAGAAGCATTGCATTTTCTTGAGCTTTTGCTTTACACTGGTGATGATCTGTCTGTATGGCTTTTGCACAGACGTGTACTCACTGCATCCTCCTCTCCAGGCCAGCAGGACCTGAGCAAGCTGCCACCAAGCAAACCCAAGAGGAGCCAGGAGCCTTGCAACAGGGAAGGGCTGTGTCCAGCTGAAGCAAAGGTGAGGTAAACACAGGGCTTCGGAAGAACAAAGTCAGCTCCTGACCTCAAGGACAGTCAAAGCAAGAAGCCAATCTGTATTGAATTTTGCAGCTATTTCCCTTCTTGCTGTTGGACTCCAAACCAAGCTGGACACACCAGCTTCTAAGGGGAGACCTTACTGTGGCCTTTCAGTACTTAAAAGGTGCCTATAAAAAAGATGGGGACAGACTTTTTAGCAGGGCCTGTTGCAGTAAGACAAGGGGTGATGGTTTAAACTAAAATAGGGGAGATTCAGGCCAGATACGAGGAAGAAAATTTTTACAGTGAGGGTGGTGAAACCCTGGCCCAGGTTGCCCAGAGAGGTGGTGGATGCCCCATCCCTGGAGACATCCCAGGCCAGGCTGGACAGGGCTCTGAGCAACCTGATCTGGGTGAAGATGTCCCTGCTCATGGCAGGGGTAGCACTGGATGAGCTTTGAAGGTTCCTTTCAGCCCAAACTATTCTACAATTCTATGATTTTATGATTCTACTCAAAATATATTCTATTCATCATAGTGCTTGTCGTATCAAACTAGTGACCCAGAGGGTGAATCAGTGTTTGTTCACATCCTCCTGGCTTGGCATTCCAGTTGGGTGGATGGAGACAGGGCAGAGACCAGAGATGTAGAATGGGACTGGTAGGGGTCAGGGGCTGCAGGCAGGACCCAGTGCTCCCTACCTGGGAGGTGCCAATCCATAATGAAGTGGAAGGTGCCTTCACACTAACAAAACCAGATCATAAACCTCCCTCTGCCACAGCAAGTTTAAAGAATAATGACTCATCTATCATAGTTATTTTCAGAATCAAATAAATGTCAGGGGGTCCTAACAAATGGCCTGCATTAAGTAATCAAACCTGGAACATTTGCTGTCTAGTGTCACTCAGAAGTATTTTGGTATTGTTCATGTATTTTTTCCTCTTAAAAATGTGTTTTAAGTGACCTACAGATCTGCTTTCCTTGAATGAAATAAATGCCCTTCATTTTAATTGTCTTTTTCAATTGCTTGAAGTCTGTATATTAATAAAGAAGATAAAAAACAGTTATTATTTAAATCAGATTTACTTCAGAGAAATGTGTGATCTGCCCTGGTGAAGCTGCTTTAGCAGGTGGGTTGGACTAGATGATCTCCAGAGGTCCCTTCCAACCCCAACCATTCTGTGATTCTGTGTTTTGCCTTTAAATAAGACATTTCAAATTATGACTATCCATCTGTACTGAAGTCTAAACTAATATAATCAAATTAATTTCAACTCAAATAAATGTTTGCTGCTTAAATTATTACAGAAACTACAGATAGAAAAAGTAGAACAGTTTCTCCTCTTCCCCTGGTTTAGGACAAAAGCACAATCAGAGCAGACAAGATCCAGTAGTTTTAAAATCTTAAAGGGCACTATGACAAGAAATAACAAGATTTGCAAACTAATTTATGGTAATATTTCATTTGTTTATTAAATAATGTTTTGAATACGAAACACTTTTCGTTAACTTTTTTCCTTGATACATCTACCACACTGAAGGTAGTTTTATTAAACTAATCATTAAAATGTTTCTGTGCCTTAATTGAATTTTATTTCCATTTAAATGTCATTTGACACAAATTGCACATAAAACATTAATCATCTAGTAGAAAGGAAATGTATCGTTCATCATCCTATATAATGAAAATGTGAGACAAAGATCAGAATAATTACATGTCATGCTATGTTATTACTTACTGAAGCATACAAAACCCTACATATATATCTATATGGATATAGCTATAGGTCTCTTTATCCACACACATGCAGTATATGGGTATAAATACTGTCCTGGTTAGCAGAAAAACACCAAATTTATTCTAAAGATCCATTCATTCCTAAATCAAGTCATTTTAATGGTTATTTGTCAGTAAGGACTAAGCTGTCTTTGATAAAGTAATTATAATTATAAATTCAAAACAAGATTATAATAGATTATTTAAATCAAGGCTCCCCTCTTACTGATTTAAATTATTATTAGAATTGTCAATTTACATCACTTTGAATTAAACTAATTAATTCGAGCAAGGACATTTTTTGTTATGAAAGTGTTCTAAAAGATTTACAGAAAATTGAATTAGAATGCTATTTACTCAAAAATTCACAACAGAATAACCCAAGTAATTTAGAATTAAATATCTTTGTATTAAACATGCTGTGTAAAGAAAAAAACATATTTTGGTTCAAGTTAGCATACTGCAGAGCCAGGGTATAGTATGATCCTGAAGACCTTGTTTTCTGTGTCCTCCTCTGCCCTATGCATGATGCAATATTTTCTACTTAAAACATTATTTAATGTATGTTTTCTGTTTAAAGATGGATCTAAGGCAAAATAGGAGAATTTAGAAACAAGTCATAAGCAGAGTTTCTCAAGCTGCAGTGGAACAGAATTATTCAAAATGAGAATAATCAGTTGTGCCTGAGCTCAGATCTGGAACAAATAGTCAGGGGGTTAGCGTCTATCTGACCCTCATTTTCATATCATTTCAGGAACTTTTCTGCTGAAAATTAAACCCCATCGCCAGCATCCAACTAGACTTGGTACCAGGATTATACAGAAAGGACCATCTGCAGGTCTTGGCTCAGGTACAGCAGCAACTCCCCGGGATGGCCAAACCAATGTTGGCCTCCCCACTGCCCCCACAGCTGCCATCCCTGTTACATCTGGATTTTTAATCTCTGAACAATGAAGATTCCGACTACAAGCAAAAAAAAATGGCTCACGGACAAAAAGGAGGACACATGCCATGCTGTTCAGCAAAGGTTTGCCTTACATCTTGTATTAATTACCACTGTCCAAGGCCTGGATAAAAGACAATAGAGTGTTCAACAACCACTATGACACTATGCTGGAAGGAACTGCCAGTCCACTGGAGGATGGAATTATTATTAAAATCATCTTAAAAATTGAAGAAATGTGTTGGGGGACAAGAACTCTGCTGTTCAGCTGGGTGAGGCATGGTGCTTGGGCAGGAGTAATCAACACTAATCAACACCACTCACATCGCAGTTCTGCAGAAATATTAATAATCTATACATTGTAGTGGACCAGGATCTGAAAATAAGCCAGTAATGGCCTGGGCAAGGCAAACAGCAAAAGACATAAGCAGGAATATACTGTCTGAGAGTACATCCCACAGTGATACCTTCAGCTCAGCTGTTTTCTCCAGTTTTCTACCATGTGCTTTGGGAAAGATGCAGACTTTTGAAGAAAATGCAGAAGGTAGCAACAGAAAGAACCCAAGTTCAAGAAAAGAGAAAAAGACTTGAGGGATATTTAGCCTGAAGACAAAGTAGGGTGGCAACCAGTTCACCCATCCATTTCTAAACCTATTCTGGACTCCAGGTCCTAGGAGTTACAGACATGCTGTCCCATCAGTGACACCATTAATTCTGTAACATTTTGTAATTCTAAGCAAACTACCAAGGAACGAGGGAAAGATTTACCTGATCAAACAGACATCGCAGTGCAAGCATATTACAGACCCTTTTGATAATCAGAGGGAAATTCATTCCAGCCTAAGCACAGGTCCAGGTTTGGTCCTGAGAAGTCTGACCTCCAAATGCACTGCACTGACTATAAGGGGAAGCCAAGGTGATTAGTTTGGGCATAAATTATTAAGTGGAGTAGAGATGAATCCCACTTTAAGTTATTCAGGAGAACAGTGCAACATCCTTTTGCAAATTAGAGATGATGTCTGTGAAAGAAACTATATGTTTCTGCTAGTATCTCAAAAGTGTATGTTCAGCTGTGCTACCACATAAAGCACTTTCCATTTTCATTACAGCTAATATCAGTGTCAATAACATAAATATAATTAATAAGTAGAAAAGATTACTTACTGGGATTCGAGAAAACACTAGGGTGGATGGAATCTTTTATTAAGGAAGTGCCAGCCAAGTAGTATGAGATGTGCTAAAATGAATGTTAGCTTAAGTATCTTCCAAGTTATTAAGCTCCAGTGTTTCAGAGCAGAAAAGTCTCATCTGCTGGGAGTTAAATGGCAGTGCTTCTTATCTGGGAACATATTGCTAACTGGAACAAATAAGAAGGAACATGCAAGAAAAGTCAAAAAGGATCTGAAGACATTACAGAAATATTGAGCTTGCTGCTAAAGAAAACAAAGCATGCTGTCCTTCAAACATAGGAAATATGGCAGGGAGTTTAATCTTTTGGACCAAAATGTAATTTCCAGAAATCAGTTCATCTGGGATATAAGAATTAGTATCCTTTTCAGTCTCTTCTCTCTGAGAGTGACCAGTGCAGACAGATGGTTACTGAAACCAAAAATCCAACATTTACTTAGCAAAGCATTTCAGAACAGAGACTCACTTTTCATTGAAATGATTATACATCCTGAAGAAAACAACACGATTTAATAATCTCATGTGATGAACAAGAATACCCTGCAGCACGTGCTTCCCTGTCCTCATTCCAGGTCAGAAAGAATGAGTTTGAGAAAGTGGCTCGAATCCAATGATGGTACTAAGAGACAAGGGAGGATCTGGTTTGAATGCATAGTGCTATTAAGAACCTCAGATGAGCAACAGAGGGTCATACTCATGATCTTTCACGGAAAGTAGTGCAGATGCTTAGAAAAATACTTTAAAAATCAGAGAAAATCATCTGTAGCAATCATTTCTGAGCATATCTTCTCCACTTTGGACTTCCTTGCACTTCCACGTGAGATCAGGAATTCTTACAGATGTGTTTCCCATTTGCAACATGTTGTTTAACAGCCATCGAAGGATCCATTTTCCGTTAATTAATTTTATCCCTTTTTTAAATTATTTACCTTTTTGGTATCTAAAATAACTTTGGGCAATGACCTCCACTTTTAGTTACGCACTTTGTAGAAAAGTATGTCTGTTGTTGTTTTTATATTCACTATCTGGAAATTTTATTGGATGCGCCTTTAATTCTTGTGCTGCAAAAAGTAGCGACTCATCACTCCACAGTTGTTTTCCTTTTATTTCAGCACAGTGTCCTCACTCCTTTTATACTTTCTTTTGTTCTTCAGCAATGGAAGAAGCTACATCTATTCAATAGTTTTGCCATGCTTCCTAATCTTCCAGATAGTTTTTTTGATCCCCTGCATCAATGAAAAGAATGACCAGAACTGCAAGCATGAGAGGTTTGTCTGGGAGCCTTTCTTCTTATTTTCTTGTTTTCTTTGTCCTCATGTTCCTTATCTTCTATTTGCCTTTGTATTAACAGTAACATTTGAAACGACACACATTTTTTCTAACTTTCTTCTCTATTCATCTGTTTCAAGACATCTATCTGCACTGAAAATTAAATTCAACTGATGAAAATTACCTCAGTTAGGGATTCTGTTGTTCACTCTAAGACTTTCAACTTTTTACTTTGTGGTCCAAATGGAAATGTAGATGCCTGAACAACAAGTCTAAACCTATTCACAAGAGACTACAATGCATGGGCCTTTTGCATTTAGCGTGTTGGCACCAGGGTGACCTTAGATTAAAATTGCTGGTGCAGAGGATTAGTAGTTGTTGATCTATGTAATGGATTTACACAATATGACTCTAAAGATATAAATGAAGAATATATGCACAAAAGTCCACAGCCTGCATCATCCTGCCTGCACTGGGATAATTCCCCTGCCTGCAGTACTGTACACCTTATCATAACATCTGAGAATTATTGCCAGATGTTCAAGGAAGGTGATTGTCCTGCTCTGCTCTGCACTGGGGCGGCCTCACCTGGGGCTCTGTGTGCAGGGCTGGGGAGCACAGGATACAAAGGAGATAAAGCTACTGGAGAGTGTCCACAAAAGGGCTGCAAAATTGGTGAAGGGTTTGGAGAGGAAACTGTATGAGGAGCAGCTGAAGTCACTTGATTTGTTCAGCCTGGAGAAGACTAAGAAGAGACCTCATCATGCTCTACAGCTTCCTCACAAGGGGAGGAGGAGGGGCAGGGCTGAGCTCTTCACTCTGGTGACCAGTGACAGAACCTGAGGGAATGGCAGGAAGGATGTGCCAGGGGAGGTTTAGGTTGGACATCAGGAAAAGGTTCTTCACCCAGAGGGTGCTGGACACTGAACAGGCTCCCCAGGGAGGTGTCACGGCCCCAAGCCTGACAGTGTTCAGGAAGAGACTGGACAACACCCTCAGACACACGGTGCGAACTGTGGGGTTGTCCTGTGCAGGGACAGGAGTTGGACTCGATGATCCTTGTGGGTCCCTTCCAACCCAGGACATTGTATGATTCTGTGATTCTATGATCTGTAAAGCTGCCCTTTAGAAAGGTCTGGTTGACTGAAGGATCAGACAGAACATCAGACACTTAGCTGGTTTTACACATTCTTCACTAAGTGACAGAAGGATGTCCTATTCAGATAGTCATTTTTATTTGCAGTACTAATATGCTTACTCAGAGGTACAATGACAGCAATGCTTGTAACAGACCTAGAGACAATGAGAGATTTAATTCCCTTGGACATCTTTAAGACATACCAGTATCACCACTGTCTTTCTTTTAACCAAATATGGCTTTAACTATACCTTTAACCCGAGCATCTTCTTTGTCCAGAGCCACAGCAGTGGCAGAATCCATGTGCTTTGCTCAGAATGGAACAGAAAGATTTGCCACAATCTAAAAACTCTCTGTTTCCTCTGCCTTGCCTGTGGTGGTTAAAAATATTAACATCACACACTATTTATTGCAAATGTGGTGCAAAAGCATCCCAGTGCAGAACTATGTGCCTCTGGAGACATCTTCTGAGTGTCCCCATTCACCAAATACAACACAGCCTTGCCAGATCACCTCCCAAAAGCAGCCGTTCAGCTCACACTGCTGAACAACCACCACGGCAGCTCTCCTAATAAATAGCTTTGCAAGTGTACCCAGTGCTACACAATAGGTGAGCTGTGCAACACAAATTACACTGAGTTATGTTCATTCTGCAGGTGACTATAAAATTATATAGGGCTCTCTACAGGAGGGACTTAGCTTGCCTTCTGCAATGAACACAAATGTGTGGCATGAATCACGAGGACAAAGATAAAACTGATTCTTAATAGCTAATTGCTTCACAGGGGAGAGATCACCTTTGTAAGGAAAAAAGGGCCTGTAAATTTAATACAAAGCTGATGCCTCTTAAAGCCTTCATATAGAACTGAGGAGAGGATTACTTTCCTCATACAGTACCCTGTGCCCTTTTCCTAATTTCTTGCATGTAAGCTAGCAACCTGTTTTTCTAGCTCAGGACATATCCTGATTGCATCTGGGATTCTTCCAGGACACAGTTTCATTCTCTGATGCAAAAGTCAAATAGCTCCAAAATGTCATTTTCCTTCAGTATCTGTCCCTTTCCTGCTGTTCTTTTAGCCATTTTAGGGAGAACCTGGCTACTGCTCTGCCAAGCTTCAGCACTGGTGTGTCTGGCCACGTGAGAGTCACTGCCTGTGACTAGCAGGGAAAACCTCAAGAAAAACACTGAATTGACTGGAGAATCATCAGGTCTCTACTCTGCAAAAGAAATTAACATTTAACCATTGCTACTTCTTCAAGATGATCAAATTCTTCGTTGACAGCAAGTGTTGCAATACACAGCTATGTATCTTATTACTCATTAAAAGAATTATCTTTCCAAGGGAACTCTAAAGTAGCATTCATTAAGGTGAAACTTCATTTTTAAGAAGGTCAGTTCACTCAGGGCAAAGGCACAAGTCACTCTTTTCCAGCTTTTGCGGGATGATGGAGCATCACATCAGTCATGCATAGAAAACATACAGTTGGGGTTTATGTGCCGAGTGGAAATAATGTTTGGTTTGGATTTTTGGAGGCAGCACTGAACCCTCAGAGCTTTCAAACTTTCCACAGAGATGCAGGTAGTGTTGTTGACATCCTTAATGAAACACTGTGAATACGGTAGAGAAAAAAAACTCTACAGTATTAGTGCCCCTATAGTGAGAAATTAGTTTTAATATTCTTTTTAGAGACGGGTATAAGCATAATGTGAGCTAAATCCAGCCCATTGTTTTCATGTATGAAAATTCAATTAAAAGGCTTTCCAAGGTTGGAATCACACAATCAAGACAGAAGCCCAAACCTCTTCTGAGGGCTGTCACTTTTTGTGACAAGCTTTGGGGGCTGATAGAGTCTGAGGTACAGACAGTGTGCTGTGGTTTTTCTAAAGTGCATTTGTCTTGGTCAGTATCCCTGTGTGGGCTGATAGCTGCAGGAGCTGAGATATTTGCTCTCCAAGCCAAGAACGTCAAAACCCACTATAATGTTCAATTATGGTAGTTTTATTTCCATTATGTCTAATGCCTAATGTAGATATAATTGATTTGTCTTCTGGATATTTATGCACGGTTATTCAATAGCTCCATTCTGCTTGGCTCAGAGAATAAGCTTCTTGCAATACATGCTTTGGACACTAAAGAGTGTCTTTATTTGAAGAAATACGTTTAAAAAGACAGGGATTATTTCTAGAGGTGTTTTTCAGAATCAGGTACTCCTGATGCCCTCATAGCACCAGCTCAGAACATGCTTAATCCTGCACAGAAAATACACCCCAGAAGATAACAAATTTGTCTAGATATTTCAGAGATACAGTTTACAGCTTGTCAGAAATGTCTCGACAGAGGGATTTTGTCAGAAAAAGCTGAAGCATCAAAATCAAAACTTTCCACAACCTGTTTTCATGAAACTTTTGGTCAGGAGAGATTCCTCAGCTGCATGACTGAGATTTTTGATGAAGAAAAGGCAAAATAACAGATGTTCTGCCTGATAAGATTCTTTTTTAATATGGTCAAGGCCTAGGATTTGACCTTGGCTCACTTAAATGCCAAATACATTTAACAGATTTCGGAATGTAGCACCAAATGGGACCAATGCATACTTAGTTATTCACATGTAGTCAAGCAACTCCTGCTTAAGATATTTTTAAGCAGGACTTCAGAAACCTACAAATTAAAACAATAATGTTTCCTCGTCTGTTCCTCAAATGCCAGCCTCAAACATTCAGAGAAGGAATCATTACCACTTATGTCTGTAGACAAGGAGTTGAGGTAATAGGAATGCCCAGATCTCATTCCTCAGCCTTGAACACATTGCTGAGCTTTTTGCCCCAAAAGTGATTCCCTGTTTGCATCCACAACAAAATGTGGACTGGAACCTCTCATGGGAGGTAGGTTAAATTTATTACCCAAGCACACTGCTTCAGGGGTCAGGAAGGATGTGCCAGGGGAGGTTTAGGTTGGACATCAGGAAAAGATTCTTCACCCAGAGGGTGCTGGACACTGAACAGGCTCCCCAGGGAGGTGTCACAGCCCCAACCTGACAGTGTTCAAGAAGAGACTGGACAACGTCCTCAGACACACGGTGTGAACTGTGGGGTTGTCCTGTGCAGGGACAGGAGTTGCACTTGATGATCCTTGTGGGTCCCTTCCGACCCAGGACATTCTACGATATGATTCTATGACTTGAAATGTTTTTTTTAAAGCAACTGAGCAGTCATCCCTGGCAGAGGAACTCAGGAGTTCCTGAGAACTAAGCACTGAGAACCAAAGTGCCCAGAGCACATTTGCAACACAGTTTGAGTGGCCATAGGTCTGCTCTTGTCCCATTCACCCTTGTTAAGATAATATCAGGCAGAAATAGCACCTTTCCATATAGAGATGCCAGAATGTTTCACAGTAGGGCCTTGGGCTGCCTATTGCAAGGGCAGAAAATATTGACCGCTACTCAGAAATCAGGTTGAGGCAAGCTAGCGGTATGGAAACAATGCTGTAGCTTACGAGCAGTTAAGGAGTCAGGATGCACAACAGTTATCGCATGCAAAAAGAAGAGCACAATAAAAACACAGATGCTTTATGTGGCCTGGAGGGTTGGCTGCAGTAACTCCATGAGAACCTGCAAGGAAGTCACCCAGCCCAGCCCATGTCTTCCACAGCCATGGACTTCACCACCACTCTTGCTCACAGACCGATTTCTCAAGGCTCACTTGCATCCCGTGCTTTCCAAGTGGCATTAACATGTCGGAAAATATTCCTGCTTCAGAGAGGGCAAACACAAGGACAGCACTAGAATTGCGCTTTCCTGAGCAGAAAAAGCTGCTTTTCCTAGACTAGGCAAAATTTGCAAATGTGGTATTTACCACTTCCCTGACATATAGCTCATGTTTAAAAGAAGCAGGTAGAAAAATGAACAGCCAGCAGATCTTCTGACTAAGCTGGCCACGCTTTCTAAAGTGTCCTCTGCTATTTCTTAGCCAACTGCAGCACAGGGCAGAATGTTCTGCACAGATAGTGTCAAAAATTGCTCAGAACCAATCTTCATATTCAAAGACGTGTTTTCCTTTAATTTAGCAATTCTGAATGGCCTCCAGTCCCTTGAAGATGTTGAAAAGCGCCACAAATGTAAAGGATTACGACATTTGCCTTAACCATAGAAGCAATTAGCTCTCCAGTAGTGTGGAAAACAGCTTTTGAGCTGTATTTATTGATGCACAGATTTCACTGTAGTGTGATATTTGAAGACAAATTGCTGTGCCCATAATTAAGACGGCTGCGGAATTGGCAAGTGAAATATAATGATGAAAGACCAGCTCAAAGGGCAAGTGAGTTAGATTGGTCAGGATGATACAATCTATATGACCTCAGTGCCCTATTCCTGCTCATTGATTTCCTAATTAAATATAACTTTTTATTCAATCAGTTAGAATATACTCCAGGTTATTGATGCACTGCTGGTAGGAAAAAAGCAATGAAGTAACGATAAAACAATGGGTGAGCACTGTCTCATTTTTACTTTTTATTAACCTTAATGGGGTCATGATGAAGATTATGTTTATCACTTGGATCTTTTAGTCCTTTTTTTATTTCTGTTTATTTATTTTAGTTTAAAGTGAACTTATTCTGACCAACCTAGGGCAAACAAAGCCCAGTCCTGGAAGGTGTAAGGCCCTTTTGCTCTCCTTTCTTTGAACAATGCTGAAATTCCATCACCAGTACTGTGCCTTCGCTCCATCTTGGCTAGATGTGAGGGAAACGAGGAAATGCAGAGACCATGAGAAATATAGAATAGTCTCTGTACAAGGAGAAATTGAACCGACTAGGACTTCAGCTTGGAAAAAGGCCAAAAGAATGAGATAATGATGACAGTCTATGAAATGAAAAATTACATGGAGAAGGTAAGTAGTACTTTTGGCCCTGCTGAACTTAAGGCAGAAAGGAGCTGGAAGGACTGGAGGAAAGACTTCCAGAAAGCGTACATCTGCATTTGGGCAAATTTGATTGGATGACAATGTTGTCAGAGGTTTGTGAGAAAAATGCTTTTGACTACAATCAACTTTGCATGACAACTTGTTTCTGTTTTATGTCACTATTTTGAATCAAACCCTCATGCAACTGACCCATCACAGTTATTTCCAGGAGTGAGGCAGCAGCTTTTATTTATCCTTGCATCATAATCTATCTTTACTTGTTGTGATACAAATTCAGAATTCTGCCCATTAATGAAAATTAGAATATGCTAAAACTTTCACAGATTTGGGGGTCAGGTAATAGTAAACATAATAATGATCTAATAAATGGACTAGAGTTGGACCAAGGGTTGGACTCGATGATCTCTGAGGTCTTTTCCAACCCCGTCGATTCTGTGATTCTGTGATTCTGTGATAATAGAATAGTGGTTACCCACTTTCACATTTTTCTCCGAACACCATATTTCACCACGAGCTGGGAAGACACTTAATTGAATAATACCATCTTGTTTTTATTCTGATGTATTCCTGCTTGAAGGTGAAGAAACACCTTATTTGTATCTGAAATAAATTCCCTTCCAGACAGCAACATTTTCAGAAGACCGTGAATATTGACAGAATATGAATAAATCCCAGTGTAACACACAAAGGAATTACTTTGTGTAGATTGTTGTTTCCTAAGGACCTGGTCTGTCATGAGCTTACATTTGTGAACCAGGAATAACAGTGTTGGGTTCAATGGGACTGCATATGACAGATGAGACATGGAGACAAGCCTGACCTCAGGGCAGTGATTTTATTATATGCTTAGGCAATGTGTAAAACTAGCCCTTCTGTTCAGGAAATGTGGATTGTGAGATCCATTGAGGTTGTTGTCTATTGAAAAGCTGCAAAAGTGGACAAGGAGGAACCCTCTTTCCCCCTGTTTCAATTCCCTTTCTTATAACAAAACGCACATCTCTAGTGCATCTGTAGAAATCAAAGAAAGTTCTATATGCCTTGAAGAACAAAGACACATAAAGACAGTGCAAAACATTTGGTTTTTAAACTTCAGTGAGGAACAGCTGATCAACAGTTTGCACCATGGGCATGTCCCTTCACCTGATAATGCAAACGTCCTTTCCAGGCTATTTCTTACAGACAATGCCTTCTACCAAGGCTGACTCGCTGTCTAGAAATGATGTTTCCATAAGACTACATTTTCACAATAACTGAGAAACCAACCACGCTTTTATCCTCACAGGTCCTTGCTGAGGAACAGAAATAGCAATCAGATTGGGCATCACTCTCAAGTTCAGCTCAGCCACCCCCACCCCTCAGTAATATACTGATTACAAGCTGGAATGCAAGGGGGTTTAGTTGCTGCCAAATTCATCCTTTGAACACAACACCGTTCACAGAGGTCCTGTCCCCTGGGGACGATTACTTCTGTGAGAGGGAAAAGTCAAATGCTTCCCCTAAATACCCAGAGGTAAGACGTGTAGCTAAGCAAGGTACCTCTCAAGGAGGGGAGCGGGACATTGAAGCTGACTAAAGTAAGGTACCTCTCGAGAAGAGCACTCCCGTAGTTTGAAAAGATAGAAAACGATCTTAAAATACTGTTTTATTTATTAGAGGAGCAGAACTCCAAACTGTCACCACCAGGCTTGGACTGGGCTCTGAAAAACTCGTATAATTGCCAATCACCTGTTGACCCAATTCCTGTCTTGCAGGCCGAGACCTGGGGTAAAGAAGTCAAAGGAGAATCTATGGTGTGTGCAGTGTTAGGTGCAGCCTTGATAGCTGTGGCAGAAGAGAAGGAACAACAATGTTAGACCGAAAGCCAGTCTATCGCATCTCTACAAGATCTAGTTAAAATGTTGCAGCCGCAATTAGAAGAAGGAAGGGTGAAGAACCGCTTACTTAGGGAAGAGTTGTATGAAAGACTAATGTGAGCAGATGATGACCAGTCGGAATGGGGGTGTAAGAACCCATTAGAAAGGACAGGGAAGAAGACACTGACATATCCCCTGCCCAAGCTAGAAGATTTGCAGGATGGTTTGGACAAGTTACGTGTCCCGCTACAGCTGTTAATTAAGACCTAATACTCATATGAGGAGTCAGGGGACGAGGTACCTCAAATAACAATAAAAGAGGTCCTGTTTGAGGCCACAAAATGGCCCAAATTAAAGAAAGAGTAGGGTCATAGTCCCAAGGAGTTGAAGACTGAGTATGTCTGGAGAGTCTCACTGATTTTTCTTGTTTTGGTCTATTACAGCTTGACATTGAGACATTATAGCTGACCATTTCTGAACTTACTCTGTCCCAGATGAGAAGGTAACCTCCCAGTGTTTCACTTCACAGTGTGCAGTCAAGTAGACTATGACAACTTCATCTCAACTGACACATGCCATGTTGCTGGCTCACTGTGATGGAATGGACTAAGCCTTGCCAATGTGCACTTAGTAGCTAACTGTAGGAGATGATAATTCCTGTTTTTAGAAACTGTAGTAACTCTTTGTCATACTTGATTTTTTTTGCTTCCCCAGACAGAAGGGGGAACTCTGCATGGTCATTTGGCTTTGCTTTGAATCCTCAGCTTTGATTTTGTTTGTCTGTCTTCACTCGTGACCGCAGGCAGCTGCTCTCTTGATGGAGCTAATGGATGTTCAGAGGCTCCCATTGCATTTCAAAACTGGTCATGTGCTTTTTGTTCAGCTTCTTCCCACTAGATACAATAGGAGTGAGATCAGTGTCAGCTGGAGCCAAGGTGCACCTGGATTCAGGATCTGAGCTTGCTGTTCATGTGTGCTGGAACAGCTCCACAAAGAGCAGGTGTAGCTAAAAGAAGCATGTACTCTCATTATCATGCTAATAAATCAATGTTACACAATATGTGTACTGCTATCTTTGCAAGCAGAAACATGGGATGAGGGGTTGAAACTAAGGCCTTCATATATGAGCAGCTGATGAGAAGCAACAATGCTTTTAAAAATTTTGATTGGGATTCCTCCATGCAGAAGAATCGATGTCTAAGCTGCACACCATCTCAAGGTGGGTTGATTGGTGGGTGGTTTGGGCTGTTGAAGATAAATATAAAGGTAAGCAAAATGATTTGTACTGTAAGCATTCATTTCAGAACCTCTCAAACTTTTTTTTAAAAAGGTTTTATTCAACTTGAAAGACTATTCTTAACAAGAAACCTTGCTTTTTTGAGGGCGTAGTTACTTAAGACTTTCCAGTGAAAATACGGAATACAAACCTTTAGCCCTTCCCTGTGTAAGCAGTCTAATGAAGTTTCATCACGGTTGCAGGTTTTTGTATGTTTAAGGACTTGTTCCATAATGACTACTCTCTGTCTATCTGCCAACTAAAAATATACATTAGGAATGCAGTTAGCATTGCCTCTAGGGATTTGGAAAAACATACTGAGATACACGGCCAATAGTGAGACATACTGATCTTCAGTTCCTGAAGTACAAAGGCTGTAGCGGTACCCAGTGACCCTTGGATGGAAGTCTGGAAAATCAGTGGGGAAAAAAAAAAATCTTTTTTCCTTTGGGAAACATTACTTGCCTTCCAGTCATGCCAAACTGTACATGGCCACTAGTGAACACCATCTTACAAGGTGGATGGTGTATCAGCAACTCGGACAGATAAATGCATCCTACCCAGTGCTGGAGAAGGCACATAGGGCGGAAGGATGGGTAGGAATTGTTACGTGTCTCCTGACATTTATTTCAGTGAAATGTGGCAGTTTCCTTCAGGGAGGTTATTGCCCACCTGTTCCTAAGTTTCCTTTAGAAAAGCAGTGCTTGTGCTCTACCACAGTGCTCATAGAATCTTAGTGGTTGGAAAAGATCTTTGAGATCATTGAGTCCAAATATTAACCTGGCACTGTCAAGTCCGTCTCTAAACCACGTCTGTAAGAACCTCGTCCACATGTCTCTTAAACCCCTTCATGGTCAGACCTGTTCCAATGCCTGACAACCCTTTCTGTGAATAAATTTTTCCTAATATCCAATCTAAATCTCCCCTGGCGCAACTTGAGGCCATTTCCTCTTCTCCCTACTTGGGAGAAGAGACCAGCACCCTCCTTGCTGCAAGCTCAGAAAAGAGTTTGTTTAATATCTGTGTACTGGACACATAAAAAAACAGCCTGAATTCAGAATCGCTTTCAGTTTTGCAGCCAAATTGTGGGTCTCTCCCGTGAAGACACTTCCTAGTTCTTTTTTTTCTTGTACTCCAGTCAATCCTGCTGAGCAGTCCCTCAGAGACCTCACTATAACATAGCTGTGTTTTAAACTTCTTTTAAACTGTGGCTCTGTATTTCGAATACGACTAATATTAATTAAGCATTCGCGTGCATCAGTCCACTGGAAGAGCTGGGCAGTCCCAACCAGCCAGCATTTATAAGCTCCCTTAGGAAGAAGTTATGCTTTTTCCCCCTCATCTGACAAATCCCTATCATGTCAAAGATGTTGTAATTGATCTTTGTCATTAAATTCAATAATGTCCAAATTTACAGATCTACCTTGTTTCAGGCTAATGTAGATAAATGAGGTTCACAGTAAAATATTGACTTTTACTTGGCACCTATGCACCTCAGCACTTTGTGGGTTTGATTAACATACAAGCAAGGCCGTAAAATCAAATAAGTGAATGCAAGGAGTAATGTTTTATTCTCCTTAAATGATATATGAGACTCAGCTATTTATAGCAAGGGGTTGGGAGAGAAATGCAAAGCTAAGCCAATTGTAGGAATGCTGATACAGGAGATTCAGTGAAAAACTGATATTCGTATGAGGCGACTTGTGTCGGGAGAGTCGTGTAGTGGCATAAAGCTCATTTGTTTGTGCCTTGATCATGGTCTCTACCCAGTGCATCCAAACATTACATCAGAAGCATTTTGGAGAAATAAGGCACATGTTTTTAATGCTTAGTTGCTGGAATACCTTGCTAAGGGCTGTGTTAGGCAATTTGTTTTGAAGTCTTTAAAGGAAGATTTTCTACTATGCAGGCAATGCTGCAGCTCAGCCATCAATACTGGACATCTTAAAGAAATTTATTCAGCAGATGATCATAATGCATGAGCCCGGACTGGGTGAACACACTGATCCCTGCATGGACGTGACACACTCAAACCAGAGAAGATTTATTCTGCAAATGCCATAATGTGACTGAGCTATTAAGAATGATCAGAAATAATTTAAGGAAGGATCCCCTCAGAGAGGTGACTCCCTTGCAAGAGTGTTTATCCATAGCAAAAGGACCTGCACAGATCTCACTGAGCCCACAATGAGGCGAGTTTTCAAACGACCTCACTTGAGCATAGGAAAAACACTAACTCATTTCAGATGACTTCTTTTACTATTTTGACCCATGAAAAATAGAAATAGGCAGATTCTTCGTGATGCAAACTGCTAAAGCTGCATTGACATAAAGAGAAAATCTTCAACAGATGAGAAGGCTGCTGTATCTCTGAGAAGGCTGCATATGAACCATTTTTTTCCACAAATAGCAAGGACAGGTGCAAAAAATATGAAAAATCTGACCAAAGTAATCACAGACCATTTATCTCTTTTCCTTGCTGGCAGAATCACTGCAGAAGGAGCAAGATTTAGACAGCAATCAGAGAATCCCAGCTTAGCTTTTGTTGGAAGGGAGGAGGATTTTCAGCACAGAAGCCATGGAAAATGGCTGAATGGGGAACCTGAGCACAACAGTTCCCCCACTGGAGTAATCCTGGAGTAGATCACTATGGTGATACTCCTGTCTCACAGTGAAAATTATTTCATTGAAGATACTTAGTTTCCTCCCAGAACAGAATCAATTTTCAGGTATAGAAAATTTTATTTGGAATAAGGAGTCCACAAGGGAAGATACTGCAGAAGAGCAATACCTGTGTATTTTGGCTGGCCCATGTTTACAGAGGGTCAGAAAACTGCAACAAAACACAGCAGTGTCACTGCTTCTTTCCACCTCCTTAGTTATGTGGCTGC
Source organism: Streptopelia decaocto (assembly GCF_964273445.1). NCBI lineage: Eukaryota > Metazoa > Chordata > Aves > Columbiformes > Columbidae > Streptopelia > Streptopelia decaocto. The sequence goes on along the minus strand of NC_138663.1, from coordinate 205,534,710 downwards.
CCTGGTCCTGTGCTTCAAAATAGCTTTCCTGGACAATTTCCTCATACTGTCAAACTCTGAGATGAGGAGATCCCAGGTGAAATTTCTCTCAGACAATGGAATAGAGAAAAAAAAAAAAAAACATTCAGAAGGATTAGGTCTCCTCCAGAACCCATTTTGCAGATGGATATCTCTTTAATGTCTTCCTGAAAGATTTCTCTGTCATAGTATGTCTTCTGTGGAGTTTTCTGCCTGTTGGATTCCTCAGCTATTTCCAAAGAGAAGTGACTTTGCTTCTGTTGGAAAGTACCCGGTGTCTTGAAATGTCCCAGGAGCCAGCAACGTTTTCTCTTCTGAAGTTAGGAATGTGATAACATTATACAGGGGGTCCTGGGAGGTGTGAGTTGTTTACCAGGTCTGTCAGAGACATCCGTGAGTCCTGGGGCAACTGCATAGGATCCATGATGACTACCAAATGCAGACATCTAGGCTACCTTTACAGCGAATGGAAGGAAATTGTGCCTTCATCTGAGCTATTCTAGGTATTTGATATAGAACATAATGCCCTGTGAAGATAAAGTGCCTGCTTCTTTCCACCTATTACAAAGCTAACCCAGGATGACTAATTCAGTTATAGAGATCTAAACAGTAGATGTCTACAGTTAGGTGAATTAAGCTGAAACCCTGGTGTCTTTCAATACCTTTAATGCCTATGTCTTTTAATTGTGATCCTCAAAGGAGTATAAAAGGGTGTGAACATGGATCATGTGCTCTCCTAAACAGATAGGCTTCAGATCAGGACATTTGAAGGCTCTGAGAAGGATGATTTCTTCTTCTATCATTTAACAAATCCTGAAAACTTTTGGAAGTTTAGCGATGGAAAAGAAAAAAAAAGAAAAGTAAGTCTGACAGTCCTTTACACAGTTTCTTCATTTCAAGGTCATCATGAATTAATTTTAGAGATCCATGGAATCAGTTGTCTATGTCCAATAAATTATGGCAGGTAATTAAGCTATTCATTTTAACTTCAGTGCTTCACTCTAGTGTCCTTGTGGATCTGCCAAACTGGGTGCTTTGTTTGCAATAGAAAACTTAGGTACATAGTTCCCCATTATTTTGGCAAGGGTGTTGGTGGAACAGTGACTAGTTTTTTAGTGAAAACTTACTGTGATTTGTTACCTGAGCAGAATTTTTTTTCATCCCCTTTTGTCTTAGGAAAGCTGTTCCTCTTCTACCCAGCTTTTGATTCATTGGTCCCCATCCTTGCTCTGCCATTCGCAGAATCGAGTAGGTTGGAGGGAATCTCTGAAGGTGACCTAGTCCAACCCCCTTCTCAACCATGTCAGGTTGCTCAAGGCTTTATCCATTTTGAAACTTGAATATCAAAATAGCGGATGGAGATTCAGCAGCCTCTCTGGTCCCTTGTTTACATTATTAGCAGAGTAAAAGTTCTTCCTGCTGTCCTGAAGTAGACATCTTAAGGATACCTCTAGGCTCAACTGACTGCATTGGCTCGGGCCTCAGTTGGGTTTCCTACACATGGGAAACTTAATGCCATTGGAGATGCCATAACTAAACAAGCAACCAGAGCCCAGCAAATGTGACACAGGCCCAGGGGCAGCCTTTCCCTTCTGAGGGCACAGCTGGAGGCCAGAGGAAATAGCTGTGGAATCTCAGATCATTCCCAAATGATGCCCAGGGCTAGGCTACTGCACCAAGCCCTTGATATGCACTCATTGTGATGACTCTGAGGACATCAAGTCCAAAGAGGGACACCAAAATTAGAGTGAGCCAAATCCCACCCAAGTTTTAGTTCCCTCTTCAGCCAAGGAGATTTGTGTCCTGCATCCCCAGAGCTGAGACCTAGTGGCATTTCTAAATAATACAAGACATCTTCTCAAATGAAGATCTAATGAAAAATGAGTTATCAACAGGAAACAGAATAATAGTGTCCGGTATATTAAGATGCTGAAAGCAACAGGTTGTGCCCATAGCAAAATGCCTGACTGCAGATAATTCATTGTGCAGAACTGGGTTCCCAGAAATTTAAAAAGCACCAAAAACCACCAAATACATGACAGCACTTTGTGCAATATCATTTGGAACAACAGAGTTTAATTTGAAGACCAACCCTTTTATTACATGCTTTCATTTTATAATCAAGCATATGTCTCCATAATACACATTTATACACCAAAATGGCCACCGTAATACAAGGCTTTTCTGTGTAACCCTCACATTCAGGTGAACTGCATCACAGACCATCCACTGCCTCCATTTGGATTGTTCTTCCGTTCAAACCTGTACAAGTTGACCCTGCAGGCTCTTCGGGACTTCTGCTTTGATGAGTTTTACTGGTTTTCTTGGGTTTGTTTTTTACAGGGCTCAAAGCAAGTTTCTCTTGAGCACTGCCAGGCTGAGGAGCGATGTCGCAATAGAGTGAACACACATGGATGTATCATCATTCCAGAATACCTGTCCACTCAACCCTGGAAAAGCTCTCAGCTTGCCTATGGGATGTAGCTCCACAGACATATTCCTTCTAAGTCAGCCAGATGGGCGCAAAGGACCAGCATTGCCATAGCGACACACAGCCCATCCATATGCTCGTATGTTAATGCGGTATGGAAATCATTTCAATGCTTGCTACCAGTTTTCTCCAGCCTGGAGAAGATTACTTCCAATGTCTACTACTTGCAGGAAAATCTTGCAGCTTGGTACGTGCCTTTTACAGCATGTGCAGCTGGGTACTAGGAAAAGTGCACTGACAGGAGCCTTGTCAATGTACTTTCTGCTCTTGCTAGGGACAGCACAGTGGGGTTTGGACAACACCAGTCCATGCATTTGGCTGACGTGTTACCATCTTTCCCCACAGCAATTCTTCATGTGTCCTGCACACATGCACTTGTCCTGACCAAAGAGAAGCAATGGGTGCTCCCTTCTTGAATGGAGCAAGTTGGTTCAGCATGGGTCTGCCAAGAAGGAGTAGCTGGAAAGAAAACCTGGAGGGTTTTACAGAATGGAAGATGCCAGCCAGCGTGTCCTCATGTCCCTCCCAGATGACAGGCACCACCATGCATAACGCACTCCACGTATTCGGAAGTTCCCATGCCTGCTCCCCACCTTGGAGAGATGTTACAGCTGGTGGGCACCTGCTCACGGAGCTGATGGGTGAGCCAGCAAGGCCTCCTGCGAGGGCTGGAGTGGGTCTGGAGGCCACACGGGGCTGCTCTGGCTTAGCGCTGCACGGCTGGAATGTGCCGGCCAGAGCAGGAGGGCACGGTGCCTCTCTCCTCGCCTGCGCCGAGGTGGTGCTGGGGCGCATCGTGCTCCTGGCAGCCCAGGTGTCAGAGCTCATCCAGGAAATCCAAGGAGCTACAAGGACAGAGTCAGAAAGAACAGATGAAACAGTGAAGGCAAGAAGAGTCATGACTTAGAAGCCTGTTTTTTGGGAACACCAATGAAAAAGAGTCACCCACTACAGTTTTGCTTTGACCCCTTCTCAACACATGCCCTTCTCAGTGTCTACAGCCACTTGGAACAAATCCTTGCTGTGTCTTTGGCATTCAGACACCAGCCGGCACGGGGATTGCCAGCTGACTTGAACAGAAAAGTGGAGCTTTACTTCTTTCTGTAGGCAGCAGATCAACGAGCTCAAACTCGCGAGTCTCGTGACCTTGCTGGATTGTCTGCTCAGCCTTGCACAAACAGACTTTCAAGAAGGACAACATGAAAACCGCACATGCTGGAGCGATGTGTTTCTCCTGACATACACGTTCCCCCAAGGGCAGGTGGATGCTGCCTGTCTGGGGCCATCTCTGGGCACCTCACCAGTATTTCCTGTGTTCAGAGCAGTGGTCAGAGCGTTGAAATACAGTCAGCAGAGTCTGCTACACACCTGGGCTCCTCGTTCTCCTTGCCTGCTTGGATTTCCTGTTGCCCATCTCTCAGTGCTCCGTTGCCAGCTTCCTCCTCTTCCTCTCAGGTTGCCCATCACTTGGCTCTTCACGGGATGGTCTTCTCTTCCTGTCCACTCGTGAAGAGCCTGGCAACCTTTGCATTCCATAGTATGGTTAGAAAGGTAATGCCAGGAGAAACCTGAATCAGTCCTGCTCTTAATCAAAGCTAGCTCATGTTACCTGCTCTCCTCAGAGGTGCTACTCAGGTGTTCCCTTTCCAGAGTGACTGGAGGCACCTGCAAGAGAAATGTACAAGTGAAGATGTGACAGGGACCTACTTGCCCAGTATCTAGCTCAGCTCTGAACTTTTGCAGAGCTGCAGGCTGGTGGCTGGAGGACCTTGCCTGTTCCTGTGGCAGCAGTCCCACCCTGTAAGGGGGGAGGATTTTTTGTCAAGCTCTTTGTGGCCCTGCCATACCTCTGAGGCTTCTGCTTCTGCCCCTGGTGCTGGCAACTCCTCGGCGGATGCACTGGTAAGCCCAGCCTCCTCCTCCTCAAAGAGTTCCTCGTGGTGGTCGATGAGGAACTCCAGCAGCTGCGTCACCTGCACACAGCAGCAAACCATTGCTTTCCAGCCCGGTGGCTGAAAATGGGTCAGACAGCCCTTCCCGCTCCTGACCCTCACTTTGCTGCAGAAGCCGCAGCTCTGGGGCTGCTCTTCCCAGCAGCTCCCCCAGCAGCATTTGCTGAAGGCGGGAGGCAGCCAGGAAGCTCTGAGCAGCCAAGCTGGGCTGGGCCTGGCAGGCTGTAGCCGGCCATTCAACACACCGTACCTTGCCGGTCACCTGCACCAGGACGTCCAGCGGCAGCGTGTCCTCCTCCGGTGGGCTGAGGAGGTTCGGCCCCACGCAGATGGCCAGGTTGGCCGCTGTCATCCTGCTGGTGCCGGCATTGCTGCTGATGGTGTGCAGCAGGGTGAGCAGCTGCTTCAGGAGGAGCAGGTTGGGCTCGGGCAACTTGCTGGCCACGCTGAGGGAACAGGAACACAAGGTTAATCGAGGACACGTTGTTAACACAGATCTAAGGAGGTTGATCTCGCCCAAGACCACTCGAGGGAAGGCTCCCTGGCCATGCCTGCTTTACAGCAGAGGGGCTACCTTGCCTGAGATATGGCCACCTCCTTCCCTCCCTGCCCTGTTGGCAAGAGTGCCTTGGCGGAGCCACCCGCAATGTCTGCGGGCATTGCCCCAAGCAGAAAAATGCTTCTGTGGCTCTGGCAGTGCCTGCGCAGCAGCCAGGCTGCGGGCCACACTTACTCCTTCAGCCCCGCCAGCCTCTCCTGCCTGCTGGTGTTGTGCAGGGCGCTCATCCAGTCCTGGTACAGCTCTGCCTGCAGGAGCTTGGAGGGGATCTTGCGCAGGAACTCCTGCAATGGCAAGGGCTGCGGGTCAGGCTGTGCCCACTGCCGCCGGCAGCACAGGCAGCATCCCCAGCCCAGCGCTCGGGCTGAGCAGCAGCTCCTGGCTTTGGGCTCCTGCTCTGGCAGGTGCCCGTCAGCACGGCCAGAGCCGGGAGCTGCCGGGCTCCATGTCAGCAGGGTTCACCTTCAGGATGGCGGCCAGGAGGTGCACCGGCTGGCTTTCGAGCTGCACCTGGGCGCCGCTGTCCAAAGCCTCCCGCAGCTCGCGGGAGGCGCGCTCGCCGGCTGCCAGCCGGAAGATCCCCTCGGTGGATGGTCCGTGCTCCTGCAGGAGAGCCAGCAGGTCCTGCGGGGACAGAGGAGGACATTGCTGGGCTGGAGACAGGCCCTGGGACAGGGCAACCTCCTCAGGGGCAGGAGTGACTGTGGAAGGGTCTGCAGGTCTCATTGGGACAGGACGGGGATTGGGTGGAGGTGGGTGATGTGGGGAAGAGGCAGCTTTGTCCCCAAGACCCATCTCAGTTACCCTGGACTAGAACACCTCCTTTCCAGAGGAGCCAGCGGGATGTGGATGGCCTGCCTAGGGGTGCTTACCTGGATGGGCTGGGGCAGCGAGCCGTCCTGGCTGCAGAGAGCTGCCAGGGGCCGGCCAAACAGAACCCCCGTGCGGCCAGAGCCTGATGGCTCGGCAGCCTCTGCAGCATCCGAGGTCCTTCGCCGTACGAAGGACCAGGGCAGCCACCTCCTCCTCCTGTTGGTCCCACCTGGTGCCAAGGAGAAGAGAACAAAGAGCTGTGGTGAAGAAATGCCAGGCAAGCTCTCCTTGACAATCTCAGTGGTCTTCCCCCACCACCGTGTGCAGGGGAAAAGCATAATTTGGGAGCAAGGGACCGCGGGGGCTCAGGTCTTTCCTGCCACGGAGCCATGGTACGGACGTGCCCTGCGGGAAGGGCAGCAGCAGCCCCAGTGCAGCACGAGTGTCCGTCTGGGAGAGGAGGAGACAAGGGCCATCCTGCCCCCGTCCTCCCCAAACTCACCAGCCAAGGGACCAGGTCCACCTTCGCTGCTGGAGGAGACCAGAGGTGGTGGCTGCTGCTCTGCACCAGCCTGCAAGAAACGCGCTGCGCTCACTGAACAGCCCTGCAGCAGAAAGGTGCCCCGGCATTCTGCATCATGCCCCGGCCATGTGTGAGAGATCTGGATGGCCCGGATTGCATCCCCAGTGATCCTCACCTTTGCCCGGCTCTGCCGGAGCAGCGGCTGGCCAGATGGGGGGACAGGCACGCACTGCTGCACGGGCTCAGGGTCGTCCCTGCAGAGCAGAGCAGACGGCGTTGGGCATGAGAAAAGCGGCTGCTGCGGGGTCTGCCTGTGCTGGGGTGTCCCCAAGACATGGGGGATCTTACCTGGGCCCGCGGCAGCAGTTCACCTGGCCCATCTTGATGAAGACAGTAGACCTGTCACACTGGACACACTCGTGTTCCTCGAGATCCTGCCCCGTAGGCAGCAGAAAGGCTCCCAAAGGGCGCCCAAGTGCCAAGGATCGCTGCTGGGGAAGAGCTGGGCTCTGCCCCGTGCCGCTCCCTGTTGGCACAGAACCGTTGCCGGGCCAGCGCCAGGTCAACACAGAATGGCATTCTAAGCGCGGTGGTGGGGGAGGGGCACTGGGGGTCTCCCCAGGATGCCCACGTCTCTCTCATCCTGGGGAACCCACAGCTGGGCACAGCACTGCAGGCTGTGGCTCTCCACTGAACTCAGTCTGAATTCAGTCTATCAACTGAATGCTGGAGACATATAGTCCATCAATAAGTTTACAAATGTCCAGGTAGAAGCGGTGTTGGCCCTCTCGAGGAACGCTGGAGAGGAGTTTGGCTCTGCCGGCTGCAATCGCCAGAGCAGCTGCATTGCTGCCTTCTTGAGCGAGCAGCTGTCTGACCAACTCCAGGTTTTCAAGGATGTAGAGCTGGAAATGTCTAAAAATGATAAATCCATGATATTCATGTTTCCTCTCATCAAAAACACATCAATTGCCCAATACCCTTCAGCTTCATTTGTGGACAATAAAATGTGGGCACCTTCAATGAGAGAGACTCTCCAGACATACTAAGTCTTGGATTCCTTGGGACTCTGACCGTGCTCTTTCTTTAATTTGGGCCATTTTGTGGCCTCAAACTGGACCTCTTTTGTTGTTATTTGGGGTACCTCATCCCCTGATTCCTCATATGAGTATTCAGTCTAAATCAATGGCTGTAGCGGGACTGGTTGTCCTCTGCTCGCATTAGTCTTTCAAACAACTCCTCCCTAGGTAAGCAGGTATTCGCCCTTCTTTCTTTTAATCGCAGCTGCAACTTTTTAACTAGATCTCGTAGAGATGTGATAGACTGGCTTTCGGTGTAACGTTGCTGTTCCTTCTGTTCTGCTACAGCTATCAAGGCTGCACCTAACACTGCACACACCATAGATTTTCCTTTGCCCTTTTGCCCCTGAGCCTTGGGCCGCAAGACAGGAATTGGGTCAACAGGTGATTGTCACTTCTACCAGTTTTTCTGAGTCCAGTCCAAGCCCGGTGATGAGAGCTTGGAGTTCTGCTCCTCCAAGAAATAAAGCAGTATCTTAGGATGGTTTTCTATCTTTCAAATGATGGGAGTGCTCTTCTAGAGACAGTAATATTTGAAAATTGAAGACTTTCCGGACACTTCCAACTCTAAGCGATCTTGTCTGTGACAGCAATTAAAATATCATGATCTGGAGGACCGCGATTAAAGGTGATTGCTAAGGTTGGAATTAAGGCACAATGGAGGCCAAATGTCAGGAAAGTACCAAAACTTTAATATAACATTTTTTAAGAGAAGGAAAGAGAGAGCGAGAGAGCGAGCGAGAGAAACCAGCCTGGATCACACAATGTCTCACATGACTGTTGTCTTCTTCTGGAGACGGGTGGTGGGAGGAGACTCCCACGTGGGAAGCGCCTGTCACAGGTTTTGAGAGTCTCCACTTCTGTGAGGATCTCTGACTGTTTCTACATCTGAAATCCTGTGAACAAACCCTGAAAATCAGTTCACGCCTCACCTTCAATTAATTGTGCATTCCTCACAGCTTCTCCCAGCCCCAACAGTGAACACCGTCATCCTGGTGTAGAATTTCTTATTTACTCTTTTCAGACCAGCAAGAAAAACATGGCTGTTCTGCCCACTCAACAGCAACACCGACAGCACACAACGTAGAAAGACCTTGCTCCCAGAGAAGCATTTTTCTTCACCGAGTAAGACCTAAGCTGCCCATCTTTGATGTATCTGAGGATCTCAGGTGTCTAAGATCTGCTGGCTCTTGTGAATACTGCTGTTGGGAGAGCACCATGGCCTTGCCTTGGTCAGAAGTTGAGTATCTGCATTTAATGAGCTGTAGATGACAGCACAGAGCAAACAAGAACTGAGTGTGTGGAGCCTGTGGATCAACAATGATGGGAGAACACCTGAAACTGCAATGTCACATTGTCCGGTATTCCTTTTACCTTTAAACTAATTCAGTTTATTTTGCCCAAAACAGCTTGTGGAACATTTAGCAGACAACCTGAAGAAGCAAAAAGCTTTAACAGGAGGAGTGATGAACATCTACAGTTGGGCAGAGATGCAAATCTATGGAAATAGCACAGCTGGACCTAGAAAACTGTGTTTGCACAATACCTTCAGTTGTCATCCATCAAAAAAGCCTAGAGAATGAATGTCTTGCTTACGCTTACGCTATAAATTGAACCAAACTTTTTCCCTAAGCAGATGCATACTACTTTCTTTTTATTCATTTATAAAGAAAGGAGGCAGAGCAAATTTAGATGAAACAGAATTAAACTTATGTTAATAACTTTGGGGAAGCCAGACTTGGCCATTTGAAGCATTTAAGAAAAGCTGTGCTTGGAGATACAGTGTAGGTCTCAAGTGGAGTTGTGTAACTTAGAGGATTCACATAACCAAATAGAGATATCCTAAAAAAAAAATTGCTGCAAAGTTGATTTTAAATTCTAAATGCAGATGTGAAGTTAAGCACTGGGATAGCACAACCAGAAAAGGTTGGTTTGCTTGTAACCCAGACCCTGGGGGTCGGGGAGGTACATATCTGTTGTATGTGTGTGTCAAAACAGGGACTGACACTTCTTGGGATTAGCTCTAGAAAGATGTTTGGATCTTTAGCAACATTTCATAAGGGTCTATCACTATGGTTTATCTGTTGTATAACCACTTTTGATCCTGAATGTATAGCTCACTGATTGCCAGTTAATTATATGTTGTTAATTATTTTATAAATAATTTCATCCCCATTATGGTTTAAACTGAACAGAGCAGTTTTTCCCCCAGATGCAATCAGAGCCAGTCTCAACTTCTGACACCAACAGTTGGGTTTTGACAGATCAAACCCTGGAGTTTTACCACCATCTGCTGGAGACAAAGTGCCATTCACTTAAAGATGTAAATTCAGCCTCAGCCCTAAAACTTTTGACTTTGTGGACAAGGTAATCTGTATTTCTCCATAATGAGGAGCAGTAAGGCATCAAGGCATCAAGGATTAGTAAGATCTCCATTGAGCTCAGGTCCCAAAAAGTCTTGTGAAGAATAGACAGAAATTACACCATTTCCTTTATTCTCCTACACTTAACCTGTTCTGTCATTACTAAATCTTTCACTGACACATAATCAGGTGCTGTCAGATATCACTGTGATGACAAAGACTGCAGGGTTGCTGATAAGTGAAACAAAATTCACAGCGCAGACACCAAGTTCCTCTCTATCACTGGACAATAAAAGATCCTGCAAGGACAGTAAACCAGCTACTTTTTCACTAGTATAAGAACAATTATTATCTCTTTCTGTTGCCCAGGGGGTCTTAAAACTGTTTCTCAAATCTCAAAAAAGTAGCGCTACTAAAAAACTATCTTCTCCCTCCATCCTGCACTTTGCTGCAACTTAATGTCCTTATGGCTTCCCCCAGTCTCAGTATTCCTTCTTTCCTCTCTCATACCTCCTGTGACACCTAAACATCAGCAGAAATTACTGGATTCATCCCAATTAATTCCCAGTGTAACTGGGGCTCCTCAGTTAGAAGGCTGTACCACCAAGACATCTTCTGTAGTTACTGGCAACAAACATGCTCCTCCAGAGGACAATTTTTGTATTAGAGGAAGCGCTATCTAGAAAGAACAGAAGGAAACTGTGGTTTTAATTTAGGTAGTTCCATCAGGTTGCTAAGCAAAGAGAGAAGACCTCGATACTCCCTTCTTGGCTTGATGCTCAACCTAAAGGCAGCTACAGAAGAACTTCTGCAGCCCCCAGTGAGACCTGTTCAGCATGGGAGGAATCTGTGGTGCTATCTTATTTCTCATGATCATGTACAAACTGGGAGCCTTCACATATTTCATACAGAGATACAAGTGAGCTTATTTTCATGGCATAATTTCTGACTCGAGGCTACCTGCCACCTAATTGCGAATCCCTCTTTACAACACGAGGGACTTTGGGCTTCTAAAAGAAAGGGTCAACCAGTTGTTGTCTTTTTTTTTTCTTTAGCTTGAGCAAAACAATGTTTTTTTGACCCATGTCTTAGATAAAACTGAAATATTCTGTCTGAAACTTTCACAAACATATATATATAAAAATAACATAAGGCAGGAATTTAGTGAAAAGAACTCTAGTCCTAACAGTTAAAGTTTGGAAAAGTTGAGAAGCAGCCAAGGAAAGGTTATGACAATGGCAAATTACAATCCAAGTTAAAAACTCTTAATATGAAACAGTGCCACCAATTGCACCTGTGCTCACCGTCTCTGGATTTTGATTGTTTTACACAGTTATTTGAACAGACCCAAAAGAACAGAGCTAGTCTGCAGTTAGGTTGGGCACTTTGGCTCTTTTTTTCAGTCTCCAGGTAAATATTCAACCTCTGCAGATTTACCTGGTAATTTTTCCTGATCACTGTTTCCATAAACAAAATGTACACTGGCTCCTAAAGGGTAAATATTAATACCACTTGGTCAGCAGCACTGAGGAAAGCAGCAATGCAACAAACACAGGCCACTGCACAGCAGAAAGATGATTAAAATCTCTTTCTGAAATGACCTTAAAGCCACTGACCCCAAACCACTCAACACTGGGGTCTTGTGTGCTCCATTTAACCTTCTTCCTCCTCTATCCCATGACGCAGCTCCTTCTTCACCGTAACATAACCGTGTCCTTCCTACCACATATTTCAGTTACCACAAACGTCCTCAGCCCTATTACCTTCTGGCACCCGAGTGTTTCTACACAGCCCCGTCCAAGCTCTCAACTTCCTTGTGACCAAGAAATTACAAGAAAAATTAAAAATATGGAACAACTTCTGCACAGTCAATGCCTACATAGGCCAGGACTCCCCAGGCTGGAAAAGATGCAAGTGAAGAGGGATGTGACATAGGCTCACAAACTCATTAATGGCCTGGAGACTAGACAGGCAGCAGAAAAAAACACCAGCAAAACAGGAGAAAAAGGTATTCAGGGAAGGAAGAAGAGAGAACTATGAATAGTTCTACCACACCAGTCTTTTACAAGCTTAGAATCATAGAATCATTTCAGTTGGAAGAGACCCCGAGGATCATTGAGTCCAACCATAACCTAAACTAATTCTAACACTAAACCATGTCCCTAAGAACCACATCTAAATGCCTTTTAAACCCCACCAGGGATGGTGACTCCACCACCTTCCTGGACAGCCCATTCCAATGCCTGACAATCCTTTCCATGAAGAAATTTTTCATAATATCTAATCTAAACCTCCCCTGGTGCAACTTGAGGCCATTTCCTCTTGTCCTATCAGTTGCTACTTGGGAGAAGAGACCAACACCCTCCATGCTACAACCTCCTTTCAGACAGTTGTGAAGAGTGATAAGGTCTCCCCTCAGACTCCTCCTCTCCAGGCTGAACAGCCCCAGGTCCCTCAGCTGCTCCTCATCACACTTGTGCTCCAGGCCCTTCATCAGCTTCATCAGCTACAGTTGCTTTTGCAACTGTGACTGATTTGAATAGACGGGGCTCATAGTGCAAAAAAATTGCTCTTTATTCAGGAAAAAAAAGTTACTGTTCACAGTTATTGCTCATCCAGCATCCACATTTCACTGCAACCACAGTTAGATATCTGTAGATGCTGGTGGTCTGTGTTCAGGTGGGATCCCAGTTTGTATTCTGGCACACCACCCACCTCTGTATGGGTGAAGTTTTGTATCAGCCTGGACTCAACTTGTCCAGGGTTTTCTTCCTCTTTCCTGCCTTTGCCTCACCCAGGAACACCCACCTCTTAGAGATTCTCTACACGTAACTGTTTAACCCTTTTTTTACAACGAGGGTGGTGAAACACTGGAGGTTGCCCAGAGAGGTGGTGGATGCCCCATCGCTGGAGACATCCCAGGCCAGGCTGGATGGGGCTCTGAGCAACCTGACCTGGGTGAAGATGTCCCTGCTCATGGCAGGGGTTGGACTGGATGAGATCTGAAGGGCCCTTCCAACCCAAACTGTTCTATGACTCAATGATTCCTGTGTTGTGCCGCTGTTAACACTGAATGGGAAATACTTTCATTCATTGCACGCAGGGAATGTGCCCGCTCCATATGACCTTCTTTTACCTAAATGACAGCAAGCCACAGATCTTGGTAGGAGGCTCAAGTGCACATCAAAGTCTCACAAGTACAACAGCATGGTTAGGATGAGATTAGCTTTTGGCAGGGGGAGCAGCAACAGGTGTGCTGCTCTCCTTGCATTGAAAGCTCAACAACTCTTAGGCAAATGCTAAAAATTTGGTTTAAAAAAATAAACAAACTCATGCCTCTAGCAAGAGGGCATGAGAGCCCTGCTGAGCTCAGACCTGAAAAGATGGCATTGCCCTGTGCCTTTTAGATACAGTGTAGTCTCAGAGGCCTGTAGCAAATTGGCAATGTGAGATGAGCTCTTGCCTAATTAGCAGATTTCTCGTTGTGCCTCAGTGACCACAGTGCAGGGCTTGGCCACCCTCCACTAATTTGCAACGTCTCAAGCTTTGAAGGTTTTCTTTCATCCCAGTTCATCAGGACCAGCTGGAAAAGCACCTGCCAAGTGGAGAACTCACTTGTAAAGGTTCACATCCAAAATGAGGCCTGGGACTCAGGCAGTTCTGCACTAGTGCCTCAACACTTCCCACACCTGGGCTTCCTGCTAAATCCAAGAGGTGAATCAGACAGAAATACTTAGTCCATTATGCTCATGCAAATAACAGTGGGCTAGCACCAGGATTTTTAATAGATTTTGCTCTCGTAATTGCCACACATAAACATATTGCAAGGCAGAGGTTGGTTACTCCATCTGGTAGCAGGCACCAGCGTCCTTATTTTGTAGGGTTTTTTACGTTTTTAGCATTTGGAAAGGTAGTGTCACGCTTTGCTAACCACTCCACTACTGTGAAGCGGGCAAGAAAGGCAACCCCGGGATCTTCCCCAGGGATAAGTCTCTGCTGTGAGACCTGTGTTTGGCGAGGCTGTGGGGGGATGGCTGAGGACCTGCCCAACACCAGGACCCTCCACCAAAGCTGCCCTGGGCTGCAGGAAACACACTGACATTTCCTACAGGAATGGGTCTCACCACAGATTTCTGAGCCCAGAGCAGCTTCTGGCACAGTAAAAAGGGGAAGTTTTGTAGAGATTTGTAACAGAAATACTAAACCAGGTATGATTAAGTTTACAAGATGTATAGATGTCTAAACAGGTAATTTTTTCATTAACTTTTCCTTTTTCTCTCCGTTTTAATTTTTAACGCAGATTTTATTTGCTCCTGACCGCTTTGGCCGGTTTTGAGGGGATCTAAGCGCGAACTACATCTCCCGTCAGGCCCCGCGCCGCACCCGCGGTCCCGCTCCTGCGCAGCCGCGCGTTGCACCACGGGAGTTGTAGTCCGTTCGCCCTTCCCCGCCCCGGGTGCCGCGCTCCGGAAGTGACTTGGTGGGACCGGGGGCGTGTTGATTTCCGGGAGACGACGCTCATGGAGGCCCCGGAGCAGAGAAGCGTCTGAGGGGGTTCGGCGGCCGTCGCCATGTTCGGCTGCCTCGTGGCGGGCAGGCTGGTGAGCGCTGCCCGGGCCGCGGGCGGGGCCCTCAACCCGCTCGGGGCCGGGCTGGAGCTGCCGCAGGGGCCGCCGCCTTCCCCCGGGGCAGGTCCCAGGCGGAGGGGAGCCCGCCGGCCTTGTCTCACCCGCCCGGCTGCTGCCGCCCTCATCCCAGAGGCAGCTGCGTTGTACAGCCTCCTTGCCGGGAGGTTGCCGTCCTCTCTCTTAATAGAGGGGTTTGGGCTCCTCAGAGACAAGCTGCCAGCTTAAAGGAAGCTTTTTAAGGCTAGATTGTGCCTTGGCTGCAAGGATGTGGCATCTCGGGTAAAGAGGAGGGTATCTTTTGCTCTGGCATCCTTCTAATTGCCTGTCTCAAGGTCTATTGTATTTCCTATGTGAACAGGTTTCCGTGCTCCTGGGGTTGTGCCAGCCAGGTGGTCAACAGCCACTGCTTATAGACTTGGCAACCTCTTCTGCACCCTATTTTCCTCCTACGCACATGGGGAGCGAAGGTATTCTGATCCTGTAGTCCCGGGTGGGATATATGTGCAGTGCAGGTAGAACAAGAGTGTTGTGCGTTTTCAGTAATATTTTTTGCAGTTGTTCTTCTGCTGTGTTTGATTTTTTTATCTGGCTTTTGCTGTTTAGGTTAGCACATTCCTCACTTTTTGTTATGTTCCACTTCAGGTGTATTTCTGTAAAAGGAAATTCACAGTTACGGTCAAAGATGAAACACTTAGTAATACTGATATAAGTTTTGTTCTCTTTAGGTACAAGCAGCTCCCCAACAAGTGGCTGAAGACAAATTTGTATTTGATTTACCGGACTATGAAAACATCAACCATGTAGTGGTCTTCATGCTGGGAACAATACCATTTCCAGAAGGAATGGGAGGATCTGTCTATTTTTGTTACCCAGACCAGAATGGGATGGCAGTGTGGCAGCTGCTGGGGTTTGTCACTAATGAGAAGCCAAGTGCCATCTTCAAGATTTCTGGTCTGAAATCTGGTAAGACTGGTAGGACATAGCAGTGAAACAGATGTGTTCCTGCATGCACAAGCGGTTAAATGTTTGAAGGTGGTTTTGAACAAGAAGCCTCTTGAAAAGGCAGACCACTGTGTGTTTTCATGTAGTCCCAAGCAGATGTGGTACCCGAACCTGTTTGTCGGCTTTGTGGAAGTCTGTCTCTGTGTTCCTGGCGAACTTTCTCCCTCACCTTTTCTTATATATGGTGTTGATGTGGAAATTCCTTTCAGCATGCCTGGCATGCGTTCCAGTGCTTCTGCATGGAGAACCTGAGGAAGGATGACTTTCTGACTTCCATAGCATGTTCTTCAGGTGTTTGTGTAGACATACCTGCAATGTTTCTTTCAGCTTCTGCTGTTAAGGAGTTGTATTCTTTGTAGCACAGAAACAGTTTTTGTAATTAATGAAGTCTGACGCAGTGATTTCAGACAGCTCCCTTTCAGGAGCGGTTGCGCTATAAAATTGTCCAGGAGAGGGTGTCGTCATTGGAAAGCAGCTTTGCAAATGTTCTAATATTTTTTTATATAGACCCGAGTCAGAGTATTCTGCCTTATGTGGAGTCAGAGAATGCTGGTCACTGAAGTTTTTCCTAAATATGTGGGGGGTTGGCCACGCATATTATAAAAATGATGAAGCGTCCCAATAACAACACCTTTGTCTTATTAAAGGAACGGATATGTCAGTCAAGCAGCTTCAAGTGTTATGATGATAAAGTAACACACATTTTTGAAGGCTTCAGTGTATTCTACAGCCTTAACTTGAATCTCTGTTCAGGTAATTGAGGTTGCTGTGATAAAGTGTATTAATTCGTAACATAGCATGCTTGCTTTTGAGTCGGTCCTGGATGGCAGTGTGATGTGAGATGAGAGCTCTCAAGGTCCAGAGCAAAATGAATTCTGATCATATATGTTCTTCAAAAATTTGGGCTTTCTACAGGAGAGAGAACAGCCACAGGAAGGTTTGGGGAGGGTGTTTTTGGTATATTATGAAGTGATGCTGTTAGTGAAACAGTGAAGTAGATCACCTGTTCTTTCGCCAGTTTTTGTGATATGTTTCTCATGCTTGAAAGGCTTACTCTATTTTAGATGCTTTCAGAGAGCTCCACAGGAAAACAGGTTTTCAGATGCTTTTTGCATGATTAGCCATAATTTCCCAGTAAGGGCTGCTTTGAGGAAGAACTCTGACACAGGTGAATGCACTTGCAACGCCACGTGATCCAGGCAAGAGAGACCTCAGCCCTTCACGTGTTGTCTACAGCTTCTTTCCAACTGTGGAGTCAGTATAAGCTACACAGCCTTAGTTTCCATGACAAGAAACAGTTGTATGGTGGAGAAGACTATGAGGCTGCACTATGAGGCTGCAGAAAGAGGAGACCAGAGAGGGATTAGAGAGAGCTGGGGTCACTGAGAGACTTTACCAACTGTTGAAATCTGTATTTTGGGGTTTGACTAACTCATGCTAAGTTTTTAAGCAGGCTGTTGATGGGGCCATATGCATCTGTGAAATAGATAAGGAGGAGGACAAGTGTCAGTGGCATGTTCTGCAACAAACGTTGGGGTTCTCAGGTGCCCCCTGATTCATAGTAAGGAGCAGTGCTGTTCCATTAAGAGGCCAAATAAAGACATTGAACCAGAGTTATATCCCCTGCTTAAGAAATGTTAGGTGATTATGTTTATATCTTGGCTATTGAGGTTCAGTTCATGTAAAACAGCAGTGGCTGCCCTGTCAAAGGTGTTTTCAACATTGTCACTTTTTCTGAGGGCATGAGGGGTGTCAAGCCAACCCGTGATTGAGGCTTCTGAGAAACACAGAGGTTGCCTGACAGTGTTCAAGAAAAGACTTGGACAACGTCCTCAGACACATGGTGTGAACTATGGGGTTGTCATACGCAGGGACAGGAGTTGGGCTTTATGATCCTTGTGGGTCCATTCCAACTCAGGACGTTCTATGATTCTATTTCTAACCTGGTAAGTGCAGGCTAATGTGAGGTGGCTGAAGGCTAATTTGGAGAATTAAGAACAGAATGAAGTTGATGTGGGCTTTGCAAAAGCTAATGTGAGCTGGAACAGTGTGGAGAATTTTTAGAATTGTCTAGCTTATGTCAGCTCTTTGATAGGTTATGTTAGGAATACGTGCATTAAAAATGATGCGAAAACGTGTAAATTTTGTGTCATGGATTCAATGTATCTGTGACATCAACTTCCTTGCTGGGGATGTTATGTAGTTGTATTAATAGCTGTGCTGCAAAGTGAAAACATTGTGGAGTGCTGTATTTGCTTGAATTTAATCCCTTTTTGAGAGGAACAAATTTGTGTCCTTGTTTGTCAGCTCCCTGTGAAACAGTAGTTACAGCAGAGTTTCTTCTGTGATGAAAAGGGCCAGCGTGTTTCTTACGTGGACATGAGTGGCCAGCTGCAGTGGTGTAGTGTTTCATTACACAGACTTTGGGAAAGGTTAAAGGTATCATTTTTAACTCTTACATTATGTTTAGTGTCTGAAACCTGGAACTGCACAGGTTTTGTGATGTGTGCGACTCATCCACGTTGCACATTGTTGTAAGGACTGATTGAGCTGTTAAATACAGTATCTGGGGATGTGGAATTAGGCTTCTGGGCTGTGAGGGTCAAGCAAAATTATGTTACTCCAGGTTTTTTTGTTTGCTTCTCTGTTTCCTGTCCTGTGCTTGCTAAGGAAAGGCAATGCACGTGAACATTGCAGTGTTTCTAAGCGGAATCCCGGAAGGTGGTCTCAAAAGATGACCTGAAGGGGAAATCACTTCTGTGGAATAAACTCTTCAATGTGAAAGTGATTTGTGGAGTAGAGATTAAATTATGAACCTGGACACTTTTATGTTGACTACAAGTACCATTTAAACTCTGTTAACCTTCTTTGAATAAAAGATTTCCAGATGGCGTTTTGAAGGTGTCGTGCAGAAATGTCATAGTACCCTCTGAAAGATTCCTTGTGAGATCTTCTATAATCAGGAAAAGTTTGTTGAACTGTATTTCTTAGTATTTTCACTACAAACTGAATGTTGTTCTGAATGTTGTTTTCTCTTCTTGCTAACTTTTAACCATTCAAAAGCTATGCTGTGAGACTAGAAATATAAGTGTGTGTGTGGTTTGTGGGGTTTTTTGTGTTTGATTTCTTGTTGTTTTAACCCCTTGATTTAGTAAGTAAAGTCTTGCATCTGCTGATATTTATTATAAGTCTAGTAGATAAAGGCCCAAAGTGTCCAGGGTTAACAATACATGTGATAGAACAAGAGGAAAAGAGCTCACGTTGCACCAGTGGAGGTTTAGATTGGATATTAGGAAAAAATTCTTCACGGAAAGGGTTGTCAGGTATTGGAACAGGCTGCCCAGGGAAGTGGTGGAGTCACCATCCCTGGAGGGGTTTAAAAGGTGTTTAGATGACGTTCCTAGGGATATGGTTTAGTGCTGGAGTTAGGTTATGGTTGACCTCCATGATCCTGAGGGTCTCTTCCAACTGAAATGATTCTGTGATGCTGTGTTGTTTATTTGAGGATCGACTGTCATGTAAAATGGTGACTGGCTTTGCAATAAGCATTAAATCTGAATTATTTTTCTTCTCTTCAGATGCAATCTCCATGTCTGCTGGAAATAAATGTGTTAATTTAACTCCTCTTCCCTCCTCCATCAAAATTGGTAGTTAGAATTCGAAAAGCCTGAATTTAATTATCAAATACATTATGGAAGTGGCAAGAATCACTATGGGCTATGGCAAGTGTTTTGCATTAGAGGCGACAGAATGGTGGTGCTGGTTGTGATACCACCCTCCAGGGTAAGAAAGTGTGTCAAAGTACACCATAAGAGTGAGATTCTGGCACATGGCATATATGTAGACTGTGGTAATTTAGTTAAATTAATTATCTTCTCAGTTGGGTTGTCTTTGAGATATTCTGATGTTTCTATAGGACTGGCAGTGTTGCTTGTATTTGGTTTTAGTTAGGAAGTGGAGCAGAGAGAACTTGTGTTCCAGCAGTCACATTTCTAAAGGTGAACAGAAATGATCCTCTCTGCTGTATGTAGAGCTGATTGACTCTTAGTGAGTTTGTGAGTGATGATGCTCCTGCTGAGCTTTTTGAAAACTTTCATTTTGATTCTTCTGTCAATTCATGCTAAAAGCTGAATAATGTGTGTTTGTGAGGTTTTGGGGGTTTCTGGGGTTTTGGGGTTTTCTGGTCATTTCCCCACCCCCCAGTGGGGTGACAGTCAATGTGTTTTTTCAGGCTCTTAGTCTTTCCACTTCTGGATTTTTCATTATAGGTGAAATGTTTAACAGCCTGTAGTCAAGGCAGAACAGAGTATTTCTGGCTTTACCAAAGCTGAGTGGCTTCTTTGGTGCCAAGAGGAATAACATAGCAATATACCTTTGTGGAAGAGTGCAATATACCTTTGTGAAATTGTGCAATTTCTTGTGTAACAAACTGCAGCTGTAATAAATGTCGTAGTAAGATCCCTTGGTGCCTCTTGGAGCTGCACTAGTAGTGCTAACTCTGTTCATTCGTGAAGGTCACTGACATTCCTGATCAAATCACTGTGATTTGTATCAGTCAACACAAGGAATTGTTGTCACTTCTCATGGCACAACTGAAGAGTTCACGTGTTTTCACTTGGGCTACTGATGCTCTTGCAGAGCATGATGACTCTTGGAAGGCAAGATATGGGTTCTGCTGGGTCTTTTGCCACAGGTGGAATGTTGATGTTGCTTTGGAAAGTGTTGTGAATATAATGTTTTGCTGACCACCCTTTTCAAAGCAGGAGTTTATGCTGCAGGGAGGCAGTTTTGGCCTAGAGCACTGAGGTTTAGAAGAATGCTGTTGCAGGCAGTTGTCGCTCTTACTGGCTTGTCTGTACTTTTAGATCTGGAGACGATTAATGGCCGGTAATAATTTAGTTCATGCAATAATATATTCTCTGACTGTGTGTTGTTTTACTGATTGAGAGTAGATGAATTTCATGTGATTGTGCATAAAGAAGGGGCTCAGAAATGCTCCTCACCTTAGAATTGGGGTTTTGTTTATTTTTCATTTGTGCCTGAAAGTGGTGTAGGAATAGAAAGCAAACCTTGGCCTGGGATTTTGCACCCTTACTGAAAGTATATTGACAAATGGGATAAAAGTTACAGGTTAACCTTTTCCATTGCAGACCTTTTCTGCTGTGCAGCATGCGATGGTGTGTGTGATGCTGTTTTCCACTTGGAAATATACGCTCTAATATAATGTCTGCATTTGAGGCCTGCACGTGGGTGAGGTTTTTGACATGGTGATGAGGGCTCGCTATCTTGAATCAAGGGTTTAATGAAGGGAAAGAAAGAGATGGAAAAAGATCCTTTCCTGATGGCAGTTGCTCTGTGATGACATAGTATGTTGGAAAGCGTAGGGTCTGAGTGCAAAAACCCGAGTTTGTATTTCATTACTGATTAACGTACTGCGTTCTCTGTGTTTGGAAGGTTAATTGCAATAGCCAAGCATTGGAAATGCAGAGTGTATTTCAGATGGTGTAAGGACGGTAGGGGATGTTTTTCTGTCACCCTTTTAGGCTGACATGTTTGCAAGGGAGTGGTTTCATGGGAGCGTGTGCAAAGTGACAGAATGGATGTATTTTGTTATTTAGATCATGGGTGGCTTTCTAAAGTAGTGATACGTGCTGATGGAGCCTGTTGCTTGAGGATGTTACGTGTTCATTGTAAATGTCAGCTTCTCAGGTAAGGATGTTACAAGATGTAAAATTTCTACCAGCTCTATTGTTGTTGGGATTTTTAATCATGGACTTGTGTGATATTTGGTTTGCAGTACCTTTTCCCTGTCCTTTTTAATACTTTAATAAATTGTACTTTTATCAAGCAAGCATCTATCCACACTAAAGGTTAACATCATATAGCAATGGCATTTCTCAAAACACTTCCAAATAGCACTTCAGCAGATGAACTGTATTATTGGCTCTGTGTTAAACTAACATTTTAATAGCAAGTGCTTTACTCTTGAATGTAGCACTATATGGCAGTTGTAGGGTCTGGAGTGAGGGGTGACACTGCTTCAGCTGAAAAGGGTGTTGTATTTTTGAATGTGTGTTCTGGATGGGCTGGATGTTGGCTTCTTTGTGGTAGTGCCTCATGTCTCTGTAGAAAAAACAGGTAGGTTTGAGATCTTCAGTCTCTGAGTCTCAGTTTGACTCCTCAAAGTTGTGCTGGTTTTGCCGGCTGAGTTTTTGACCATGGAACTAAGTCAGATGGTGCTTTAGATTTCAGTTGGCCTTCCTCGCAGCTCAAGGTGGTGTTGCCTGGTCTGTAGGGCAGCTCTTGATCAGCTTTGCTTTCTCCTGCTACTGAGAGGCCAGAGAGTGCTACTGAAGAAAATCACTTCTGTGTTCAGAGCACACTTGTCTATTGTGTTTGCTCAAACTTAGGTGGAGCACGAGTATTTTTCTGGCAGCATTGTGACCCCCAGACGTTTTTCCTGTGTTTTCCTTTGGAGATGCTGGCAAAGAAGTGTGTGTGATTTAGGTGACTCTAGGTGCCTGTTGTTGTTTGCAGAGCCCCTGGCTGAAACTGGGACTGAAAGTGCTGGTTAACACCCAGTTGAGAAAGGTCAGAAATAAAGGCAGAGGGTTGGGATGATGCCCATATGAGCAGTGTGTCAGTAGGAGTGATTTTCTTCCTGATTAATTGTTTTGTTTGTGGCTCTGGCAAAGTCAGAGGCCTTTCTGTTCTGTGGCTACTCTGTTGGCCTTTGCTGCTGTTGGTGGTTTTGGGCCGTTCAGCCGGGTCCTGGGGCTGCCCAGCCCTGCACAAGGACGGCTGCTCTGGATCTCAGTGCGCAACCAGTTTCACAAGCACCTGGTTTGAATGAGTGAATCGAAGAACTGTGCAACAGGGCTGCGTGTTTCCTGCTTATCTGCAATTGTTACAATGTGAATTAAAGGGTTAGTTCCTATTGAGAGGTTCTGCTGTTGTTTACTCACAGGTCGTATTTTCTGTTGAATAAACGTACTTAATAAGAAGCTTTAAAATTGTTTTTCCTTTTTTTTTAGAACTTTCCTTAAGATCTGCTCTGTCTTTTAAATGTACCTATCACACTGTTTCATCTGTTGTGCCTGTGTGTACTTGTGCCTGTCCTTGGACTGTGTGATTTTTCTGTATTTCTGAGATAGGGAGACGTCTCTGGTGGGATTTGAAAAATACCTTTTACAGAAGAAACACAGTAATTTAAGTAACACAGTCTTCACGTGGGTGCCAAATCTAACGTGTGCTGTTTGTGATGCTTTCAGGGAAGGGAAGTCAACACCCCTTCGGTGCCATGAACCTCCCTCAGACACCAACAGTGGCCCAGATTGGAATCTCGGTGGAACTGCTGGAGAACCTGGCCCAACAGACTCCTGTTGCAAGTGCTGCTGTGTCATCAGTAGATTCATTCACGGAGGTAGCGTGGACATTCTAATTTCAGAAATTCTCTGTACTACTGAAGTCTTAAGAATTGAGCCTCCATGTTAATAAAAAAAAAAAGCAGCTATGGAAGGCTGTAGGGTTGTAACCAACTTAGTCATTGTCAAATCATTTGGCTGGATGCTGTTATATTTGGTAGTTACTTTTTCTTACACTGGAAAACTGTCTCCCATAAAGGATTGGATTTTACATGTTCAGTGGAGTCAGGCCAATGGACTCACTCATCTCAATGTCATTCTACTGTAAAAATATTTATGATGCTTCCTTATAGGAGCAGCTCTGACTAAATACACATAAGAGACGGTGGATCTTTGGGTGATTTGGAGGTGCTGGAACTCTGGTGTGTAGATTTGCAGGGATGCTTAAAAACTACTCAGAAGTCAAGGCCAATATTGGCACGATGCAGACAGGTATTTACTGACCCTGAGAAATCCTTCTGATGTAGTTCTGCAGAACTACGGAACCGTCCCCTCTCCCACAGAAAGACATTTTAGGTTTGGTTTGGTTTGGTTTGCCCAATTCTTGCCCCGTGGACCAGGCTTTGGGCTGCAACACTTTTACCCAGCCTGCCTGTTAGTTTGAACGTCTGGAAATCCTCAGCCAGCGCTGGTGGTTGTTTGGCCATCTAACAGCAGTTCAAGGCAAGCTAGATCTGCTTGCCAGGTCTTGATTTCCCTAACACCGACAGCTCTGGCATTATCTTTTAAGATTTCAGCAGTTGGTGAGGGTTTTCTTGAAGCTTTTTTTCTTGCTTGCTTTGCTTACAGACACTTCATGAGCTAGATTAGTAATGGAACAGTGATCCTAATGATGTAACTGATGTCCTGTAGCGGTGTATACACATGAAGCTCCAAATAAGTAAAGTCTCTTGGAGAAAGTTATCATGATTAGGAGTTGACTGACAGCTGGTTGTGCATAGTGCTGTTAATGGAGCTTTTCTGGAGATGTTAGGAGCAAATGACATCTAAATAGCACTTCTGATTCCACCAGTTTTTATAATAGCAGTAGTTAAGTCATGAGTTAATGTGTCGCATAAGGTCATTTGCAAGGTGGCTGGTGGATTTTTCTGGCAATAATATTTAAAGAAGAAAGAACCACCTCATGATTGCATAACTTCTTTACAAATGTTGTTTCCAGTTAGGTGGATTTTTCTATTAAAATAGTAGCATCCTAACTGAAATTGTATATTGCTTTCTGGGGAATGCAGTTGAACCAAAGGTTGAAGCAATGTATAAAGACAATGTATAAAGTCATAATTGACAAAAAACCTTTGAGGGGGTAGATAGCAGAGGAAGGGGATTTGACTGGGAGCATGTTTGTGAAGGACTAATGGCTTTGATTTAATACTTGACATTTGGAACTGCTACATTATAGCAATAAAGTGGTTTGGTTTGGTTTTGTTTTTAAAGGCAAAATTAGCTGTGTCTAATTTAAGGGGTTGCTCTCCCACTACATTTTTAAGAAGATTTATGAAGCTTTATGATTGTATATCTATTTTTAATACATATATTATATAAAACGTGTATTGAAAAAATGGAATGAAACCAGAGTTCTGCATGTGAGTGGGGTGAGACTGAGGCTTCTGGGTTCTTCCGAATTCTTCCATTCCTTTTGTCAGAGCAGGTGGAGGGAAGCACAAGGGTGTGCATATATCACAGAATCACAGAATGTCCTGAGTTGGGAGGGACCCACAAGGATCATCGAGTCCAACTCCTGTGCTTTTTCCTTCTTCATTTCACTGTCTATGAAAATTGGTTTTTTAAATAAAGAGAATAGGGGTAAGATGGAAGTACCATAGGTTTATGTATCCGTAGCCTGGCTGGGAATGTCCTGCAGCCTCATCCTATGCACACAGGGCTCACTGCTTCTTGGCCTCTCTTTCACTCTTTTAATTCCTTATTCCTACAGTTTAGGAGTTTCCTGTTCATCTTTTTCGTGGTTTCCCCAGCAAGATCTTGTGGCAGAAGATGCCAAGATAACAACCTTTCTGGGGTGGAAGCAAAAGGAAATTTCCCTGTCGCTGGAATCGGACGAGTTGTAACGAGGCCGATCAGACTTTTCAGCTGGTGTAGCAACTTATGTTTTGCCATGAGCTGGAACGGCAGCTTTGACCTGGTCTGCAGTTGTGCTGATGTTTGATTTTCAGGAGAGGGACAGCTCTGGTCACTGCATCACTTCTTTGGCCCGAGATGAAAATGTTCTTCCCTAAGCTGTTTATGCAGTTGGATGAAATAGGGCAGGGAGTGGGCGAGTGAAGATCCCGAAAATGATTCTTGGATGATGGATGCATCTGAGGGCAAGTTAAGATGTTTTGATCACTTTAAAATGGACATGCCTGGACCTACTATATCCACTTTCCCACGGTGTTTTAGATGGCAATGCTAATTTTACTTAATACAGGAGTTTCGTGTTTGTTCAACTTTTGCGTAAAAATTCAAACTGAAAAAATAACTTACTTAAAACTCTCCTTGTTTTTTTTTAATTTCAGTTCACTCAGAAGATGTTGGATAACTTCTATAACTTTGCTTCCTCCTTTGCTGTAACTCAGGCACAGATGACCCCGAATCCTTCTGAAGCTTTCATTCCTGCAAATGTAGTTCTGAAATGGTAATGGCAATGATCTCTAGTAACAAGTGGGTTTTTTTCCTTGGTGTTATACCATCTGATTTCTTAAGTATTGAACTGCTGTCATGCTATTCAGTGAGATGATGCAAAAATGATTTCAAAGAATTTGTGAGAGTTGTCAGTTTGTGTTTATTGCGCTTGGTCTCTTCCTAGATGTAATTCCAGCATAGTTATATTGCTCACGTTCCCAGTTGACGTGGTTCTGTCACCAAGACCTTTGAGCACAAACAGAAAAGTCTCTCTGGGGGTTGTTTTCCAGGGGCTGGTTTAAGAAATGTCTATGGGGATGGTCCATGTAGTCTGGAGATTGCGAACTACCAGCAGTCCTACAGTTTGAGTTTAACCCTCTTTAGCCTCCATAGTATTCACCTAAACCCTGTTTAACACAGAATTTTGGGCTCTCTGAATACAGTTGTATCATTAGTACAGATCTCGTGAATATACAAGCAGTTAACATAAGCAATATATTTTATTTGGGAGTGTAACTTGATGCAGATGTGTTCAGAAGGTAACTCCACGCACTCCATGAACGTACATGGGGGGGGTCTCAGAAAAACTGAGGCGAAGATGGGCTGACAGAGCAGGGAAATGGCTGGTCATGGCCTGGATGATGCTGAATTTGCTTTTGGTTTTTCAAAACAGTGTCATGAAGTGAGGCATAGCTCTAATAATTAAACTGAACGCCTTTGTGTATAGAAATCTGTTAAAAGCAACAATTTTTTTAGCTCTGTTCCTGTGTTCTTGAGTCATTATAATGTGTTTAATTATAGCGTGCGATACGTAGAATATCTTAGGTCTCTGCAATGGGCTGCCTGCAGTGAAGTTCAATAGTTCAGCTTAGAAATTCATTTGTAAATAAGCCTTTCTCTAATTTGAGTGGCTTTAAAACCCTTTAGAGTCTCTTTTCTCATTTAAATTGGGGAAGGAACTATGAGATGGAGGAGAACTTTGTTTCATGGGCAGTACCTTTTGGTACCTTACAGCTTGGGTTTGTGGGGGTTGAAAGGATTTTTTAGGCTTTTGTAGCCTAAAGCTTGTAGACCATTATTTTTTGAGAAAGTCACAGGAATTGTCTTTTCTCCCCATTTCTCCATGGTAGCTCAGTAACGAATTCTGGTGTTCAGTTTGTGGTTTACTTGTTTCCGTGAGTACGAAAAGCAAAATTAGGACAGTGTGTGTGCGTATGGGATTCCATTATTTGTTAGAGAATAGTTGTTTAGACTTGGCACTGTTAGGTTAATGGTTGAACTCGAACTTAAAGGTCTTTTCCAACCAAAACAATTCTATGATTCTTAATATGTGGTGTTGTTGAAATACACAAGTCTCACTGTTAATATTCTTGATACAGTATCAAAAAGTATTTTGGATTTAATCCCTGGTGTGAAATATATGTAATTTATCGTGTTCTCTGCATAGACTATATTATTTGCCTCGTTTCTGAAGGCATTTTATTTGTAGCAGCTTTTGTGGTTTGGTTTTGTTTCTCTAGGTATGAGAACTTCCAGAGACGCCTGACACAGAACCCTCTCTTCTGGAAAACATAAACTTCAATTGTGGCATTTGAAGAGCTTTCTGTTGAGCGCTATTGGAAAGATGCAGCAAGTAACTCCATGAAGAATTTTGAGGAAAAAAAACAACCAACGATTAGTCTGAAGAGACAAACTTGTAATTTTGTATTACGCCTGAAAATTATTTAAAATTAAAATCCATGAAAACTACTTGCCTATGCATTGTTTTTAAATTGAAGTACTTGGCTGCAACAAGAAATCAGTGTTGCATGTACACGCATAGAAATATTCTTTTGAAACTGCATTTAAAGTGGAAGAAATAACAGGGTGCAAAACTGGCAGCAGTGTCTCATAGTTGTGTAATGTTCTGGGCTATTTAGTTGTAAACCAAATAAATGTAGTTTTTCCTTCTTTACTTCATTCTGAAGGGTCATCAGGCAACTGAGAATATGCTGATGGTTTTCCTGCTCTAAGTTCTTTCAGTTTGTTGACAACAAACATTCCTGTCCGCAGCTCCTGTAAATGGTACAATGGTATTTTCCTCTTTTTGGCATGAAGGACACTATGGAGCTTGATCTCAGGGTACCTGTCTGAAAGTTTTCCTGTATAAAAGTGTAATGAAGAGAAACTTTGGGGACTTTCCTGCTGCAAGTCAAACAGCTTTGAAATGGCTGTTACAGGCCAATTCAGAGTTGTAGGTTTGTACTTTGCAGCCCTGGACTGTTCAGTGAGACAAGAGCTGCTAAATTATTGCCAGTGCAGGTATTGGATTAATTTGTCTTTCTCTCCAGTTTTAATTATGGTATGAAGGCCGAAGGGAAACCTGAAAGAGTTTTTCTGGGAGGAAAATGGGTTACGTCAAAACACCAAGGTTATGTCAGGGATTTGTGGGGTATTGTTTCCACCATTTGAGAGGAAGATATGATATGTTCTGCGTTGAGAAACTCATTGCTGCACAGAGAACTGGAGCTTGTTTTGACTGTCCTGTGAGCTTCTCTTGCTATCCTGTGATTCCACTTGGAACTTAGAACCAAACATCTCCATAGTTTCCCCAAAACAGAGAACATTGCTCTAAATTTCTCTGGAAGGGTTGGAAGAAGCTGCCATCTCTTCACTTTGGTATGACAAAGTATCTTCTCTAGTCTCTACTGCTTAATGCTCCAGGTGGCTTTTGAAAAGCAAAACTAATTCCCTCCCAGGTAACTTGTGGTCAAAGCTCAGAGTTGTTTCACATAAGGTTAAACCCTGAAATAACTGGTCTTGTGCTCAACCAAGGGCTTAATTTTCTGAAGGAAATGTTTTTAAGCCACCTGTTCGTGGAGAAGCAGCAATGAGGGTGGTTAGCAGAGGTGCAGGCTCAACTCCCTTAATTGGGAAGGGTCATTAGGATTATTGTGTGACCTGTCAAATCCTGCAGCAGGATATGGGAGCTCTGGTTACACAAGTGGCAGATGCCTCACGGAGCTGATGATGGCACAAGCGGTGTCAGAACACAGCAGGGCCAAATGGAAGCCACAGTTAAGGCATCGTTGTGACACGGCTGCTGGTGGTCATTGCTGAGGTTCTCATGCTTGTGAGGAAGCATCTGCCTGGTGTGGAAGTAAAATAATTGACATTTCAGAGGCCTTTATGAGGTTTGAGACATGTCAGTATGACCTGACAGCCTCACCGGGGCAGCAGGATTTAAGTAACAATAGAGTGAATTATTTGTAAAGAAGAGGTACTAAAGCTTATCTGACTGGAGCATCCCTACATGAAATAATCTGTGTTACTGCTCTTTGTTGCAATTTTCTACAGTCCTGCTTTATCTGACACAGTTTGGTGGAGAGTAAGTCATATAACCTAAAGGTCTCTGAAGTCCATCAGGGCCCCCTCTGGGCAGAGTTCCCACCAGTCACTGCTGCTCTGTCCTCTCTCCTAGAGCATCAACCTCTTGTGTTCTGCCCTGGTCACAGCTGCATCCTGGTGGCTCCATGATGCTGGTGGGACTGGTGGTGTCTGGGCTTTGGGAAGCCAGAGTGGACCGTGTGGCTGGGATCAGCGCGAGCCCTGTGGCTGCTCTCGCTCTGGCTCCAGACGTCGAGGTTATAAATGAATATATATAATTGCATGCATTGTAAGGAATTCAGCAATGTGCATTGAGAACTTCTCCCAGTGCTGCAGCCACCATGGGTTCAGCAGGTGTCTCTGAGCTTGGTCAACGTGGCACACGCTTGAGACCATCTCTGTAAGTTATTTTCCTCTTCTTCCCAATCTGCCGTGGCTGAGCTTGTGGATTAGAAACCTAGAGAAGGAAAAATCCATCCCCCCCTTCAAATTATATCAGAGAGGTGCCTTTCAAAACCACTATGAATCAGCTCATTTATTTCTGTGAGTGGTTTATTTGAATTTCCAAGCTGTGCTTCTCAAACACAAGAGCTTTTTCTTTCCACCTCACCCAACTTCTGTTCCACATGGGTTTGTCCTGAGAGACACCAAAACCATCTTTCCTATTTCTTTGTGATGAGAAGTAAAACAAAAGCTGGATGACTAATGTTCAAAGTAGAAGCCTAAATCTGAGCTATTCAATCCACCTTTTGCACCATCTGCATGCCAAAAGTGAGGTTTGCACATTTTTTATTTGCTTGCTAGAACAGAAAAGTATTTCCTTGTTGAGGAACCGAATAAACCTCTTACCCGCCTTTCTTGTTTCAGGATGAATAAGGGTTTAGTATCTTTTCTCCGCGTGTTTCAGATAAAAGGGAGGTCACAGGGAAGCAATCGGATTTTGTCCTGTGTCTTCATGAACAGCCAAACGCTTGCTCAGCACATCTGTCTATATAGGTTCATATCTCCTAACAATATCCCTCAACAGGCTGGTTTAAAATGAGAGAACAGGATTATATAGTAGTTCAGGAATAAGCCTGAAGAGAAACATGAAGATATAATGCATACATCAATCTATCCTGCTTCTTATATATATAGCGGTTTGGGTTGCTGTTGTTTTTTCTTCCTCACACACAATAAAAAACAATTCTTCCCCCAGTTACTTCCAGAGATGTAAAACCTGTAATAATAATAATAATTAATAATAATAATAATAATAACCTGTATGTAACATAAATTATTTTGTAAAGGACCTCCTATGTGTATTTTTCCTTTGTGCTGTTACCACTTTCTTGCTACTAAGAGGTTAAGTCTTAAAACAACAAAAGAGCCTCTACCAATGACAACCAATGATAGGACAAGGGGTAATGGGTACAAACTGGAACACAAAAGGTTCCACTTAAATTTGAGAAGAAACTTCTTCTCAGTAAGGGTGACAGACACTGGAACAGGCTGCCCAGGGGGGTTGTGGAGTCTCCTTCTCTGCAGACATTCAAAACCTGCCTGGACACCTTCCTGTGTAACCTCATCTGGGTGTTCCTGCTCCATGGGGGGATTGGACTGGATGAGCTTTTGAGGTCCCTTCCAATCCCTGACATTCTGTGATTCTGTGATCGTTCGGCTTTGAGGTTGAACATGCCCCACCATGTCTGACCAGGACAGCGATTGACTTATTTCCTTCCATTTCAGGACATTTTCCCAACCATTTTTCTTCCCAAGTCAACATGACTCATCAGCCGGAGTTGGGAAAGTTTCATTCAGGAGCCTGATGGGTCTCCGGGTCTGCCCACACTGCACCCAGAGGTGAATTTAAAACTACAGAAAGCAACAAATGCATATACTGCTACTAGTTTATGCTGAAACAGACGGCAAATCCATGAAAAGCAATCAAAATTATAATTATGAAAAAAAAACATGAAAACACACCAAAGATGACACTCCCACATATACGAGGGCAAATTCAATCTCCATTTGCATGAAATTCTCCAGTTTAAAATCAGAAACCTCAAGAAGAATCAGATTTAAAAATCACATTGTGGTAACATTGTCTTTTAATTCAGTCACCACCAGATGGAGTAAAACTCCAGAAGATGCACAGTAAAAATAACTTTATTTGTCCTCTTTTTTTTCAGTCTAGATCTAGTCAGCTCTAGGAAGAAAACACCCCAATGAAATTAATACACAACTTTTATGTTCACCTGAGCTTTAGGCATCTGAATGTTGAAAAGGAGGTGGTTTTTTTCTCTTTGTGGTGTATATTCAAGATACTATCAGTCTTAAAAGCAGATGGTGCTGACTGTTGTAAGGAGACTTTTTCTTCCCCAGGGCTTGATCCAGCTCTACTTGTGCAAGTTCATATTCTCTAGTTTGCGGTCAGACTCATTTGCATGGGGGGGGCACATCAGCCTCGCTGTTGCCTTCAAAGGGCCGAGTGTAATTTGAGGACTGTATAAATGTAACTACTCCTACAGTTATACAGTCCTCAAATTACACTCGGCCCTTTGAAGGCAACAGTGAGGCTGATGTGCCCCCCAGTGAAAATGAGTTGGACAGCCCTGCTCTGGTTCTTCCCTTCATTAACACCTTGAATCTTGAATTCAGCTCTATCCAGATTTCTCAGGGCAAACCTGTAGAACATCTATCTGTATTTTAAGAGAACAGTCTTCAGCACATTAATAAATCAGTGCAAAAGTTAAAGCTGACCCTGTGTTAGGCCCCTCTCTGGTGAGGCACCACCCTTCCTTTCAGTTCATTTGTCAGAACACACCACTTCGTCCAAAAAAAAATGGCCAAAAAAATCCCTACTGCTTTGTATCCCACTTCACTGTCAACCCTGGACATGGGAAAACCCAGAAAACTGTGTCCAACAGCACACGCTTGCACAGCCTGAACAGCAGCAGCCTCCAGCACCAGTGTAGTCAGAGCGGTTCAGTTCGGCTGACGGAAGCAGTTTCCTGGAAGGCTGGAGGACGCCTGAGCACTCCCACGGCCTTTTGGAGTTCTCTCCCCACCACATCCCCACCTGGCAGCATTTCGGACTCTGCTAAACCCAGAGACTTTCCACAGAATTAATGATGAGGTGTTCGGGCCATCGCTGTTGCATAAAAAATAGTTGTATCAGAACCCATGTGGCCAGCAGGACCAAGGCAGTGACCATCCCCCTGTGCTGGGCACTGCTGAGGCCAAACCTCAAATCCTGGGGCCCCTCACTCCAGGAAACACCTTGAGGTGCTGGAGCGGGCTCAGAGAAGGGAACCGAGCTGCTGAGGGGTCTGGAGCACAAGTGCGATGGGAGCGGCTGAGGGAACTGGGGCTGTTCAGCCTGGAGAACAGGAGGCTGATGGGAGACCTTATCACTGTCTGCAACTGCCTGGAAGGAGGTCTCCCCAGGTTGTTGGTCTCTTCTCTCAAGTAACAAGCAACAGGATGAGAAGAAACAGGCTCAAGTTGCACTAGGGGAGGTTTAGATTGGATATTAGGAAATAATTCTTCATGTCAGGGTTGTCAGGCATTGGAACAGGCTCCCCAGGGAAGTGGTGGAGTCACCGTCCCTGGAGGTGTTAGGAAGATGTGTAGATGAGGTTCTTAGGGACATGGTTTGACAGCAGTGTCAGGTTAATGGTTGGACTCCATGATTTTAAAGGTCTTTTCCAGCTCTGCCAACCTGCATCCTAAACAGACCAACGCCTGCCCTTCGCAAGTCCAAAGCAGCAGTTCTGCTGACCACCCTCCTTACTTCTCCAAGAACAGAAGACTCAATCATTTCATGATCACTATGCCCAACATGACCTCCAACTGACATGCTGCCCACGAGCCCTTCTCTACTCACAACCAACAGATCCAGCGGGGCTCCTTCCCCAGCTGTGTCAGGAAGTGCCTTCCAAGCACTGCAGGAGACTCCTGGATTGTTTCCTCTCTGCTGTGTTGTATCACCAGCAGACATCTGGTAGGTTCAAGTCCCCCCACCATGTTTCTGTGACGGCAACAACATCATGGTTTTTCCAGACTGAAGGGCCTCGCTAGCACCGCACCCTCAAATGTTTATACTTTATTCCTAAGTGCAGCATTTCCTTTGTGTGGTCCCTGGACAATTCTCAATAGCACCATGAGGTTTTCAGTCAGAGCCACACACACATACCAAATTTCTAGCAAGTTACGGTATGTTTAAGTGCTAGCTGTATGCAAAATGATTTCATAGGCCCTACGTGAAAACTCTTTGTGGGAAAATAATTAAAATGGACAATTCAGAAAACTTTACAAAAATACTTCTTTTTATTAAAAGCAGCAATTTCAAGCAGAACAATACACAGAATGTAAACATCACTAAGTTCAGCTCCAGCCTGCTGAACCTTCAGGGAAGTCTACACTAAATGCATCTACCGTACTAGCGAGTTAACAGACTATATTATAATTTGAAAATATATTTTCTACTTTGAATTAAGAAAAAAGTGATTTATCGTAGTCTGTCCCAGCGCCAGATACTGGCATCATCGCACACAGCTATAAGGATACTGCTGTCCCTGCTAAAACTGGTTTGTCGAATGGCAGCAACGCATTTAGGATGAGTAAGAGTCGTACACCTATAAATAAAAGAAAATTGTTCAGCTGCAAGGTTAAATGTGCACTGGCCACTGCATTACGGAGCGCTGCTTCACCAACCTCTTACTTATGGGACCTCGGAGGAGCTGAAGGGCGACAGGATTATGCGCTTTGTGGTGTGGTTTGTGTTCCAAACGTGGAATTGGGAAAGCTGTAATTTCCTGTTTGCCCACTGCCATTTCTCATCCTCTCAATTTCATTTATTTATATATATTTATATATATATATATATATAAACATACAAATAGATATATAATACATGGTGTCAAACCGCCTTGCCACACCAGTGAGGAACTGGAAAGCCAAACCTTTACAGCCTCATTACTCAAGTCCTTTCACCTATTTCTCCTTCGTCATGGATTACACCCACCTAGAACATCTTCTCTTAATTGCTTTGTAAATTTTCCACCTAATTAGTTTGTAAGTTCTTTGGGGAACAAATTGTCTTTTCCTACATCTACATATGGTACCCAGCACAATCTGACTGGGGCCTGATTTATTAAAGAATAAATCAGTAAAAAATAATAAATGTTAACCTTCAGGACATCAGAATGTTTATTTACCTAGTAGTTAAAATGGAAAGTAACTACTACTGTTAGAGAATTTCTATAGTTATCACGAAAGGAAAAAAGGAAAGTATCCCAACTGTCTTGGCAAAAATACGATTTTTCAAAAGTACTCACTTGGCTTTATGAGGATCCTCTATTTCTAAATCCCAGACATAAAGTTTGCCGACCTGATTGCCCAGAGCAAGCATCTTTAAAAGAAAGTAGAGGATATAGAAGTTTTAAAACACTATCTCAAAAAAAAGGAAGTCAGATAAATTGTGTGTAAATGTATAACACGAATCACTTAATTACTTTGTTGGAGGGGCTAGAAATACTATAAAACTCATCTCTTTTCTTCCACTTCATTATCCATCTCTGCAGATTTGGGAGGAAGATATCAGTAAACATACCCATAACAAAAACCATGTATTTATTTGGTGGAACTTCTTCCACCAGGCAGAGCCCAGAACAAAATATCTAGAGCTCCTACAGTTAAAGCCCCTTGCAGCAAATCATTCTGCTCCTTGAAAATCACATGAACCAAGACTTCCTGTGCCCACAAATGGAATCGATTAAAAGTTACGCACCTTCAAACACAGTCCAAGCTCACACGTACCTTTTGCCAGAAATCCATGGAAAACCGCATGTACCATATGTCACACTGGCTGTAATCAAATCTCCCAAGTATGGTCACATTGGACTCACTGGGCTTGATTTTATCTATATCATCTTCCATCTTGCCAGGTTTCCAGCACACAATGGCATTTTCACAAGACTAAGGGGGGAAACAATGAAAAAATAATTACCTTTATTTACAACTTCTACTGCACATTCAGTCTATAACTATATATAACTATATAACTATATTTATAACATAACTATAATTATAATCATATATTTATATATAACTATATTTCACCTCACAGCTTCTGCAATGACATTACAAAAAGCACAACAGAAAATCTCCATCCTTACTGTTTAAAATCCTTGACATGAGCAAATAAGAGTAACGTAGCTGAAAATGCTGCAACATTACCTTGGAAAGAATTAGATCTCCCAACCATCGTACACAGTCAACATAGTTTCTATGTATGTCTCTTGTAGAGAAGTCAGGAAAGTGAATTTTCTGCGAAATAAAAGGCCTACGGAGAAAATTGCCAAGTGAGCTCCAAAGAAATACAGAAGCACAAGCCTAATTTTCAACGGCTGTTTTTAAGATGTTAAAAGGACAAGCCTGGCTTTTTTTGTTGTTTTAACAGTTTCATAACAAAGTTGATTTTGTATGTTGTTTTGTTGCTTCTTTGGGCTTGTTTGTTTTTTTAAATAATGGGAACAGTCCCTGTTTTCATCCTCATTCCTAATGAAATAACGTTTCCCACTGTACTAGACTGTGCAGAGACAGTGCTAAACAAAACCACTCCTTCAGCTGCTGAATGCAGCTTCCATTGCCAAATACTTCAAGACCTAATTAAAGGTCGGTTTTCCTGATGCTGATTCTGCAACATCTAAACAGTTAAACAGAACAGCACACTAAAAAAACCCCACGATTTTTTAAAAAGCACGCTAAGAAGAAGCATCATTTAACATTTGGTAACATTACCAAAAAAAGCGAGAGTATTTTCACAGCTAGTCTCATTGCTGAGCATGTTCAGTGTGTTTTAGACTCTTCAATTCTCTCAATGGTTAAACTGGAAGTTAAGATTAAAAAGTTGATGAACTTCATAAAGGAGGATTTCTCTATCACGTATCTAATTGCTATGTTTACTTGACAATTTATTCATATCTGAGGCCAGATCAGAGAATGATGAATATTAAAGATAATATTACATAAACAGTTTTGTCCCCACCCCAAAGTCCAATAGCAGATACAATAATTAGTAATAAATACCCAATATAAAACTACCTGTGATATTTAATTACAGGTTTGATTCCTTCCTAGAAATGTTGAGGTAAGAGAAAGAAAAGCCACTGACATCTCAAAACACAGTGAAATACAAGCTTTAATTAAGGATAAAGATAATAATTCTGAGTATTTTCTAGACATGCAGATAAGAAACAATTAAGATACTTAAAAGTGTCAGGAATTTGAATCTGAATTCAGTAAAAATCTACTGAAGCCAACGTCAATAAGACAGATTTGGTGTCCAGCACAATCGCCAGGTCACTCACTATCCTCAAGAACTCCCAATTTGGATGCAAATTATCTGGGCCATTGATGAGGATATTCATGTTTTGCAAAGACAGCCAAGAAGATGAAGACGACATACCTGTTGGTTTTATTTGGGTTGTACTCATAAGACTCTTTGATGGCATTTATCATTCTCTTGGAATTAATTCTCCAGAGTTTGAGAGAGTGATCCATCCCACAGGACATGATTTTTTCACCGAGAAGGTCATAATCCTACATATATGAAATAATTTTGAGGACCCCCAGCCTAAGCTGCAGCACAACTACTCAGATTTCATTCCATCATTTCCATCAAAACAGCATTTTCTGTGCAGAGAATGCAATAAAGCTGCATATTTCAAAGAGAAAAATGCTGACAACCTAAATCCTGCTCACTGCAAAGAAGCACGGTATCTTAATAATTATATTTACTCTTTCTCAAGAAAGAGAGGTATACTCAACAGCGTTGACAGACAATGAATCTACTGCTAGTGCTTCCTCCTCAGTAAATTCCCTAATTTTCATTTTATGGAGCAACTTTGGCAGGATTCCAGGGCTGTGACAAGGGTGATGACTATTTACAACCACAAGAGAGTAAGACAGTGTCAGGTATCATATAGATCCACCCCTCACCTTCCAGGTCACACACCAGGAATGGAAATAGTTCTTAAGAGCAGCGTATTAAAAG
Organism: Streptopelia decaocto; assembly: GCF_964273445.1. NCBI lineage: Eukaryota > Metazoa > Chordata > Aves > Columbiformes > Columbidae > Streptopelia > Streptopelia decaocto. The sequence continues at coordinate 205,497,835 of NC_138663.1, read as the reverse complement.
TCAACTGTTCTAGCTGGGATTTGCTGGGCACCAGTGTCTGTTGACAGCCACTGAAGAGCAGCGTAACTCACCTGAAATAACTTATTTCCTTCACTACCATGTCTCTGAAGGTTTATTTGCTCTTGCTGCTTTGGCTTGATAAGACCTCAAGAACTTCAAATGTGGGACCATCGTGAAAACGTTTTACTCTTTCTAGCCCCACTGAGCTCTATTTTGCTTACTTCTAGGCTGCACTGTGAGAAAACCAGCTACTGAAACATACAGACAGCGAACACCTGTCCTGTATATTAAGAGGTGGTCAGTTCAATCAAACTACCGTAGTTTTAAACTTGTCTATCCCCTTCAAACAGTATTTATGCACTTCAGGGAACTTTTTAAAAGTAGGTATAACATCAAAACAGTGCACGAGAGGATAAAAAGTTGTATATTGTAAGCTTACTACCCTCTGTAAATCTAAATCACTGCCCCACAGTCTTCCACTTACTGCACTTAACACCTCATCCCTGTGCCCTTCTACTCCTCCAAATATTGCAACCAGCGTGTCTGTCTGGATGTTCCACAGTCTCAATGCATGATCTATAAAGAACAAATAAAATTACATGCTGCTTTTTATATGTACATATGAATAATATATTTCAGCTTAACCACTTTCAACAACAGGTGTTCATGTAAACATCAAAAAGGCACTTAATTCTTCTTCACTCGTTAGAAACAACGGGACTGCATTAACTAGAATTGCCATTACAACTAAACTACTGTTAGAGTAATTCTGTAATTGAGAAAGTTTGCCCACCCCCTCCCCCTAGACCCAGCTTCTAGCAAAAATAAACTTGGATCTTTAGATCATCTGAAAAGCAAAGAGTCTGATCTTGGACAAGTATGTTTTTATCCAGTCCTATCTCAAGAATAATTGTATATATCAAAAAAAACCACTAGAATTCCTTTCAGCCATTCTTACATCAGCATTCAGAGAAGTTTTGATTTTCCATTTTCTTAATCTTTAAAATATTATTCTTCACAAACCACAGACTGTAGTGATGGGAGAAACTATTTCTATGAACAATATGTACTCCAAATTCAACGGGACTAATCCACTTGTTTAAAGAACGTTTTAACAATTTCCAATGAAGAACTCTAGTGTTTTTCCTATTTGGAAATGGGAATTTCTAGTGTGTTCCCCTTTTGGATTCCACAAGTGCACTGCACTGAAATACAGCAACATCAACTGGAAGGCCACACAGTCCCAAATATCTTCCTATTTTATTATTCATCTCTCGGCCAAGCAGTTCTGAAACTCCGATATTCTCCTGCCTCGTGCCCTCTTGGAGATAGTACCAGGTCCAGAGATTGCACATTGAAACTTGCAGTACTATGGCTGATGGCAAAATGTTATTAAAAAGAGAACCCCAAAAATATGCAGAACACGAGGACTTCACAGCACAAGTTTGACAGTTGCAACAATCAGAGAGGCTCCCAACTCCTATTCTCATGGAGTTTCATCAGTGAGACCAAATATACTGAAGTCAAAAATGCCCTTATGTGAACGTTCCCAACTCCAGCGGTCTGGAAGGTTTGCTCTTAGGGCAGATCAAGTATCCCCTTCCCTAACAAAACAGTCACAATTAGGAAGCTGTGACTGTTGAGACGTTCTGGACAAGCCCGTAAGACACCACACTAAAAACTCGCTTCTCCTTTCACTAATACACTTTTCACACAAAGCCCAATTAAAGCCAGAGCTGCTCCTGAGCGACTGAGAATCAAATTTTCCCCCATGAACACGGCAGTGAATGTTGCCTGTGACGCCAAGATATTCCCACTAGATGGCAAACAAGATTCAACAACTGAAAAAAAAGTAACTCAGCTGTTAGAAAGGACAGAGAGACCCCAATGCTCATGTTTCTTCTTTCCTAAAAGCAGCACAGTTCACAATCCCTTTGCACCACAGGAGTTATGTTTATTGTAGGCCATGGATTTAATTACGTACAAGATATATCGCCACAAAAGAGGAAGATTTACTCTCGACTTTCAAGGTAAACTTGTTCAGTGCCACTCATTAAAAAAATTCATGGAGGTTTTGGCCATTTTCAAGACCAAAATCCAATCCAAAGTATCCTGATATACACAAAAACAAAAGAGGTTTTTTTCCTCACCTTTGCTTACAGATAAAAGGAGATTCGGATCTCTCGGATGGAATTTCAGTTCATTGATTGCATTTCCATGGCCCACGTAGTGCTGGGATAGAAATCAGAGACCAAGTTATCATTTCCCCTCACATTTAGATGTATTTAGAAGACATAGGTTTCACGCCTTGTTGAAACACAAGCTGTATCTCAGAGTTCTGAGCGCTCACCTTTATGCACTGCATTGTAATAGGATTAATTATCCTAATAATACCCCTGGACCCTGCCACGGCCAGAAGAGGATGGCTTGTGTTGCTGTCATATGTCCATGCACAGGTGTAGAAATTTTCATCTGCCTAAAACATCTTACATTAAGGAACACAGAAAGAAACAGGAGTTGGGTTTTTTCGTTTTGTTTGCTTTTTTAAACACTGAGGGGTTTTTTAAGTAAACTTGTTGCTGATTTACACAAGCGCCCAAGCGTCTCTACTGGATCCAACAGGAAAAAGATTCATATTTGATTATACATCTGCAAATATAAGAAACATCACCTTTTCTATAGAGGCCAATTCCCTGACGCCTGTTCCATACCATAAAAGGGAACACCATCCCTCCCTTGGCATTGGTTTTCAACCTTTTTTGCCAAAACATCAAAAAACTGGGACTAAATGAGGATAAATCAAGACTTGAGTTCACAAGTTATTGACTCGTATACTGCAAATGATCAACACAAGTTACTAGACTTCAGAGCACAAATCTGAATTCTTAGGCTTTAAACCCGGTTTCAATTCACAGGGAAGCTCAGACCGCTGTAAAACAGCAAATGTGAAACTTTACAAAAATATTAGTGTTGGGAAGATTAAACGGATGGAGAATCAACTTTCAAGTATTTTAATACGGCATGTTCCATGAGTCTGCGTTTTTAATATTTTTTCAATAGGAGGGACTCTAGGATGTGGGAAAGAGGTAAGACTTGGACCTAACATAAGGAATGTGCTACGTGAGCGAAGTATTAAATCACAGACAAAACCCTCGTATGCTTTTCCCTGCAAAGACTCTTCATTTTTGGTAAAGAGGAAGGAAACGAGTGGCTTTTTAACTTAAAGGATACGTCAGCATCCACATAGGACTGCAACAGCCGGATCTCTCCTTGGGAATGACATTCATATAAAGTAACCTGGAGGGAAAAAAAAAGGGGAAAGGCTGCTGCTTCTTTGTGATGTTTCAAAAAGCAATCACATGCACCTGTGGACTGATTTCTTGATGGGAACAGTTGCATGTCTTTATGGTTTAGATCGCATCCATCATCTGTTCCCACCACATGGAAATGGTTTGATAAAAGGATGCTCACAGCAGTTGCACTAAAGCATCACTCCAGGACCTGTCAGCAGTCCTTCCCAGATATCAAAATCTATTATTTGAATTGTCTCAGTAAGGTTAAAGTCTATTTAGAATTAGTTACTCCAACCATCTCTAACATGAGTTGGTCTTTTAATGAGCTTCTGATACCTTGTTTAATCTTAGTTTAGCACTTTTGGTAACTGTCAGGTGGAACAAACCTGGAAATTAAAGCTTGTTGTTTATTCACAGCTCTTGCACAGAACACATTCGAGGAGTTATTTTCATGACACACATCCTTCTTCAGAAAAAGCCTTTAAATTCACTCCACACAGGCCATTAATTTAGCTACTGAGCTGCCTGGCATCATTGCAGACATTTATCCTATTTTAGACCATACTACCTTTTGGAAACAATAACATCTCTGAAGAGTAAATTTAGTGCAAAGTTACATTTCTTCACCTCTCTTCCTTATCCCATGTTTATATTACTGAAGGATCTTCTTCTTTATAGGCTAATTCCCAAATAGCTAACACATGACTTCATAAAACAATCCAGAGGATGCAACTCTCCCAGATAACAGATGCTACGTGCGTCAGAAATAAAGCTTTCTGGATGAAATAAAACAAAAGAATGCAAGCAGAACCGCACAGAAAGGCTGACAGTTAAAAACAGATTACTCACTCTGTTGCTGCCTACAGTGGCAAATACAAGGGGATCACCTTCCTTACTGTGCCAGTTAAACTGGACTCCAAACAAAGGCTGACCATGGTCCTCCTGTAGATGTAAAGTAAAATTAGGGACAAAAAACCCAAACATACACAAAAACCACAGACATATTATTTCTGTGAAATTCAGCTGTGGTGGTAAACAGTTTAACTCATATGTTTTCCTCCTCAAACTACTGAGTTCACATCCAGTATAATTTCACGTCGAACAGTTAAAAAGAACAGTTTTGTAACATCACATTTTAACTTGGCTGTCTTAAGGGAGGTTAAAGGAATATTCTGTCCTTCCCACCCCTCTGCTTTTAAAAAGTCAAGGGGAAGAACTGTTGTCTCACTGTGGTGGCTAGAAGCTGGCAGAACTCCTCAGTTATACTTGCAGTCCCACTACTTCGTTTTGCAATTTTCAGCAAGTCAACCTCTGCATCTAAGGCCACATCTATATGCATTTTCTATTGTTGTAATTAGTTCCACACAAGGATTTACAACTTCACAGAGGTGAATTATTAAGACAGAGAAGAATTACACTGGCATAAGGGTGGAGAATGGCCAAATTTAGCTATTACATCACAGTTAGGTCTTGCAACTCTGCCACGGACACAACGAACTCTCTCCAGCGTGTCACAATGCTGTAGCAAAGTTCATGTCTACAAAGTGTCTTCAGATCGCCTTCACAAACAGTTACCACAGAAATGCCGAGTATTATTTTTATACAGCTTACATCAGAAAGGAAAAAAAATAATAAAAAAAGCAGATATGTTTATGAATTGTGATGAATATGGTGGTGCTTGTTAATAATTGATAACAGTATTTTGGCCTGTCCTGACAGGATGTTTTCAGCAAGAATAATGTTCATGAAAGTGCCTCCCCACGGGGGACTGTCTGGGACAGCGTGGGCAGGAAGGAAACGTCTCATGACGGCTGCTCAGCAGCCTTCAAATGGCACCGCTTCAGAGACCAGCCCAGAAATATCAGCCTTGGCCTGTCCAAGAACCAAAGAATAAATGTGAGGAGGGGGTGTGGGTGGGGAGTCCAACACTATTCAGAAAAATAAAATTAAGGAAGTCTGGAAGAATTTAAAATAGCATTATTTACTGGGAAAGACAAATTGTGTTACTAACAGACATAGCTAGAAGAGCTAGAAAGAGAAGGGAGAAAATCCTTCAGAGATTAAAGCCCTCCTGCACCCGTTAAAAAGAGCTAATAACTTTCAAAGCTGAATACAAATTTAAAAGAATTGTTCAAAGTTTAATTCGAAGTATTACCTGTCGTAACATGAAAGAACAGAGCAGTGGCTTTATGTGGTGAGGGATATGGGATATTAGCAAAGGGAAAAGTAGCAAGGTTATTAGTGACCCCATGACAGAGGGAAGAAGCAGGTATTCAGCATCTGTAAAGCATTATATTTTAATTAGAGAGGAAGAATGAGGAAAACTGTATGCCATAAAATTGCACACACAAGGCCATGATTTTTAGTGCTCAAAAAAGCTACAAATTTTACTTTCTAAGCTTATTTTTGGAGTGTATTTAACTCTTGAAGAGAATGGCTGAGAGGTCAATTACAGAATACTTAAAAAAAAAAAAAAAAGAAATTCACTAATAATTAGTTGGTTTTGAATTTCTGTGTGAAAGAGTTCATTATGTTGAATATTGAGGACTTTCCACATACTGCATTAAGATAACACAGGTAAAACACAGCAATTCGTACTGCTTTATCACAGAGATGTATTAGCAGCTTTTGCACTTGTTTCTCTGGAATAATCTTGTTGTCATGTACACTGCTTCTGATAAATTTAGTGAAATGGGAAAAGTGAAGAGGAAGATGTTTCTCTCCCCTCAAAATAGGATATTTTTCCAGCATAAGTTGTGATAAGTTTGTGATTTTCTAAGTAGGACCCAGACTAGGGCGATGCAGAGAGATCCAAGAGAGGGCTATACTGTTTCTATATTTGAGTACTTACCTAAAGTACTTAGTAAGCTTTTCAAAGACAACCTATTTCTCTGGAAAAATTACTCTGTGAGACAAACTTCTTTAGACTACTTATGTCAATACATTCCTCACATCAAGTGCTACAACCCCCAAAAGCCTGACTGTACATACTGCAGCTTTTCTGGTGTTTAAGAATGAAGTAGTGAGATAGAGGCTCTTGCAGGAACTCACTATATGAAGAAGTTCTGCTCACCTCATTTAAACTACCATCATCCTCACCGGTTAGAGACAGCCCATAGCTATTTTAATAACACCTCTCTGCTCTAATTTTTGTCTCGAGTGCTAAACAATGAAGCATGTTTTTAAAAACGTTACGCTTTTAGGTGCTGCACATTACAGTTATCCTGGGATGCCAAGTATGTCACACAAAGCTGACCACTGTTTGTACAAACAGAAGAATGACCCCAACGCTGGTCCAAAAGTAGAATTGTGAAATGCCATCTTGACCCTGGTACAAATAAAGGGCACAAAACCCAAAGTACTCACATTCTTCCTGCACCAGAGGAAGGCGGCAGAGGAGAAAATAGGTCTACAATTGTTACAAAAGCAAATAAATAAATAAGCAATGGTTGGTTATCACAGAATGCCCCGAGTTGGAAGAGACCCACAAGGATCAACGAGTCCAACTCTTAAAGTTCTGCCTTTACTAAACACCAACTTGGGTTCAGTCAGACAGTAAGACCAGACCTGTTTTTAGACTGAAGGCAGTGAAGTAAATACTACGCCAACACAAAAAGTAATCACCTGCAACTACATGAACACATTTTAATACGCTCCCACTCACACTGCCAGTGGGTAACCAGCTGACCACTCGCGCATTTCCAGTTCCCAGAAGTGGACGCAAGCGGTTTTAGGCAGGGGTTTTAGTTACCTCTCCTTCACACATCAACAAGCTAGAACGTTGCATGTGGCTGGTTACTGATCCCCAGCTCAGGGGACAGCAAGTAGAAGCTGAGAGAGAGACAACACAGGATTGCTGCCCACCACTGAGTCACACCCTCAGCAAGAGCAAAGGGCACAGCAAATAACAGCTTTGTTTTAAAGGGAGCACATGAAAGCAGAATACACGCAGTTCTTTGTTGGAAGATCTATAAGCAAAATGTATATCGGTGTATGTGAGGATGTGCGTCTGTTAGCCATATATGCTCATTTATAAACTACATTTCCATTCAGCTCACAGAGAGCAAAGAGTTTTTCAGTACACCTTGCAGTAATCTAGTACTGCAAAAAGCAAAAAAAAAAGGCAGCGTTTTATTTCCTGTCATCTTCCAAGTTATATTTTTGTTTTCCTCATGCTTAAATTTCAACCAAAATAACTTCGACAGTAGTGTTTAAAAGGCATATTTAGCAAGCACTGAGTTTTTCAGTCTGAATCATAATCATTTACCATTAAAGGAGACAGTAACAGCCATATTTCTGTTTCCCCAAGGAAAAGTGAAAAGCAAAATAAGAAGGAAAAACAAGAGTAGGAAAGTGGAAAAGCACATGATCTCTATATCCCTAAAAAATATTAGAATCTATTTCCATGTCTTTACGTATTGACTCTTCATTAATTTCAGTACATGCACCTGGCAGCATAGTTCAGAGACGTATAAAATATGGGATATATGACGTGATATCCAAAGAGTCACAAGTGTCTTTCTGAACCCATATACAACATTGAATAGTTAAGAGTTTATCCCCACAGGATCTGCAAAATTGGTAGGGAAGAACAGTAGTGATACTGTGAACAGGAAAAAGAGAGTCTTCCTCAAACATGAAGTAAAAACAAGTTACCAAATTTGGCTGCTACCTAGTCTTTGTATTGTCATGCACGTTTATTAATATTACCATTAATTGCAGTTCAAAGATAAACGGGGAAAAAAATAATAAAAATATTCCATTTAGCTGAAATGCTACATTTACTCCTTCACAGCTTGATTCCACTTGCATGGGAATCTGGTCCCAGGCCCTAATCCAAATCCGCAGAATTCAGGGATTAATTAACTTTATAGGGTGGTCTTTTGAGTCACCCTATAGTGGGCCTTGGCATGAAATTGGGGCGAGGGAAATGTTCTGTTTTCCCAGAATACACTTGAAAAGCACTAACCCCTTTGGAATATTTGGTCTGCGGACAGAAAACAAATACGCTTAGCAAAACTCAGAACTTGTTAAACATTTGGGCGCAGACAGGCTCACGCCTGTGTTTCAGGTATGACTCGAAGCCACAAAAAGCACCATCTGTGGGGGCGAGACATGCGAATCACCGGAACAGCTGCCTACCTGAGTGAAAATGAACTTCCCTTCCTCCTACACCCTGAAATGACTGGAGATAATTTTTATACTTAAAAAAAAAACCACATTAAGATCAACTTGTTTCCCAGATAGTTTTGTCAGCGTAACTTCACATCACAGTTTCTCCAGTGGCAACACTCAGTTTTCCGTGCTGCAGACCTCTCAGCTGCCCCAGCATTTCAGCCAGGGAGTCTGAAGCTGAAGTTCAGAAACAGCCACATCAGCACAGCTCAACAGTTTAGTGTGGGGGAACGACAAAAAACTCCTAAAGCAATTCTGCAGAAAATATCACTACAGAGCTGCACACATCCTCTTGTTAGCAAAATATGAAGTTTAACAAAACTCCCATCTTGTTCCAGATGTAATCTTTTCTTTATTTAGAAATCTTATTAAAATCAGATCAGATGGCATGTTTACAGCTTTTGTCACATAAATATCCCACACATGGCAGGGGAATGAAGAAACAACATCCTGACAGTCTAAAAGAATAAAAAAGAAAATTCATTCAGTCCACCATAGTCTGCTACCAGTGCAGAAGAAAACAACAATACCCTAAAACACAACAACAGGGAGAAAAGACCACAAATCCACATCCCTTAATACCATCAGTGGGAAGATAAATATGACCTAGATCAGGTGCAAACACATAATCACAACACTCACGATAAATTAACTCAATTGAGCTATATAGCATTTATGACAACTGCCAGAGAACAGAAAATAGCTGATCTGGTAAGTGTAAGGAAAAAAATACATCAAGATTTTTGGGTTGGTGTTCTGGCTTTGTTTTTTGGTGTTTGGGTTTTTTTGTTGTTGTTTTTTGGGGTTTTGTGGGGGTTTTTGTTTGCTTGTTTGTGCTGGGGCTGTTTTCCATTTGATTTGTTTCTTGGCTTTGGTGTTTTAATTTTTTGTTGTTTTAAATAAATTTCATCAGGTAGCAAAATCTGTACAGGTTCTGTGCTTTGCATCAAGTTGTCACAGGTTTTGTTTCCTTTGGAATTTGTTTATCCAGTTTCTTATCTTTATGTCAAGCAACTACAGCTTCAATTAAATATGTAATTATAACATATCACACATAACTTTGCAAACCCGTACAAAAATCAGGTTAATCGCGGCTCTACCTACTCTTTCCTATTTCTCAGTATACTTTTTCTTCAAAACTTCAGCTATTCCAAATAAAAAGGTACTTTCTTCATAACATACATACATAACTGTATACGTATACAGATATTTAAAAATACTAATATTGACACTGTCTCCCAGTCAACACCAACATTACAGACAGCAAGTGGTACCCAGCATTCTCATATTGAGCTTACACATACCTACCTTTAGGCTATTTACACATTTGAAGGAATATTTGCACTTCTTTGACTTCCATTTGCCTTTCCCCCAGCTTTTCCTTCCCGGCGCATTAGGAGTGTTTGTTGGCGTATCAGGGCGTTCGGTGTTAGTACCACTTTCAATGCTAACGGCATCATCCTGAAAACAGGCAATTTATATAGAAGGTAATAAAGATATCATTAACTGCTGTATAAATTCAACTAATTTTGGAGCACTTGGCCTTTTTGCTTTTTCTTGTCCTCCATAAGCACAGATCTCCTAGAACTTGGTGTTTGTTTAGATTCACGTATTTAAATCTATTACTAACATAACAGCATTCCTCCCTAGGAACAGAACATGAGTCACACGAGGACTAATCCAAGAGGGACAGACATGAACTGTGATCTAGTGAAGTTTCTTCAGAATACTAGTAGCTTTTCTCTTAAGAAAACTGTGATACTGTGACTGTGAAAACGTCTAAAGTGGTTTCTTTTCACTAGAAAGTGTCTTTGACATAGATGAAACGAGCACTATTGAAGTGCTGAAGGAAGAGGTTGTTTACATAAAAACATTATGCTTTGCCATACCAAGAATCTAATTGTTCTGAGAGACTTTTGGACACCGTCACCAGCATCGGGCACAGCACAGCTCTGCAGCAAGTCAGCACTGCTATAAGAAGACGAACTTTCACCCCTCCCTCCTGCTCCTTTCTACAGATACTTAATTCAACTAAAAGCCAGGGAAAAAAAAAACAGCTGGCCCTCCAACCATCAGCTGCCAGAGCTATGGTAAGGATGGGGAGAACTGAAAAAAGGGGTGCACAAAACAACCCACCCAGTTGCTGAGCAGTTTTAGATCAGCTTTGGACAATAAAGAGCAACTACAACTTCGTATCTAGTCTGGCTGCAGGACACTACTTAAAATACATTTCTATTCTCTGCATCACCCATCACAGTACACGACAACTTCACCTGCGCTGTAACTGGCAACCCTGTGCTTCCATAGAAGTGAGTTCGACTTGTTAAAAATCAATTTTTATTTTTTTTTCTGGCAAGGCAGTTTCTTCGCTTTTCATCAGATTAGTGGGGGAAACAACTCATCTCAATGCCACGTGATTTCCAGACCTGAACTGAAAAAGACAGAGGCAGACAACAGCCTGTCACTGAAGAAGATTAAGTGTAACATGAAACTGCATAAGGAACTCCACGAGGAATACAGAATAAGGTCAACTACAAACATTAATACACCAATTCCCACCAAACATTTATTCTTTGTCCCAGTTTCATACCTGTTTCATCAGATGCCAGTAAATCTGTACTGGTCTTTGGTTGCCCAACAACTCTGAAAATCAGGACATCAAGAGGAGAAAAAGGTAGAAAGACAACACTGCCTAAACCTGAAGTCATTCCCTTCACGTTGCACCCCTACAAGAGCCAACCTCCCCAAATACATATAACCAAGTTCAACAATTCTTACACTTCCTAGTTTCTTCTCCTTTACTCTACGGAATTTCAGAGCTTGCCAAATTCTCATCTCCCAAGCACACTTGCTGTAATACTTCACATAACTGAAGTCTTCTCTGGACTGGTCAGATATTGTCAATATAAGAACACCAGATACCTGGTACGATGCAACTACACCGAGTAACTACGACATAACCAACAAACTTGCACCCAGGATAACCTGTGAAACAAAATACACCCTTTCTCCAAATGAACACTATTATGCCAACTTTTAAACAGAATCCTCATCTTCCACCTCTGTGACAGGTCACGTTTTCAGAAACCAGACAGCCATGGTCACCGATACCCTACAACAGACACCGAACCAACCCTGAACGTCTTCGTCACCGAATTACACCTGCATCCACAAGTGCCACAGTCCCCACTCAGTAACTATGTAAAATGGCTGCTAGATACCTTAGATGAAGTTTATCTTTCAAGTGTAAAGCCGTGCTCCATCAATCACATCACCTTTGTTCCAAGCACTTGGTTTTTACAGAATCACAGAATGTCAGGGATTGGAAGGGACCTCAAAAGATCATCTAGTCCAATCCCCCTGCCAGATGAGGTTACACAGGACTGTGTCCAGGCGGGTTTGAATGTCTCCAGAGAAGGAGACTCCACAACCTCCCTGGGCAGCCTGGGCCAGGCTCTGTTACCCTCACTAAGAAGAAGCTTCTTCTCATATTTAACTGGAACCTCCGTGTTCCAGTTTGTACCCATCGCCCCTTGTCCTAGCATTGGTTGTCACCGAGAAGAGCCTGGCTCCATCCTCATGACACTCACCCTTTACATATTTATAAACATTAATGAGGTCATATTCAGTCTCCTCTTCGCCAAAGAGGAGCCCCAGCTCCCTCAGCCTTTCCTCAGACGGGAGATGCTCCACTCCATCATCTTTGTTGCCCTGTGCTGGACTCTCTCCAGCAGTTCCCTGTCCTTCTGGAACTGAGGGGCCACAACTGGACACAATATTCCAGATGTGGTCTCACCAGGGCAGAGTAACGGGGAAGGAGAACCTCTCTGACCTACTAACCACCTACCTTCTAATAGACCCCAGGTACCATTGGCCTTCCTGGCCACAAGGGCACAGTGCTGGCTCATGGTCATCCTGCTGTCCACCAGGACCCCCAGGTCCCTTTCCCCTACACTGCTCTCTAACAGACCATTCCCCAACTTATACTGGAACCTGGTTGTTCCTACCCAGATGCAAGACTCTACACTTTCCCTTGTTATATTTCATTAATTTTTTCCCCAAAACTTTGCCCAACTTTGCGATCCCAGCCCTGAGTCCCTGTGCCTCCTGCCACTGACAGGAGCCCCCGAGCTCCGTTCCTGCTCCTCAACCACCATGGGGCTGTGCGGGTAAATTTACACTGCATGTTAGTGATGAAGATTGGAACAGGCTGCCCAGGGCTGTGGTAGAGTCACCATCCCTGGAGGGGTTTAAAAGGTGTTTAGACGATGTTCTTAAGGACATGGTTTAGTGCTAGAGTTCAGTTAGGGTTGGACTCAACGATCCTGAGGGTCTCTTCCAACTGAAATGATCCTACGACACGAACTGTGAGAAAGATGGAAAAATTTTGCTGTTTTGCAGCAAAAAAAGAGTGTGACATTTCGAAGCTGACTTTGAAACAGAGACCCGCTCAGAGTTTGGGCCTCGAATCCTCCCTCACCCACGTGAAAGAAAAGCGAGTGTCTGTCCCCCGGACTCACGCCGGGCTCTCCCACCGGGGGCCTCTCTCTAACGGCCCGAGGCGGGCGGGCTGACACCCTCCTCCCTCTCCTCACCCCCATCCCGCCCGGGATGCGCCCCGGCGGGCTCGAACCCGCGGACACCCGAGCGGGGCCGGTCCGGGAGGCGCCCCCCCCCGCTTCGCCTCAGCGCTCCCGCCCGCCCCCGGCGCGAGGCCCCGCGCTCCCGCCTCACCGCCCCTCCCCCCCCCCCCCCCCCCCCCCCCCGCTCCACCCGCTTCTCCCCCACCCGCTCTCACGTTCTCGTCGCCGGACAGATCCCCGGGGTTACTGTTCTCGTCGCTGCTCAGCTTCTGCTTCTTCGCCGGCATCTCACCCCCCGCTCCCGCCGATGCTGCCGCCGCCGGGGCTTCTCCCCGCTCAGACATCTTCCCCGCCCCCCAACCCCGCCACGCAGCCGCAAAGCGCGGACGGGGAGGTCGAAACTCCTGCCGTAAAGCAGACCCGCGCCCCGTTCCCCGGCTGGGGAGCTGGGAGCTGCCACACTGCTGAAAAAGCGCCTTTCCCGCGCCCGGCGGCGCGCGGCGCCTCAGGGGCCGCTGGCTGAGGGGAGGGGGCGGTCTCGGCTCGGGTGTTAAATTAGCCCGTCTTTAACAGCCCAATGCCGCTGGGTGTTAAATTAACCCGTCCTTTATCAGCCAGTAGTACTTTATATCGCTGCTCAAGGCCGGCGGGGGAAGCGTGTGAGGTAGAAACAAGCAGCCCGTGTCGCCACGGGTGTGAACGGCCCCTCTGTCCCACCTTCGCGCCCTTCTTGTGCCTAAAAGGGGTGGGAGGTTTTTTTTGTTCTCTTGATCTACAAAAGTCTAGCCTGAAAGTGGTGTTGCCTGAGAAGGAAAACAGGCTCTGCTGTGCTGCTTGTTCTCCCTGGCAAGTTCCTGCTACGGCTATAAATGAAATAAACAGGGTTGCCAGATTATTTATTTATTTATTTGTTTTGAGAAACCACAGGTCCCAGAGTCATAATAATTCTGAACAGTAAAAAAAAAAAAAAAACTATTACCAAGCGGGAGAAGCGATCTGCCCACAGGCACGGCGTCTTATCTGCTTTTCTAGGGGCAGAAACAAAGTCTTTCCTCCCTGGGGGGAACATTCCAGTCTCAAAAAGCAATGACATTGAGGGCAGGGACAGGCTTAGCTGTGCCCTGTATGTTAGATTTTTTTTGGAGGTGAAGATGAAGAGATAAGCTTAAAATGGTGCATGTACTGTAGTGGTTTAGCAGTAAACAGTCTCTCTTCTGCAGAACTGTGAGCTCCAGTGAATCATTATATAATATACAGTAAAAGGTTGTCGTTTACAATTAATAAAACCTCTGCCCCGGGTCTGTGCTGTAAGATCAAGGTTGTGATAAAAGTGTTTGTGGGAAAATATACAGGCTTGCTTTTAAAATATGACAGGATGTTTTTAGGCTGGCATCTTAATTAAGACCAAATCTGTGTTGCAGACCCATTGAAAGAAGGGCAGGCACAAAGTTTTCAGCGGTTGAGGTTTTTTAACTTCTCTCCACGGGTGCCCTTGAGCTGCTGGCGAGAAGACGGCTCCCCTTCATTTGGCAGCTGTCAACTGACATCCTCCGGACAGACAGACACACAGCTGACTCCACCGCGTTTCACTGGTTCATCTAAAGTGCAAGGAAAGTGAAAACCTCTGCCTGTGCCTCTTGGTCTGCACACAGCAAGGTTCTACACCCAGAATCAACCAGTCCAGTCTCCATCACCAGTTTACTGGGCCCATGGTCTGTCCCTTCTCCTGTCTTCTAGATGCTAGAGCTTCACTCTTCAGTGTCTTTATAAATGAGAGACTGAGAGAGCTGGGTCTGTTCAGCCTGGAGAAGAGAAGCTGAGAGGGGATCTCATCAATGTTTCTAAATATCTCAAGGGCGGGTGTCAAGAGGATGGACCAGATTCCTTTCAGTGGTGCCCAGCAATAGAATGAGGGGCAAAAGGCACAGACTGAAACACAGGAGGTTCCATCTGAATATGAGGAAAAACTTCTTTACTTTGAGGTGCCAGAGCCCTGGAACAGGCTGTCCAGAGAGGTTGTGGAGTCCTTCTCTGGAGACATTCAAACCCACCTGGACACATTCTTGTGTGATCTGCTCTGGTGAACCTGCTTTAGCAGGTGGGTTGGACTGGATGATCTCTAGAGGTCCTTTCCAATCTCAACCATTCTGTGATTCTGTGATTTAGACTCAGGACTTGAGGGATTGCTTAGTTAGTTTGCTGATGACACAAAACTGGGAGAAGCTGTTAACACTCTTGAGGGCAGAGAGGCCCTTCAGAGAGATCTGGAGAACTGGCCAATCACCAACCGCATGAAGTTCAACAAGGGCAAGTGCTGGGTTTGGCACCTGGGGCACGTCAACCCCAGCTGTACATATGGAGTGGGGGATGAGATGCTGGAGAACAGCTCTGCAGGGAGGGATCTGGGGGTTCTGGTTGACGGCAAGTTGAACATGAGCCAACAGTGTCCCTGGCAGCCAAGAGGGACCCGTGTCCTGGGTGCATCCAGCAGCAGAGCATGGCCAGCCGGGCAAGGAGGCAATTGTTCTGCTCTGCTCTGCACTGGTGTGGCCTCACCTGGAGCACTGTGTGCAGGGCTGCGTGCCACAGGATAAAAAGGACATAAAGCTACTGGAGAGTGTCCAGAAGAGGGCTATGAAGTTGGCGAAGGGTTTGGAGAGGAAGCCGTATGAGGAGTGGCTAAAGTCACTTGGTTTGTTCAGCCTGGAGAAGAGGAGACTGAGGGGAGACCTCACGGTGGCTACAGCTTCTTCACAAGGGGAGGAGGAGGGGCAGGCGCCGAACTCTTCTCTTTAGCAACCAATGACAAAACCCGAGGGAATGGCAGGAAGATGTCCCAGGGGAGGTTTAGGTTGGAAAAGGTTCTTCACTCAGAGGTTGCTGGACACTGGAACAGGCTCCCCAGAGAGGTGTCATGGCCCTGAGCCTGACAGTCTTCAAGAAGAGACTGGACAACATCCTCAGACACATGATGTGAACTGTGGGGTTGTCATATGCAGGGACAGGAGTTGGAGTCAATGACCCTTGAGGATCCCTTCCAACTCAGGACATTGCGTGATTCTCCTTCACCAGGTAACAGTCCTGCTGGACTCCCCAGACTGTTCTTACTCTAAACCACTTGCCTTTTTATTGCTTCCTCGGGCAACATGAGGGGCCTGGTACACCAGGGAAGCCAAGTTTCCATAAGTCATAGGGCATTTCCTCAACTTCTATTTAAAGAATTAGTTGTGTGGCTAAACACAAGGTTGAAAGTTCAGGGATTTTGCTTCAATTTGTGCTCTGCCAAGATTCTCTTTGGAAAGCCCTTGTGCTTTTCTGTACCTCAATTTCTCGACTGTACTATGGGAGAAGCATTTCTTACATCATGGGGGGGTATTATGAAAATATATCTATATTATAATTTATTATTTGTTTAATTAGCATGATACTGCATATAAATGCCATGCATAGATTAACTAAGAAGTAACAGGGCCTTTGAAATAGCATATGGTGGAAAATGGGAGCACAACAACATATTTTCGAAAATCTGCAGTCAGATTCAAGTGAAGATGATTTAGTGGCATTTTAAAAGCACATGATGAGTACTTGGGAGGGCTGGATTTCATGTATACGAGAGGATTTTGCCAAATGTGATTTCTCATAAGATTGCAGTAGTAAATGTCAAAAAAACAAAAAGAATCATGGGATTATAGAGACTGAAAGGGACTTCCAAAGCTCATCATGTCTAACCCTTGCTCAAAGTAGGTCAGTTACAGCCAGTTTCTCTAGGCCTTGTTGAGTCCAGGTTTTAATACCTTCAGCATAAGAGATTTTGTAGCCACTGTGGTCCCCTGTTCTCAGTGTTTAACGACCCTCGTGGTAATATATTTTTACCTTGTAATGCGTAAGGAATTCCCATGCTTCAGTTTGTGTCCTTGCCCCTCATCCTTCCCCTGTGCATCCCTCTTCTCTATATCCTCCCATCAGGCAGCTGTAGACAGCAATGAGCTCTCTCCTTGGCTTTCTCTTAAGGCTGAACGGACCCCGTTCTTTCAGGTTCTCTTCATACATCCCAAGCTCCAGTTCCCTGACCAGCCTGCACTCAGTACAGTGTATCAATGTGTTTCTTGTACTGGGGAGCTCAAACCTGGACACTTGTAAGATGGGGTCTCACAAGTGCCAAATAGAGGGGAAGAACCACTTCCCTTAACCTAATGGTTACACTCTTGCTAATGACGGCCCAGTATGTCATTAACCTTTGCCGCAAGGACACGCTATGGACTCATGTTCCACTTGCTGTACACCAGGGTCTCCGAATCTTATTCTGCAAAGCTCCTTTGCTGACCCCTAACCTTTACCGTTGCGTCCATCCCCAGTTTAGTATTGTCTGCAGATTTGCTCTCATTACCCCTATCACATCATCCACATCATCAATAAAAGACATTAAGCAGTAGTGTCCTCAATATCTATCCCTGAGGGATGCCACTAGTAACCTGCAACTAGCAGGACTGTAGCACTGATGACTCTTTAAGCCAATGGCCAAGGCAACTCTCCACCCACCTTGTAGTCCACTTACCCAGCCATATTTCACCAGTTTGACTGTGAGGATTCTCTAGGAAAGCATGTCAAAAGGTTGGCAAAAAGTTTACAACATCCACAGCTCCCCTTTTGTCCACACAGACAGTCACCTCATTGTAGAAAGCAATCACTTTGGCCTGGTAAATACATGCTGGCTGTTCACAATCACCTACTGGTCCTTCATGTGCTTGGACATGGCTTCCAGGAGGATTTGCTCCATCACCTTCCCAGGGACTAAGGACAGGTAGACTGGTCTGGCATTCCCTAGATCTTTCTTCTTGCTCTCCTTGAAGACAAGTGTGACTTTTACCCATGTTCAGTCATCAGGAGCCTCCCAGTTCACCATAACCTTTCAAAGATGATATACAGTGGCCTCTCAATGACATTGGCCAGCTCCTCCAACAGCCTTTGTTGCATCCCATCTGGTCTGTGAACTTGTGCACGCCCAGTTGGCTTCAGTGCTCCCTAAATTCCGTGCTGGTTGCTGCTGCTAGGCTTGGGGAACCAAGAAACCTAAGGGCAGATTATATCAGTGAAAACCGTGGCAAAGCCAGGAGTGAGTCCCTCAACCTTTTGCATGTCCTTTGTCTCTGTGTCCCCTGCTTCACAGAGCAGTGGACCTGTATTTTCCTCAGCCTTTCTCTTGCTGCCAGTGTACCTATAAAAGCCTTTCTTATTACCTTCACCTCCGTGTCTGGTTTCAACTCCAGCTGAGCTTTGGCTTTCCTGACACCAGCCCTGCACGCTCAAGCAAAGTTTCTGTATTCCTCCTGGGCAGCCCATCTGTG
The DNA here is from genome assembly GCF_964273445.1 of Streptopelia decaocto. Classification (NCBI taxonomy): domain Eukaryota; kingdom Metazoa; phylum Chordata; class Aves; order Columbiformes; family Columbidae; genus Streptopelia; species Streptopelia decaocto. The sequence goes on along the minus strand of NC_138663.1, from coordinate 205,479,439 downwards.
CTTACACTTTCTGTACTCATTGTTGTGTTGGAGCTCTGCTGGGAGTCCCTTGTACATCCATGCTGGCCTTCTGCCACACTTGCTTGATTTTCTGCACATCAGAACAGACTGCTCTTTTTCTTAGAGGAGATTCTTCTTGAAAATCAGTCAGCTGCCCTGCACCTCATGCCCTCTAGGGCAGTCTCCCATTGGATCCTGCCAAGAATATCCTGGAATAAACCAAAATCTGCTTTTCCAGGGTTGTAACTCTACTGCTACATGCTCAGGGAAGAGTGGCTGGAAAGCTGCCTGACAGAGAGGGATCTGGGGAAGTGATTGTGCCACTGTACTCAACACTGGTGAGGCCCCACCTTAAATCCTGTGTTCAGTTTTGGGGCCCTCATCGTAAGAAGGACTTTGAAGTACTAGAGAGAGTGCAGAGGAGGCAACGAAGCTGGTGAGGGGTCTGGAGCACAAGTCTGATGAGGAGCGACTGAGGGAACTGGGGCTGTTCAGCCTGGAGAAAAGGAGGCTGATAGGAGACCTTCTTGCTCTCTACAGCTACCTGAAAGGAGGTTGTAGCAAGGAGGGTGTTGGTCTCTTCTCCCAAGTATTGAGTGATAGGATGAGAAGAATTGGCCTCAAGTTGTGCCAGGGGCAGGTTCAGATTGAATATTAGGAAAAATTTCTTCCTGGAAAGGATTGTCAGGCATTGGACCAGGCTGCCCAGGGAAGTGGTTGAGTCACCATTCCTGGAGGGGTTCAAAAGACGTGTAGACGAGGTTCTTAGGGACATGGTTTAGTGCTAGAGCTAGGTTAGGTTATGGTTGGACTCAGTGATCCTGAGGGTCTCTTCCAACCTAAATGATTCTATGATTGTATACTTGCCTTGCTCATTTCTCTCAAGGTTTTCATCTCTACCGTCTTGTGTTTGCTGCAGCCAAGACTGCACCTTCACATCTTTGACCAATTCTTTCTTGTTCGTAACAGCTCCAGCAAGACATCTCCCCAGACATCTTTCTTCCTTGATATGCTTCAGGTAGCACTGAGGACAGAAGGACCTCCACCCTCCTGCATTCTTCTGGTGGTGCTTTTGGCAATCAGCTGGTCCAGGTAGCCCAGTAATTTTTTTCTCCAAGAACAAACAATAAGAAATGTGTTGGTTTAAAGAGAGTGAGAGTTAGCTCAGGGCTTCTTGGCTGTGTAGGTAACACTGAATTTTGCCATCCTAAAGACAAAGAGGCTGCGCTGTGCTAGAAAGGAGGATACTTGAAATAGCTAATGGGCAGAAAAATCAAGGAGCAGAGGCCAGGAAAACTAAGCTTGTTGTTCCCAATGCCATACGAGTGTGGAAGAGGCTGGAGGGATATTCTTCCCTGTTGCTCTCAAACCTCTGCTGTTACTCAGTGGTGCAGCAGCTGAGTCTGACGTTTTAGAGCTCTGACATTTACAGTTGGGCCCTGGCCATTTGTGCTGCCCCTGACATCACACTGCTTCAGGTAACACTTCACCTATGTACAGAGATAGCCCTGCATCTCAATTACCTGATACCGGCATCTGCTGTATAAAAAGTGTTCCTTCTTATTGATATTAACTGTTTTCTATGTGTGTATAGGTCAGAATTGCTGAATTAACTGGAAAAATTTTTTTTTTAAATTCTGTTAGCTCAGTGGGAAAACATAGCCATGGCAACTGGGGTGGATTGTGTTCTGCCCCATGTATTGTCAAGAACCCTCTCAGTTAATCTCCAATTATAGAGGCTCTTTTACTGGTATTTTTATTAAGAATGTGAAAACACAGCTGGATTTTCAGAACACCAGTAGAGTTTGTAAGCCTGACAGCTAACGTTGTAGTTTTTGCCTTATGAAAACAGCAAATTTAGAAACCAATGGAAAAGCATTAACACAGGAGCCCATTGCATCTCTTTTGTATAATGGGAATGCAACAGCCAGAAAAGGTTGCAGTCTTTTTTTGCCTCTCACTTTTGAAAGATTAATGGGTCAAACCTTTAGGTGACTCATGCTCTGAAAGCAAGGAACAGCTCCCACATTTAAATTTTGCTGCAGAAATTCAGGATGATGTGGATAAAAGTCATATATTTTATACATCTGCTAGAGCTAACATAAAAAATGGAAGGTGTATCTGAATCAGAAAATGAGACAGCTGAGTTGATCTAGCAGCTCAACACTACTGAAGGATGTCTCACCCCTCCGCCTTTACAAACCTTCTCCATGTTCCTAGAGCTGGTTTTCCATAGGCTCTGCTTTTCAAAAGGCTTTCAAAGAGCCAGTTCATCTCACTAACTGATCAAGCACAAAGTAGCTTGATCTTCTCTCTTCATTAACTAATGAACAAGAGCGGATTCTGCAAACTCTCTGATGACCACCAGAGCTGGTGCATGGGAAGGCTGGAAGCTACAGCCAGGAGTGAATGGTGGCTGAGAAACAAAATCTCATCCTGATGACAGTGGTGGGCTACAGCTCAGCAGTCTCCTGAAATCTCCCCATGTCCCACTTTAGCTCGTGGTTTGTCTTCAAGGGTGAGGGGATTTTACCCAAGGTGTAGGACTGTCTATACTATAACAACTCTGATGTAAAGATGACAGCGGTGCAACAATGTGCAGTCAGCATCAGTAAAGCCTAAACTCAGTTTGTGGCTTCACAGTCAGCAGCAGTGCTGCTCACACAGTCCCATTCCTGCCCATCCAACTTCTGTTTCCACCTGCCCTCCTGTTCTTTGCCAGGGAGTGATTTATATATAATAGCTGTGCAGTGAATCACACAGGTCAAAAGAAGAAAACAAACAACATTTCTCCATTTTGCCTCGTTGTTTTAGATCAGTTCCCTTATTTGTTCACAATGTGGCTACGCAAACAGTTCTGCTGACGCAGCGCGGGGAGTGGCACATGAACAATTGGTGGGAAGAGAGGGAGGTGGGAAGAAAAAAGCCAGAATTACTTCAGCCAGTGTCGTCACCAAATAAATCCTCATGGACTCACAGCTCATGTGAACAGAGCCATTAGTCCAGTTTAAAGTGACCTTTCTTCCAGAATAGCTTGTCCTGTGTGTGAAGGAGCTTTCACTGAGCCACTGAGGTGCATGTACAGTGTATGAAGCATATTTACAAAGAGACTTCAGAGCCCAGTTTATGGAAGAAATGTGGAGGATCTGCAGCCCCACACTGGCTCTGTGACAAAGTCCTGTAGCAGCACAACGTCCATCAGCAGGGATCCAGCTGCTGGTTTAGCATGATATGCCTGTATGAACAGCAATAAAACATGTCCTAAATGCTAAGGGCTGATGTCCATCCTAGAACTTGTTCCTGGAAGTGTGAATGGTAAAGTACTAAATCCATGACCATAGCATCAGAGAATCTGAAAGGCCAGTATAGGAAACTAATGTTCAGATAAACTGTATTTCTCTTGCCCTGTCTGTACAGTGAGCAGACCTGTGTGCAGCTACTTCCCTAGAATTTTCTCCACATCCTCCCAAAAGCCACTACAAGGATGATCCCCACTAAGATTTGGATTCAACTTGGGGTCAGGACTATCCAGGGAAGCCCCATCCTTCCATCACCACATGGTGCCTCTTGGGCAGGCTGCTCTTTCCATCAGGGAGTCCTCTTAGATAAACAACCTTGTTTACACAGCCAGTGCATGGGGTACTTAGTACAGACTCAAGCCTTCTGCCACACTGCTCTATGTAAGCATCACTCAGCAAAGAAACAGCTAATGCAAAAAATATATAGGGATAATTGAATAAAATTTGGCAAAATGTGTCTTTTGCCTTTTTCTTTTTGTGCCTTTTTTCCCACGCCCCACCCTAGTGTTTCATTGCAATTTACCATGACAATACACTTTCCCTTAAATATTTTTCTACTGAAATAGCCACATACAACACTTAGCCCAAAATATTTTCCACTGAAACACACACAGCCATGATGACTGTGTTGGCATCATCTTCAGAAGCTCCTCACAGTGCTAAAATATCAGTCCAATGGTTAGCTGAAACAAAATCTGATGATTTGGAAATGCCTTAGAGACATACATATTCTTTCTAATTCTTTAGCTGCATAGTGCGGGAATTGCTTGCTGGGAAAAATGGTCTGACACCTAAGGTTAATCTATAAATAAACGGGTTATTCTCTCAGCTCATATTTTAGTTTAATTTTTCAGTAGTTCCACGGTAACTGTGAAACTTCACAACAGGGTTTGGGCACAGATTTGTCCACGGTGCTAAGGGGACAACAGTGACTGGAGCAGCTCCTGTGTCTGATCTCCTCATGGCTTTTCTGTTGCTCTTTCTTCTCCCCAGAGCCCTGCGCCCAGGATCTACCTGTCTCTGTACTGACGGGCAGCTTCCTATTCCTGATCTGTTCCTCTGGTCATGTAAGCCTGTTAACTCTATAAAAAAACGGAAAGTCTTGGGTATTAACGGCTTTTCCTCCCACTTAGAATGTGGTTTCACACTGTTCTGGTCCAATGTATCTGCAGGCTGTCCCCAAAACCACGTTCCCATTCTACTGTCACTCTCCCTCCTGCCTCGGTCCTGTGTTCCCTCCCCTCCATTACACACGATGGTAAACCCAATTTAGATTAATTTGAACTGCATGGAACTGCACTCTTATTTGTGACATGCTGCAAAGTGAGTCTAAGACTTTGTTGCTAAAACAAGGGGTCTTCTGGGGGGATTCCTGCCTTCTACACCCTTTCCCTGGTGCGTGTAGGGTGTGAGGGCAAGCCCACATGTGCAAAGATTTATTAGTGGGGTTCATAGCTGAGGGCATACATTGAATCTAGTAGTGAAAATAAACTAAAGAGGGAGAGATTGAGAAAAAGAAAGGGAAAGGAGAACTTTTCTAAGCTGAGAAAAAAGTGCTGGGAAGGTCCCCAGAAAACATCCTCTACTGGACTCCTCTCCCGGGTCCCCCTGTGGTGCTTTTCCCATGATAACAATATAATGTTTATTGGGACACACTCATGTTATTGGTTGTAACCACTTACGCTGTAGGTGCTGTACACTGAATGGTTATTAAGCTTTGTGCCCCCTGTAATGTAAACCAAAAGCAACCACCAAAGGGTAGGAAAAGGGGGGAAGAAGGGGTGATTCTCACACTGGTGGCAATCGCTTCCCATGAGAACCTGCTGAGAACACTATCGAGGGTTTGCAGGTGCAAGGTCATGAGAACAACAGCACGAGAAAAACAAGGCAGAGATGCTGCCCCAGAGGCTCTGGGAAACGCTGCCAAGGCAGCTGGGGGGAGAGGACACAGAGCTGGGGCATGGAGCTGTGATGGAAAACCCTTAGCAACACAGAAGGCGGCAGTCCCAGGACACGCTGCTGGTACTTGCTGTGTCCTTTCATCAATCACACAGCCACACACTGAGGTGGAAAAAAAGACACTTTTCTGGGCCAAAACTTCTTTTTAGCTAGATGAAAGTCAGTCAATAAAATTATAAAACTACTTTTTTAGGGACCCCTCTCCTATGTCCACCACCTGTCTTGAGCCAAACTGTTTAGATATGCGGTCAGCCAAGTCAGGGATCCGATCAGATTGAAAACCAAGCAAGCCAAAAAGAACATGGTAGTTTCAAGTACTACACGCAGCGTCAGAGAGAAGACGAGCAGAGAGGTGTGTGGGGCCATTCCTCTGAGCAGCACCAAGGGCTGAGTGTTTCTTAAAATGCTTCCAGCCACACTTTCCTGTCCTCTTCCTTGTGTGGGCAGCAGCTCCACAGTGCCCTGGTTCAGGGCACACATCTACCCGTGAGCTGCACTTCTTATCTTTGTGCTCTTTTAGTTTTCCTTGTTTACCACTTGGCTACACAGATCGTTGTGTTGGCCTGACAGAAGAGGCTGTGCAGGTGCAAGTGCCAAAGGGAAGGTGGGGAACAAAGTACATAAGCTCATGCTGCCTTTAAAAATAACAGGTTAAACCATAGCCCAACATGACTTTGTGCCACTTTTCCACTTGAAGACCTTAAAAGGTTTGGAGATGACAGACTTGGTCTATATCGGTGTTGGGTACTTCCATCCTTTGTTAGTATAGCAGCATTACCGAGTGGGACTTTCCCTCGTTAAATCTTTTTCAATCTATTCACTAATATTTTAGCCATTGGAATGGAAAATGGGCACATTCCACATGGAAATGACAAAGAGGTGGGAGGGGACTGAAAATACACTGGGGTATACGATCAGAATTCCAGAAGCTCTTCACATATTTCTAAAAGGGCCTGAAAATAGCTTTTTAATGGGGGTAAATTAAAGACATTACACTTAGGCAGAAATGTTCAACTGCACAAGCATGGGACAGAGAACACACAAGTAAGGACCGTGTTTCAGAAAGGAGTTTGAGGGAATTATAACAGATAAAAAGTTGACTAATGTCAGCTACTACATCTAGGGCCTGGTTATCCAGTTCCAGGCACTGCACTTCAAGAACAATATGACTCAGCTGGAGAATGTGCAGAGAATGGTGAGAGGGTTGAAACCCTGGCCTGCAACAGAAAAATGGAACAAACTGGAACTTCTTGTCCTAAGCAACAGAGATCTGAGAAGAGAGATAACAGATACGAAACGCCATTGAAAAGAAGAAATCATTTGTTTTCTATAGTACAAGAAACAATGGGTTTTAATTACAGTAAAGATGATTCAGTTTACATATAGGAAACTGTAAGTATAGATAATGAATAGGAACAGATTGCTGTGGAGGATATTATATGAAGGTTTTAAGGTTAGAGAAATGTCAGTCAGGAATGCATTGGGCATAACTGATCCTATATGAGGCCAGTGAGGCCAATGGCCTCTTGAGTTCCCTTCTATACAGGTGTGTTCCAGGTGCAGGGCAGAAAAGAAGGAAGCACAGAATTAGCAGGGATTAGTAGAGAATAAAATAGTCTGACAGATTACACAGGCAAATCAGGGGAAAGTCTCATTATATAATCCAGAATCACAGGATGGTTGAGGTTTGAAGGGACCTCTGAAGATCATCCAGTCCAACCCACCCGCTAAAGCAGGTTCACCAGAGCAGATCACACAGGAATGTGTCCAGGTGGGTTTGAATGTCTCCAGAGAAGGAGACTCCACAGCCTCTCTGGGCAGCCTGTTCTGGGGCTCTGGCACCTCGAAGTGAAGAAGTTTCTCCTCATACTCAGATGGAACCTCCTGTGCTTCAGTCTGTGCCTTTTGCCCCTCATCCTATTGCTGGGCACCACTGAAAGGAGTCTGGTCCATCCTCTTGACACCCGCCCTTGAGATATTTAGAAACATTGATGAGATCCCCTCTCAGCTTCTCTTCTCCAGGCTGAACAGACCCAGCTCTCTCAGTTTCTCCTTATAAGGAAGATGCTGCAGACCCCTCATCATCTTCGTAGCCCCCTGCTGGACTCCCTCCAGTAATTCCTTGTCCTTCTTAAACTGGGGAGCCCAGAACTGGACCCAGTACTGCAGATGTGGCCTCACCAGGGCAGAGGGGAGAGGGAGGAACAACCTCCCTTGACCTGCTGGTCACACTTTTCCTAATGCACCACAGGTACCGTTGACCTTCTTGGCCACAAGGGCACATTATTGACTCATGGTCAACCTGTTGTCCACCAGAACTCCCAAGTCCTTCGCTGCAACGCTACTTTCCAGCAGGTCAATCCCTAACCTGTACTGGTACCCTGGGCCTCATTGTCCCGTTTCTTTTAACTTAAGTGCCAAGGTAAGATTTGAGTTCAGGGTAGCTACTTATTTCTGATAATCCTTGAGTTAATATTTATTTCCACAGCGAGTATGCTGGCTTGTTGCTATGAAGTGGTTTATAAAGTTGCCTGGTAGATAAAAATTGACCATAAAATTTGCAGAACTTTCAGACCCTTTCTGTGTGCCATGGCCTGTGCTTGGCTGTTTGCTGTGGCTCTTTTGTGGATGCAAACTGTGTTGTAATAGTGTAAAACAATGATAGGAATAGCCGCCTTATTTTTTTAGTTCAGCCTCAAACTGCAGGCCTGATTTTAAATTGCATAGGCAAGTGCACAGACAGTTCAAGTGCGCACATGTAACCATTCTAATCACAGTTTCATGTAAATACTCAGATGGCCAGCAGGGCTCCAGCTTTGGGCATCAAAGCAGCTGCACAGCTACACATGGAATTTTAGGCTGAGTATCAGGTACTCCGTACCTGCTCCTCTCCCACCTGGTATCTTTCATTTGCCACTGGGCTGCTCAGCACCCACATTCCTGGCTATGGATCAACTCTTAACATCTGAACTACATCTAAAGGAGCTGTTAAATGGACGGAAATGACACTCCAGAGGGTACCAGGAATGTTTACAGCTTTTAACTATATGTTGTCTGATGTTTGATTGTATTTGGCGGAAATCATCAGAGCCAGATCCAACTATGAGCAAGACAATCCCTTAGCCCACTTCCATCAGGGTTATCATCAATAGACAGCCAAAGAAAACCCTTTTAAGAAAAGAAATGGGGTTTCTTATAATGAAGTAAAGGTATTTATATACTTGTAATCTTGTCAGATACTTATTTGAAATACAGCAGGATCACTCTCACTGGTTTTGGACTAGCTATGGACAACTCGCCTTTTTTTCACTTACATGTGTAAAACTGAAGAAAATAATAATGGTAGATTCATCACTAATGGATCTTGGACCCTATTGAGGGGACGTGCTCTTTTAAGAGCTGCTTTGTTATCTTCAGAAAAAAACAAACAAATAAATAAACAAACAAACAAAACCACCCCAACCCAAACAACAACAGGTTTTTTTTAAGGATGCTGAGAACTTTTGAGATGTCTTACTGAGAAAATTGCAGATTTAAGACTGCATGAAAAGCTTGTTACTCTGCCTTCATTGCATGTATCATCTGTTGTACCTAACTAAATTTAATTCTTTCTACTACCTTTCACTTGGTACAAAACCATCCTTCTTTTCCCCAGAACTTGTAGTTCTGCTTTTAGGTAACACAGTCTGAATAAGATGTAAGGGATGTTCATTTGGAGGTAATCACAGCGAAGGGGCTTCAGGCAGAGGTAGACTGAGCTCAGAGGAGGGTTCAGCAGGAGTAAGATGCTGTCGTGGACACCAGCTCATCAGGAGCTGCAATATTGCAGCCAAAACATGAATATATACCCAAACTGGTTCCAGACTGGAGCTCAACAGCCCTTTCATTTACACTTCATGGATTTTTAAGAGCAGAAGGGGTATTATATCGTCCAGCCGGATCTCCTGTTTAAAAAGCAAAACCGAGTTAGCGTTGTGCCCAAAAATCTTATGTTTATTAAAAGTATTTTCCACAGAGGCATCCAGTCGTGAGCTGAAAACTTGAAGAAATGGAAAATCTACTGCTTCCCGCGGTAGTCTGTTCCACTGGTTAATCACTCTCACAATGGAACAATTGTACCTTATTTCTCATGTGAAATCTGCCTGGCTCCAGCTCTTACCATCTCTCCTCGCTGTGTTTCTCTCTGCTAAAATAGACCTGGTACTCCCTGCTAAAATAGACCTGGTAGTTCTTCCCTGCAAGAATAAATTTTGTTATCAAGCCACCTACTAGTCTGTCTCTGGTTTGTTGTTTTTTGTTTTTTTTTTTTTAATTATTATTTTTTAAAGATAAAACATGCAGGCTCTTTTAGGGCAGAAACCAGCACGCATGTTGTAAACAGCCGTGACCACAGGAGTACCTGCTGTGAGCACCCTCTGTACGCAGCCCGTCAAACCTCGTGCCATGTCGCTCTGGAGGTCACTGTCCTGTCTGCCAGCAGACCTGTCTCCCAGCCCACTCCCGTCTCAAACAGTTTGGTTCGTTTAATTCCTTTAACGGTAAGTCTCTTGGCTCACTGTGACTGAACGAGGCAGCTCTACTGGCAGATCTCCTGTATCTCGGGCTGCATCAAAAAGAACGTATCCAGCAGGTCGAGGGAGGTGGTTCTCCCCCTCTGTTCTGCTCTCATGAGACCCCCCTATAGTAGTGCCTTCAGCTCTGGGGTCTCCAGACCTATTGGAGCGAGTCAAAAGGAGGGTCATGAAGATGATCAGAGGGCTGGAGCACCTTACCGTATCAAGATTAAGTAGATCCCACTAGCTAATGCTGTTGAAACTCAAAGCCAAGCAAGGTGATGCAATAAGGATGTCTAATTTTTTCTGACATCATCCTTAATCAGAATGTCCACCAAAGTATTGGTGCTTGCATAGTAATTATCATATTGCATCTGCTTGTGATCCATTTAGTTAAGTTTCCTATCCTTGGTGATGGCCAGATCCTATAAAACCAGGTGCATGAATAGTTGTGGTTAGCGGTTTCTCCCTAACAGTATCACAGTTTGGCTACATTCATGCTGTGGAATTTTAGAGTTTCTTCCTACCTCTTCCATACCTTTCCATACCTTTCTATTCCTTTAAGTGGGGATGTTTGCATTTTTTCATTAAAATACTTAGAAAATATTCATGAAAAGTTCAGAAAATACTCCTTCAGGCCAGCTAATCTCTCACCCTAATACCTTATAAGTCACTGGGGGCTATATGGTGTTTGAAACAGTATTCCCCTCCTTCCTTTCACACTCACTTCTGTTCTGTTTCAGTGAATGGCTTCTTGTGAAAAGCACATGAATGGAAGAATCTCAGTGTGCCACATATAAGTATTCATTTCACTTCATCATAGTCTCCCTTCATGGTCCCGTTTCTAAAATTAAGTTTCAGCATTTTTCCTTTAATGCCCATGGTTTTCCATTCTTACATGATTTTTACTGCCCATCTCTCAACCTTTTTATTTCAGCTATATTCTTTATTAGACCCAGTGGCCAAGCTGAGCACATTATCCCAGAATATCCCTTCAGAAATTCTTTGCACAGTGTCCAGGTCTCTCCTTACTTAAATAATACTGACTAGTCTGCCAGTTTTGCCTCCCTGCTTCTCACCTCTTTTCCTGCTTAGTAATGAACATTTGTAAATAAATCCATGGACACCACTCCAAACAAGAAGTATAAATGAGTAGCCCCCAGATGGCAATTTTGCAGATAATAACACAAGTTGTTTCTCTTATGACATGATCAAGACTTTAGTTTGGGTAGAAAATTCTTTATTGATATCTGGTTTATGATGCTCTTCCTTTGGAAGAGTCAGGCAAGTAGAAAGAGCATTTCTTTTTATTTAGTCCTTCTCACCAGAACAGCTCTTGGGACAGAACTGCCTCTGGCAGTGATGACAGAGTAGGCGACACTGTCCCCACCGTCACTCCTAGGTCTGTACAACAAGTTATTACAGCAAAAGTACAAGTACAGCAGAAAGACGCCAAACTGTGAGGACCATGGTGTCTGCTGCCGTTCGGTGGTGCAGCAAGGCTCTGCTGAGCACTGCGGCTTCTACTCCGAACTTCTTGCTACTCAACGTTAACTCTTGGCTGTGATGAACGTGGGTGGAGTACGGACTGTTTTCTCTGGTCTCTGGCCTGTGAGGGTATTTTACTTCTCTCAGACAGCTTAGTTATTCCTTCTAGAGAACTTATTCAAAGACTCATTCAAGTCCAACCCTATCACTTGATTCTTCTCTTCAATTTTATTGATGGATTCAGAGTACTGTAATGGAAGGATGAGGTAGAAATTTCCTTTTTAGAAGATGTGTGAGATTCTGTCATATTTTGATGGTCTTTCTAGTTTATCATTCTATTTTGAATCGTAGCCCAACCAGTATCCCAGGCACCAAAGCATGGCTTTGTTACTAGCTGTGTGCATCAGCTGCCCACGTTCTTCCTGAATAGTCGGCAGTTTCAGTCTGTGACCCGATATCTTCCTCTAGTCCCAGCTGTGACACTGACAGAAATTATCACTCCCAAATCACCTTTGCTGCTTCTCTTTCTAAGCAGTTGGCTGGTTTTCACTCAAATGGGTTAGGAAGCCTTCCCATTGCTTCACCAGAAGAGACATATGGAGTTGATATTTTAAAACGGCAGAAAGACCGGCAACCTCAGTGGGGAGACTCAATGACATGGGCAGAAGTGGTCACTTCTTCCACCAACAGCTGGCTCTGGAAGAGAACATCTGTTTATAGACTCTGTCTGGCTGATGGGCTGTTGGCCTGTGGAGCCTAAGACAGTAGGTATGTGGCTGGGGCAGAGAGAAGAAACCCCAGGAGACCCAGTGTGGAGAGTTAAATGTAGACTTACAGGACTCAAGGGCAGTGTCCCATATGTACCTGCCAGATACTTATCCTGGAACATACACAAGGAGAGGGAAGTTAGCTGCCAGGTAAAGGCGGCCATTGGATATGGTTGGCACTTGGAGGGCTCTGCAGTGGAAAAGTTTCAGAGACTTTTAGCCCTTTGAGGAGCTTTTCCTTTCGTTCATACAGAGGAATGATTTAGAATTTGTATTACCTTACTGATTAGGACAGGGACTGGCAGTTCTCAGCTGGGAGGAGGTAGCCCTGGGGAACATTCACAACTAGGAAAAATAAATTAATTATCATAATAGAATCATAGAATCATTGTGGTTGGAAGAGACCCTCAGGATCACCGAGTCCAACCATAACCTAACCTAACTCTACCACTAAACCATGTCTCTAAGAACCTCATCTAAATGCCTTTGAAACCCCTCCAGGGATGGTGACTTCACCACTGCCCTGGGCAGCCTGTTCCAATCCCTGACAACCCTTTCCGTGAAGAATGTTTTCTAACTTTGCACATTGCTGGATAGAATGCTCATGGCCACAATATATAACTTTTGCAATACTCAAAGATGATTCAGTGAAAAATTAGACATATACATGCATTCCAGGGCTATCCAGACTTAACAATGGCAAGGCAAAAATAGGTTATTGGAAAGGACATAAAACATCACACTTCAGATATAAACCTTGTAGCTGGTCTGCTAATGTGACTTTCATATGGGATGCGTTTTCCTACTTCTGCTTTCTGCAGGGCATCTTCTCCAGAAACACAACAGCGGATAAGATCAGGAACATCTCCGCTATATGGATTTGCAAGTATGGACTAGCACTTACTAGAGGATGCTCTACACTGTGCTGGATGAGCTTGACCTAAGTCTAGCCAGAACATTCTACTAGAGCAACCATGGTGCTGACAGTGCCTCTATTTCACACTTAAGAAAGCAGTGAAAGGTTAAATGAATCACACATTGCTGATGCTCCTTTTCAGAGACCAATATGGTAGTTTCGAGACACAAAATAAGCATGAATGACCCTGTCTTCTCAGCACTAAATCACTGGTGAGCATTCAGAAGCATGGTGTATGGTTTTATCGGCATCTCACTGAATTTTAAACTTTTTCAAAGCTCTGCAATGAGTATCCACCGTTTTTGAGTCACGTTACCATTCATTCTACACTCTGTAACTTCCTTCCTTAGTCTTTGCCAATAACCTCATTTTTTTTCTCCCATTGTCTGCTTTGTGAAGAAAACTGATGCTAAGAAACAACCTTATTTCTCTGCACTGTCTTCTCATCCTTTAGTGTTTCCCTCACTCTCTGGCTGCACCATGAACAGGATTCACAGGCAACTTAACTATTACATTTCCTATACATCCTATGCAAAACATCATGCATATAGGTTGGAAATCTAAGCAGATGCCAGATGGAAGGTTGTCCTAGTTCCTTCCTCTTGTGAAATCATTCTGTACTCTGTTCTGTGAGACAAAATAGCATGTGATTATGTAAATAAAGATGTAATCCTAACATATATGCTATAGCTGAACAAGTAGTACTCTTACTCCTTAGGTTTTCAGGGATGAAGAAATAAATAAATATTACAGATGTATAACCAGCACGAATTTTGACCCATCTGCTTGACTGTTCAGGCTGCTTGAGCTATAGGGACAAACTATATTCATTGGCAGTACAGAGAGATAATTGTCCCCTAGCGACTGTCAGAACACATACTCTGTGCTGGAACACAGTTACTTAAGTATTTTCAAGGATTTTCAGGCAATTTAGATGGGATGCATTCCCCCAGTGTCCATAGCAGAGGTGACTTTGTCTCAGGTAATCCCTTGGGGTCCATGTGCAATCAGTGCAGGAGGCAGCACCATTCATATATACCGGTTTAGGCATTTGGTGTTGTATGGGACAATTTCTGTCCTATGAGTCTTGCTAAGAGTGTAGTAAAGGGATGCAATACAATCCAAGACTACTATTCTTACAGTTGAAAAAGAAATAATAGATTATCTCAGGGCTTAATATCACAGTCTATAGTTCCTCCCAGACCACATTCATACGTGATGTGAATAGGTCCCTGTTGAGTGGATCTTATTAAATAAGATCTGAAATTTTCAAGTGTAAGTTGAAAAATCTTTGCTTTTTGGAGCAGTGCTGCGTTACATAAAGGTGACTAATTTCACGGTGCTGCACAGACACTGCATCAGATCAAGACGCTGATGACGAGAAGTGAAGCAACGGTACCTGGAAGTGTAATAGAGAAAGTCGTTTGCGGATGTTACCAGAATGTCAGGATCAACAGAGTTTGCAGCAGCAATCATTGCAGTCAAATGACCGACATCAGATAACTTCCTTGCCTTTCCCAAGAGTTACTTGTGTGGATGATAAAGCACCAAGCTGAAGATTAGGTCCTCCTCCACAGACAAAATAATGGGTAGAGCACAAGTTGCTGCTGCCAACCACAAAATAGAGTTAGAAAAATTATTAAGCACATCTCTTGTCCTTGAGAAAAGGAGGGTTATTTCCATTCCACCAGGTATTCTCCGCCCTTTTTCTTGAGAATTGATGTTTTTGCATCTGGAGCCCTTTCTTTATCAGAACAAAACATTTTTGCCCATCTGCAAAGCTTTTGGGCATCATGCCAGATCAACAGCATTTCCCAAAACATAAGGGACGTTTTGCAGGGATCAGAAAACAGTTATTCAGAGGAACAGGGCGCACAAGAAAAGGCAAAGCTGTTGAGGTGCCTACAAAAACCTTGGCGGAGTTGAGGGGGAGTGCTGACTGACGGCATTGATATAATCATTGATTTCCATTTCTGAGCAGCCCCTTTCAGACACTGTCTGTGCTGACTGATGCTTTAACCCTGGAGCAGGCACAGATCGATGTTTCACGGTGACGGGCACCTGAGCTAGTTCCCTGATCAACAGTTTTTGCCTCCTAACAGTGCTCAGTTTTCATACATTTGGGAAAAATAAGTTCAGTGCACACATAATTCTCACCTCTCAAAGATATTTGCATTATTAATTACCGCTGTGTAGTAGTTTAATTCATCCACCTATTATCTCCTCACCTAGATTGCACTGGAGATAAGCCAGAAATGAGACACTACAGAAAATAAAAGACCGAAAGAAACCGCATCTCTGTAAATGACTCCCTAGTTTCAAACACGAGGGTTGTTCAAGGGTAGAATAGGAGGTCTAGAAGGACTTTTCAAAGTAGGTTATTTATCTTATAAGGCTGTAATCACAGCCATAACTGCTCTGTGTTCTAGGCTAGGATGGCACTTGTTAGCCCCTCATCAAATCAGTGGAAGTTCTGAAGTAATTCCTTATAAACTTATTTTGAAAACTCCATCTACTTCAGTAGAATAGCACCTTTTAGTAAAAATATTCCTTAGATTATTAATGTAGCATTGACTGTGTTCTTTCTAGACCAAATATAGTGGTATCTCAAGGCTTGGCTGTATATTACACCTTCCCTGGTGTGTTTTATGTGTTTCTTACCTCTATGGCTTGAGATATGTTAGAACATTTTATATACATTGTATTTTGGACATATCTGGGACATAGGAAAGGCTTATGTTTTGGAAAGTTGTCTAATTTTCCAAGCAGCTGGTCTAATAAAAAATATTAGCTATAAACCTTGCCTCACCAATACCCCATTAAAGTGTAACCCTTTCTGTCTGAGCAACAGATGGTAGAAACCTGCCGCAGCCTGGAAGTTTTCTGCCTCTCTTGGGCACATTCAAAAAGGTAGCGATCTTTTTTTTTTTTTCCTAAAATGTGATTGATAATTTACAGACACAAACAAAAGAAAATCATTTTACCAAAGAATGCACGCTCGCAACAGTGTGTTGGCTTCAGGACGTAGCTGAAGCTTTTCAACTAAGAGCAACTAAGAAGGAATCAAAACCAGAAGGATGAACAATTTGCAACAAAAGGAGCACAGTGCGAGTGTTCATGAAAGAGGACAGTGGAAATCTCCACCAGGAAGGTTTTGTTAAAAGTGATTTACCCCTGATTTTTCCAAATATGTTTATCTGATTGTTATTTTTAATTTGTTTTACTATGATGGCTCAGAAGTTGAGCTGAGCCCTGCATATAGATGGGCAAATAGCTTTACAGTCTAAATACAAGACAAAAGACAACAGACCTATTTAGAGAGCGAGGAAACGATACAACTGCATTAGTCAGCAAGACAGCATGTATTGCCAAGTATTTTCTAGGCATCAAGGCCAAGGAGAGCTACAAGGAAGAATCTGAAGGAGAACAATGAACGGGCCTGATAGATATTTAATGAGAATAGTTTTTTTATTCGGAAAACGTGGCAAATATGAGACCGAAGCAGGAGCCGCTCTCTCAATATGGATGATAGGAAAAGATAGGAAGGAAAAGCTGTGGACCTCAGGGAAAGTGAAGAGATACAGATGAGGTTTGATGAGCACACAAGGGGAAGCCAGAAAAATAGTATAAATGTGTCTATGGATTGTACATAATAACATCAGAGTTAGAGTTATGTATATTCTGAGTGAAGTTATCAATGAGTTTCATACTCTCTAAGCAGTTTGTTTGTAGACAATTTCTCCAGCTTGATCATGAAAAAGACCTAAAGCTCGCACAGAATTTTTGCCCATGAGATGCATAGGAAAGGCTTTATCCTAGAGGAACCTAAACAATTGAGACAGACTGTATTCAAATCAATTTGAACCAGGTCAAAGTCGTCAAAACTGATAGCCAGCATATGGGTCTGACTGACAAAGAAGATCATGGTACAGTGGTGACTGGGAAAATTATAAACAGGTTTTGGTGATGAATGATGAAAATGTCTCCTGTAGTTAGAGGAAGTGAAAAGGAGGCTGATGGGAGACCTTCTTGCCCTCCTGAAAGGAGGTTGGAGCACGGAGGGTGTTGGTCTCTTCTCCCAGGTAGCAAGTGATAGGACAAGAGGAAATGGCCTCAAGTTGCACCAGGGAGGATTAGATTGGATATTAGGAAAAAATTCTTCATGGAAAGGGCTGTCAGGCATTGGAACAGGCTGCCCAGGGAAGTGGTGGAGTCACCATCCCTGGAGGGGTTTAAAAAGCATTTAGACGAGGTTCTTAGGGACATGGTTTAGTGGTAGAGTTAGGTTAGGTTATGGTTGGACTCAGTGATCCTGAGGGTCTCTTCCAACCAAAATGATTCTATGATTATATGAAATCAGGATAAGGTTTTACATTGAACAGAAGGGGTCAGATGTCACTACAACAAATATGTATAAATCTGGGCTAGTCACCCAAGCTCCCTTTACAGTGTGTGAAAATCTATTAAGTGGAGTTTAGGGCCAAATCCATTTCATCCAGGCTAAATATCTAACACAGACCAGTTCCAGATAAAAACCTTGGTCCCTGAAAATCCCTGTTTCTCTGCACTGACTACCAGAGGCAATTCAGATGCCTGGTTTAGCTGTTGACATCTATGCCTAACGTTAGGTGAGGTGATTCTCAACCCTTGAGGCAGATCTGGAGCAGAACTGGAAGTCTCCAGAATTGACCTGATCAATTAATATACACGAGAGTGTGAGCCTTCCCAGAGATAAAGTGCAAAGGGAGCAAAAGTCTGTATGTTTTTTTTGTGTGTGTGTTTCTCATCCATCTATTATGTATGAATTGTTGCTTCCAGAAAGAATGGAAAAGTTCCTGCTCTGGATGGAGGCTCGCGCTGCGTTGCACGTTGGCTGTGCTAGCGTAAGGAAAGCAACAAAGTGATTTCCCTGATGATTACAGTTAAGCCCAGTTCCAAGAATACTGCCTGTGGATCCAGCAAACTCTCTTGGACATGGACATTTCCTTTGGCTCTCAAGTATTAGGGCTACAAAAATACCATATAAGTGCATGAAATGTCCAAAGTTTTTTCCTTGAAAAGAAGGCTTTTGTCGTTGCAAAGCTGAGTGCAGACATTAAAATATGTCTCTTTTACTGCTGGCAAGGACAGGTGTTTGCTCTGTGTACGTGGCACATCTGTAAATAAAGCAGACCTGGCATGCAGTTTTAAGTTGTCTTGCATTTCCCACCCAGATATCTCGCAGCTGCGAATGAAGGGTATTTGGAGATATGCATGTTTTAGAATAGTAACTTTGATAAAGAAAGCCAAAGCTCAACATTTGAATTAGGATCTCACCACTGCAATAAACTGAATTGTGCCAGGATGAATCACTGGAATGGGTAAATAAGAATTGTGTGGATAAATAAAACAATCAGTGCTGCGAGGTAATAAATGTAAAGTCTTTGGTTGCAGGGTAAATCACTGTATTGTGCTTATATGCAGGGAAAGGATGAAAACACATTGTGACTTTTGGCCTCTACAAATAAATAAAGATTTGTAAGTTGCGAGCAAAGGGGAGAAATAAAAAATAATAATAATAAAAAAATTGTAGCTGCACTAATTCCTGTGGTTAGAAAGTATTTGGATAATGATGGGATATCAATAATAACCAGGAAGCAGAACAACAAACAACATAAACCAGCAAACTCAAAGGCAGTCAGCCCAGAGTTTTCCATCAAAGTCAGCTCAGGGAAAAAAAATAAAAGGCAGATTTAAAATAACTCTTGAACTCACCACTGTGTTTCTACAGGCTGATGACATGATGACTGCTTTGATTTCAGTGTGATGTAAAGCCAGACACACACACTGTTGACACAGACCCATTGTTTCACACCAGCAGAAATGCTGTTAATGGGACAGGTCCTGACTGATTCAGACCAGAATCTGAGATTGGAATAAACCAACTGAAGCAGATTATTTGATCCTATTGGACCTTTTAGTCCTCTGACTTCCCCAGGCTGCAGATAAATCAAGTGTCATGTAGATGATACAGTGAATGACCAGAGCAATGAGTGGCACTCAGAGGCTGTAACGAAGTCCATCAAATTTCTCCTTGTGCAGACACAAAACCAGACCTATAAATATACATATGTCCTGTGGGATATACCCTGTAGGGTCATAAGCCTAAATTTGTGCAGGGCCAGGGTGAAGCAGCACGCTATAGCAATTGGACGTGCAGATGATGTATCTTCACCAGGGATGACAACCTATGACAGTGCAGAAGGGGACGATGGATGGTATCTGGAGATGGCAGCTGCCCATCTCCACCCAAAAGGGTGCTCTATAGCACTAGTCCTGCCTACACCACGACCCTTCACAAGCTTACTGAAGCAGAAGAACCGCATGGACTTACAAATGATTTTATTTTTCCACCTAGAATAGCAGATTCCCTTGTTGCTTATGTTTTATTACCCACCCGTGAATTTGGAAGTCGTAGCAATTTGCCCACACATGAAAACCTGCCAAGCAGAGTTTGCTTCTCACGTTCTTACCAGTCATCTCTGCCCCCAGTCTGAAGCTTGAAGACACTGAGTTCTATACAACATTATTATTTAATGATGTATTTTCCAGTATTGAGGCCATTAGCAGACTATGTAAGTACTTAAATGAAGCTCATGAACAGTTTTAAGGTCTTAATGAATTAACATTTGGTTGAGTTTATGCTAAATTGTGTTTAACTGCAGAACCCTGGCTTCAGAAATAGGAAACCCTGGTTCCCTCTGTGCATACTAGGGAAGCACTAGGTCCCTTTCAGAAAGGAAATCTAAATTCATCCTGAGCATCATTTGGGCGTCTGAGTCAAAAGTTTAGTAACATGTCTAGCCAAGCCGCAGAGCGTTTTCACATCTGGATGTGTCCCATTTGCTAAACTGCTTCAGTCTGTGAACAATTCCAAAATACACTCGGCTTTATTATTGTAAAAGAATGTAATGTTATACAACCAAACGTGAAAGCACATATTGTGGAATATTTCAGAAAGAACAACATGTTAAAACTGCACTTTTAAAACAAGG
Organism: Streptopelia decaocto; assembly: GCF_964273445.1. Lineage (NCBI taxonomy): Eukaryota > Metazoa > Chordata > Aves > Columbiformes > Columbidae > Streptopelia > Streptopelia decaocto. The sequence continues at coordinate 205,459,423 of NC_138663.1, read as the reverse complement.
TTTGAATTCAATGGAGAAAATGGCCTCAACTGGTCTGCATATGTCAATAGTTTACGTAATCGGCTGAGGGCAGAGCAGCCTGCCAGGAGAACTGCTTTTAAAATGAAAATCACACCGGTGGAATGGGAATGGCTTTCTAACCTTCAGAGCAGAGATGGGCCTAAGCCGCAAATGTCAGATCCGGGCTGTTCAAAAGTTCGAAGCGTTTACATCCTGTGGTATTGCTCCAGTAAGTCTTTGAAGCAGATTTAGAACTTATCCTCAAGGAATTACAGCTGTGTCTCTCTTTATGGTATACAAAGAAATTCTGAAAGGTTATAAAAATAAGATCTTGGGATGAGGTGGATTTTCTATTAAATATTAGCAATATCAAGACTGAATTTGCCCTGGTTTTATTGAATGGTTTCTTAGGCTCTGAAAAGTGTCTTGAGAGCTTCTTCATCCTTTAGTTCCAAGTTCAGGGCTGCTGAAATATCAACCAAGCTCGTTCCAGGCCCTGTGTTAGGAGGGAGATTGTGATACAGTGGAAAAATGCCAGCCCAGACATTTCAGAGACCTTTTGGAAAGGCCTTTAACTTGCCCACACCACAGATTCTCGCCTATAAAATAGAGAGGTCATCTTCCACCTTAGAACAGTACTGCTGGAATATGTGAGCAATATGCCTTTGCTTGCAGGAGGCACCGCTTACTGACAAGACATCATGGCCGAGAAAGCTGTTTAACGTTTTCATACTTAGACATAAGCAGGTTTAGTGTAAAAGAGAGGAGTGGACACCAGAGTGGCCTCCTTTTTAATTTTCCAAGGTTACTTTTATGTATCATAAAGATGGGCCATCTACAAGTCATTTGTTCCCCTGGAGTTTTCATCCATTATTCTACTGTGGAATTTCCTCTAATTTTTTAAAAATTTGGAGTTTAATAGCCCATCAGCTAATCATCGTCTTCTCTACCATTTTCTAGGCGTGACAGAAAGAACCCTTTTTTTCCAGAGGAAAACAGACAACTCACCACCTTCAGGATAACACTGCTCCTCATTTCTGCACTGCTGTCATCTGAGGAGGATACCAACGTGTTTAATAAACTGTGGGCAAAGTCCATCTGTTAGATATGCGGCTTCCCTTAAATACATTGAGGAGTATGAATGTGGTTCTCTTTGTGCAGATATTCCTCTCTAGTTGCATTTCAGCAGCTGGCAGTCTCTGTGGTGGGAAACACAGGAGCCTTTCCCATTCTGTGGCACCAGGATTACACAAAGGAAGGGAAGTGAGGAACACGTCATCCCACTGAAACTACAGAGAAAATTCAGGGAGAAAGAAAAACATCTGAGTTGGAACATAGCCACTTCTCAAGAGGTTAACACCCTACTTCTGTGAAAAGTGCCATAGTCGTAATGATAAAAAAGTGGTCAAGGCCTCAAGTTTCATTCAAAGGAAGGTTTTTCAATTCAGTTTCCATTTAAAAAAAAATAATCAAAATCCAGAGTAATGCAGTTCTTTCTAGGCACACTAAAGTTCTGGGTAAAATGTGCAGCAAATACCTCTTTTGGTTAGGAAATCTTTAAAAATGTGGTGTGTGTCAGAATGCAGTGAGTAGATCAATTAATAATTCTCAGCCTATGCCTCGTTTGTGAATCATTTGTTTGCATGCTTTACTATCCGTTACTCATCGTGTGGCCGATTGCTTGAGGCTTTGTCTTTACTGCAAAAGGGCTCTGTTCTTCTCTTGAGCTCCCTTCCAATCCCTAACATTCTGTGATTCTGTGATTCACTTGGAGGTACCTGGGTCGGATCAGCTTTGCTCCCCCCCAGCTGCATTTTTCTTTGAGTTACAGGGATAGAAACCACTGTGCCTTGCTTCCATTAGGATTTATACTTGGACAGCCAGCTGGAGAAAGACAGTTATTTTAATGGAAAAAACCACTGGGCTTGTGTTTGTTTTTTGTTTGCTCTGAGCGAACATGTCATTTTTGTCCAAGACATTGTTTCAGCTCCCTAATTGAATGACGGAAATTTTGAAAGCAGAACAATGAAATGGCATTCTTCTGAAAAAAAAAAAAATCTGGTTGCATTCCAAGTATTTGCAAATAATTCTGATTGCAGAAGCCAGAATGAAACAAACTCATTAAAGTATTTGTGAATACACTTGGTATTTTGTATTTTTCAATAGATTCTGCTTACTACCACACTTGGGCTTTGCTCTGTGCAGAGAAGGGAATCCTATTTCTCACTCATTTGATCCTACTCAGTAAATAAAGTCAGCTCAGCTTTTCTCCATCTTATGCTCCATGAAGCTTTAGCTCATTCTGATAAGAAAAAAAGATATCTAGAGGTAAGCAGGAGGCCCAGCTAAAAATATAACTGAATTAAAAGCTCACTTTTTGAATGCCTTTCTTGTTATTTAAGGTCTGCTTGTCAAGTGAGGTGATATTCAGCGTTGAGCTGGATCTCAGAATCTCAGCCTTAGTCATTTCTTCTTAATGCAATAATCTCTTGAATGAAATAGTTTATTTCCTGGCAAAGGGCTTAACAGAGAAATTAGACTGTGCTCTGGCATGGCACTTAAATTGGCTTCCAGAAAGTTGTGATTATCTTCTGAAGCTGGCTGAGCCAGAAGTCTGTTCTTTATCAGTGCCTCTTGGTCTGTTCTCCCCTTTTCATACCAGTTCCACACAGCGCTTCAAGCTAATGATCGGGACTGCTTGGGAAACTGCTCTAATTTGGTTCAGGACATCACTTGTGATTTTTTTGTAGCTTCATTTTATTGCTGCAGCCTGTGTCATGTGCACATGTGGGCACCTTGATGATCATCTGAAAAAATGACTCAAGCCCTTAACCAACTGCCAGTAATCTCACTTATTGATTATTTTTCCACCCATCTTTTCTTTCACCCACCTACTGCTCCACCTGGTTACTTTTCCAAAGTCAAAGTGCTGAATTTCACAGTTTCGTTCTAGTTTAACACCCACCAAAGGCAATGGAGAGATTCAGATTGACTTCAGTGCCTCTGGGTTATCGTCTAAGTCTAGAAAGACATTTTCAAGTTATGATACTCATCATAGCTTAAGAGATAAGTGCTTACCTCTGCGAATGCAATTCACTGTGCTAAGCAGGCACTTAATTAAAAATAGAATTATCTTTTTCAGCTTCTGCAAAGAGAATTGTGTCTCATTCCTAGCAGACAGTTGACATTCCAGGACACATGAGCATCTCAACAGAGAAGCCAATATTCAACTAGTACATTAATGAAATTATCTTCTCTTTCTGAAAGGTTGTTCCTCCAGATAAAGACTGGAACACGTGGATGAGAGAGATGTTAAAGCTTCCATTGCTGCTGTTTATGAAGTTCTTGGTTTTTAATAAAATCCAAACAGACACATTATTCTGTCGACGTGAGTTTATCAGAGGGGCAACCTGGTGGTGTAAAAGAGAAAACAACTTTCATTACCAATATAATAAATCCATCACAAAAGACTATAGATTTACTTTCTTCTGTCCTTGAGACATACTTTCTACAGGTAAAGAGCTGGGTCATGTCCCCACCATCCATTTTTCAGTCTATTAGCTTGGAAACGCTCACAAGCGCATAGGAAGTCTTGGGCAGTATGGAGTTTATGACAGACATGCCCATGGAGAGAAATGGACTGCAAGCACAAAACATTTTTCAGTGCTGCTGGCCAGTCTTGAAACCATTACAACTCGGGAGTGAGTCACTAGGAGGTGAAAAACTTCCAATCCCTTCTTACTAATCCCTTGAGCTGATCAGGCCCTTTCCTCTCTTGGGCATGAAGAAGAAAACCTAATTTTCCAGAATGTTTAAAACAGCATCTCCATCTAAGTATTTTTGCATATGCAGGCAAAACATGCAAAACCATTCGAGCAATGACAGAAAAGTCTAGAGGAATGTGAGCTATTTTAAAGTGACTGAATGTCACCAAGGCTCCTTCTTGAAACTTGTGCAGTTTGCTAGAGAACAAAGACCCTTTCCATGGTTTGTTCCATCATCCTGGAGAACTCTACAACAGGAATACAAACCTGATTAATCCTGGAGAGCAATCAGAAGTTGGAAGAAGCTTATAGAAACAACTTTTACACTATTGCCTAAGAGTAGGACATTGAGTTAAGGGAAGAAAACAGAAGGAACCACTGCTTTCATGGTACCATAGAAAGATGCTTCAACCCTCATCTGAACTGCTGACAGCTCTCAAAAAGTCTAGGGGTAGCTGGTCAGAACCAGGTTCCAAAGCCAAAGTCTACAGAGAAGTTACTGGCAGCACACAAGTAATTTGCTCTCTTCTTCCTTGCTTTCCAGCCACTAAAGTGCTTTAAAGGAGAACCTAAAAATACATCAAATGCTTCCTGATAAATATTTTTCCATGTACACCATTTCTGTACTTGTCATAGGGCTGTTAGGAGAGTGAAATGTTCTACCAGCCCCTGTCTCTGCTAAGATGCCCAGCACATAGTGGCTGTGTTTGAGAGCCTGGGATTTGAATGTCAGTAGATCCAAAGCAGAGGAAACCCAAAGAACTTCATAGCTCTAACGGGGATGCGGAACAGCTTCCTGGTTTAAAAAAATAATAATAATAAAAAAGTCTGTGAAAACTGGTAACTCCACATTTACGCCTGGTGTTATATGATCCTTCCTCCCTTTGAGTTACAGTGGATACCTTGTTCCACCTTCAGAAAACATCCGACTCAGTGGAAGGAGGATGTTTGTTCTGTTCTTCTGAAGGAGTTTGAAGCAGAGCCCAGTCTGGGGCCCCCGATGAAAGGCTTCGTGATGCCACACTCCCTTGAGGAGATTTGGAAGGAATCTAATTTGCTGTGAGATATAAATGAAACCGTTTACTTGAACAGGTTTTCCCTTCTGTGCGCAATGCAATCTTCTTTTTAAACTGGTGGATTCCCGTCGCCCAGTTTTGGTGAGGCCCACACTGACTTGTTGTGCATGTCCAGTTATAATGGTAGAGGATATTGAGTGCTCCGACCAGTGTGGCTGGGTTATTTGCAATTATGAATTATCAGAATTTTCAAATTTGCTGGCCAAGCTTTTGGTCCTAGCAGCAAGTTCCTGAGCTGATAATCTAGGGCACCTGGGTATTTTTAAGGCTGATGTCATTCTTTGTTTCTTTATGATGACTGCAGAAGGTATAAAAAGAGTTTGTGTCTGTCTGGTTTGCGTTTATCATGGGAAAGATATTGGAGAACTTGCAAAAGTCTCACATAAAGTAACCAAAAATTAGTCCGAAGAGGACAAAGTATTTTGTCCACTGTTAAAAGCATAAAATTTTCATTTATTTTTGTTGTTGCTACCCAGTAACTCAAATTTCTGGCACAAACTCTGAAGAAAACTGTACCTGTTCAGGATCCCATGCCTTGTATTTATTTAGCTGAAACTGCTGAAAAATTCCCTGCTGAAACAAAGGAGAAAGCTGATTTCCAGATTTTTAGAAGATAAACAGCAATCAAACAAATTCCCAAACAAAGAGATTGTGATTCCTCTAAAATACACAAGCGAAACCTTCTCTGTTTCAGATGCCTGATTCTTATATTGCTAAAACCAGGAGAGTTTATCTTTCTACACTGCACCACTGAGAAGATCAGTGGTTCTGTGTGTGTCAAATTCCCCTGAAACTGCAATATTCTCTTCTTTATCTAATAACTGGCCACCTGGGGCCATGCTTGGCTGCTGTTGGCTTCAATGATTCTACTGAAGGGACTAAATAAACAGTTAAATTCCTAAAACTTCTCACCCACAGAAAAGCATCCTTACACTCAGAATTACTTCAGCTTTGCAGGAGCAGAAATGGGGTCAGAGACTTGCCCTGTATCATTCTCATCCATGCTAATGACAAGTTCACTGAAGACGGCAGCTTCTGTCTCTACATGCAGGATGGAAATAAAACAGATACTTAACCTCCTACGGTATTTTTGGACTACGTGTTTGGCTGGCAGTGCTGGTCCTCATGTCTGTACTCTGCTCTGGTGAAAATCCATCTGCAGTGCTGGTCCAGCTCTGGAGTCCTCAGCACAGGACACACATGGATCTGTTGGAGAGGGGCCCGAGGAGCCATAGGAATGATCAGAGGCTGGAACAGCTCTGCTGGGAGGACAGACTGAGAGAGTTGGGTGTTCAGCCTGGAGAAGAGAAGTCTCTGAGGAGACCTTAAGCAGCTTTGCAGTACCTACAAGAGAACTGGAGAGGGACTTTTTACAGGGACATGTGGTGATAGAACAAGGGGTCATGGCTTTAAACCGAAAGAGGGGAGAGTTAGATTAGATCTAAGGAAGAAATTCTGCACCATGAGTGTGGTGAGGCACTGGAACAGGTTGTGGCCTTTCAGTACGTAAAACTGGTCTATAAGAAAGATGGGGACAGACCTTTGAGCAGGGTCTGTTGCAATAGGACAAGGAGTGATGGTTTTAAACCAAAGGAGAAGAGATTAAGGCTGGACATTTTTTACACTGAGGGTGGTGAAACCCTGGCCCAGGTTGCCCAGAGAGGTGGTGGATGAACCATCCCTGGAGACATCCCAGGCCAGGCTGGACGGGGCTCTGAGCAACCTGATCTGGGTGAAGATGTCCCTGCTCATGGCAGGGGTGGCACTGGATGAGCTTTAAGTTCTCTTCCAACCCAAACCATTCTATGATTCTGTGATCTATTCAGCAGATGCCAAATCCACTGCTTAGAAAAACTCAAATGGTCTCCATGCTCTGCCAATACAGCCTGCTCCTGTAAAGCCACTTAGGAGCAATCTTGTATCTACCACAGAGCTAGAAAGGTTTAAGAGCATTTTTATCAATCAAGCTTCTTGTTTGTTAAGTAGCAAATGAAGTGGATCAGATTGTTTCAGTTCCAGCTCCAGTGGGTACAGCTGCTATTTGATCTTGGCATGTTCCTTTCAATCCTGGTTATGTGAAAGTGGTGACATTTTTATTTGTTTATTTGCAAAAAGTCCTTGTGAACATAACCACTGCTCCATTTGGGGGTAATTTCATGGTGTTCAAATAACTTAGTTTTTAATCCTTCTCTTGCTGCAGCATGAGAAGCTACAGAAAGCTGGTTTCACTCCTGCCATCTCAAGCAGGAACAATTCATATCTGGGTTTGACTTCTTTTGATGACATTAGAGAAATTCCATTGCTCAAGATGTTCTGTGAAGAAATACATGGAGGAAAAAGTCACCATTATGTAACAACTTGGTCTGTATATCTTGGATCAGGGAATCTAGCCAGAAATACCGTCTTGATTATACATGATGGACTCAGACTCTTTGAGCTCCATTGATTTTTGGACCAACAGAGATGACACAGGTGTGTGTCCTCTAAAAATCACAACACCTAGAGCAACTACAGCCAGTCTGGCCTCTAGTATAAAAGACAACAAACTCAGAGAGACATCAGCTCTACTACTCATTCCTCCACTAATACAACCTCACAAGCAAATTTCAAATTTGCCTTTAAAAGAGTATTTATAAAGAGCATAATCTTGTCCAAGTGATATAAAAACATCTCGATAATAGCCTCTATGCATTATATAGGATGAAAACAACTGATTAGATACCCTACATGAACATGCTCTTGGCTTTGTGGTTTATCCATTACAATACTAAAAAAAAACGCTAGGTGAATATTCACTTTAAACATTTCATTAACCTTCTTAACTCTGACCCAGCATGATGATACACGCTGAGAAACGAACAATATATTTTACATTGCAAATATATGTCTATGTCCCAGCAGTTTCTGAGCACAGAATAAATAAATGTGGATTTTCCAGCTGTACCAGCTGAGGAAATTAAAGACCCTCCTCAGTAAAGCACTCAGCATCTTGTAAATTTGGATAGCTCCCAGGGAAAGCTTTAAGCAAAATAAATGACCCCTTCCCCTAACAAGAAGTTAGGGGCAGCAAATAAGCAAATTTGCATATGGGAAATACTTATTACTCACCAGCACTAAATGTTTCCTGTTCAAATTGGCAAAGACAAGAATCTAAGTCTCTGTAGTGTTTTATTGAGGAGCTAGGAAGTTAATGGGAGAGGGAAGATACTACTTATGTCTACCTCGGAAAATAGGCTGAAGCCAGCACTGGTAATTCTGCTGAAGTACTCTCACATTCTATATTAAATGGACTATATATGTTCTATATTAAATGGATTTGCTTGTTTAAATTCATATCTAAATCAGACAGGTCTGAGGAGGGCGCAGGATTAATGCAGGTGGATTTTAATAATACAAACAAGTTTGCAAGGTCTTTAAAAGAAAAAGAAATATATATATATACATAGCAACTATAAGGACAAATATTGCCAAGATTTTCAGAAGTGTCTTTGATTTTGGGTACTACCCATTTACATTGTGACAACTGAAAAGGGCTCAAATTCATAAGTGAGGAGCACAATTTTTCCAAGAACAGGCTTTCTGAGATATTTAAAGGAGGCCACTTGGATATTACAGATATCAATGCATTCAAATCATCACTATCTTCCGAAAATCTTAGGCACAAGGGAACCATCTTCTTAGTAATGTTGCAAGCTGTGTGAGATAACCAGCTTGACTTTACTTTTCTGGGTAGTTCACGGAAAGGGTTGTCAGGCATTGGAACAGGCTGCCCAGGGAAGTGGTGGAGTCACCATCCCTGGAGGGGTTTAAAAGGCGTTTAGACGAGGTTCTTAGGGACATGGTTTAGTGCTAGAGTTACATTAGGTTCTGGTTGGACTCGATGATCCTGAGGGTCTCTTCCAACCGAGATGATTCTGTGATTGTCTTCTATGATTCACAATGCAACCTCTTCTGAGAAAAGCAATGAAAACACAGTTTGCTTGAAAGATCACAAGAGGCTGTGCCATTAAGGGAAGCAGGAAAATCTTATTATATATATTATAATATATTCCTCTCACTGTGCAACAAAATCCAACCAATAATGCTCAGATGTCCTCTTTAAGGGACCTGAGAGCAGCTACCTCACCATTTTGGCTGCCATCCAGAGTGTGCATTTTGTGTCCAAAGTTGAGGGGGAATAAAGGGCCTTTTTGGCAAATGATTTTGCAGGAAGATTGACACAAAGAAGTAGTTGGAGTATTTTTAACAGAAGCAAATATTTCACAGAGTTTTACTTTCAAAGGCCTGGCTGTGGCTTTTGTTTAGTTTCTTTTGTACTTGGCAAGATCCCAGTGTACGATTTGCAGAACATGATCTGCCTTTCCTGTACCTGTGGGTTTTTTTGGTAGCTCAGGATTAGCATCTGTTAAAAGGCACATCTTGGAGATCTCAAGGCAGCATATTCAGCTGCACTCGCCAATATCTTATGTTAACAAGATCAGTAGCAGTGTGTGGGTTATATGAGCTGGGGAATAGCTCATCTTGGGCACCTCATCAGTCATCGGCACTCGCTGTCAAAGCAATAGGTTTCCAACAGTGACTGCGGGTGGATATCAAATGTAATAGCAGCCAGAATTAAGTGGGTTTTAGGTTGGGGGCATTTGTTTAAACACCTGTTTAAATGGCATAAGACTGACCCATTACAAATATGTTGCTATTACATATGGAGAACTACATATACAACAATGCCATAAGGTAAACCTGGAAAAGAAAATTCTGTTTCTCTCAGCTGCAAGGGTGCTCCAGTGCATGTTTGCTGCCCTTTTCCAGTGATGTTCAGCAGCCACAAATCTAATGGGATGCCTAGTGTGATAGAAACATAGAATCATTTTGGTTGGAAGAGACCCTTAAGATGGAGTCCAACCATAACCTAACTCTAGCACTAAACCGTGTCCTAAGAACATCATCCATACGTCTTTTAAATACCTTCAGGGATGGTGATTCAGCCACTGCCCTGGGCAGCCTGTTCCACTGCTTCACAACCCTTTCTGCAAAGACCTTTTTCCTAATATCCAATCTGAATCTCCCCTGGCAAAACTTGAGGCCATTTCCTCTTGTCCTATCACTTACTACTTGGGTGAAGGAGAGAAGCAGCAGCTGAGAATGGTGCTCAGAGATGAAGAAAATGTCTTCATGCCACTCCCGCCTCTGGCTTTTATTTGAGTGTTGTCTTTATCTCCCTTCCTACATCCCACAAAGACTTCATATTGTTGTGCTCTCAGCAAGAGGAATGCTCTACATGGAATATACAATCTAAATCACACAAGGGCTGAGAGCTCCTCAAAGCCTTCCTACAGTTCCTAGGTAATCATGAACAGACAAGCTCTTTAGACCACTCTCCACTGTCTCTTCCAGTGCAAGAGCATAGAATCATAGAATCATAGAATCATTTTGGTTGGAAGAGGTCCTTAAGATCATCAAGTCCCACCATAACCTAAATCCAGTACTAATGCATGTCCCTAAGAGCCTCATCTACCCTTTTTTTAAACATCTCCAGGGATGGTGAGCATGGGGCCATCAGGTGACGACAGGAGAGGCCAGGTGTGGAACAAACAAAAGGAGATGGCTCTTCATTCAGTGGTTTGGCCACTGTCCCTTTTGCTGCTGTGTTTTAGGGACAGGGATTAGCCCAACTCTGAAACAACTTCAAAGTCCCTCCCTCAGAAACTAAGAAGGGCTGAAGAAAGAGAGAAGGCAGAAAAAAGGAGAAGCCAAATGACTACAGGGAACAGTGATTGAAAAGAAGGGAAGAGGTGGCAGGAAAAGTTTAAAAATCTAAAAGGAACTGGAGGGAAACAAAGAGCAAAGGACTCCCAAAAGCACCACCACCCTAGTAAAATGCTTTTCTGAAGGATGAATGGAAACAAGCCTCACAGACTTGGGGGTCAGTCAAGCTTAATTCTCCTGTTAACACAACTGGCTGGCTTGGCCAAGGCCAGAAGGAGGTAGGTGAGGAGGTCCCACAGTGTGGTGGGGCTTTAGGTGGGACAAGTGTAAATAAAAATGTGAAGAAAGAAGTGCAGTCTCAGGAAGAGATTCTGGGGGAGCAGAAAGAGGGAACGCAGCCTGGCAAACTTGATCTAAATGTGTGCTGGGCCTCACCTTGCAAAAAAGGTATGAGTCAAGAAACATCTTGAGCTGCTCTATGAACATACTTGTGTTGTAGAACCACAGAATCATAGAATAGTTTGAGTTTGAAGGGGCCTTTAAAGAACCTCTAGTCCACCTGCGGTCATAGGCAGGGTCACCTTCCACTAGACCAGGTTGCTCAAAGCCCCGTCCAGCCTGACCTTGAACACTTCCAGGGATGGGGCATCCACAGCTTCTCTGGGCAGCCAGTTCCAGTGCCTCACCACCCTTAGTGTAAGAAATTTCACTTGTTGAGTGGGAATTTTCCATTTTATGTCTATAGTGATCAGGGCGCTTAGATCAGAAAATAAACTGAAAGACTGGATACCAGGCTAACTAAGGTCAGTGAACAAGAAAACAGGAAAAGAAGAAGAAATCTCACTCTCAGGACAGAACATCTTGGCTAATGATTCCCCTGGGTATAGGAAATGAAGGCACGGATACAAGAGTGATGACTGGATTCTCTTAGCATGTGTTTCCAGCAGAGCTTAGCACTGTTACCACTACAGTTTTGGTAGTGCCGAGAAGTCAGGGATCCCGGCCACGGGGCTGCCAGTGCTGTACACGTCAGCAGGCATTACCTCTCAAGTACATAATGAGTATAAGAAACAAGAAGAGACAGTAAACAGACAGGGAGACTTTAAAAGAAAATGGTGGGTTAAGGAAGGAACAGCTATCTGTCTTATCAATTACATTTAGAAGACATCTATCACCTTGTTTTCTAAACTCCAAAGGAAATTACAGAATGTCCTGGAGTTCAGAGGAGCCAAATATTTCTCTCTGCTCTTCTGGAATGACAGTTGTAGGTGCACTGAATCTTAAACAGATGATGGATAGAGGCATCTCCTTCCCTTTCCGGAAACTGGAGTCATTACTGAGACAGACAGCTGGATGGAGGAAGACCTGTTTGTGGCATAAATTTTAGGGCAAGAATACAGATTTTTTGCCTGGTCCTAGCTATTTCAGAGCCTCGTTTGGATAATTCTCACAGGGAATTCTCTCCAGCTTCCACGAGGAATGCCTTGTCCCAGGGGTCAGGGGAAGATACCTATCTATTACTATGACATTCACCCACTAGGATCCAGTCTTCCTAGTAAGTTGGAGGCCCTGATTTGGCCGCCCTGTACTCACATTACGTATCTTGTTCACTGGGAGTTACAGCCTTTGCAAATGCATTCCAAATTCTGCTTGATTTAATCACCGTGATTTTCTCTCTCCTAATGGATTGGCCTTTCCCTCTCTGAGCCAGGAATGCTTCAGCTGCAGTGAGAGCAGGGAGGGCTCACCAGTGTCACAGCAAATCTTCCACCGTCCTGCTGCTCACAGTGTTTGTTCCCCACTTCTTTACCAGCAGCTCCACCTCTTAAGGTCCATTTCAATTCAATGAACTCTGCAAGATGCCCCGTCACTTCTTACGGTCACCTCACTGAAAATACAGGCTCCTTATAAACTCTGTGTGACTTAATGGCTGCCTCCTGTCTCTGCAGTGACAAACTGTGACTGACAACTGAGACTGATGGAAAATTTATATCATCACAAAACTCCTTCTTACCTCTTTTTGTCATCCCCAGGACGTCACAGACACCTGACCTCCAAAGGTTGTGGCAGAGCTGCTTTATCAGGCTCCAAGGAATGGTAGAAGTTTGCCCTAGAGCTGCCCCACATCCTGACTTTCCTCCCCCTAATTCAGCCAGAGTTTAATAAACTAATAAATTTTCCAAGAATGGAAACAAAGGAGATAATATCACCTTTAATCTCTATGTCTTGCTTTCCCCACCAGTAAAAGAAGGATAATAAAACACATTTGTACACCTCTGAGGGGTATTGTGAAGGATAAGTTAGTTAATGCCTGTAAAGCGTTCTGTAATTGCTCAAAATGTTGTAATGAAAAGCGTGAGCAGCATGTGAAAAAGAGATCACCTTCAGAGCCTGAGTGATGCTGAGCTGAAGCCTTAAACAAAAAGCCAGTTTAAGAACAGCAGTGTATACTGAGCTCACTCCTAATGCAGATGAAAACATCATCTTGAGGAAAGTGGGGAAAAGCCACCACCTGTGGGAAGTGCCATCCACGTTGACCTAAAGCTCTTCCTTGGCTCAGAAGGAAAATAACTAGTTTTGCAGGTGCAAGCAGCACCTACCTGAAATGACTTCTGAGGCCTAAGCAGGTATCAGGAAACCTGTTGTGCTGCTATCACACAGCACAAACTGTGCACTTGGTCTGTGAGCAGATGTGAATGAGTCTGTGGGACTATGCAAAGGACATTAAAAGAGGTGCTATCAGCAGCCCAGATCTTAGAACGTCATGACTCAGATTTCATTACCATGAAATTTGCTTAAAAATCTCCGCATTTCCTATAGGTGCCAGCTGTGGAGTAGGGTTCCCCTTCCTTCTAACTTCTGAGCCCTGAATTAATAAATCCTTTCTTTGCAAACCCGAACATTAGAAGCTTTCCAAAGAAACAAACAAAAGTTCTCACATAACCACACAATTCCAGAAGCTGGGCTTTAATGTAAGATGCAAAGAATTGTAAATGTCAGCAGCAAAGCTAACAGCTTGGTGAAATATTCTCTGTTCTTGAAAAGGCTTCCTACAGGTGGCAAGTTTGGGCTCTGATGGGCTTCTTGAGCACACAGAAAAGGGCAAGTTGAGGGAAGGACACTTATCACAACATGATCCCTCATGTGTGAAATCACTTCTGCACAGCAAGGACTATTGCTAAGGTATAAAGGCTGCATAGATTTGTACTGATTTGCTGAGCAAGTGACTTCAGAAATAGGTATGGCTTCTCTCTGTCCTCACATTTTTGAGCGATTGGTCAGCAAGGCTGTGGTTCTGTTGCTTTCCTGCTACAAGAACAGCTGTAAAGCACCCAGAAAGACGCTGAGGAGGTGAGACACCCGATCAGTCTGAAAGCCAAAAAGCATAGCCAGTTCCATATCTATGTTTTAAAATACCTGCAGTCACATCTGGAGAGCAAACCAGGATATATGTTCTCCTCCCCCTTCCTCCACCTTTCCACGTGAAAGGTACGGTACTATGATGCACCGTCTGAGGGCTAAGGTCATGTTTGCTTTGATCTGATAACAAATTGTTTAATAATAGCTGGTTGGCATTCAAGAAAAAACCTGCCTGTTTTAACTTGTGGTTTATCATCAGAAGGGGAAACAAGGATTGCTTCTTTTCAGGGACAGGCCAAATGAAGGACAGGAGGCAAATTCCGGACAATTGGTCCACTCTGCAGCAAAAACACAATAAATCTCCGCTTCCAACTACCTCTGTACAGGAAATGTTGATGGTTGTGAGGTGGCTTGAAACCCAGCAAGTCTCAGAATCTATTCTTACTACTGCTACAGGCTTGCTTTGCAATTCTGTATTAATTTCTAGAGAGGAACTGAAGAGTTCAGTCTTACTTAAAATAAATTCCAGGGCATATCACCTTTGGCAAGCTTCTGGATGAAGATAATAGTGTTTACTCCTTAGCTTTACAAGGGTAATAGGGCTGTTATTACAACTGTAGTACTTTGACCATGTAAATGCTACGTTGTCATAATTTTCTCTCCTTCCCTCTGTTATGTCTAAAACAGGACTTTGAGATTCATAGGTCTCTCAGTGATTCTTCTTTCCTGGGTGTCAAAGACATCAGGAAATCATGCTCGCCTGTGACAAAACCTTGTGAGTCAATGTTAAACACAGCTGAGGCTTTGATTCCTTTTTGGAGCTCAATGTTACATCACTAGAGGAAAAGCTAACGTGGCTAGAAGCCATAGATCAAGGATGCATAACTGCTCACCTGCTCTGTGGGTACCGCTGGCACTCACTGAATTGTCTTTGTGAAAAAGCTGGTCCACTGACACTGCTGAGCTTCTTTATTTCAGGATCAATATTCTCAACAAACCATTATTTCCTCCTTTGGGGATAGATTTCATCTGCAAATAAATATGCTTCAAATTCTGTCATCTTCAAAACTGTAACTCACATTTTATTGTTTGGGATAAAAATGCTGGTTTTAACATTAATATCTTAACTAAGTCAAAGTGTACATTTACCTAGTGACTACAAACTCTCTCTGATGCCAATACAGAACTCCTTTACAGCCTCTTGAATACAGGCAGAAATCCTGATATATAAAACACTCCTTCAATTAAAAGGTCATTTAAGAATTCTGGTTTTTAAATGCTTCAAATCTTTCTTGCTATCTGAAAACCTCTAAAGCCTCAAATGAAGATCTCTGTCTTTCTTCCTGGGCAGAAGTCCTGTTGCCTTGCTGAGCCATTCTGAAAGGCTGAATTTTCACTCTTTTTTAAAAAAAAATGGGGAGCAAAGCAGTGGAGTATTGTGTTTCACATTTGTTAAATACATAAATGAGATGATCAGCCGCAGGGGAGTGGGAAGGGACAAGGGCTGGAAGACAAATCACAGTGGAAATTCAGTAACTCTATTTCTGTTTTAAAATAGCCTCACAATCGCTTCAAAAGACATTATTTATAGGGCATCACATGCAATAAGAGTTTAACAGGCAAGGTAGAGGGAAGGTTTTGGTCCCAAAGCATATTTCGATATTCACTGACTGGACTGCCAAGACCACTTACACAATTTTCATATCCCTGAACTCCCACTCTTGCCTGCACGTTCCCACCTCTCATCACCTTTACTCTGTGCTGACGCGCTTTGGAGCCACATCACAAATTGGATCAGGGAACTCTGATCCGATTGAAAAACCAACCCAGCAAAAAAGGGCCAGCGTTATTTTTTGGTCAGATTAAGTTCCCCCGTCGGATTTGTCGCCCAGCAGCGCAAATGCTTCATGCACAAGGGCAGCCCATGAGGAAGGAGGAGGAGAGGAGTGTCACACTGTCTTCTTCGGCCACCAGCAATGCCAACAGGCTGCTAATGTAACTAGTCCTCTGGTGGCTTCACCCCCACGGTCTGAGGATCGGCTTCACTTTGGACAGGATCAGTCATTCCCTTCACTAAATGGCACCATTCACGGCAAAGAAAGCCTAAGGTTGTCCCCAGTTCTTGTGATTTTTGTGGGAGCTTGGAGTCATGTTACCCTTGCGAGAATCTCAGAAAGGTCAGTTTAGCTTGGATCCTTCCTAGCTGTGGAGGGAAAAAGCATGAAAGTCAGATCCTAACAGCTCAAAAACCTGAAAGCAATGAGAAGAATCTCATACCCATAATAGCAAAAGTATAACGACTCCATAGCCTGTGCTACACCACATGTATGTCTTTTATTAGTTATTTTGTTTGCTGTTCATTAAGGGAAAAGCAGCTTTCAATGCATCTTGCTTTTAAAAAGTGCATCCAAAGATGTGAGCAGCAGAGCATAGATCAGGATTAGGGGCAGAAGAAGACCAAGGGGCAAAAATCAGTTTTGGGAGGAAGGTAAGTGGGGAGAGGGAAGGAAGAGGAGGGCATAGGAAACAAGGACAAGATGGAAGAACTGTCCAGAAGGAGACAGAGAAGACCTAGGGGTACATTTACAATGAACGAACTAGCTGGGGTGCAGTGCACACTGTAGGTATTCTAGCTCAGCAATCCATCTCATTACTACACCTACCTGCTCAGTAGGCTGCTACAGTGCACTCTGTAGGTGTAGCCTGAATTATATTGGCCTTGCAAAGAAAAATATAGAGCTCTGGGAAGATGTAGGAGGTGAGGGCAGACCAAAGGAAGCCATTTAAACCTGGGGGGGGAAGAGAATAGCTGGCTGAGCAAATGAGATACATGGATTTTATGGCTGGTTTCAGATTATGGGGAACAAGAGAGAGTTTGGGAGGCTCATTAGAAAATCTTTTTCCTGTCGTGCATGGGCCACCCAGGGATCATAGCTAGACACTCACATGTTCTGACCAATAGAATGTTTTAATTAAACAGAGGGTTGCTTCAGCACGATGCTGTGCAAGCTTCAGTTTCGATCATCAAAGCTGCTTCTGTTCCTGTGCTACAGCAAATGTCCTTGCAGCTTCCTAGGGCTGGGAGCAGTGTCAGCACAGTTCTAAGGCAAAGCATGTGACTCCTGAGATGTGTGTCCTGTATGGGATCAAAGTCGTGTCAAAAGCTCTCTACTCATGGGAAATCCTCTTCATAATTAACATTTATATAACAACTCCTTTACTGGCCAAACACATGTTTACATTCCTGCAGTCTGTTTTTCTAGGAGACAGTGCTGGCCAGAAGTTTTTGCAAGAGCACTGGAATTAGGTCTTTGTTTTCAGCTACACTTCATCTATGCATGAGATGTTTAGCAAGTCTCTGAGGGGACAAATGCTCCCACACATCCCTTTGTTTACCAAAGAACCTGGATGCATCCTGCTCTCCTTGAGGAGAGGCAATTGGGGAGAGGCAATGGGGAGCCTGTGGGGTGACTGAGCCATCCTATTTGCCCCCCAACCAATGGGATGTGGGGTTGGGATAGAAAAGAGATCTGAGGATCTTTGGGGAAGGATGCTCAACAAATGTGTCTCACCTGAAGAGGTCACAGCTCTGCGGCGTGTGCTGCAAAGTGAACCAGTGGCTCTGACTTGAGGCAAGACAAGATTTTTCCTCACCCTGTAGTCTTTGAGGCCTTTCTTGTCTTTGTGCCTCCTGTCTTGGTGTTTATTCTCTGTAAGATGAATGGGCTATAACAATCTTCACCCGCTGTGACTATCAGATACATATGATAGTCTGAAGTGTGTAATCATCAAAGTCTCAAAAGATGGAAGATTGTACAAGAGTAAGATGTGGTCCAGTTGGCTTTTGAGTAATTCTTCTGATTGCAAGTTCCCCTTCAGTCTGGCTCAGAGCCCCAGAGCTATCGAAATTATTTAATTTTGGCAAACTCCCTCAGGACTGCTACAACCTCATGAAGGGTCAGAAACCCAAATTTGGGAACTATTGCTTGAAAGTGCTCATGTTCTACTGTGGTTTCTGAAGGATAGTGTTTTAACAGGCAAACCATCTGTGCAGAGGAAAGTCAGACCTATGAAACAATGAGCCATCCTTTCTAGGAAACAAAATGATGTGGATTAGAGAAACCAAGAGGTATGTTCTACACTGCAATTTTTAGAAGTTCCTCAAGTAGCTGTCTTCTAAAGTTGTGAAATGTCACATCTGGAAATCAGGCAATCTTCATAATTAAGTTACTGAAAAAAAAAAAATTAAGCATTTCTAGAGACAGAAAATGCCAGTAAATGTACATTTGTTAGTTGTCTGCACATAGCCCTCTAGTATAGGAGACAGTGTTGCTCCCCAAATGAGTTGGGCTGTCTACGGAGAAGTGAACGATGAGAGCAGCTGCCACATGCACTAATTTATTGACTATTCCTCATAACCTTACTGGCAGGAATTCCAATTGCAATTTAAAGCAGTAACTCTTTGCAGGGAGGGTATCAATGCCCCTCCTCAAGGATTTTCTCAGGATTCAGTCCTCACTGCTTCACGAAGAATCACTTTTACCTTTTTGTAACAGGACTGATTTGAAGTCTGCATCGGATTTCATCAGTGGCTTTCTTATTGGGCTTTTCACAAGTTTTCCATGAGTCTTGAGCATCTTTGCATAAGGGTGTGCGTTTGAGAAGGACAGAATTCTGCCCTTCAATTTGCACAAGAAAGTATCTGCTTAGTAAGCCACTGCAGTTCCATCAGGCACAGGCAGGGATTACATAGAGGCTCGATGTTTTAAGCACCAATAAGATGTTTACTCAGTTGATGTTTGTTCCTGTTTAATAAACAATTTATACCATATTAATATTATACCTCTAACCTCATAGAAGCCCATCTTATGCAACCGGGCACATAGAAATTAAAAAGTGGTAGCTTTTAGCATCTTAACATTTGAAAATGTTCACTCAAGTTGAAACACCTTGTAATTTCATTGGTGATAAAAGGCTGGATTTCCAAATCAACAAAGCTATTGGTAGGGGATGATGTTCCTCCGTGTCAGTAAGAATGCCAGGGTTTGGCAAAAGGAGGTTACGGATTTCAACATGTAAGTAGTTTTCCTCCAAATTTCCCTGTCACTGATAATCACTTCCACTAGATTTTGTTCCTTTCACTAGGCCACAACTTTAAAACTGAGCTCTTCTGTTCTGTTCAAATATGTGGACTAACCTCTGGTAAACCACCATATTTGATTTAGTTGAATATGTTTGAATAACATTTTCGGTTAGCATAGTTTGTTCATGTGCCAAGTCTTACATTTTTTCATTCCCCAGAAAATCAGGACAAACTGTACGTCTCCTGCAGTGTCCGAAGCTGATTTGGCTAACTTTCAGCTATGCTAATTAAAGAATACAGCAATCCTATTTTTATCTGATTTGGAAATACTACAGATACACTGCTGGCATCTTTACTTATTTTGATGCAAAATTAGTTAATTGCACAAAAATTCAGTAGTTTGTTTTCTGCTATTCATTTTCACATCCATGCACAGACCCATGCACAGACATACCATAATTCTAAGAGACGCCAAACAATTACAAAGATTTATCAAATCAGTTTCTGGGATAAGGCTTAAGAACATAGATTTGGGTAAACTTCAGTAAACAGGAAGCCATGGAACAGAAGAGAATGTAAAAGAAAGAGAATAGCAATAGCAAGGTTTAAAGACTCTTACTGATCAAAACTTGCCATGATATCAAGAAGTTCTGTTTTGGAGAGAATTATTCTAATGTTTCTGAAAACTTTGTTTAACCATTTAAAAATATTTACTAAATAATGTTTATTAGCGTTACACACTCCAGCCAACAGACTTTAAAATATTGTGGATCTAAAAAAAACGATTGATATAATGTCCCAAGTGTAAAAGGGTTTTGTTAACTTGAAAATAAAAGCATTAAGATCAGGCAGGCACTAAATTTGCAGTACCAACTCCCTCCTCTTCACCTACACAGTTTATTTCTACACTCCATTGGTATTGCTGGCTGTACTCTTAGCTTACAGGGGCAAACCCTATTCTGTTTGAAGTCGGTGGGCATTTTGCCATGGATTCAATAGGAACAGAATTTGGCATCTGAAAGCATACTGCGTGTGATGAAATATGGACTTGCAAAGTATTTGATCTGTGGTTTTACCTGCCTACCCTCCTGTTTTCTTTACAGCTGTTCCTAGTTAAATGTTCTTTCAGGCATCTGATCTTTCAGGTCAACAAGCTGTTGCACAAACTACTTATCGTCTCCTATTTCCTCCAACTGGGTTATGTAATCCGACTCAGTTCAATGCATATGATATTCATTTTTGCTCTTTATCGTTCACTGTTTTTTGGGTTGTGAGGGCTAAAAAACACAGGTGCAGAGAATGTTCATCAGCATCTTGCTTTTGCAGTTCTTCCTAAGTTTCAGCTGCTGTTGCAATGCACAAAGTCTTTAGCAATGAACAGGCTCTTAGAGAATGTTAAAAGTGAATACCAACACATGCAGTGTTAGTGTTTGACTTGAGAATATCCCAGTGCAATTTGAGAGACTATAATCCTTTCCTTTGGATCATTATTCCTTCTTTATTCCTCCAGTAGCAAGCACTGCCAACATGTCTGGCTTTCCAATGAAAGGGACGCTGTATGAAAAGGCAAGGGAGGGCTTAGCTGATTAGTGAAAGCACACAGAAGAAGTGGTCCAAAGAGAAGAACTGGATAGGTGCACACATTAGAAATGAAATACAGATCTTCTGCCAACCTTTGTTCCTGCATTCAGATCAAAATGACGGGTAAAAATTCCAGTGATTTTGTGACCCATGGAGAGCGAATTTGTTGGTGTGCAGCCAGTTGCCAGTGGAAAGGTCCACATGGCACAACTTCCAACACAGGCACCTTCTGAAGTCACAGAAAGTTGTTGCCAGATTCACTTGCAGCTTTAAACCCATATGGATTTACCAGGAGGCTACCAAGGGAATTTTAGCCTTATTGCAGCTTCTCTCCCACTCCTCTGCTGTAGTGCTGGCAATTTCCTTGTTCCCAGTGTGTCATCTCATCCTCTCTCTGGTACCTCAACTCCATCTGCAAGCAGTGGCGAGCCAGAGACAAGGCACGACCTGAGGCAGAACTGTGAAGATGTATTCTCCTGTATATGGCCCTCCACTGTGGGACCTCCCCGAGGCTGAAGGGCTGGTGGAAAGGCAGGTGCCTGACACATGGTTGTGAAGGAAGCGCTGTGTCCCTGCCATTTACATCTGGCCTGCATCTGGCCTGGCCTCAGTGGAGGAAACAAGCACAACATATAATCTGATCACTTCTAGACAGGGGTCATGGCTGAAGTACATTATCAAGATGAGCCTGAACCACTGCTACTCAGAAAATATTGCTTTTTGAGTTCTAAGATATACAACTAGGAAACACAAGATGACAGAGAAGGTGAGAGCAGTCACTCCAATATTACTTATGATTCTTTGCTTCTCAGATCCTGAAAAACAAAGCAATTTTAAATATCCAGTTCATTTCTTTTTTTATGCATTTCCTCCATTTCACTGAATGGAAAGCACTTTCATTTATGTACTTGTGTGTACTGGAATGAATTAGGATAAATCCTCTATTGATTTCAAGATTCAGAATAGCTTATATACCATCAGAATGTTGGGAGGCATTTAGTTAATGTCCTTCGCAGTGCAGCAGTTTGATACAATCAGCATGAAGTCTGCCTGCGTGTAAATGCAGTCAGTGACCCCTGAAGCACAGAGCCCAACTCCGATAGCCTGACTCGCTCCAGCAGGCAAGATTCAGATCTCACATAAAGACCAGGGAGTGGGACCTACCTAGACGAGGCTTGAAACCAGCTCATTGGCATCAATGGATTTATTCATTTGAGGAAGGGAATCAGGATTTACTTTTGCTGCACAGACCTGATTGTGAGAATACTTTTCACACATTGGTTTTCTTCTGGGTGAGAAGCCCCATTCAAGTCAGTATTGGCAGGACTGGACGCAGCTATTTACTGTCTAAGTTGGCATTGCCAGCATCAACATTTTTGTTTCAGCTCCACATCAAAATTCATGTGGGTGTAAAGCTTTCCCAGACGTTGAGCATGAGCACATGAGCCTCTACATTAATGAGGGAATCTATTAAGCTCTGCTGCACGTATGTGTGTGCAAGAGTGTGAGCGTAAGTACCAATTATAGCTTGGCAGCAGGCTGAAGTGGCTGTTCCATTCATACCCTGCATTTTAACTTCTTTTAACTTTCTTTAAAAATATTCCTTTGGGGCTGAAGTGTGTTGTGCTTCCTTGTGGCTCAAAGGTGACAGAAGAAAATGATAGGAGCTGCCTTTGAGTTATAGGAGCCCAAAAGGAACGCAGTTCCTCCTGCGCTCACCCCGCTGGCTCGGTGCTTGTGAACTGGCAGGGGAGTAGAAATGAATGACAGTGCCCTCTCTGAAGTGCTCAGAGAAGGATTCTTATCAAATGCTGTCTCCTGCCAAGTCTCACGAACACTGCCAGCTTGGAATGATGAGGAGATGTATTTGGCAGCAAGGCCCTTGGATTTCCAGATGAAACTAGGGGGAAGGGATGGAGACAGTGTCACTAGCTGGGACGGGGCCACTTGGTTTTTTTCTGTCTGAAAGATGGTCTCCAGAAGCGTTGGGGAAGTATATTGGTGCACTTCTCATGCTGGTAAGGCTGTGTTACAAGTTTTTTCTCCTTGGAGCATCTGACAGAGTTGCTGTGAGTGCCCATTGCTGAGAAAGGATGTGTGAAAAAAAAACCCAGTCCTTGGGAAACAGCAGCAGGAGCGTGTTAGGAGTGCTGGGCAATGCACGGCAGGCCCAGGGGACAGCAAACCCCTCGATCTTCAGAGGTGTCAGTGTTTGACACATCCTCTGGAAAGTGTGAACAAAATGTAGGGGAGCTTGTTTCCTTTCTATCTCACACTTGAAAAGGCATTTGTTACGCGCATTTGTCTGCCAGGTAGCAATCCTGTTTTGAAGGCATTTGCTTATAGCATTAATGACACGATCAATTTTGCAATGTGCGAGTTTCATGTCAGGGCAAGGAGAGGAAGGTGTTATAATCCACAACAGAACTCAGAAACATCGTGTTTATTTTCCACCTCCACTTAGATCTTCTCACGTGTCATGGAAGCTGCTAACCAGATATCCTGCTACTAAGTTACTGCAGTAAAATTAGTTCTGATTGCTCCCCTCCTATGAAATAGTACTAACTCAGTGATCTTCCTTCCTACCAGTTTTTCTCATGTCACAATTATGTTAGCTCTCAGATAGCTACTTTCTTCCTTGACAAAATCAGCTTTGTTTTGGGGAACAGAACAGCAAGGGACATCGACTACTAGTCAACTGGAGCTGCATGAGAAGGTGACACAAGTTGCAGAGCTCACAATACTACGTATGAGGAAGAATGGTGCATATTGGTCTTACACAGGGAAGCAGAAAAGAGGAAATGTGAGAGGAACAAAAGAAACATCAAAGCTGGCACCATTTCCAGAAAGTGGGAAGAGTATTAAAGAAGAGATATCTGATTCAAAATTGACTTGAGGAATTCGGCTTTGTCTGCAAGGTTTGGACTGGGTGTGATGACAGTAAGGAGCTAGAGCAGGGGTGTCCAATTCATTTTCACTAGGGGCCACAACAGCCTCACCGCTCCCTTCAAAGGGCTGAATGTAATTTGAGGACTGTATAAATGTAACTACTCCTACAGCTATACAGTCCTCAAATTACATTCGGCCCTTTGAAGGCAACAGTGAAGCTGATATGGCCCCCAGTGAAAATGAGTCTGACACCCCCAAGCTAGAAGAAAATCAGGTGCTGTAAGAGGGCTGTGGAGCGATAGGTGATTTCAGCAGGAACCTTCTGGGTAGGCTCAAGGTGGGTATCTAGACAGAAGAAGGTGATGTATTTGAAGCAGGAATGAAGTCAACAGGGAATAATGATCATTAGGAAATGAAGAAGCCAAGCACTAAAAGTTTGAGGGCTCAGAAACACAGTTTAATATGAACTGGATACAAGACAAGCAAAAACAAAAGCTGGTGGACCACCATATTACGTGTGGGCAAGGGGAATGCTGGAGGTGTGAACAAGCACATCTGGGGTAGTAGAATGGGACATCAATTAACAAAATAGCACAGCTCCATTGTGTGCTGTGGCTATTTTGCCGTATTCCAGATGGTCGTGCCTCCTCCTCCCCCTACACGTACTCTGGCCCTTTGCACCTCTGCTGGCTGTCTGGCTATGTTGGCAGAACAAGTGGGCAACGAGAACCGTGTGCCTGGGCCACTTCATCTCACTGTGCCACTAACAAGTGTCACTTTCTGTCCCAGTTTCTTTCTGTTTATCTTCTTAGAGGTACTACAAGAACAAATGAATTATTGTCCATAAAATTATTTCATGAAGTTGCTCTGGTGACATAAATTACATTGAATTCTTATTATTGTAAAGCTGGAATGTGACTCTAAATGCCTTTCATAGACAAGCAACATTGAGTAAATCTTTGCCAAGCTCTTTGAAAGTGGTTTTGAAATTATTTGACTGTAGTCAAATGGGCAGAGTTCTACTAGGCTGGGCAAAATTAGGCTACTCAGAAGTGCATCAACAACCTTAGATTGCTGTATACAGTCAGTGAGTGATTGTAGCTGTGCACTTGGAGTTCTACATTGCCAGAGGTGCAGGAGAAATGAACCACGTAGTCCTAAGATTTCATGGACATGGGCACATGTTTGGCATTGGGAAGCCAAAAGACTGGTGTTTTCTGTTTCCTGCAGTGTATTATTTTCTGTATCTTATGTCTCTAACTCAAACAGATGCTAAATTCCTGGGGCTGATATCAAATTCACCTTTAAGAAAAGTTAAGGTTGGGGAAAATGCTACAAGCCTTAACAGCAAATGAAACTATGGTGATCCTTTAAACGGGTCATGGAAAACATCTGTTTTGTAGCATGTTTCTAAATCATTTATACAACACTGAAAGAGTGTTTCCCAACCGTACTCAGGTGGCTTCACCACCTCTGTGTTTTCTTCCCTTTGCTTCCTTGCCCATTGTTGTCCTTCTTACCATTCCCTTCAGCAATTCCATCTCTGTTCCATTGACCCAGCCCTAATTCAATTTTTTTGCCTGTCTGCAACTTTTCTTCATCAGCTCCTTTCACTTCCCAGCTCATGGGTGCTGGGTTTTTTGTTGCAGTTTCCAGATATGCCCTCAAATCCTTGGTAATGAGCCTGCTACAGTTTATTAGCCTGAGTTCAGCTTTGTGCCTTGCTGGTTTTGTGCTCCAGAAAGGCTGATTTCTAATAGACCTGAAATCCAGCCAAAACACCTGTTTTAAATTTGAAGATACGTCCGAGTAGTAGTGGTCCCCAACTCCCAGCTTCCTTAACTGTTTGCAATAGCATGAAGAGTGGAAGAAGGCAGGGATGCCAGCAGCACCCCAAACACCAAAGCACCCAGTGGGAAATGACACTGTTGCAATAAAGTGATATACATAATAAATTACAGAGGTCATGCTGAGGCGAGGTTTTCACCACCATACAATACACAGTGCTGTCAGCTCATCTGTCCTTCCAGGGTAGCTGGATGCCAGGGAAAGACTGACAATTTGGGGAGCTTGCGAATGCAAGACAGAACATTTTCACAGGAGCTGGATCCTGACTCTGGAAGGACTTTTCACAAGAGAAAAGAATGTTGTTTAGGTTTGCCATTTCACTAAATATAGGACTCCTATCTTTGCATTAGTTTCTCTTCAGATACATACTCCTTTCTCCTTTCATTCTCAAGCACGCCCAGGCACACAAACAAAAAACAAATGAGGAATAAACTAATCAAACTTGTTTTCTTCAGGTTAGAAAGGAAATGAGATAACATTTTGATTTCAATTTCCAAATCTTTGGGAGGTGCTTAGATATTATCTGTCACAGTGCTTCAAGCTCCTCACTGTAATGGTATCAACTGGCTCCCAAGCAATTAAAAACCAACAAACAATTACAAAAATATGTTTTCGCATCACTCCTCTTTCCCATTTCTGCTTCTGAACAAAAATAACAAGCAAAATTTTTAACTGAGTAGGGTAAAGCTGTGAAGTTTCTGTGCGTGTGAAGAGCTGTAAAAAGGCTAAATTTATTTTTGGTTTTGGACCTCTAAGACCGAGGTCACTTTTTGTCCCCTAAGGAATAAGATATTTTGTCCAAATGTGGCCTCGGAAACTCCTAGAGTCACAAGCTTCCTCTGTTTGGATAGCTTCACCGTTCCTGGAGAAATCAACGGGCATAATCAGAGAGGAACTAATGGAGCCTAAATTACTTAGGCCAGTTCCATGGAAGTTCTCCAAATAGCAACGTGAAATGGGGTGTTGAAATCCTGGTCCTAGCTGAAATTAGCACAAAAAATAACCAGCAGTGTCAAAATTATTTATATCTCTGTTTTACAGTATAATTTGGAAACAATACAAAAAGATGATGTATGCGCAGTGATATGCATTGCTGTATCAATAGCCTATAGCAGTCTCAGTGTTTTCATGTGCAAAGCTTTATGCTAAAGCTGTCTTATCTCAGAATCTGCCGCTGTACACATCACTGATTTATTTCTCCAGCATGGATACCTAGGACTCCAGAAGCAGTTCTGAAAGAGCCAAGAAATACAAACACGACAGCATCTTCAAAGAGCCTGGCATTGTGAAGGAAGCAAGTTCTACATGTGCGAGCGCTCCGTCCACACATGCAGCAATTGCATTATTTGGGTTCAGCTTTCACCAGATGTCCTTCTTCTGACACCGATTTTCCTTACGCATTATAAACAGATAATCCTACTTATACGTCCTGTCAAGCAGACAGAGCTGAGTATCATTTGTATACTGCTTCTGTTTAAGTTGCCTAATAAATATTTCAGTGGCTTCATGGGTGAGGGACAGTTCCAAGACAACTCGTCAGGAGGCACTTCTGGGAGAGGAAGAACATTTGTCTGCCAGAATCCTGCGGTTTCACTGTATTATTCGCTGCTGTGTGTTTGGGAAGGAGGAGAAGAGCCCCGTTGGAACAAGTAATGAAAGTTTCAGAGCTGGGAGGCTGCGGCTGCACTTTGGCAACGCACAGTGAGAAATGGCCACTCTAATGGCTGTTTCTCATTGTTCCACTGCGTCTGGGTCATATAGGTATCAGGTTTGCAGAAGGGAACTTCTACAAACAGAAATACGAAGTAACTTTCTACAAAATCCCAACAAGCCAAGGGCAAAGCCACTAAGTCCAAGAGCCCTGAGAAGCAGAGTTAGCTGGGTAGCAAAACAGGGGGGAGGCTGATCATGAAAGACCTGAAAACCACCGATATTTTATGCTCGCCGCGATGTACGTTCGAGACATTTTTGGCAAGATTTCTAACAAAAATAACTCCGAGGAGAAGCACGATCGCGGCAGCCACACAGCTCCAAACTCCTCATCGCCCGTGAACAGATTTTTCCCTTTACACTTTTAGTGAGGTGACACTTGAAGGAATTTCCACAAAAAACTTTCCAAGCTCAGAAATACCTAAAAGGGCGGGGACACCCCCACGAGATTTTCACACAGAACTTTAAACCCGCCCTGCCGCACCAAACCGGGGGCCACCAACGCTCCTGGCCGAGGGGAGGGGACGCACCCCTCAGGCACGGCCCAGCTTTGGGGGGCTGCCCCTGTCCCCCCCGCCCTGAGGCGCTGAGGAGACGGACCCGTCACCACCCCCCCGCCCCAACGGTCGCCGCGCAACCGCCACACCCGCCCCACGTGACCCCCGCCCACCGCCCCCTTTGTTGCACTGAGGGGCGGTGCGTGTCACGTGGGCGTGGCGCCGCGGGCGTCACGTGACGCGGCGGCCCGGCAAGGTCCGAGGAGGAGCTCCGCCGGCGCCATTTTCCTGCGGCGCCCAGTGTGTGTCCCCCTGTCCCCGGCCCAGCGGAAGGCTCGCAGGGGGAGGGGACGGCGGCTGGGGGAGGGGGGTGGGAGGAGGAGGAGGGGTCCCTGCTCGGGTGACAGGTCCGTCCCTGAGGGCGGAGCGGGGGCCGCCTGCGGCACGGCGGGGTGAGGAGTCTGTGCGGCACCATCCCCCGGCTTAGTCCTCCCGTCCCGGCCCCTGAGGAGGGAGCGGAGCCGCTCACCGTCCCAGCGCCGCCAGCAGCCCCCGCCATGTCCGGCCAAAGCCTCACCGACCGCATCACGGCGGCGCAGCACAGCATGACCGGCTCGGCGGTCTCCAAAACCGTCTGCAAGGCCACGACCCACGAGGTCATGGGGCCCAAGAAGAAGCACTTGGACTGTGAGTACCGAGGGCTCTCCCCGCGCTTCCCCCCGGCTCTGCCCGGGCCCCGGTGAGCCGAGTTCCCGCTGCGGGGCTGCCGCCTCGGCCGGCCGGGGACGCGGAGCCGGGTCAGGCGGGGAGCGCTGGGGGTTGGTAGGATCGGGGACGTGGCGATGGGAGCTTGGGGGAGGCTGTTGGGTGGATCTTTTGAGGTCCCTTCCAATCCCTAACATTCTGCGATCTGCTCTTCAGAAGGGGCCTCATTAGCCCTTCCTGATGCACAGGGCCCTGGGGAATGGGAGCTGCTGAAGCCCCTTTCCTTGGAGACCGGGAACCACAGAGGCCAAGCAGAGGAATGGGCTGTAATTTCCTTACGAATTGATTGCATTTGTGTTTTGCTACGGCCGTGCTCCCCCATTCTGTACAGGAGGCGCAGGAATTTCAAGCTGATGGTTTAATTCTTTCCCACATAGTTTACCAAAAAAAAGAAGCTTTTCTGTCATTCTTGTTACTCTTCCATGTAGAAGAATATGAAATAAGTGATTGAGGGGCTAATCTCTCTTAGTGAGGGTGTTGTTCTTAGTCTTATCCTTTCTAGTCTGTCTCCTTCACTTGGGAAGATGGGCCTAAGAGGACTTTTTTAGACCTTCAGTACTTGAACTTAACATACCATACAGCAACTGTCAATTTTTCAGCATAGATCCAAGGTGGGAAGGCTTAAAAGGTGTTCTATCAACTCTGTTCCATCCATGTGGCTCTGAAGAGAATGATGAGCACCAAAGTTCATATTAGTATGTCTTCCACTAAGCTGTAAGGTCACCGGACTGAAGATGTTCTTGGCTTGAATACCTGATTATATTGCATCTATTTATTCTGGGCCTTTTGATGACCTGTCTCTCCCCTCTGCTTCCCCTTCACTTCCCTCGATATGGAACAGAAGACACTGGAGAGGGATCTGTGGCCATGCCTTCTGTATGCGTGCTTTCTCCTTTCCTCCCACCCACATCTGTGAGGAGAAGGTTGGGCCTTCATGTGTCTTGAATTTGTGCCTTCTGAGTTGCTCTGTATCTAAATGAGAAGACCAGATGATAGTACTAGGATTAATTGTACTGTAGCTATTCCTTTTTTCCACCAAAATATGTCTGACTTAAAGCTTTAAGAAATGCTTGTTCTGTGAGTACCTAGGACGGATGTGATCCATTTTTTTTAGGGTAGCCCCACAACAGCTGCCTCAGTTTCTTTCTGGTATTCCCTCTTCCATTTCATCTCTTGCCTCTGAACACTGAATAGCAACTGAGTGGCTTTGTTATTTTTGGTCAGCCCAGCGTGTCAGGAGGCTGAGGAAATCTTTGGGCTTTAAGTAACTTAGTCTCACATAGGGAAAGCACCTTGTCATGTAGCTTAGATATGAAGTTGTGGTGTCACTGGATTTCACAGAACAGAAGGAAAAACTTTGTCAGGTTTAGCCTGCAATAGCACTAAAAGTACAGTTTCGGTAATATGTCATTTAGCACTGAATTATTTCCTGATAAAAGCAATATGAAAAACATCAAACTGACCAGACAACCGCTCTTCAGACTGATGTGTACACAAGGATGTGTGTACAAGGGTGGTATTCTGAATGCCATTGCTAGGGGACATCTGAACTGAGATGTTGCTGTAGAAGTGTGCTTGAACTTTATTATAAAGCTACCTGGTATTTGCAGGATGAGAAGCCAGTTTCTGTATTTCCCTTGTCTACTCTAGACTGTCAAAGGTCCCAGTTCCTCCTGCCTCTTAGAGAATTCTTTTATCATAGCAAAGAAAAGTTGTTTGTTTATTAGTTTTACTCCTAGTCACTTTTTAAGTGATTAAATGAGAGCATTGCTAGATAAGTTTTGTATACTGCCTTTAATAAGTTTTTTGGGAGTCTCTGTTCCTGACATCAGGAAATGACACACGGTTTTGTATTTTGAAAATTTTCTTTGTTCATACTATTTATGGTTGTGTGTTTAAAAATGAGTGCTTTTTGCACAAGCTGTGACTCAAGCCCCACTTCTGCATTATTTGCACATATCTTCCTTTTACAACAAACATTTTAACTACTAGGTAACTCCTATCAACTGGCATCTTACTGTGAATGACAATTAATATACCAGTCTTCATAGGTAGCATGCTTCTTAAATATTTTTCTAATTAGTGTTTATTGTGATAATGACAGCTAAAACTTACTTTAATAAAGGTTGTGTCCTGGATGAGTTGATAAGCTGAGTTTTCTAATACTGTCCTGGAATGAAGATTTAGTTTTGTAGCTTTTTTCTGTGACCATGACGTATATTCTTGTTAATGGGATGTTTTTATTGCTTGTACAGATCTCAATCTCTGGCTGTCCTTTTTCCGACATCCTGTCTTTATTAAGCTTGAACACATTTAAGTAGCTCTGCCTCACATAAACTCATACAAATGAGTCCAACATAGGTACCTGTGCACTTTATTCCTGTCCTTATTTGTCATGCTCTTGACTGTCTATGGAGTTCCAAAACTGAAGTGTTCCCTGTCCTGAGTTTGCATATCGCTTCTGTATTTCCCTCAGTGACTGCTATCTTAATAATCCAAGAATGTAAAAAGACATTCTTAGCCCATAATGATAAAAATATGATCTACCCCAAATAACTTTCTTTTGCTCCCATTACAAAGCTTAGTTACTTGCTTGGTTTGAAGGAGAAAGAATTAGAATTCTAATTTACAAGTGGATTTGGCCGATGGTGGGTAGCAACAGTCATCTTATGGTAATATACTTGAACTCAGAATATGCTTTTTCTCCTGTTTTGGAGGTACAGTTTTATAGCTGGGGTAAGTATTCTCTGTTTTGTAATCTAGGTGCTACTTTTGTAATGATGGATTACTTGTTCTACAGTAATCAGAGAGGTTTAATAGTCTTGAAACCCTCCAAGCACAGTTCATGAAATTTCTCTTACAAAAAAACTACTTTCACTGGGACTTTGTCCTAGTTTTCGCACCTGAGCAGTGGTAGCTCAAAATTGGTTTGTGGCTTTAACTAGTACACTGTGAGTTATGCAGCACTTTCTTTTTCCCTCAGCTTCTGGTTGCTGTGTTCAGTGCTGTGTCGTGATGCTAAGATCAAGTTCTTTAGGTTGTTTGAATGTAAGTGGTGCTGGAAATCTTATTGCCAGGTTTCACTCTTTTTTTACATGATTCTGATGGAGGGAAGATGTGGTAGATAATTCATATTAGGAGAACCAAAAGATACATAGTTAATGCTAAGTAGAAAGTTTCACTAGGTCAGTTCAGTGAAACTGTGGTAGGAGCGATATCTCGACCACATAAAACTTTGTGGATGTGTTGTGGAGTTGTAGCTAAACCAGCTTTGATGTGAAACACATTTAGGGTTGGGTTCTTGAATGAGCATGGCATAGTAACCCTCTCTGTTAGCTAATGGGGCAGTTCTCTTTAGAGGAGAATGTGGATGGATGGCTTGGAAGGAAGTTGCAATGCTGTAATTATCCACTCTCAGCAGGAAACCTCTCTATAGTTATGCCAGAGTGTAGCTTCCTTGACTTCTTATTGTGAAGAAAAATCTGTATTTTTAAAGAAGATGCTATACCAGCACCCTGCTCTGTGTTGTGTAGATGTTTGTGAGAGAGGCTATTGAAGTGAAAGTAAACTTAATTGAGCTTGGTTTGGAGCTTATTTCCCAGGTCTCTAGTGTCAGCTCATTTGGTTTTGTCTGGAGGCTACTACTAGTACAAATAAAAGTCCAGCTAAAGATTTACTTTGTGTCTGTGCTGGGGACACCTTCCGTTTCCAAATGAGGTGGTTCGCAGAGGGTATCTTGTAGAACCGAGGGACAAGGATCATTGCTTTTCCCTGTATCTCACAAGACAGATGTAGTAAAGCAGGGAGAAAACAGTGTTTTAAGTGCTTGTCTGCCTTCACATGCTGAAGCATAACTGGCTTATTTCAGTGATGTGGCAAGTTAACTCCCAGTGGCTGTGGATACTACTGTGTTCTCTGGTAGAAACAGATTATCCACGTTCCTCTTATGGTATTGTAGTACTTCACCAAATTCAGATTTTCTTCCTGGTTTTGGCAGGATTACCTGGAGTTTGTTATGGCTTTACTTCCTATTTTATAGTAGAGTTAAAATTCTGGATGCAATCCATTTTTTTTTTTTCTTGCTTAGAACTGTTCTATGTAACTGTAATTATTTCAAATACAGATAATTGTATTATTACAACTTTCTTTTGAAGTATTTGTTTTTTCTCTCTGAGTTCTTCCATGATTCCTTTATCATTTCTTCCTTAGCCAACTTTTCCTAATCTTTTACTAGAATTCCTTTGGAATATTTGTTGGTGCCTTTTAGTAGAGTACAAGAACTATCATACTCCTGTAGACTGCCAGAGGGCCAATTTTCTACCACAGCTGCTCATTTGCAGAGAGAATAGCCATTTAGTTCTGCAGCTGTTGTTTTATTTTACTTAGCCTGAAGCAATATTCTACTTTGAATGAAGTAAGAGGGAGGAACTAAGGAGGAGAAGCTGTAGGACACCTGCAATCAGCTTAATGTGAATCTTCACACTGACACTGTTTACCATCAGCTGTGGCTTTTCAGGTGTCATGGAACTTTGGGCTGTGGCTCTAATTGTGATTTTTAAGATTTTTTTTTTTATTATTTTTTTAATGGTGCAGTCATCTCTTATATCTTCTAAAAGTGATGCTTGGAAGAGGCATTCTTTTGCTGTTCAGCCTGTGACCTAATGATCTATTTCAGGCTTTGGTTCCTAATCTTAAGATCAGTTTTTGATCTGTAGATGTGAAAGTTTTAAGTTGTTCCTAGTGACTTGGCTCACAAAGTAACACTTGCTTGTGTAATAATACGAAAGAGATGACTTATTGAACATGGAATTCAAAGCTTCTCTTATTTTGCAATGAGTATGTTGCTTTATTTAAAGTACATGGTCAGTACACTGCAGTAGCAAGTGATGCTGGTAGAATGCTGGGAAGTTCACTTGTCAGATGTTACTGATATCTTGCTCTCTGGAAAATGCGACATATTTTCTGAAGCAGAGAAGCATTTTGTATTTGAAGCTTCATTTTTTTTTTAACAGCCTTCTTAAATTTAAGTTTCTCAATATCTTTAAAATCTTTGCACTCATTAATTATCAAACGTCCGTTTCCTCTTCAAAAAGAGCCCACTGGTCTAATACTGGTCCGGTATATGCGCACTCTCTTTTTCTGGAAAACGCGCAGAAGCTGTTCTTCAAGCATGTTAGAAGAAATCCGGTAAGTATTGTAAATGATTAGTTCATAAAAATCTTCAAAGTCCTGTAGTGGAACAGTTATTAAACATTTCCAAATAATTCATAATACAAGTTTAAAGCAATAATCTCATGTATGTGTTCTTCTGTTTATTTTTGCAATCTGTTCTGCTGCAGCAATGAAAACTTTGCCTTGTGTCCAAGAACTGTTGTGTTTGTGGGGTTTGTGTTTGTGGGGTTTGTGTTTGGTTCTTTTTTTCATCAATGTGTGAGTTTAACCATTTAGGTTTACTACCAGTTGAAGCCTTAATGCTAAAGTAGTTGTAATTTGGAGCTGAATGCTATCTTGCAAAGTCTTAGGTAGAGGAGAGAGATTTTATTACTGATTACATCTGCACCAGATTAGAAGTAAGCAAGAAATAACTGACCAAAAATCTGCAAACAAGTGGAAAGGAAAGAAACTGATATAAAATCACTTGGTTTGATATTTTTCTCGCTCTTTTAGCAGTCTTCTCCTTTGTCAAATGTGATTGTGAACAAGCAGGGTATGAACTTTTCTATGAATTTAAAAGGATACATCATTAATAAAACAGAAATGCTAATGCACTTCGTTTCATCCCTAGATATACATCAGAGCTTAATCAATTAGCTGGTAGTTTCTAAACCTCAAAATTATGTTAGTTCAGTGCTAACTTGTTTTGCTCTCAAATCTACTAATAGCAGATCCAAGTTATGAGTAATATGTGACAAATCGGCTGTTGAGATTTGAGAAATTAGGGAGCTAAGCTGTACCTAACTGTGGCAAAATAACCTAATGAAGTTAAGCGTTTCATAGAGACTTAACAAATATGCTGGATTTTCCGATTGTGACTAAAGGAGCTTTATTAAAGTAATGTTTATCTGGATCATTTGCAATAGCAAACATAAGGAAATTAGGCTTTTATAAGTTTTACCTCAAAACCGAAGGTGTAAAATAGCAAGATGTAGACAAAATTTAACATGGGAGTCTCAATTCCTAGCATGAAACATAAGAAAATTTACTGGAGTGAATGCAGGTGGCATAAAAGGGAAATCCCGTGGTTTTATTTTAATTCATGCCATGACATATACGTAGTCTTTAAAATAAAAAATAGAAAAAGTGGATTTTATACTCATTCTGAGCTCTTCTGTATAATTTCCTTCAGGCCCATGTTCATTGACTGAGGACCAGCTTACTGCGTCAACATCTCCTTTTCCTTGTTTCCATGTGTTCCCTTGAAAAGACACTTTTGAAATCTTCACTTAATATTCTTTATGGCTTCCTCCCAAGCAAGCACTCCTTAAGCCACAACATCCATATGCGCCAGCCATGCTGCCTTTCTAGCAGCAGCGATTCTTTAGCTTATGTAGGAAGCGGTAAGTTTGCACGGGTTGAAACTATGTTCTGGTATTTCACGTATTTACTCTAAATATGGTACTTGCAGTAGCATGTAGCTCAGCTATTGCCGTTGCCAACCCTGTGCTATGACATCAATTAAGTGTCTCTATTGTTTGTAACATTTGCCAATTTTTAATAGTTAATTTAATACAATTTAAATTAGGGATCCTTAATAACAGTTTCATAGTCAAATAGTTAAAGTTTTTTCCACATTAATAGCTTGAAAAAACTTTTTATAAATCCTGTTGAAGAAGGTGACGATGAAATTCATAGCATTCCTCCACAAAACACACCTTCTCTCCCCCACACCCCCAGAAAGCCCTAACAAAACCATCCCACTGGTATTCTACTGCATAGCATAAGTTCCTAGAGTTACAATAGTAAACTGGATTTAAAGACCCAGAATGGATAATACACCAAGTTTTAAACTAAACTCAAGTTAAAACCAGAAGTAAACTTATTTTAAATGCATTTGCTAGATTTTTTTCAATGCCTTTAATCTGGCAGTAAATCCGCTTGGAGCAGTTCTGTCTGTGATTTGTTGCTTTATCTGCCAAATCAAAAGGTTGAGTGTCTTGGCTAATAAAAGGTAGAAGTAGGTGTCTTCATGTTCTTTGGCATTCTTAAGGGCTGCTTGTAACTTGCTTTGCTGTTGGCAATGTTTGGATTCTTCTGGGGTGGATAATGAGCTGTAATGTGATATGGCAACGCTCCTGTACAGCTCTTGCTTTTCAGATGCTGCTTTTTGTTGTGGGTTAATTTTGTTGTGTAGTGTCGTGTCCCTCTTTTCTCCCCTTCTCCCCATATCTTCAGAAGTCACAGCATTTTACCTACATTTGCTTGCAGTTGCACTTGGTTTATTTGGCTGATATCTCCACTCTTGCTGATGAATGGGTCGATATTTAATTGAAAATTGGGTCGCATTTGAATTTCATTTATCTCCTCCCTCTCCCCCTCCCCCCTGTTGCCATAATAGTTGCAGCCATCCTTGCAATCTATTTCAAACTTCTTGGGGTTTTTTCTGATCCACAACACTGTGTATTCGTGTTCTGACATAATTTTTTAATGTGAAATGTTAACTGTTGTGATGGTTAAGGCACCATACTGAGAACGGTGGTGTAACTTGATTTAATTGTCTCTCCCTTTTTCTATCTACCAGAAATCAGTCTTACTACAGGTCCATATTCTTAAGTTTCGTATTTACATAAGTGATTATATCAGTCTGTAAGTTTTAGGGAGGGAATTCAGGTGTGTTATTTGCAATTACTTTTTATTCACCATGAGCTACAGCTATTAAATCAAAGCTGCAGTTAAGCAAGAAAAAACACCTTTCTGAACAATATCCTTGTGTTCTTTTTTCTTCTTGACAAACCAACTTTGTTTACTATTTAGAAATACACTGTAATCCTTAGGTAGCTTTTAATCTTGAATTAATTCTCATGGTGACAGTCAATGTCATTTTGCTTTCACTGATACAGACATGCTGTAATTAGCTGGTTTTTATTCAAATTACTGAATTTGGACTTACTACCCTTTTCATATTTTTTTTGTAATATATTAATAACCTGTCTTAAACTCAGTAAGAGTTATTTCTCCTCAGAGCACTTGCATTTCAGTCATGAGTGTCACAGTATAGCACTGCAGAATAAAATTAAGAGTATCAAAAATATAAATGAAATGGATTTTAATTGTAGGAATGAAAGAAAAGTCAAAACCAGACATGAGCACTTTTGCATTCCTGGGCTGTAGTGATTTATAATAAAGATATGAAATGCAGAAGAAATTGCTACATTTGATTAGCTGTCTGATGGAGAAGCTCAAGATGCACAACTCCTAGCTGTGAACTCTTTGAAACACAGGGACTAGCACACTATGTTGTGCTTTGGAGGGGGGAAATGCCGGTTTGGATTTAACAGAGAGCTGGCTCAAACTGTCTTCTAGATTGGTTCAGTTAGAACACTTTGCCACAAGACTAGCATCATTATGCCTATCAAATGTAATTCTAAAACATAAATCAGGTAAATTTCCGGGCAAACTACTTTGCATTAAAAATATGGAATATGTGAAGTTTGTTTCAGTGCTGAATTTGGCCTGTAAGTGGCTGGAAAACCAGAGACTCTTTCGTGTTGTTTCTCAAATACCAGGGAACAGCACAGTTCAACCTCTGATGTTTGGAGTTGCATTGTTATGAATTTGAAGCTGTTATGTTTTCAGAGGTTGATTTTCTGTTTTGTGGAATTTTTTCTTTATTTTGTTTACACACAGCTACTCTATGAAGATAATTTCTTCAGATTTAATAATCTGTAAGTAAAGTAAAGTGCATTAGAGGAAATACTTTTGTCCCTGTTTTAAACTGTTAACGAGGAGCCTTTGTAGACAGGAATGTGCTCAGCCTCTTGGTATGTAGCAGGGCTGACACAAGATGTTAGAACACCTAGTTTTACTATAGCTCCATATTCTCTTTAGCTCTCTGAGGTTTTAACTAGTGAACAAATCTTACTTTGAAGTGAATGGAATAACTATATTTTGCATTGTTAGAGCTTTCCTTTAAGAAAAAAAAAAAATTAAAGCTAGAATCTGGCTGAAGTCATCTTTCCTTTTACTGAGGACTAAAAGGCAGATGTTATTTACTTCTGCTCTTGGCTTTAGTTTATCTTAGAGGCTGTTTGTGATTGGGACATGACCTTGTGCACGGTAAATAGAGAAATTCCCGTCTGAAAGCTGTGGGTTACGGAGGAGTTCTTTCTGTGTACAACCTCTCGTACTGGTCCAGTTTCAAACTTAAGGGTTTGAAGCTCCATATTTGCTCTAAAATTTTGTGAAACTTGATAAGCAGATGGTCACTAACAAAATGCTCACAAACAATCTCTAAAATTGGGGGATAAGGGGAAGAACTGATCTGGATTTATGAAACTCAAAATAGCATTGTTGGGAGAGGTTCGGTTCTGCTTTGTAATGTTCTTTGCTTTATCTTGGATATTAGGAAAAAATTCTTCATGGAAAGGCTTCTCAGACACTGGAACAGGCTGCCCAGGGCTGTGGAAGAGTCACTATCCCTGGAGGGGTTTAAAAGGTGTTTAGACGAGGTTTTTAGGGACGTGTTTTAGTGCCAGAGTTAGGTTATGGTTGGACTCGATGATCCTGAGGGTCTCTTCTGACCAAAATGATTCTATGTTCTACCAAGAGTCAGTAAAGCTTTGTGTATAGGTGCTGGAACATACGACTTTATTTTCACTCCCCGTATTCAGTGAAGACCATTCCTGCTCCACCATAACCTGTATCACAGTATATTTTAAAACTTTTACTCTGAGCAGCTTTGACATATGCTGTAAAGGATGTTTTTGATCCTTTAGCACTTGTGCCCATGTCACAGGGTGCTGTTCAAATGTGCATTGAAGTTATACTTGGGATGAGCCAGGATGAGCTTTGTTTGCTCAGGGAGCTTTGAATATCTCATGGGAGATGTTAGTCTAAATTGAAGAAGTACAAGCTAAATGAGGCAGGCATTTCCAACATTTCTATTAATAGCATGGTGGATTTTAGCTGTTCCTTTACTTGACTGCCTCCCTTCACAGGAGAGCTGCACATGTATAGTACATGAGGGTCAGTTGAAACATTTTTTTGAAGATACTTGTGTTTTGATGGGGGAGAGAGGTGACTTTTCTTTTTGTTCCTTTGAGCTCTGATTCTAACACTTCATCTCAAAATCTGATCCTGTATTGGCCAAAAGAAAAGGTATGAAAGTGGCTGTCAGTGCTACATCTCCTTCAATGAGTTCACCTAGTTTAAGTGCAAAATGTGAAATATATGGTATGGAATTGGGGGAGCTTGCATTACAATGGCTGCAAGAAGTACTCTAGACACAGGTATCTTGAATTTTAGTTGTTTAAAAATATTAGATAATTTAGTAGTGACACTTTTTTAACCAAAATTACTAGAATTTTGCATGTCATCAAATATGTTAGCATGGAAGGAATAGCTTCATGGTTTTTGTTATGCTTCTTTCTCCTGTTCCTGCTGGGAAAAATGTTCAGTCTCATTTAGCAGTAGACAAAAGTAATCTAGAGATGGCTGGTATGTTGATGGCATTTCACACAATGAAATCACTGTTGAGATTTAGAGGAAAGAGCAAGGAATAGAAGGAAAGCAACACAATTTCAAGATTTCATGTCTAGAATTCATTTTGCACTTGGTGCTGTCATCTCAGTCCTCATGCTTTGTTACGAAGGTGATTATTTTACTTTCAGTGTTTTGGTATAAAGATAAATCTTGGACACATTGTGCAAAACTATGTATTCAGACTGCTTTGTATAATATCCAGGAGTACAAGACTTACCCTGTTTGATCTCTGAGACACCAGACTAAGTACCCCACTGTGTAAACCTGTGCTGTCTTGTGTAACTTTCTTCCAGTCACTTTGTAGAAGGCTGGTGCTTGATTTTCATCAAATTATATTTGAAGTTTGAGGACTTGCTGCTTTTCACATACAGATAATTTGTCAGGATTTGTTTTTTCTTTAACAAAACTCATTGCATGGTATAATAGGCAAATAACTTAAATTACTTTCCTCTTTGATCCGTTAACTGAGATTTGCTAAGAAAAGCTTTGCAGCAAGCTTTGAACAAGTGTTTTTGTTGCCCCTGCATCCTCAGTGGAGAAAGAACTCTTCTTTTTTTGGTAAAATCTTGAGGGTTACTAGTTTAGGGTTTACCAGCTTCTTTTATGGAAACTACAGAGAAATAAAAGAAGAGATTTATCTGCAAAACTCCTTCATTAAGTGTGTGTTTAGTTTTGTGTTGTTGCTTATTAGCAGCGTGGTTTTTCTTGACTTTGCCTTGCTTTCCCCACTTTTCCCCATTGTGCACTTTTAGGCTGCTACTTATGTCGTGGTTTATAAGCTCTTAAACCAGAGCTAGTTTTCATTAAGACTGGTTAAGCTCTGTTTAGTCAGCTCAAAGCAAGTGATCATCTGACAAGGCCCTGGGAGATGAAAAGAGAAGAAAGATATACAGATTTTCCACACAAAATAGGAAACATTGCATGTCTGGATTGTAGCATGATGTGTGTAAAGCTGCTTCATAGTGAGAATCTGTGCTAAAGGCTAGGATCTGAGGAGTTTTGCTCCAACAGGTGGGCATTGTGCTATTTATAAGGAAAAGAATGTAGCACTGTCATGCAATAAATAGTACTAATTAAATTCTAAATAGTTTGGTTTTGCTTCAGTTTCTTATACGCCAGAAAATGCACCACATTCAGTAGTTTATATTCTGGGCTTTTGGTACTTCCTGTATTAAAATGAACCCAAATTCATTAATCATTTTTGCATCTTTGATGTTGGAAGAGCATGATTTAATAATCATATCATTTTGGAATATGGCTTAAACTTGTTTGGTGTTAGGTGCAAAAGTTTCCCAGATTTTCACTGTGTCAGGTTAAAATCCCAATTCTGCTACTCTGTAAGTATACAAAAAGCAGTTAAATATTGAGTGTTGTTTTTTAGCCAATATGCTGCAGGGGCACAAGGATTTATAATAGGAGCTGTTGCACCATTAGAATCTCTTGACAGAGCAGCTTACTTTGTACAACAAACTAGCATGAGCTCATGACAAAAGAAGGCCGATTTCCACAAAATGATATGTCTGAGTATTTATTTTTGCCAGTAGTTAACCAGACAGCCCTTTACTGTAGGTGAAGCTACAGGGGATGGTATCTGCCAAGAAATATATCCTAGCATGCATTTAAAGATTTTTACAGTTGCATTGAATTTATCGTCCTGTATGATTTCTGGTTTTCTGAGGACACCGGTATACTTAGTGTGCCACGGGCATTACACAGTCTGAGAGGCTTCATAGTAGAAGATATGTTTTGGTATGAGTGCTTTCCAGAAACTGGAAAACCTTGGATATTAGAGAAGGTCATGGTCTGACCAGCAAACTTTGCTGTATGGAGGTGGATAGACAGATCTTCATCTGCAGTTGCGGCACTGGAGGTAAGCACAGACAGAGGCGTAACTCCTTTAACTCAAATACATGTTTCCTGACAGCTCCCAAAGGTTTTCAGGAAAAATGTGCTATTCTTGCTCTGAATTAGATTCTATTTAGATGGAAATCTAATTTCCAAAGCCTTATTTTTAAAATGGAAGAGAATAACAGATATTGCAAACAACTTTGCTAGAGTGAGACTTTGGAGCTAGTGAAATGAGACAAGTATTGAAGTAGAAATGCCACAGATCAGATGGCTTTGGTTATTTCTTATCTTTAGTTTTGTGTATTAAACTGAAGATGCAGCACTGCTGTTCAAAGGGAAAATGTGAATTACATGTGCGTGATCATTTCTAAAATAACAAAGATCAAGATAATTTTTTGGCTGGAAAATCGGAGTTGGACTCAATGTCCTTCTAACTCAGGACGTTGTATAATTCTGTGATCTGTTCAGTGAGATGTGGGGACGGGAGGTCAGGACCTTGTCAATGCTCCACGGTGGTTTCAGTTTCACCATGCTGTAGAGTGAGGGCTTTAGAATGAAGTGATGTGGGAGTTAAACATCCAGGAAACACCTAAATGGCACCTGTGTGAATACTTTGTATGTTTAAAGGATACGTATATATTTAGATTCAGGAACTGTGCTAGAGGTGGTCACTGATGAAATGTTCTGTGCATGAAGTCTGGCTTGTTTTCTCTGTTTTACTGTGATGCAGGATTACAGAAGTCACAGATGCTGGAAGGTGACATGGGTACTTTGGCTGACTCTGGGTATACTTATTAACAGGTTTGATCTGAATCCCCTATGGACCAGCTCTGGGA
Source organism: Streptopelia decaocto (assembly GCF_964273445.1). Lineage (NCBI taxonomy): Eukaryota > Metazoa > Chordata > Aves > Columbiformes > Columbidae > Streptopelia > Streptopelia decaocto. The sequence goes on along the minus strand of NC_138663.1, from coordinate 205,417,762 downwards.
CTGGAAGCTTTGAAGACTCGCCATTTATCTTTATCAGATGGTGGCATCAACAGCTATGGGGACCTACTCTCACAAGTTGAGATCAGGAGTTCTTTGCAGCACTGAGGAGTGTTAGATACTGAAGTTATATTAAAGGTCCACCTTCTTGAAAAAATAAGTCATCTTGCTGCTAAACAACTGTAGAATTGGGCCCATTGAGGATTTTTTTTTTGTTCTGCAGTGTCTGCTGTTGACAAATTGTCTGTTCCAGCAGGCTGAGCTATAATAATGCTACTGTACTACTGCTAGCAAGCTGCAGGTAAGGGCATTTGTTAGTACTTCACGTGAGTCCTAGGAGGTGTTCCGAAACACTGGATTCGTAGCATGCTACCATACAACACTGGCTTGTACATGTGTTTCACAAGTCGTGTTTTTAACAAACATCCGTTGTCACAACTTATTTTTACTGTGTGGGGGTATGGAGCTATGAAATATTTACAGAATGAGACCTTTTGGAGCAGAAAGAAAGGGCAAAAAGTGCATGCTATAACCAAAATTTTACATTCTGCAAAGGCAGATGGTGTGGACAGTATTCTTGTCAGAGAGAAAGAGAACAGCATGATAATATATTAAATGTGTACAATGATGATGGAGAGACCCAAGGATTAATATCTTTGGCATCACGTACTGATCACTCTCAGCTCTCTGTAAACCGTGTTATGTGCCTTTTTGTGCCTTAATGTAAAATCATAGGATAAACTCGTGTATGCAGACTGTTTGCTTGAGATAGCTTCGTGTTTGAAGTAGGAGATAAAGGTGGTGTTAAAGCTAAATAATTTTCAAGGTAATTAGTCTTCATCAAAATAGAAATGTTCCACCTAATGCAATTCATTGTGCTTCCATCCATCCACTGTGTGTGACTATCCACACTATAAATGTTATATTGGAGAGTTAAATATTTATTATAATATTTAATATAGCGATTTAATATTATACTCTAATATATGAAACTTAAATATTTATTTCAATATTGAACCAGATGGCTGCCATTCAAAATCAAAGCCTGGCCAGCCACCTGTCTTAATGGATTCTCAACCAGTGCTGCTCATACAGAACCCATGTACCTCCTTTCTAGCTCGTCAGAAACTAAAGAAGTGGCCGCATCATCAAGTGTTCGCAGCTATGTGCTCTGAAAACACTGACTTAATGTTGAACAAATAGCTGTTCATAGTTTTATTCTTGAATGCACTGAAACTAGCACGTGATCAGTGCAAAAGAATATTTGTTTCTCCCTGGTTTAAATAGGCCAATGAGTTAAATACTCTGAGCGTACCGCTTATGCAAGAATTGTCATGTTAGTTGGCCAATACAGGCATTTTTCATCTCGTAATCAAGAATCACCTTTAGCATATGATTCATAGGCTCATTGTTAAGCATGTTTGTTAAGATAGGATCAAGGCTTTACGTTTACAGATACTTTTTGGTGGGAACAATATGCTAGTGCATGTGTGGGAGCTAATACTTTGGACTAGATTTCATGATAAAATAATGGAACTGAATGTAGAGCAAAAGTGTTCAGTAGTTTTAGCATGTCTTGCATACTTCTCAGCCTTAGGGTGATGAGGCAGTAGTTGATTTGTTGTCTTGTTTAGATGAAGAACTTAAGGTCTTTTCTTAAGAGTAATGCAATATTGATAAAATTTGGAACTTTGCCAGGATAATGCTTTAGCAGCAGGAGAAAAACACTTGGATATCTGAAAAGCTCTCTTAAGTGTTACATATATTAGAGGGAGAGAAAATTTTACCTGTGCAACTAATCTTATACATCCATCTCTTCTTTATATGAAGTTCATGGAAGTTAGAAGGTCGCAGACTTCAATAATTCATGCTGGTGGGTCACCCCCTAGTTTAAATCTGTTAAACTTGGAATACATGTTAAAGTGTTGCATGTGGGAGACTCTAATTTTTGAGATGCCTTTCAAACTGCTACTTTTGTATGTAGGAGATGAGAGGATTCAAAGTCAGGCCTTTGTGTCCTCGGCCAAGACAGTTCTAGGGAGTCATGGATTGCTTGGTGAAGACTGAGCTGACAGAAACCTCCACTGGTATGAACATTCGCTTGGAATCATTCACATTATGTGCCCGGTAGAGCTCTGGACTCCTCTTCTTTGCACTATTTAACTTGTATTCATTGCACATGACTTCATCATCAATAAACAACATCAGCGTGTGTGTGTGCTTAAAAACTGTCTCTGCGTGTTGGATTTGTGATTAAAATGGGTATTTTTAGACAGAAAAGAGCTTATAACTCACTCACTGGCCTACTAAGAAAGCTGTGATTGAGGTGAAAACAAAACAAAACCCACAAAAAAAAAAAGACACCACAAACAAACAAAAAACAAAAGCAAAAGATAAACACACATACAGTACCAGCAAAAATTCCTAGTGGAGGTTTAGTTCATTGTGTCAAAACCTTTCTTTTGTGGAAAGATGTGGAATCACTGATGGTTATTCATCTAAAGAATTTTTTGCCAGTATGTTACATTCACTCCAGAGAACTATAACCTTTACTTTCATAATAATTAACTTAAAAGCATGCCTGTCTAAAAAGGGAGTAAATGATACTGAGATGTCTGAAACATTAACAAGCCTTTTTTTCTTGAAGCTTCATAAGAAAGATAATTGTGGCCAGATATTTAATACAGTTATTCTTTACAAGGGGAAAGAAATGCACTTTTTGTTTTTTTCAGGAAACTTCACTAAGGATTATTTACTTGCATTAGTTGAACTCAAATTGGCAGGACCTGGCAAACATGTTCTGAAATGAAATTTATGATTCTAGCTTAAATAATCTATTGCGTTTTGACTGTTGTCTCTAAGAAAATGTGAATATTGAAGAACAGCAGACAAAAAGGAATTGAAGGGAGATGACCTGGAAAATTAATCTTTAGGAAGATACCTAATATATTTTGGATACTGTTGTAGTGATTAATATTTTAAGATTTTAACAAAGATAGTTCTCTCCTGTTACAGCAATTGATCTTGATGGGTGCAGGTAACAAGCATTTTTTTGATGTGTTTTCTTTCTGCATGATTCTAAGTAGCGCATGGGAGTACTGCTTCAATACGGGCTGCTTATATCACATGGAACTGGAGGATATTTAAAGTGGAGAAGATGTCCATATCTGGTTCTAATGATGCTTTTCATTAATAACCAGTGTGTTGGAATACATCATGTGTTAACAGAACAGCATAGTGCAGGGAATGTTTGCAGCTGCTCTTCAGGCCAAGATTAGAAGACAAAGTTATGCTGATAATTTGGAGTAGTACTTCCTGAATGGGTAAAGAAGGTGTCAAAGTTGAGTAGAAAAGGATTATCTGAAAGTGCTGGAGCACTACAAGAGGCTTTGGCTGATTTCATTTTCATTGTAATCCACCAACGGAAGGTTGCAGGAAAGATGGGCGTCCTTCTGTGTGTCTATAGAAAAAGGTATTATGAGACACTTATTTTCCATTATATTCGGTACTGGGGAGCTTCAGTACCCAGCTTGGGGCACTATATTTAAAAAAAAAAAATTACTGAAACTTTAGAAAATCTAGAGATCAGCTGAATTAAGACTGCAAAGTTAGGAAACACTGAAAGAAAAATAGTAAGAAATATAAGAGATTGGTGTTTTTCTATTGTGTTGATGCCTTTTACGTGCACAGGGTGGGTTATTTTGCCTCCACTGACAAGAGGAAGTTCTTTTTTTAATCTGCACCAGAACGTTGGGCTTTTGGGGTATAGGATAGGTCCAAGGTAACTTGGAATTGTGGAGATGTGGAGTAACCACTGAAAGCCAAGGCAAACATCTTTGGAGAACAGCAGGTGACTATTGTACAATAGTCAAGTTTTATAACAGCTTATTGTTGCTGAAAGTGGGAGGACTTGTCCACTTCCCTTTTTCCTCTTATTCTTCTTACTTCTGTGTGTCATCATCTCCTGTTCTGTAGTGGCTTTTGCCAGTTTTGGTCTTCTGTGAACCATTTCTTATCTTGTATGACGGTGGAAAGACAATGTGGTGCTGTGTCCCCACCATGTGTTGTCCCTGTCATTCCACCCAACACCAAAGTTAGGGTTTGAAATAATATAAAGGGTAGTTGGTTGAGAGAGTCTGAAGGAAAGTGTAATTTAAGGCTCACTCTTTCTTCCCCATTGAGGCTCCTCCTGGACTGTTTGTGTAACTGTCCTGACCTGTTTGTATGAATTTGTGTTGGTCTAAAAAATGAGTTTACGTGATGCGTTAAACTTGCATCAAGATCTAGGTGAATTAAGCTGTGGTTTGTATTGAAGAGTAGAAACGTTGGGGGGAATGAAGGATTGAGTTGGCTTGTAGCACTAACCACATAAGCCAGACCATTAGCTCCAAGTCTGTTCAGTTGTGAGCTTAATAGAGAGGAAGAGTCATAGAACTGACCAAAACTAGTGGTCACTGATGTTGGTTCCACAACTGAATGTTTTGAGAACTTGTTCCTCTGAGAGATCCAGGCTCCAACAACCTGTAAGTTTAGTCAAGACTCTGCAGTAGCTGAGTGGAGCTTAGCAAACCAAGTTGGTCTAAATAGACCCATTTCAGATGTCACATTGGAGTAGATGACCTCTGGAGGTGCTGCCCAACATGAATTATTTTATAACTCAGTGATCCTCAGTCTGTATAACTTTGTTCTGCTATGGTGATCTGGAAATTCAGGTTACTTTCTTAAATTGAGCTTGACAGAATACCAGCAACTTCTCTTGCCTGAAAGCGTAACATGATGACGCTTGCAGGATGAATGGAACACCTTAAAATGGTCATTTTTTTCCAAGGAGAAATGTATCTGATTAGATGAGCAGATAAGGATCACGGTGTTGGTATATTCAATTTCTAAACTGCTCTGACTTGTTTATGTGCCATCATGGTATGCTTATGCTTGCGTAATTGTGCCTGTACCTGTTTCTGGATTAATGATACAAAAGCAGTTGAAATTAGGGTATTGTATTTACAATATGTGGCTGGAGCTATTGAGACAAAATTTAGCAGTAGTGTTTTCATGTTAGCCTTTAAAGTGTGATGAGGGTACTCAGCAGTTTAAATGTAAGGTATTATTTAGGAAGCAAAGTTCTGATATGTCTTGAAGAATAGATTTTGGTACATCATTCATAATGATTATCCAAATGGTAATTTGGCACCTACATGTATGTGAGAATAAGATGAAAAAATTAAAGAAAAAAAATATTGTTTGTCAGTGCAACTTACCTATTGGGTTTTGAGTTGTGCTTGCCTTATTTTTAACTTCTAGTACTGTTTCATTTATCGATGCTTTATTTGCTGATGAGTTTTGGTAGACAATCATGGTGTTACTCAGATAAATCTTTGAAGCAGTTATCCAGCTGCACCAGTTTTTACTGTTTTTAACAGAAAGTATCTTAATAATTTTTTTTTTTTTTTTTCCAGTTCTCAAGCACAAGAAGTAAAGGTTAGTCAAAGAGTTTTTGTAAATCTAGACGGAGATACCTGAGGCAATGATGCCGAGTTCACAGGGTTACTGATAGAGATTGAAAGTAGTTTCTAAGAATTGCAATTAGAAATTGCAGTTTTAGGTAGGAGAGGGAACATGATAGACTTATTTGAATTGGAGGAAAAAGACAAGATGCAACTCGATGAAATGAAAATATAAGATGTTGGCTGTAGAACAAGTTAGTCTGCATTATATTAAACCTTCCTTCTACCTTTTTTTATCCTGCTTATCTAATGGAAATAAGATTAAATCACATTCCTTTTTAAACATGGAAAACCCAGAAGAGAGTGGGTCTTCTCAGTTTTCTTTAATTCTTCCATAATTGATTTCCCGAGTCAGTGTATCTAGCTCTTAGAATAATGTTTTATGCAGAGGAAGACTCTTCAGCTGGGCATTTTTATTGTTAATTATAAGAAATGTGTGATCCAGACTTCTTTGTCCCCTTCTTGAGGTGACTGGGGTGAAGCCACTGAGAAGTTTGCTGGAGGCAACTCTTTCTGCTAAAGCGGTTTGCTACAAATGGGTTTATTTAGAAGAGAAATGAAACGATATTATTCATGGCATATTTTGTTTTAAACTGCAAATGCAGATATTTTCTGGTGATTGTGAAAACATTTACTTTTCACTCAGTTTTCAAATACATGCTCGTTATATAATGTTCTTCCATCAGATTAAATGTCATTAACTGGCTCAGGCTGAAATTTAACATCACTCTCTTCTTCTAGCTTGATCACTTTAGTATGCCATTTGGGCTTGCTTTGTTTTAGCACAGGCTTCATTTGCAGCTCCCCAATGTACTTCTTTGAGGAAGAAATCAGTTTTAAAAAATTATCAATTTTACATGCTTGAACTCATGTACAAAACTAATTTGATTATTGTTTTAAACAGATGGTTCAGTTCTCTAACGAAAATTACATACTTATATCCAGGAGCTTTCTAATGTTATTTTCCGTATTTAAATAAGGACATTATGTATTGAAGAGGTGAGAAATTATTTAGAAATTCACCGTATGCACACATTAATTTCTCTGGGTTTAAAATGTCTGTTGGAATGTGTAGAATCAGATTTGAATGTGTCAGGGTTCACAGTCATAGAACTGTTAATCTGTTGAAGTACATTTTAATAATAGATTCTACAGCCAACCTTTGTATTTTTTATTCTAGTATTTCTGATTTTATATGTTTTTAAGAAGTGTCCAAAATGCTTTCATGTCACAGCTAAGTCCTCTAGTGTTTAAATCTTGAGGAAGAATACATGTTGAATGTCCTGTAAATGTTTTCAAGGGGTTTTGCTAGAGTTCATAAACTTAATAAAATAAAAATAAAATTGGTGTGTATTTGTGAAGTGATTTCAAGTTTGGGATATTTTGAAAAATAATTTTTTGAAAATGGATAAGATTAGAATAAATATCCTAGCCTTCGTAAGCAGCTTTTCAAGGTGAATGGAAAAATAAGCACCACAATCCAAAATACTTATCAGCAGCTAGTTGAAAAACTCTTCTTGATACTTGATATTAGACATGTGAAAACAAGGGGCTGTCTTGACTTGCCTTCGGTTCGAGGCAGGAAGATCATCTGTTATGGAAGTTCGAAGAAAACAATGCAACTAGAAAAAAATATCTAGTATAGAGATATTAGGTAATTCTTATATTTCATGTTAAACTTCACACAAACCACCCAGGCTAAAAAGGATTTTTTTAGTTCAGCAAATGACAGGATGAAAACTGACCATGGATAACTTTGCAGCTGCTGCAACATGTGCCTCAAGTCAGTTTCTTTTTCATTTGAGACTTGCTGTCAAATGTTCCATTAAGTTAACTGGAGTGTCTGTGTGTGTGTTCTTTGCTCAATAACACCTATTTTCCCTATAGCATAACAGTTTTCTATGAACTGCTGGAAAGATGTGGCAGGTGTGTGCGCCTTGCTAGAACCTGTGTACATAGGTCGTGTTAGCTCTATGGAGGATGGAGATAAATTAATCCCAAACCCATTAAATTTCTTCAGAAACAGTAAATTAAGCTTCATACCACCACTAGTGCTTGCTGTAACTATATTCCTAATACAGAATCAAAGGAGGGAAGTTTTTTGTCTAGTGGCAAACTTCCTATTGGCATAAACCCTGCCACTCTCGATCATTAACCAATTTGGTGCGAATTTGACATCTGATCTTTGAATTTTTTAGCAAATTTCTAAAGAGAGTTGGCAGCATCAGCCTTGGCTTCACTGTGTCATTACGTGGGAAACTGCTGTGTCTGTGCTGATGTTCTCATCCAACCCTCAGTAATGCCTGAGCCATGGAACTGGAACAGGTATTTATATTCAGCATTTGCATCTCAGTTAAGATTTTTTTACCAAACGAGGGAACACTGTACATGATTTTCAATAGTGAATAAAATGAAAGTGTTTCAACTTCAAATGTTCTGTCTTGTGGAGAAGCTTCTCCCCTGTAGGGGAGGAAAAAAAAAACCCATGTCAATAGCTTTTTAAATCTGAAACACTTTACTAAAATCCTTTTGTATGGCCTTAGGTAGAGGGGAAAAGATTGATCATAAGCAAATACACGGTCCTGGTAGGATTATTTTAAGTATAGACATGGTCCCATATTCCACCATTAATGGTTAGCCACAAGTGTTCCTTGTGCAAGTGGAATGTCAGTCACTAGCATGTTATCTTGTCAGTTTGAAAGCTAATCCATATGCTAAATAGACTGTGTTCTATTGAACTCTATGTGGACATAATTTCCTAAGAGTAATTACTCACGTCATTCAAGAAGTTTTTTAATTTCCTTTTATATTTAAAAAAGAAATTACTTCAATATGTGTTGTAGCTTCAGTTATAAATTTATCAATTAGGTGAATCTGATCTGATGGATTCTTGGCTTATACTTTGGATCCATCAGTACATATTTAAAATTCTAATAGTAATTTTTGGCTTTCATTCTGTTAAGAAGAGATGAAGTGTTAGAGCAAATGAAGATTTCCTGACAACTTCATAGAATTTGTTGGGCAACTTCACTGTTGGCCCTGGCATGTGGAACTTCGGGTGTTTTGGATTTTAGAGTATTTTGATTCTATTCTAGAAGAGTAAGGTATTAAGAGTTTCTTGTGAAAACTTTGTGTGTGATTATATATGTATCCCTTTTTCATAGTGTTTTCCTTGTCTGGGTTTTGAGTTTGTCTGAAATAAATCAGCATATGCTATCCGAAAAGTGTCTAGTCTATTCAGAATGACCTTTAAGCTTTGACAATACCTTGTGTTAAGGCAGAGATTTGTAACATGCACGTCTGCCCACAGGTAATGATACAAAGAAATTAACTATTTGCTTAATTTAATCGTGTGATACTTAATATTTTAAAAATCAATAACTATTCATATGTAGGACTTGTTATTGGACAGAGCTGTGTAAATGTGTGTTTGTGAATGATCACAGAATAAATTGGAGACTCCTGTTGGACCTGAAGCTGAGCATGTGCGTATTCTGAATATATAAACTCAGGCTGTTAGCATGTGGTTTATATATTAATAATCCGTAGGGTCTTTTGTATGTTGATTTTATGTTGGCTTGGGAGAACTCAAGTATTTATGTGGTGAAGCCATACATGCGTCTCTTTAATCATGCCTTATACACTAGTGTGTGTTGGTTTCTGAAGTTAAAATATGCATTAAGGCCAGTTTTGTTGTTCTTATCATTCAGATGGCCATTTCCCTATTGAATCTTGTACTAAGTTGCAATGCTGTGACACCAGTTTCTGTGAGTGTGGGTGGATAGCAACCATGGGCTGCACTCCTGTAAGAAACTGTTTTGGGGAACACTGAGATTTTTAGAACTGTGGTATCTTTAGCAGAGACCAAAAGAAAATATGCTGAGCAAAGCCCCTCACCTACTGGATAAACCACAGTGTGAAAACTGGATCATTTAAACAGGAGCAGTAGTAAACTGATGTGCTTGTCTTGTGGAGCAGTTCTTTTTGAGCTGTTATTTTTTTTTTTCTTTAATATATTTTTTAAAATAAATAAATTGGGCTAGTTCTTACAATACAAACTTCTTGAGTTTCTGGCAGGATCTGTGACTTAGTTTCTTTCCTAGTTGTAGTTAGGCTGAATATCGTATGTCCCGATTCACAGGATTGTAGTACTTGTTTCCTAATCATATTCCAGTCAGCTTCATAGAACTGCAGTATCCACATACGTATGTGAATGAGGAGCAAAGTGCTCTTACTCTGAAGATTTTTTTGGTCCTGTTCTAGACCAAAATTAGCTGTATTACTACTGTATATTCACATATTTTTTTTTTACATCCATACTAATGTAATAAGCTCCTTCATTGCAACTGTTCCTTGAAGTTACTGTTCTGTAGATCAGTCATTCTATTGTAGCTTCCCAACTTCTGAAGGCAGCATGTAGTCTTGAATAATTTTTATTCCCAAGTAATTTCCACATAAGTGTTTAAAAAAAACCCCTTATTTTGCAGCAGTTTGTCCTGAACAAGCTCAACTGCTGAGTCTTGCACCAGATTCATCTTAAAGAATCATAGAGTCATTTAGGCTGGAAAAGACCTTTGGGATTGAGTCAAACAGTAAACCTGGCACTGCCAAGTTGACTGCTAAACCAAGGTACCCTGGGCCCCCACAAAGGTATTTTGGAACCTCATCTACCATCTTATGCTTTTGCTGGAATAAAGGCAGCCTAGATTGTAGACTTATACAATCGTATAATTGTTTAGGTTGGAAAAGACCTTTAAAATCATGAGGTCCAACCATGCACCTGGCACTTCCAAATCCACCACTAAACCATATCCTGAAGCACCACATCTCTGCATCTTTTAAACCCCTCGAGGGGTTTAAACCACTTCCCTGGGCAGCCTGTTCCAATGCCCGACAACCCTTTCCATGAACAAATTTTTACAAATATCCAATCTAAACCTCCCCTGGTGCAACTTGAGGCCATTTTCACAGAATCACAGAATGTCAGGGATTGGAAGGGACCTCAAAAGCTCATCCAGTCCAATCCCCCTGCCAGAGCAGGAACACCCAGATGAGGTTACACAGGAAGGTGTCCAGGCGGGTTTTGAATGTCTGCAGAGAAGGAGACTCCACAACCCCCCTGTGCAGCCTCTTCCAGTGCTCCATCACCCTCACAGTGAAGAAGTTTTCTTCTCAAATTTAAATGAAATGTCCTGTGTTCCAGTTTATACCCTTTGCCCCTTGTTTCATTATTGGTTGTCACCGAGAAGAGCCTGGTTCCGTCCTTGTGACACCGTTTACATATTTATAAACATTAATGAGGTTGCCCCTCAGTCTCCTCTTTTCCAGGCTAAAGAGACCCAGCTCCCTCAGCCTTTCCTTACAAGGAAGATGCTCCACTCCCTTCATCTTTGTGTCTCGTCCTATCACTTGCTACTTGGGCGAAGAGACCAATACCCTCCACGCTACAATCTCCTTTGAGGCAGTTGCAGACAGTGATAAGGTCTCCCCTCAGCTTCCTGTTCTCCAGGCTGAACAGCCCCAGGTCCCTCAGCTTCTCCTCATCACACTTGTGCTCCAGACCCCTCACCAGCTCCATTCCCTTCTCTGAACTCGCTCCGGCACCTCAAGGTCTTTCCTGTAGTGAGGGGCCTAAAACTGACCCCAGGATTCCAGGTTTGGCCTCACCAGTGCCCAGTACAGGGGACGGTCACTGCCCTGGTCCTGCTGGCCACACTCTTCCTCAAATAAAACACGATGCTGTTGGCTTTTTTGGCCACTTGCCCACACTGCTGGCTCATATTCAGCCATTGTCAACCAACACCCTCAGGTCCTTTTCCCCAGACAGCTTTCTCGTCACTCTTCCCTGAGCCTGTAGTGCTGCCTGGGGTCGCAGGACCTGGCACTTGGACTCATTGAACCTCATACAATGTTCTTAGTCTTGTTAGCAAACCTGAATTCAGGTTAAATAAGATGTAGGAAATGGACAGGTGACTACTGGACTAAACAGTTTAGCATTTTCAAACTTTTTGTTCTTTGGCCAAAACTTACAATGTGAGGGGTTGAAAGCATTTTATCTGTATCTGAGGAAATATATATTTTTATATATATATATATGTATAAAATGAACTAAGTGGGATGTCATTTACCTTGTTCTCCCTTAATGGTTTTGTGGGTTTGGTGTGGCTTTTGTTGTGTTTTTTTGTTGTTGTTACTTTTTTTTCTTAACTGAAGAATGTAATTTAACTGTTGGCACTGTGTGTGCATGCTAATGTTGAATGGTCAATATTTCAGTTACCTGCTCTCACACTATTAAAAAAAACAAACAAACAAACAAAATCTGTCAGCATCTTGGAGAATATAACCACTCCAGATGGCATCTTTGGTATAGAAGATGAAAAAGCCATAGTTACCAAGATGGGAATCTGTCACACTTGCTTGACCTATTTTGGAGTAACTGGAGGTGTGGGGCACAGTTTCTGGCTTGGATGAGCTGTTTATTGTAAATATATTCAGGTTGATGCTTATGAATAGGAATGTTCAATATGAGAGGTATAGCTAAAGTATTGGAAATAATTGATACACGGAGAACGTAATTCTGACTTATGTGTGGTTTGCTATTCAAGTTATTGTAAATGACAGAGTCTGAGTTAGCTAAGTCTATTTTCAAGCCAAGTTTCTATAATCTTACTGCAAATAATATGGGTAAGATTTTGGAAAGAAAAACAAACAAACAAAACTAAACATGTTCATCTTACCCGATGGTTCTGTTTGGAAGTAAATTAACTAATTTTTCAGAGCTTTGTCAGAGGAGGCTTCTCAGTGCAGAACGGGGTCCTGCACAAGGAGTGAGGTCACAGGCACATGCTGCAAGCACATGTTTGTTTTCTAGGATAGTTTGTGGGAGATGCCTTCACTGTGTTGCTCTCCAGCCTGACTGCCTCGTGTTTGTGGGTCAGGAATCATATGACCACTTACCATGGGTTGGTTAATTTACATCTATGTGCATAGTGTGGAGTAGATGCTGTACTCCAACGTCTTAGCCTTGTAGTAGCTGCTTTGTGTACATGATTGCTTCTTGTTTCTTGAGTATGAATCTGCAGTCTTACTGTAATTTTACTGTACTTTTCACCTTTCTACTTCTCTGACCTAATAGGTATCCATTCTGTAAAGCAACAAATCATTTAGTTGTTTTCTGTAATGAAGCCTGAACAATTGCAAAGACTGTAGATATCTTAGCTGACGTACAAATGAATTATTTTTCTGATCCAGAGTATTCTACAGTATTTTACTGAACGTTTTGTTCTAGTTAACTTCAGCAGGGTTAGGCAATGTAGTGGCTTTGGTACAGGTGCAATTGCATATCTTCAATGTTACTAAAAAGTCTGTAGACCAGACCTTTGTCATAATTCATTGCAAAATCTTTGCTTTGTAGGAAAAAAAAAAACATAAAACCAAAGAGAACTGAATGATGTAAAAGTCATTTAACAGTAGAAGTTTTAACTGATATAACAAAAACGTGGTTCAGATTATTCTATTTAAAAAACAAATTAGAATTGCTTTTTTTCTAGGAAAATCTAATCTCTGAAATTTGGTAGATGATTTCGTGTCGGTAGGTAAATGGAGTTCTACAAAACATAAGTCCTGTGAATCACTCAAATAGGTCTCTGGTTTTGAGATCTTTAGAAATATACTGCTGGTGGACTACTCTTTTGGACTAACTTAGTCGTTTCTCAGTCTCTTTCCACAGACATTACATAAAATTGTAGATTTCTTTGGGTTGGAATGGACCTCAGAAGGTCCTCTAATCAACCCCCTACTTAAAACATCTGGTTGTTTAAAACGTCTGGTTGCTTACAGGCTCTAGTACTTGACCACTTTCATAATGAGATTCGTAATTTCTTCATAAGATCAGAATTTCCCTTGTTGGAGCATTTCTGCTGCCTCTCATCCTTTGGCTGTGAGCTTCTGAGAAACATCTGCCTGTGAAGATAGTGTTTATATTTCCCCTGTATGCCTTATGCTGTGGAAGTTGTAGCAGCTTTTAGAGTTGGAAGGTGGTTTGTACTTCCCAGGAGAGTTTCTTTTTCAGCTTGAAGTGTTGTGGGCATTAATGCAGAAAGTCAATAGAACCATGTCATAGAATCATAAAAGGTCCTGAGTTGGAAGGGACCCACAAGGATCATCGAGTCCAACTGCTGTCCCTGCACAGGACAACCCCACAGTTCACACCGTGTGTCTGAGGGTGTTGTCCAGTCTCTTCTTGAACACTGTCAGGCTTGGGGCCGTGACACCTCCCTGGGGAGCCTGTTCCAGTGTCCAGCACCCTCTGGGGGAAGAACCTTTTCCTCATGCCCAACCTAAACCTCCCCTGGCACATCTTCCTGCCATTTCCTCGGGTCCTGTCACTGGTCACCAGAGAGAAGAGCTCAGCCCTGCCCCTCCTCCTCCCCTTGTGAGGAAGCTGTAGCCGCCATGAGCTCTCCCCTCAGTCTCCTCCAGGCTGAACAAACCAAATGACTTTAGCTGCTCTTCATATGGCTTCCCCTCCAAACCTTTCACCAACAACAGAGACTTTCCTTTCTGTAGTATTGATGGGGCTAATTATTCAATCCTCCCCCTTCTCTGCTGTGCCAAGAAGTTCAAAGATGAAACAGGCATCACACTTTCACCAAGGCGTATGCTTTTTTGTTTGCTTGATGTTTTGTTTGTTACTTTTTGGTTTTGTTTAAAGCTATTCCCCTTGGTGCCTTGCCTTTTGGTTACATACCTGCCTGTCGCGCTGTTCATACCATACCCAGTAACTAGCAGTCTTGACATACGTTGCTTTGGGCACTTAGGTTTCAAAATCCATAGCTAGTGTTTTCATAGGTGGGTGTGAGATGAATTGTGTAAAGTGTAGGATGTTAAAGTAATTATATATTTGTTCCTCTCCCTTAATGAACGGTGTCTGTGGGAATAGGATAAATAAGCCAGAACACTGCATGTGACAGTGTTCCCGAGCAGGCAGCGCGGCGGTGTGGGATGCAGGAACTGTCTTCTGCTGTGGCTGTGCTGTGCTCATTCTGCTATGGTTAGCACAAAAGTTGCTGATCTAATTTGGATTTAACTGCACAAATATTTCTTTTCCTAATTAGCATTGCTCATGCGAATACTTTCAAAGGAGCTTTGAAATATATTTAACTTGCCTGAAATGTATTTGTTGTAGGCACTTTGGGGTGTCAGGACGTACCAGATTATTAAGCATCTTTCTTGTTCAACCAGCATTTTGTAAAGAAAGAAACTTCATGTTTTGCTAAACTAGTTTGTAGTAATTGGTATCACAGTGACTCCCTTGTTTGCATGTGGAAATTTAGTTCCTTCCATTCAACGCTGGACTTGCTTGTGTACCTCTGTTATTGCTTATGATTCTGTGATCATAGAGTGTGTCTCTTCATTGACATTATTTTTTTTAGCTGCCAGATTTTACTTCATGTTCACTAAGAGCATGCTTACAAAACATGGGCTCTTGAGCAAATGGTAAATTAACACTGAATCTTGAGCCTCCTTGAAGATCATCACTTCTGGAGGTGATAGGCTTAATGGCCGCAGGTAGGACAGAACCTTATTGTCTGTTGTGGCTTGGAAAAGTAAATAGCCAGAAATGTCTAACACTGCCTTCACTACCTTTTTGGTTTTGTTGTTCCCCTAAGATTAGTTCTTAGCTTTCTCACCCTCTTGCTATGCCTTTACTTGTATTTGTTTTCCTTTTTATTTTCCTTTCCAAACAAGATGTTATCTGGAATAGTATGGAATAGTATGCTCTCTCCCAGTCAGCTACTAGTTCTCCTTCCTAATGTGCCAGCCCTCTCTCCCCCCACCAAGTCCATTTATATGCTTTTCACATAAACACTCATCAGTTCTATGAGGGGATGGTTTTCTGCTGGGTTACAGAACCTGTTTTCTTTTACACACTGCAACACATACCAAAACATGATTTGAAAGTCCAATGGCATGTTAGAAAAAAATTTCTTCACGCACAAAACATGTAGAGTGGATATAATCTTTTCAGTGATTTCAGATGGTGGATTTCCAAGCGGCGCCTCTGTCTTTGCTACTCTTGACTAGTTGGCAAATGTTGCATTTAAGAATAGAAGTTCTCACTTTCTAATGGGCATTTGCACCTCTTATGCCAAAATGTGTGCCTTGACATCCTGTGGTGCATATACCTCTGTATTTAATGTGCATTCCTGCCAGGCAGCCGTGCACAAAACTGCTTGTGTTATTACTTAGGTGGGACGACCTGAAGATCAAGAAGCTGCAGGGCTTGGTTTTAATGATCTGGTTCAGAGCACGTCTCTTGCTGAGTAATATCCTAGCATTGTCTTAACAGCCCCAAATCATCATCCAATAATAGGTAACTGTGACTTAAAGATGAGGTCATGAACGCCTGTAGTCATCGCAGTTTTACTTGTAGATAAGGGAATGGCTTATCTCTCCATCTCATGACGTTTTGAATGTGGAAATCATTTCCTGCTTGCTTCCTTTAATACTTAAACTTGGAAATAGCAGCTTTTTCAGTTCTGACCCTACTAGTTCTGAGTTTAGGCAGCCACGCTGATGTGCCTCTGGCTGAAGGAGAGTCCTGTCTTTCAGGAGTCTCTCCTTGATGAAGGATTGTTCATAGCAGGGTATAAACTGTCCTCAAAGGTTAAATGTTTCCCTTCAGATTAAGCAGATGTTTCCAGTTAGTCCTAGTAGCCCACAGACGGCACAGGGCTTACTCCAGTTTTACTGAGCTTCGATCTTTGGCAGGGCTGGTAGGTTGAGTGAAAGTTACTGTTTTATTTTAAAGGTTGGTGATAGTAGTAAAATTTCATCAGAACTATGTTGCATTAAGCTTAAGCTTCATACTAAATGCTAGCAAGCTATGCTGTATCACATTTGGTTGTTAATATAGTTGCTTCTGTTAGGGTAACTCTTTTTTAATAACTGTTTGATGAATCACTAGATCCTATCTGCTGGAGGTCCATGTTGAGCACAAATTGGGTAGCTTTGTTTTAGTGAGCCAGCCTTGGGTTTCGCTGTGCTCCTCACCATCTTTTCAGTTAACAACCCACTTTGTTGTAACTAAATTAATCTGTCAGCTTCAGGCATTGCAGCTAGAGGGTCATTTTTTTTACTTAACATTTCCTCTGCCCTTCCGAAGGTGTTGATTGCATTGTATCAAGACTAAGCAGTGTTTGAATCATTTATTACTCACATTTAACCAATGTCTAGAAGGGTTTACTGGTCCATTAAGAGGCCAGAAGTCTAAGGTTTATAATTAATTCTAGTCATCATCTTCCAGTAAAACTTGATTAAATGGTAGCATGTGAGAATTGTTTTGCTGTTAGTGCTTTAGATGTTTGAAAGCTGGGAACTGTTAGTCAGAGATGGTGTAAGTCATTATGGTACTTCTGTTCCGGGACCTTCTAAAGCAACTGCAAAAGCAGTTGAGGACCAGAAATCTTGGCAGTGAGCAGAGTGGGGTTTGTGTTATGAACTTATGGTAAACCAGTGTCATGGTGCTTTTCAAGAAATTATTTATTTTACTGGAAAGCCCCTCAGTTTTCATAGAAAATATTACTATATAAAATGTGTGTACTGATTTTTTTTCATATGTTATTGATCTTCCTTCACAGAACTCATAATAATTTCTGTATTGCAGATTTAATCCAGTGCACAAATGAGATGAATGTGAACATCCCACAACTGGCAGACAGTTTATTTGAAAGAACTACCAACAGTAGCTGGGTAGTGGTCTTCAAATCTCTCATCACAACCCATCATCTAATGGTGTATGGAAATGAGGTAATACAAAAAAACCACGTCTGAGAACAGTTCCCGCACTTCATTCCTATAAATGTCAGCTTAATGTTTCCACTAATTATCTTGAAGAAGATCTTTATTTTTGCCTTTCTGTGTCTTAACTCTGCATGAACATGTCTTATTTTACGTTTGTCTACTTGGTTTGTTTCGAATTTAAAGCTTATAATTCTAGAATCAAAAGTAAGCGCCCTGAATGCTGGAGGTACCTTTTTCTGTGATGTTTTTCTCATAATAGAAAACCAAGCAAACAAAACCAACAGAAGTTATCTCGAATGGGATTCTGAAAGCTGCAAATGGAAGCATTTTAGGTTCATGCTCTAGCTAATCCAGATGTTTTTTTCTCCCAGATAACTTGATTCTGAACAGATTTCCACCATGACCCCCTAACCTTCTGCAGTGAAGCCAATGAGCTGGCTTTGAGTATGAGCATCTGAATAACACCAAATACTGTAGAACAATTAAACCCCCAATTTAAACAAAAAGCAATAAGCTTGTTTTGTTCCACAACTTGGATTCCTATGGGGCCTTATTTTTTGAGATGCCAGGCATAGCAGCAGCTTGAATTTTCTGCATTTAAAAACCCCCTGAAAATATACTTCGAAGTGTTTGTAAACATTCCTTTTTATTGCAAACAGTCAGTATAATGTAAGCTATATGATTTTGGAATTAATAGGGATAGCGTTAGAAAATTATAAGGATGATCTTGTGTAGAGGACTAAAACTTTTGAGTTTGCATTCAGAGTTCTTACTGGTCATGTTGCTGCTTTGTCTGACTGGCTGTGTTGTAAAGGGTTTTAAATTAAAAAAATATATATATACACATGTATATACTGGTTTCACTCGGAAGTCACCTGGTTTTGGTGAAAATCTGTACTTTGAAGCTAAGTAAGCCACAAGAGGGCAAACTTCTCATGTTGACTTAAAGCATTATCCCTGGCGTAATTGACACTTTCCAAAATAGAGTCTATACAGTTTTGCTGTGCTTGTGCCTCGAGTCATATAAGTTTTAAACTGATACCAACACCCATTGTAGTAATTACAGATATTTAATGAGACCACTGTCTGAAAAGCTTTACATTTTAAGGAAGAAACCCAAATTTGGCTTACCAAATGTGTTACAGAAATACTGAGGTTAAGATCGCTGCTTGAAAGTTTTTGCAGCTAGAAATAGGACTTGAGCAACAAACATGGAGATTGAGTCATTATTAAAATGTGTAGAATTTTACAGAGAATCTGTGAATCCCTTTGTAAGAAAACCGAAAAGCATTTGGTCCTCCAGCTTTTCACACAGAATCACAGAATCGACTTGGTTGGAAAAGACCTCAGAGATTGTCAAGTCCAACCCTTGGTCCAACTCCAGCCCATTGACTAGATCATGGCACTAAGTGCCATGTCCAGTCTCAGCTTAAAAACCTCCAGGGACGGTGAGTCCAGCACCTCCCTGGGCAGCCATTCCAATGCCTGACCACTCTCTCTGCAAAGAATTGCTTTCTAATATCCAGCCTAAACTTCCCCTGGCAGAGTTGAAGCCCATGCCCCCTTGTCCTATTGCTGACTGCCTGGGAGAAGAGACCAATCCCCACCTGGCTAGAACTGCCCTTCAGGTAGTTCTAGAGAGTGATGAGCTCACCTCTAAGCCTCCTCTTCTCCAGACTGAACAAGCCCAGCTCCCTCAGCCTCTCCCCATAGGTCTTGTGTTCAAGTCCCTTCACCAGTCGTGTTGCTCTTCTCTGGACCCGCTCCAGCACTTCAATCTCTTTCCTGAACTGAGGGGCCCAGAACTGAACACAAATATTCCAGGTGTGGCCTCCCCAATGCAGAGTACAGGGGAAGGATCACTGCCCTTGTCCTGCTGACCACGCTATTTTTGATACAAGATAATGTAGTTCATTTGTAACTGAGTGCATTTACTCATCTCCAGTCTTTTTTTTACCTATGTAACCTATGTATTTATGCTAATGAAAATAATTCAATAGTACATGTTGCAGTGATCAGAACTACTTTTTCCTTTGTCAAAATGTTATGGCAAGTGACTGGGATTTTTTTTGCTGCAGCTCTCAATACAGTGGTTCATAAGGCAAAATTATTTTTTCCTACTAAATTGAAATGTGGCACTAGTGATCTGAAATGTCTTTACAGGATGAAAATAGCATCATTCATTTTGTGAAACGTAATTCAGAATTATGTGTGATTAATGATGTGCACCAAGTGTGATACTGTGTTAATGTCTTATATGGATTCTTGTGTTTATTTGACACTTGGTTTATAAGAAAACTAATCTTTATATCACCTTATTTTCATGTTTAAGCTAAGTACTATTACAATTCTATGCTAAGCCTTGGCTAGTTGGAAAAATGAAATCAACTTATAAAATTGAAGTTAGTGAAACAATTGTGAGCCTGTAAAATGAGAACATATTGGGGGGATTTTTTCACAATTTTTAGTTTCATATTCTGACTTAAAAGAAAAATTCTTTCAATCAGGGCCCTTCATGCAGTTTCTCTGTGACTGATGTTCACACATTTTTACATAAAAAATAATAAATAGCTTCAGGTTTTGTAGTAGTTTCCAGATTTGAAATCCATCTTAAAGAATAAAAGCTGAATTTCATAAAATGGATAAAGAGTTTCTAGTACTGTTAACCTCAGTTCCAGCTCATTGATAATCTAGTAAAAGCATTCAAATTTTTCCTTTTGTCTAGCGTTTTATCCAGTATCTGGCGTCCAGAAATACATTGTTTAATTTGAGCAATTTCCTAGACAAAAGTGGATTGCAAGGTAAGGCGTCTTTTTCATTAAAAGACAGTAGTGTGCTGGGGGACGGTAAACACAACTGGGTAACTCTAATGGACAGTGTTGTTTCAGGAGTAATATTTCTGTCTGTTTTACCCCAAATTGCATTTCTTAATTTAAAATGCTATCGTGGCATGGCAGAAACCGAATGCTGGCAGAATTTGCTGGATCTTTTGGGAAAGGCTTATTATAAGTGCTTCTAACTTTCTTAGCTAATCACACCTGAGTGAGTGTTCCTCATTTCTGAAGAGATTTCTCTATTTGGAGAGGTCGATTTTGATCAGCAATTTTAAAAAATGCACTGTATGTACATCAGATAGAGCATGTCAGTGAAACAAGAACTGTGTCTTAAAACACAAATACATTTTGGAAGATTATTCAAAGACCATTCCATCCATCTTTGAGACTAGTTCCCCTTGAGACTAATACCCTTCCAAACTGTTACGCTGCAGTTTACTGCAGTTCTGATCATACCTGTAGCTGTCATTTGATGGGGTGGTTTTTTTGGTTTGGTTTGGTTTTGATTTTTGTTGTATTGTTTTTTTTTTCCTCCTGAGGTGGTTTCTTATTTTCTGCATTTCCCGCATTACTTTTTATATAGATGCTTCTGATTTTTTTGCCACAAGTGTCATAAAGCAGGCACACAGAGCTGCTCCCTGGGGACAGAAACCAGCGATAACCAAGGATTTACCAAATTGCCTCTTTTTATTGAGTCTTCACTTCCATGCTCTCAGTATAGACTATGAACAGATCTTTTTCTTGGTCTATATCCTTAAACTGACAGTTACCAAAATATTTCCTCTTGCCACTACCTTAATGTAAAAGAATTTGTCATGTCTTAATGTTTCCTTCAGTGCTGAGAGAATGAGTTGACATGAACATCTTCGGAAATGTATCATGTCATTTTTTGGCAGTAATCTCTATCATAGTATGAGAGAACTTGCGTAAAAATACTTTTTGCTTTTGGAAGTAATATCCTTAGGAAGTAACATATAAACTACATAGTTCAGGTCTTCTAGATATTTGTGGTATTGTCTGTCCGATTTACATGATGTACACAATTTTTGTAATGGATGAACTATACAAAATCAGGCAAAAATATAATGAAACTGTCTTGCATTAATATGTTGCACTTTATTTAGATTAAGGTTCTTGTTCATTAGTTGACTGGGTAAGTAATAAGCTTCTGAAACTTATTTTTTAGGTTATGACATGTCAACGTTTATCAGACGGTATAGTCGGTATCTGAATGAAAAGGCAGTTTCCTATAGACAAGTGGCTTTTGACTTCACAAAAGTAAAAAGAGGGTAAGAACTGTATTTTGTGTTGCATATCTTGAAGTTTTGTCCGATGTCCTGTAATTCAAGTGGAAAATACCTGTGTTGGCTCTTAGTACAGCCAGTGATGTCTGCTTTTCTTAGTTGGAAATCTCCCATGACACACAAAGGTTCAACTGTTCAGTTATGTATGTTGGCAAAATATTTTACTCAGTTATTATATTCTTTTTAAAACATTAAGAGTTTAATATGAAAAATGAGAGACGATATTAATCAAAGTATATGTCAAGAAGTAGAAGTTTGAACAAATATTCCATGATACACCACAAGTTACTTGTCCTTGCATGTAGTATAGGGGACTATACAGTTTCCTTGTGTTTCTCGCTCTGGAATATTTAAATGACAGGTGTTTAGTGAAACGTCTTATCGTCCTTTCTGGTATTTCAATGTTCTTGTCCAAAATGTCTGTATGAAGTTTACTACATTTGTAAAGGCAGTGCAATTCCTGCTTTTGACAGAATATTGTTGTAGATGCTGTTCTGAGTTTGTCTACAGGAATTAAAGCGAGCTTGCTTGTAAGAAATCAGTTGTTTGAGACCAGGTACCTGTTTACATGTAAAATAGCACAGTCCAGAGCACCAGTAGTTGGGTAAATTGAATGTTATAGGGAATGATGGAATTAATGAGGAGATCTCCACCAGGAGGACTGGAGATCATGTAGTGGTTGTGGTTGAAAGTCTTTCTTTCCATCCATGTCCGTTATCTCTGTATGCAGTGCTTTTTAAAGTTTAAAAACATTATTTTAGTTTTACATTTGGGCATCCTTTATCATCCATACACAGGTTAATTTATCTTAATGCTTCAAAGTTAAGAATTAACTAAATAACACACGAAAATCTCAACCTAAAGCTGCTAATTGAGTTAACTTCAGTAGTGGGTTGCCTCACGATACCTTGTGTTAGCGTTGCAAAGCCATTTGAAATTGGCCCGAGAAGACCATCCAGGTCCCTTATGCCTCCTCGCTAGTACTGCACTGTCCATTTCCGTTTGAAATCTGATGGCAGAGGGGGATGCTTGGCCCTCTCTCACTGTTCCTGTCCCAATAACATATTAATAAAACACTTGGCCTTTCCCACATGTAGGATGTGTGTGCGACCAGGTGGCAGATACGCTGGAATTAGACAGTTGCTCTATAATCAACTGGTTTAGGCTTAACGAGTTATTTAGCCCATAGCATGTGCCTGGAGGTCATTTAGTGACCCAGCAGGAATTAACTGTTCTGATGGCAGCAATTTGCCTTTTTCCACACTTCATATATTTTCTCAGTGGCTCTGCTCCCATGCCCTGCCATCTTAAGCTTGTTGCAGCTGCTCTTTGTTGTTAGGACGGAGCAGAAGGCACAAGTAGAAAGCTGGAGGCAGCGTGTTCCCCGTTCCTTTCCAGCTTGGAGAACAGCCACGGGCTTTTCCGTGCGGATGCTCCGAGGGATCTGCACTTGCAGGGAACATTTGGTTTGCTGTGTGCACGCTGATGCAACTGCAGGGCTGGCTGGTCTGTCTCACAGAAAGCGGTTGTTTCTTGTCACTGGGGCAATTTAGTCTTTCTCAGTTGTTGCTTTTCTTGGTCTTAGTCTGTTTAATCTGGACAACTAATAAACAAGCAAACAGTAGTCAGCCATTAAAAGGAAGTGTCGTGTAGTCCCTATAATCTTCCTTAAAAAACTTTAAAAGTATCCTGTCATATTTGCTTATTCTTTCTTGCTGCTTTTACTTGAAAATCATCCAAACTGACATGAAATAATAATAAGGTGATTCGAAAAAGCGTAGGTAAAAATTTACCTCAGAAATAACTTTCAGAGCTTTTTTGGGTTACCTGATGCATCATAGCTCTGAGCACTATCAGTTTCATTTCCCCCGAATAAAACATCATCTTCGGTTCATATTTTGGCCAAATGAAAGTTGTTGCTTTTGAACACTGCAGTTATTACAATTGTATTGGCTAGACGGCATTCTTAAACATCAAAATGCTGCTTTGAATGGCAGTGATTTAAATGTGTTGTCTGATGACCCTATTTTATTTTCTGTTATGTTTCTCACTAACAATTGCCTTCGAAATTCAGGTGAAGAATTTTCTTTTGTTTTGCACAACAGGGCTGATGGAGTAATGAGAACAATGAGCACAGAAAAACTCTTAAAAACTGTACCAATTATACAAAATCAAATGGATGCACTTCTTGACTTCAATGTAAGTTTAGCTGCATGTACACATCTAACATACTATTGACTTCGTTGTACAAACCTGCACAAGCTTCTAAAATAGGTCAAGATTAAAGGTCTTGAACTTGGTTCAATGTTATCTGCACAGTTTAAAGAGCACAAATCATTTTGTTCATTGATATACCACCCAAGAAATGGGGAAAAAAAGAAATATGATGCTTACTGGAGACAATGCTTTGTGGTAAATTACTGTTGTTTATTGTGTACTTTGTATAAGAGTTTTGTTCATTTAAAAGTTGGCTATTTCTACCCTGTTTTAATTATGTTAGTTAACGTGAACAGTAGTTAATGGAAATGCCTGCCAAAATGATATAATACTGTGCTGAGTGATCCTGTGTTGATTTTCTGTGCTGCTATTTTCCATAAATAGCCAGTGAGATGATTGGAAAGCACGCCTTGGGATAGAGTACTGGAGTTCAGCTCCAAGTTTTCCAATAAGGGATCAATTCGGTTAAATTAACTTTTTTCTGATCTTCCTAGGTCAATAGCAATGAACTCACAAACGGTGTAATTAATGCTGCCTTCATGCTTCTCTTCAAAGATGCCATTAGACTGTTTGCGGCATATAACGAAGGGATTATTAACCTCCTGGGTAAATATAACCCCTTTCTGCAATGTCAGACTTTGGGGAGGGAGCTCAGTAAACAATCACAGAGGGCTGAAATAGTCTTACTGTAAAATATCAAAATATTACTGTTATTTCTAAGTCAGATTTATTTCCAGTGTTTTTCTGTCCAATTGCGTTTGCCATTCAGTTGTATACAGAGATGGGTAAATCTCTGAAAGCAAAGACAATTCAACACTTTCTTCGTTTGTTGGGGTTTTTTGCACTGCGTTGTTTTGGTTGTGTGGGGTTTTTTTGTTGTTGTTTCTGTTTGTTTTGTGTTTTTTTTTTTTTCACTGAACTGTGTAGAAACCTGAATCATGACATTGATACGTTTTTCCCTAAAAAACAAGATCAGGTTTTGTATCTTAAGTGGAATAAGTTATGGTCAGTTACAAATTTACAGTCATAGCATCTGTGATCAGTTGCCTATGAAAAGCTTAATGTTCATTTTTTTTAACAATTGCTTGGCTTATATTTCTAGAGCATATCTTATATCTTAAGGGGAATTACAAATCCAGGCTTCAGGCCTATTCACTGGAGATGCAGAGGAGCCTAAATTTGGAAAACAATTAAGTTGAAAGTAATCTGTTAATTTGCTTGGTTTGGCTGCATTCTGTGATTGCATCAAGCTACCTGATTGCTGTTATTACCCAGTGCATGCAAAATGGAAAGCAAAATCCAAAATTAGTCATTACCAGTCTGAAGCCACTGCCTTCTTGTTTTCCCTCAGTAAGAACAACTAGCATACAGTTGCTTTCACTCATGTTTTTAGTGAAGCTTAATATAGAAACAGGCCTTGAAAGGGCTATTTCAAAAAGGAGGGTGGGACCCTCTGGCTTTCAGCACCAGTGTTTTGCAATCACTTGCACCTCAGTGTAGACCACGCCATAACAAGAGGCATCCGTCTGGCAGAGAATATCATCATCTTGCCAAATATGTGGCCACTGGAATAGAGCAAATGTGTGACTGCCAGATTGTAAAATTGCCTGTTTGTTGTTTTTCTTTAAACCCCCGAGAGGATGAATTTACATTTCTTTGGGTGACCTATTCTTAAACTTGATTCTCCTCTTCAGAGTGGTTATGCTTCTGTGAGATCTAGTACCTGCAAGGTGAGGTGTAATTGCATGCACACAATAATTAGCTCACGTCCCACAGAGCTTTCATTATTTGGTGCATGTTAGGGGTAGTAACTTCTCCAGTTAACAAAAGAAAACAGATCTGCAGGCATTTTCTGTTTGTCTTGTTTTATATACTTTGCATATCCCTTGCAGAATGCTTGATTTCTTCTTTAATGCAAGTATTCTTGCTGTTTATAGAAAAATACTTTGATATGAAAAAGAACCAGTGCAAAGAAGGCCTTGATATATATAAGAAGTTCCTCACTAGAATGACACGGATTTCAGAGTTCCTTAAAGTTGCAGAGGTAAGCTTTATTGAGCCAAACTTTGCCCTTGGTTTGAAACAGCTTATAAAGTGCTTATTGTCTCATAAAGCAAACGCTTCTTCCTTCCAGCCTAATTGTAGTTCCATCAAGGGTGATCTTGTCAGTCTCTACCCTGGCGATTAGTTCATTTGAGGACTGTGTTGAAAAACCTGGCTACAAAGTACTTCCCAGTTTATCTTTTACTTAAGGAGGGTGTATGAATACGCATTTTAAAATTTCCTCAGTTACATAATAATTGTGAGCTTGCTTTGAAGAGCCTCGATTTAAACAAGTAGAGTAAATTTATGGTGATCTCTTGCTTTCTCTGATTCTAGCTGTATTCTAGTTTGAAACCCACAATTCTGCCTTAAGTTTTAGATGAAATAGCAGCTTCAGAAATAAAGAATTGAGACAAGTAAATGAACATGTTACTTCCTTTTTTAAAGATATTTTGGCTGTAGGTGTGTTTATAGAGGAAAATTCAGTTAGCTTGCAAGATGATTTGTTTCTTTATTTGTTTTCTAATGTCATTAGTTTGTTGTATTCTAGTTTCTGAAACATTGCTGAATTGACGTCCTGGTATTATGCAATTCCTCGGCTGAGATTTGCTCCTGTTCTTGTTTTGCTTTCCTTCATTATTCATATTTCTCTTAACAAAAAAATTAATCTGTAAAGCTCGGCTTGCTGTCTGTCCTGACAGAATATCTGTCAGAGGTACTACCTTCGGCTGTTTTCAGTTGATTATCAGCTGAAGTTGAGAGTATTAATCTTGCTATTGTAAGAATATATATCCTGCTGCAGAACATTTTAAGTTTGATCTGCATTTTAGAAAACAGGAAACTTTGCAGGTGCTTTGATTTAGCAAATAAGCTCTATATCAATAGGTCTGAGAATTCACCACAGAAACTGTAAGACAGGCAAACTTCTCTAGCCTTAAAATTCTGAATGCTGGATTCTTGCTCTGTTTTATTTCTAAGGTTGTATCTGTTTAAATATCTCTGTAATGTGCCTACTGCAAATGTGTATACATTTAACAGAATAATTTATTGTAACCAACCATTATAGAGGTTAGATTGTGGAGATTTAATGTGTGTGGACAGGTTTGTGCTTTTTACCCGACTTCATCTTAATGTTGTTTGCTTTTTGAACGTCTCTGCCTTTAACAACAGCAAACAGGTTCTAAACCTCATTTGTTTTATTACAGCAAGTTGGAATTGACAGAGGAGACATACCAGATCTCTCACAGGTAGATAAACCTATTATGTGTTTGCCAGTACATGTCTGTTTTGGGGTTTCATAATCAGAAAAACTTGGCATTGTGGCACTCACACTTTCTTGCATGCGTTGTCACCAAGTTATTTCCAAGTGTGTGATTAAATCCAAACTCTGTCAGACTGTGGCTTTTATATGCAATGATCCTATTGTGAAATATTATAGATCATTTCTATCATACTCTAATTGAGTTTTAAGGCAGCTTTGTTTCTGTCATGCTTGAAGATGCAATTTATATCTGTGAGTTCACATAATGAAACCTCTACATGAGCTGAAGAAGCTGTGGTTTTTAGCAAGCTTGCTTTTTGTCAGTCATTGAAATCATTGTGAAGGCTTGCAGAGCATGCACATAGAAATGACTTTAGGTACAATTTCCTTCTTAGTGGCTCTTGAAATACTGGCTGCTTCCAATTGTCTGCTTGCTGTTTCCTAGCTGTTGATTTTAACATCTCTTGACATATTTCAGTACTTGCGGGTGAGTCATTATGACAGAGTAATGTAGTGAGGAGAGTACATCACCTGGTATTTTAAGTAATTAAATACGTACAGGATGCCAAGATGTGGTTTAAGTTATTCTGAGCTGTTCCAGTTGCCCTACAGTTGCATTCTCTGAAAGTCTTTTAACTACTGATTTGCTTCACCTTAGATTCTTCAGATCTGTTCCCAAATGTCTTTTTGTTTTTTGCAGGCACCGAGTAGCCTTCTTGATGCTTTGGAACAACATTTAGCTTCTCTAGAAGGGAAGAAAATCAAAGATTCCACAGCTGCAAGCAGGTGCTTATGCCCTTGTCCTGTTGAACAATTGTTGAAGCAAATATTAAATCCATTATTTTTTATTTCATTATAAATGAAGGTTTGTGTAGGCTACGTTGAGGATTTTGCATTAGCAACGATAGAATAGCAAATTATCCTCTCTTGCTGAGTACTTAAGACAGCTTCTTCCAGGTCAACACAACTAGAAGCTAAGGAGCTGCAAATACTTGCTGTAGAATCCCTCGTGTAGTAGTTACTTTTAACATCTAATCATGAACTTCTGAAGATAATCTAAGTTTTTTTTCTTTTATCACCTGCAGATGTTCATTTTGTTTTACTAATTAGACCTCTGTAAGGTGTGCAGCATCTTTTGATTAATATCCTTAGACTCTTGTATCTCAGCTTGAATCCCTTTTCCGTCAAAGGCAAGGAAATGCTTCCAGAAGTCCTTAAATTAAGAACGGATTTTTAAAGTAATTGGGGATTAAAGCCATACTGTATATGGTAAAAGACATTCACTGTTTTTAAGTGCTTGCTAAAACACAAAGTGCAATCTAGAGGAGTCCTCTAGGCAACTAACTTCATTGTTTAAATTTTAAAAAGCTTAATATTGGGGGCAAGACTTGCAAAATTAAATAGCATTTTTTTATTGTCTGTTAAAAAAGGCAGTAACATTTTATATGTTCTTTTTTTACAGTACTGACACTATTAGAGCTTAGCACCATTTTGCTAGCTGCTTTTTAGAATATTCGCTTTCTTTTGTTAAGACTGCTCTAGTTTGTTATAAAAGTTAAGTGTTTGCTTTAAATCTCTTTCCACAGTTTTTAACATGATGATGAATTGCAAACTTTTCCTCTGGGATACACTAGTTGCATTGGGTTTCTTAACTAAACCTGTTCAATTAGCAACAGTTTGAATTGGAGTTTAGATTATCAGAGATTCCCCTGTATCTTTAAATAATGCATCTTAGGCAAAGAGGAGAAGGGCAAAGGCTTCAAACGTGAATTCTGTAATGCAGTTTGGAGGGGAAACATTTAAGGGGGGAATGCAAAATCCAGTGTGTAACAGGAGATAGCGTGTTTTCTAGATGTTTTCATTTTACTGTTCATTCACTGTATCTTATTTAAACTTATCACTTCGTACAGCGTAAGATATAACAAATGCTAAAAGAGTTGAGGAGGAGGTTGGGTGGATACCAGTGAAGTGTTCTTTAGATGTTTCTATGACGTGTCGCCTGTTAACAGCCGGATTTTCTCCTGTCCAATTACTTTAGGGCTACCACCCTTTCCAATGCAGTCTCTTCCCTTGCAAGCACTGGCCTGTCCCTCACAAAAGTCGACGAAAGGGAAAAACAAGCTGCGTTAGAGGAAGAACAGGCTCGCTTAAAAGCTTTAAAGGTAGGAATACAGAATTTTTAACTGAAAACACTTTTCTTATGTTCTTCATGGCTTATTAGGATTCTTAAAGGAGCAAAGGGAAAAAACAGAGTTATTAGTACTGAACATGTACTGTTGGCAAAGTGCTGGAGGTAGAATATTATGTGCATGTACCATACAAAAAGTGGAAGATTTCTTAAAATAGTTTCCGAAGGATTTGTGGTACCACTGACTTGTAATTATAAGGAGCTGACACCAGTGTGTGGAATAAATAAAAAATTCTATTGCTTTGCTTTACTTACCTAGAAAGTCACACACACAGATGTTGTTTCTGGATTTCTTACGCCGGCTCTCTTTCCCAACAGGAACAACGTCTAAAAGAACTTGCAAAGAAACCTCATACCTCTTTAACGACTGCAGCTTCTCCTGTGTCCACGGCAGCAGGGAACATAATGACTACACCAGCCGTTGATATTTTTTCTACCCCTAGCTCTTCAAACAGGTGCGCTTAAT
This sequence comes from Streptopelia decaocto, assembly GCF_964273445.1. Classification (NCBI taxonomy): domain Eukaryota; kingdom Metazoa; phylum Chordata; class Aves; order Columbiformes; family Columbidae; genus Streptopelia; species Streptopelia decaocto. The sequence goes on along the minus strand of NC_138663.1, from coordinate 205,388,143 downwards.
GGTGTTGCTTCACTGAGAGGTGAACTGCAGTGAGGCTTTCCTCTGAATTGTTGCTGCACAGTGTACATTGCAGAAGGTTGGTTGGGTACAGAGTACATTAGTGATGTGATATAAGAGATGATGTTTTGGGTAAAGTTGTTGGGGAAATAACCTGTTGCCATAAACAACAAGAAGTGTGTTTTCAGTATCCGTTTGCAGAATAGTTTCTGATATGAAGCAACTGCTGACAGCCCTTATAGCTGTTCTGAGTAGGTGAGGTGGACAGTTGGAACTGCTAAACACACATGCTTTGTCACCGAAGAACCTTACAAGTTAATTTGGGAAAAGTCAAATAAAAATTCAGTTTGCAAGGTCATAAAGACAACACTGACTGTTGCATTTCTAGATATTGAAAACCAGAGTTCTCGGTAGATTTTCAGAAAAAAGAAAGCCTGAAACAGGGTTTGATAGAAGAGAGGCAGCTCTTGCAGTCTTGACCTGTATTTGGAACAGCTCTGTCTGCAAGGACTTGCAAAGATAGTGCAAAAGTACTTGCTGCACACGAATCCTCATCTTTGGCTAGCAGGAACTGTTGGTATGAGTAAGTGTGTGACCTTCATTCTGTAAAATACCTGTCAAATCAAGCAGCAGTAGCAGAAGGTACAGTGCTTTTACCAGTGTAGAGGGAAATAGCTCTCTGAAGGCAGAGTTTTGGTTTGTGTGATCCTGAACCTGAAGGATTGCTTAGTTCTGTTACAGCTCATGTAAGAATCTACTGTTCTTTTAAAGCACTCAGCGCTCTGACAGCCTTCTTTCCCCATTAGAAACCTATTCTAGGATATCACTTGATACCAAATATGTGGAAAATAGCTCTCGCATATAAGGATCTAGAGAATCTGTCAGTGTTAGTAACTGAAAGATGTCTTTAAAATTGTCTTTTAAATTGCTTTTTGGAGGCCAGATATTTGAAAGGGCTGTATGCTTTGAACTAGTAACTTGAAACTTGCCTCTCAAGAGTTCTGAAAAACAGAACCATCTGATAAAGCCTCTTCAAACAGCCCAAAGTGCTACATAGAGTGGTTTGGGTTGGAAGGGACCTTAAAGATCATCTAGTCCAACACTCTTGCCATGGGCAGGGACATCTTCACCCAGACCAGGTTGCTTAAAGCCCTGTCCAACCTAGCCTTGAACACTTCCAGGGATGGGGCATCCACAGCTTCTCTGGGCAGCCTGTTCCAGTGCCTCACAACCCTCATGGGGAAGAATTTCTTCCTTCTATCTCATCTAAATCTCCCCTCTTCCAGTTTAAAGCCATTACCCCATGTCATATCACTACATGTCCTTGTACAAAGTCCCTTTACAGCTTTCTTGTAGGTTCCCTTTAGGTGTTAGAAGGCTGCTATAAGGTCTTCCGCTGCGCAGTATTTCTAGACTGAACAACCCCAACCCTCTCAGCCTGTCTTCACAGGAGAGCTGTTCCAGCCCTCTTGATCATCTTTGTGGCCTCCTATGGACCTGTTCCAACAGGTCGTGTCCTTATGTTGCGGGCCCCAGTGCTGGATGCAGAACTGCAGGTGGGGTCTCACCAGAGCAGAGCAGAGGAGCAGAATCACCTCCCTCCACCTGCTGGTCATGCTGATTTTGAAGTAGCCTGGGATACAGTTGGTGTTTTGGGCTGCACGCTCACATCGCTGGGTCATGTTGAGCTTCTCATCAACCAACACCCCCAAGTCCCTCTCCTCAGGGCTGTTCTCAATCCATTCTCCACCCAGCCTGTATTTGTGCTTGGGATTGCCCTGACCCATGTGCAGGACCTTGCACTTGGCCTTGTTGAACTTCATGATGTTTGCACGGGCCCACCTCTCCAGCCTGTCCAGGTCCCTCTGGATGACATCCCTTCCCTCCAGAGTGTCGACTGCACCACACAGCTTGGTGTCATTGGCTTGCAAAGGACAAGAGCATTTTTTTCTGAAAAAAAAAAACCAAATACTAGTTTGTCTTCATGTGTAAATTCAGTTGCCGACAGTGTGACTGCTGTGAGCAAAGAACAGATTTTACAGCAGGAGCTGCCGTGCAGAGGATATGTTGGGCCTTAAGTTCGGCTGCTTGCTGTTAGTTGCAATGTGTCTGATTAAACTTTGTTGTTAACCTTAACAAGCTTTACCTTGAAAATTCTGCTGCTCACATTACAGGGCTGTGCCAGACCATGCTGCTTTTTAGCAGTAGTGGCAAAATGTGATTTCAGTCACTGTTGAAACAGTAAAAACAGAATGAAACAAGTGATCGGGTCAGCAAGAGAATACGCAGAGATCTAGGATATGGCTACTAGCTTTTAAATTCTTGTGCCAGTCTCACTTCCAAAGATGCTTGGATGCCACGGTGACTTAGCTTGTCCATAGTAGCAGCCATATGTGCAAATTATGGTTCATTTTGTGCGCTCAAAAAGTTCTGGGTGAACAGCAATACTCCTTTTTTTTTTTTCCCCAAGACTAATTTAAAGTATGAAATGAAGTCTCTGCAAGAGGATGAATTTTACTGTTCCTGTTTGACTCTTGAAATTATTGCAACGGTTGTATTTAAGTCTTCACTCTTCATTTCTGTGTGATGTTCTTAGGTCTCAATTTGGTTTTGAATAGTCTAAAATGTGTTTTTAAATGAGTTTTTATTCACACGACTGATGTGTGAGCAAGTGTTTCAAGGCTTCTTGCATTTTGCTTTCCGCACAATTCTTCAGTAGCTCATAGGTGTAAGGCAGTTTCTCAGCAGTGGTTGCTAGTGGAAAGTTGTGGAGAACTGAAAATGTAAAACTCACCGGACTTTCTGATGCTGGCTTATTTCTATTGATTTTGTAATAACCAATTTGTAGCGAAGCTTTCCTTACTGTTGACAGTCACTAGCATTTACCTTGTATTGAAATGTGTGATGCGGTTCAAACAGTTGCATTAATTTATCTTTGTAGCACTTCAAAGCTGCCAAATGATCTGCTTGATTTGCAGCCAACTTTTCATCCGTCTGTACATCCCATACCTGCTGCTCCACAAGTAGGAAGTACCTGGGGAGGTAAGAATTCTGAATTGGATTAAGGTTCTAATTGCTATGGCCATGTTCATGTCAATGTTTCCCGAATATATGGGCTGTTCCTTCCTTAGAGATCTTACAAAGACAAGCTACAAGTGGATGAAGGGAGTGGAAAAAGTTACATCTGGGTATGGATTAAAATAATGTAGCAGCCTGTGGTGATTACAGGGAATTTTGCTATGGGAGTTGTTAGTAGCAAAGTTACTTTAATTGTTGACCAGCCTGTCAGCCTCATAACTGCTGTCTTCGAGTCATGGCAAGCTACAGACACTTAGCTGGGATAAGTCAGTCCTGTGAAGACACGTGGGATATGTGGGAACTTGAATATAGATGTTTTTTTTAATAAACATTAAATTTTGTCAAAAGTTAAACTTGCAGGTGATAATAGAACAGAACTTGGATGAGGCCTGAAAGGAGGCAGTTGTGACAACTCTGCACAGAAGGCAAGAAAAAACAGAAATGATTATTGAAAACAAAATTAGGCACCTCTTTAGAAATTCTCTGTTTCATTTAACTACAAAGGCCAGTTAGCAAATAGCTGTGATTGGATCTCTAAGTGAAGACACAACATTTATAAGGAGCTCTTCCCTCTGAAATTTACTTCAGAACACCCAAATTATTGTTTTGCCCAGTTGCTCAGATGGACTGAATGAGATGTTATAGTATTGATAGAGGCAAGTCCTTAAACCAGAGAGGCAAGAACATTTTAGAAAGTCATGGACGTTATTTCAAGATTAGTTTGAGTGTCAGAGCATTTAGCCATTTACTCAAAACCTTTTTCTCTTTGCTGCTTTGAAGTGTTCCAGAATATTTCTCATATAGGTAACATATTGCACCATTGGCTATACTGGTGGAGGATTTAAAATGTCATATAAGGATGTTTCTTTTCACTTTTCTACATAAATGACAATAAAATAGTAAACTCCTGAACTACATGGCTATTTCCAGATTATTTTTTATATAAATCAGATGCTTGCAAAAATGCTTTCTTTATGACATGAGAAATTGAGAGTTGCTGTTTCAGAAAGTTACGTAGGCATTGGAACAATCCTGTTCTGAAATTTTACTTTGCTCTTTCTTTTTATGAGCTATAGCTTTTCCTCCACATCTTTCCAGTTATCTAGTATATCTTCATAATAATCAGTGTACGTATTCTACTTTCCTATTTGTTTTTTGCTGTGTGCTTTGTGTTTTGTGTACCCTCTCACATTTGTAGGGCAATAACACACAATTTTGAGTGACAGAGGGAATACTAATATATATGATAGCTTCTCCTTTAGATTTGCTGAGCAGAGCATCTTTTGAGGAAGATGCACTGAGGAGCGTGTGGAGTTGTACATACAAATTTCAATGTTTAATAGGCTTTAAAAATGGAGAAGAATGTTTTGGCTCATCTTGTTTGCTTTCTGGAAATTATCTTCTGTTTGAGCTTGTCCCTTTTGTTTTACGGGCGAGAGATAAAAGGGGAAATTATCTTCCTCTTGAAGGTCACATCACAATCTGGCATTTCTTTATTAACCTGAAAATTGAGCCTGACAGTCTGTTTGTTCAGTGTTGTGTTGCTCCTGTTTAGTGTCTTAAGTAATAGTATATCTGATTACTATTGACACATTTCTAAATACATTTAAGATTTAATTAACTGTCAAGATTTTGGATTGTCTGCTAAAATTCTGGGATCACTTTTTTTTATTGTGTTACCTTTCATCAAAAAGAAAAAGAATCTCTTCAGCTTTAGAGCCATGAACACTCGCTTCACATAGGAGAGGTAGATAAGAAGTGCTTTCCACATTTTACAGATGGGGAAATCTGAGCAATTAACTGACTTGTCTGAAGCCAAATGGCAAGTTGGTGGCAGAGCCAACAGTGGAACCTGAGCTATTTCCAGTCCTGTGCTCTATAACCACTGCACACCCTCCCATAGGTAATTTTCTGACGTGATGATGTTTGTATTTGGTGTATATGGCGACTTTGAGAAGAGAATCAATCCAGTTACAAATTACAATAGGCTAAAATCGATTACCGTTCAAAATTTCGTGCAGTAACTCTTCAATGTGTAATAAAAGGATGAATTGTTACAAAGGCACTATATTGGGGTTGCTGCCTTCTGTTTTGCGCTTCCAAAAATGTTAAAGGTAATGAGATTAAAAACTCCCCAGAGGATGGGTTCTGTAATTTATGTTTTCAGTTAACTTTTTTCAAACTCAGAATCACAGAATGTCAGGGACTGGAAGGGACCTCTAAAGCTCATCCAGTCCAATCCCCCCATGGAGCAGGAACACCCAGATGAGGTTACACAGGAAGGTGTCCAGGCGGGTTTGAATGTCTCCAGAGTAGGACACTCCACAACCCCCCTGTGCAGCCATAAGAGATGTCACTGAGAAGCCTTTGTCATTGTTGTCTCAGTTGGATAACTGAAAGGTAGAAATTTGCAAAATTGAAATGATTCTTTTAAGTGCACCTGTATCATCGATACCTAATGACAGCCTGAAGGTGCAGGGTGAGTCCATTGATACAAACAGGTGCTGTGTGTATTCAGGGATGAAACTGGGATTTAGAAATGTTGAGGTGTTGCTGTCAGGAGAGAGAGTGATTTTTTAAAAATCTGAACATGCAAGGATATAAATTGCCCAGATCCTGTTAATTTTCAGTTACCTTTGTGACTGGTGAGTTTCAAGACATGGCTGAATACACTGGCTGGAATTAGAATGGGGCAGAAGAGCGAAGAATCTGAGATCAGAGGACATTTCTGAGAAAATCTTGATAATCTGCAGTCGTATTGCATTGTCTTACTAATCAGAACACATGAAATTCCACATACAACCTTGGGATTTGGGAACAGAAAGTAGTATGTGGCAATTTGCTTGTTGAGTGCATGTGTAAAATCCTTGTGTAAAATCTCAGACAAATATGGTTTAAAAGTTTTTGTCCTTTTTTAGCTTCTTTCATATTGTTTTATCCAAGCTGTTTATTGGGATTGTTCAGAGAACATTCCACATGTGTCTGTATTTGCCAGCTACCAATTTGTACCTAAAGTTTAGAAGCAGAACAAATGTATCAGTGTGGAAATAATCAGTTTGGCCGATCTGCATGGATTTTTTCCAATTATGAGGAGAACCAATAGAATCAGGAGAAGGTGAAGTGGCAACAGAAAAAGCAAACAGAAGCTGATTAAAGGATAATCTGACCTGTTTTATTGTCAGATTTGTTTGTTCTGCAGCTTCTAGGGTAGCGTTCAAAGCTGACAACAGTTTTAAGCAGTACCTGAAAGGAAGGGCTCCTTCAGGTGAATGACTGGTTGGCATTAGGTGATAATTTTACTAATCTCAGACATAAGACGTTAAAAGTTTTGTATTGCTGTTCTATTTTACAAACACTATATTAGCTTATTCTGCCTATCTTTTATTTGCTAGTTGATGCTGTCATTTTGGTGACATTTTGCTGGCATTTTAAGGTATGACATTTGTTGCAACGTAGCCAAGCAATTTGAGGGAGGAGTCAGATCTTAATGAATAAGATACTTGAGCTTACAGGAGATCAAAGCATGTATTAAGCCTGCAAAGAATATTGCAGTTACAGTTTTAAAACTTCATTTTCTTTAGGACTTGCATATGATTGAAATCTATATGTTATCAAGCTGTGTGGGATTTATAGCGAAGAATCAGGAGATCAGATTCAGGGGGAGAAAAGAACTTATCATTTGAAGCTGCTGCACACATCATGGTAGTGTTTACAAGAGTTGAGGATAAAAGCACAATAGAAACCTGAAGTGCTCAAGAAATCTCTCCTATAGTTATCATTCAGCTGTTTCTCTGTGGTGGTTTTGCCTAGAAGAGGAAGCTGCAGTTCTGGGCACTGTGATAAAACAAACAGGGCTGGATGCAACTCCTGCTTCTTTCCCTAGTGAGTTCTTGAGTTTCCCATCGCAGATTTCTGTGCTTTGAAGCCAGACAGCTAAACCACGGCTCCTCCTGTCAGCAAGTGCTGTAGCTGCCTTTCCTGTCCTGTTTCTCTGTTGGATCCTGGAATACAGGAGTATTTTAGCTTGGCAATTGTATCACTCCTCAGGAGACCCTGAGACTCTCTTGTATTCCTCGGGAAATGACTCACGTAGATCTGTGTTTCCTTCATTTCCCAGTAGGGTCCAACTTTTTTTAATAAGGAGTGTTTTCCTTGTCACTGCTCACCAACTGCGGACCCTCAAAGCAGAGCAGGTTTTTCCTTGCAGCTCATGGTGTATCCACAACAAGCTTCTTGCTCCTGATACCCTAGTCAGGAAAGTGCTTTTGTCCTTGGTGTATTTGCAGCTCTTGAAAATTTCATAATGCCTAGTAACGAAAAAATACATGTATCAATAAACAGGGTTTGAAGAAGGAACAGTACAGCTCTGGTTTTGTTTATTTGGGTTTTTAAAGCTATCCTCAGGGTGATATTGCATCGAATCTGCACTTACCACCTGGGTGCTGTTGTGTGAAGCGGAACTTTCTGCTCCAGCAAATTCATTGCAAGTGTCAGGACATGACTGAGTGAAGCAAAAAGTGATTGTGTTTAAAGAGGAATAACATACTCATTTTCAGTATAAAGCACACTTTATAACACCTAGATGGTATTAATTAAAAAAAAAATAAATACGTAGCTACTAGCTGTACTGTTCCTGACCAGAGAATGGATAATTCTGGGCAACTGAAAAATGAAGCAATTAGCCAGGTCATCCCAAGTTCAGAGGTGTCAGGAGAAAACTAGACTGCCTGGACTCTTCTTAACTCTTACTCTTCTATCCCTAGGCAGCAGCATGTAACTAAATCCATCTCCCTTTTCTTGTTTTCTTGCTCTCTGGAATTGAACAGATCCTTTTTCTGCTACTGTTGATAGTGTTGATGATGCCATTCCAAACCTAAACCCTTTCCTTACAAAAACTAACGATGCTGCTCATCTGTCTGTGTCTTCTGATGTATCTACTTTCACCAGTAGGACACCCACACATGAAATGTTTGTTGGTAACGTACCATTTTAAACTAATTTCGTATTTTCTAAAAAATTTTAACATTATTTTAGTTTCTAAAGTAAATTTGTGGGACCTATCAGAAACTAAGAGTAGGGGGATGATTTGTGCTATGATAGAATTGATTTAGTAATTGTGCCATGAAAATGATGTTAAAATCCTTGCTTGGCTGCCTAGATGGGCTTGTACCTGATGGAAAGGAACTTGGTTACAGTTGAAGCAGTTGTATGAGTCTGATCTTACACGCAGACTCTTATGCTTAGGAATTTTAAGGTAAAATACTTCATGTACCTGAGAATGAAAAGAAAATACTGCTACTTTGTTCCTTGGGTTGAAATGTTCTTTTTAAACATCAGAGCTTAATCTATTTATTTTTTTTGGTAGTGGGTATTTCCCCCCCATTATGTTGGGATTACAAAACTGGTAAAGCCCTGCGCGTCTGCTGCATGGTCTACTCAAACTGGTTAGCTATTAGGCGAAAAAATAATGGCTTGCCTTTTAAAAACTGTTGAAATCTGACTTTGGTGGTGATTCAGCATGGCTGTCCTATCAGAAATTCTTTAAACATATGTGTGTTGATGCAGCTGCATAACAATTTGATTACTTTTCAATATGAAGAATTAAGTTAGCGTTCATAAACTAAAAATCAATTAATTACATGCCACTTCTGTTCCTAAAGCTAATTTGAAAAACAAACATGCTGAACCAACAGGGCTTTTTTTTAGCAGGATGAAGCCCACTAGAATTGATCGTATGTCTTATAACAAAGAGATCTTTGATATCTCTGATACTTGTTAACAGAGATAAAACACAGGCACCTCCTTAGAGATGTTCATACCACCTACACTTTATCACCTTAACTACTTTCCTACCTTGTGTTTGGTTAATGGAGAGAGAAAGCAAGATCAAGCATGAGAAATCTTGCTGTGAACTTCTCTGCACCATTCCCGGCAGGATTAGTTGGCTGAGGCAGTAGTACACAAATACTTGAAGTTGGTGCTACTGCGGAATAATTGGTCTCTGCTTCTAATCGGTCTTTCCCACACTTCCAATAAAATGTGTATGGTTCATGTGAATGTGGAATGATCATTTGAAATCCAGCGCATTTTTTTTTTTTAGTAGGGTTGTTATTCAATCAGATCTGTTGCCACCAAACAATTCTGCAGTTGTACAAAAAGCTGCGAACAAGGAGCCTGATGGTTTTTGTGACATTCAATGGTTTGTGTAGTATTCATCACAACAGCCCAGAAGTGGCTGGAGGTGGATGGTATCAATACTATACATTCCCTTCCAGTGGCTCATTCTCTAAAAATACATCTGTAACCAAAGAGTGACCTCCCGCCAGATGGACATGTGAAATGTAAATGCAGTGTTAGCTCTAGCACAAACAAGGTGCTACGATAACATGAATGTGCTCTTAAAATAACTCTCTCTGGTTCTTTAGATCATTACAATCCATTTACTGAACTAAATCCCTTTGTGGCAACCAAATATGAATCCACTATTGGGCTGTATCCTTATACTTCAGGTATAAGCAAAATGCCTTGAAACATTTACACTCATTTTTTTCAAGGGTGTAAAACATGGCATTTGATTGGAAAATAAAAAAAATAAAGTATTTATAATCTAGCTGTAACTTTGAAACCGTGCTTTCTCCTTTCGTGTTCTAGATGATGTAAACTTGTTTCTTACTGTATGTCTGTGTGTTGATTTCTTTCCATTGGTTCTATGTCATTAGAGTATATGTGGATTTATAGACTGTCCTGAAATTAAATTTTTGAATAGCAGATAAACAGTATATCTTGGTTCTCTTTCTGTAACTCTCCCTCTTCTCCTTTCCTGGCTCTGTTTCTCTCTCTCGTGTGAAATGCCTTATCAGATTCTTTTTGTGGTCCTCAAGCTTACCCTAATGCTTCTCATTTCCGCAATGAGCCTTCTTCTGTAGCTGGTCTATTTGGAGGTAGGTAATGGGATACAGCCTTACACAAAAATAAAGACATTTGTGCGGTGTGTGCGTAGAACTAGTGGATACGCTATGGCTACAGAAGTGCGTTATTTTGGTGGCTCAGTTTTAATTTGTGTGCTTGTGCTAGGTGTGTCATCACAAACAGTCAGTTTGTGCTGAACTAAGGCTTATCAAAGCTAAACATGAAATGAGTATCTCCCCATTTCAGGATCTCTGGTAGTTTACATGTTGCTGCATATAACACAAAAGACTTGCATCTTATAAGTATCTTCTCATTTGCTGCTTTTAAGATGAAGGGATTGGGATGTTCTTGCTGCTTATGGAATTTTTGGTGACACATTACTCTTAAACAGTGCACTAAACTAGCACAAAGCTTCGCAACGCAACATGAGAAGAAGGTATCCGCTGCATTAATGTCCAAATAGTGAGCCAGGACTGACGCTGGCTCTGGAATCATAGAATCACAGTAATAGCATCCTGGTTGCTAGATGGGCTGTGGAACTGGGACTGAGGGTAATCTGTCCCTTCCAACTCAAGACATTCTGTAATAAGTAGCTAAATAGAAAGATTTCTACGTGTAGCTAAAGAGATTGAACAGGGAGTGTTGGCATCATTGCTATGCAAGGTTTAGGAAATACCCTCAGTAAATGGTTTGTGGAATCACAGAATGTCAGGGATTGGAAGGAACCTCAAAAGCTCATCCAGTCCAATCCCCCAAGTCGGAGCAGGAACACCCAGATGAGGTTACACAGGAAGGTGTCCAGGCAGGTTTGAATGTCTCCTGAGAAGGAGACTCCACAACCCCCCTGGGCAGCCTGTTCCAGGCTCTGTCACCCTCACTGTGAAGAAGTTTCTTCTCCAATTTAAGTGGAACCTCCTGTGTTCCAGTTTGTATCCATTGCCCCTTGTCCTATCATTGGTTGTCACTGAGAAGAGCCTGGCTCCATCCTCATGACACTCACCCTTTATATATTTATAAACATTAATAAGATCACCCCTCAGTCTCCTCTTCTCCAAACCCAAGAGCCCCAGCCCCCTCAGCCTTTCCTCACACGGGAGATGCTCCGCTCCCTTAATCACCTTTGCTGCCCTGCGCTGGACTCTCTCCAGCAGTTCCCTGTCCTGCTGGAACTGAGGGGCCCAGAACTGGACACAATATTCCAGATGTGGTCTCACCAGGGCAGAGCAGAGGGGCAGGAGAACCTCTCTGACCTACTAACCACCCCCCTTCTAATCCACCCCAGGATGCCATTGGCCTTCCTGGCCACAAGGGCCCAGTGCTGGCTCATGGTCATCCTGCTGTCCACCAGGACCCCCATTCTTAAAATCACCAAAGTCCCATTTTGGTTTGGTGGTTTTGAATAAAAACCAGCTGGAGTCAATCAACAAAAGGTTAAATGCTGTGTGTGACTCTGTTCCCTTTGTTCCATATCCAAAAAGCAGGATGATTACTTTCTGTCAAGTCTCGTTGGCTTGAGGGAGCTCCGTTAGAAATAGGGACCTTTGCACCTTCCAAAACATCCCTGTTGGACAAAATGTAAGCTCTTGTAACTCAAGTTCTCTGTAGCAAAAGGGACCGTTTTAAGAGTTACGGGACATCCCATCCAAGCAATTCCTGTCCGCAGTTCAGAGTCTCTGAAATGGCTTGTTCCAACCTGACGGGTATACTTGTCATAAAGATACTCATTTTGGTTTGTTGTTTATTATATACTCCCGATCTTTTCCCACATTACTGCTTCCCATGTTTTGCTGTATGCTTTGATTTGTTTTTAATGAAAAGTACATTGTTTAAATTCTCAGAGATGGATGCTTTTGAGCTGTATATTCCTTTAAGACAAATAGGAACAGGTAATCCAAATTTCTGTGGAGTTCATGGTCAAGGGTAGCATCCTATAGTTATTTTTTTTTTTAGGTGAAATGTGGCTTATTTCAGGAAAACAGTAACATTAAAATGAGGTGCTGTCACAGCAAGCTAAATGAAATCCAACTAGTGTTATTGGTCAGTTATTTTTGCTCACTGTGATGTTTTACTGCTGAAATATTTGCGATATTTTTATTTCTCCTTATCATCAACATTTCTATTAGAAACCAGAAGAGCATACACATTGTCATACACATTGCTTTGTACTGCAGGAAATTTTCACAGTATTGGAAAAAAAAATGTGTATTTAGAGAACGTTACTTTACAGATACATAGAAGATGACAAATGGACTGAATTCAGATAGGAACGGGAGTTGAAACTTGGCTTTAACTCCCTGTATCTTGCCGTAATTAGTAGAAGCTTAACCTGCAAAATATGGTCGCCTGCGAAATGTGTGTCCAAAAATAACTAAGTGCTATAAAAATGATTAGTATTAAAGAATGCCTAATTGAAGGCATTGGTGGTCGGGCACCTTGGGATGGTTTGGATCTTGCTCCATGTCGAGGTTCCAGATGTATCGAAGAGAAGTGCTCGACTAATATAAAAGCTGGAGGGAATAATCTTCAGGCAGGTAATCTTGAAACCAGCCAGCTGCTTTTCCTGGAGAAGCATGGGGATTATTTCCTCAATAATTTTATTGTAAGTATACAGTAAAAGAATAAGGAAGATGTGAATAGTTAGTCCAAAGCCGTAGCAAATGGGAGGGGGAAGAGTGTCTTTTATGGACTGTCTAGTTTTTGAGACAAGGCTTTTATTTGGAGGAGTAACTCCAAATAAACTGCTTCCAGCGCTCTTACATTCTTTTCAGCATCAGGGTATAATCTGGACCTTTGATTTATTCCTAGTCTTTCTGTGACACTTAAATAATCTATGTATTTATTTGGCTTGTCTTGCATAAAGAATGCATAAAGAATTAATGGGAAATAGTGTTATAAAAACATTCAACTTCTTTCTTTTTCCACCGCAGGGTTCACTCCATCTCCTGTTGCTCAACCACAGCCATCAGCCGGCCTTAATGTTGACTTTGAGTCTGTGTTTGGAAACAAATCTTCTAATGTTGTCCTAGATTCTGGTGGTAAGACACTTATTACAATTGGTGACATAGGTCCTTTAACATTTTTTACTTTTGAGATCTAAATCTCCTAGTCTGTATTTACTCACACTGCTGTGGCAGAGTTGCACTTGAAGAAAACTGACTTTAAAAGGCTGATGCTGGCATTCTTAATCCAATTTTTCTCTATTCATCTTTATTAATGTCTTTAATAATCAGATAACTATTTCTCTGCACACCCATCTGAAATGTGTACATTGATTTCCTTCATTTAAATATTTTGTGCGTTCAAAGTTCACATAGTGAACAGCCTTCATTTCATTACATGCTGTCAACTGCAATTAAAATACCAACTGTGTTTGTAGAGTGTGATCAGAACGGGTAGAGTTGCATCTTCATTTTATATATCTGTGCAATGTATTTTTGACACTTGCCTACATGTTACTCTTCCAATGTTAAGATTATTTCAGAAAACCATACATTATCGAAACGTACACAGTTAATTTGGATTGTAGTCACAGTTAGTACTCTCTCTATTCTTTGAGCATCTAGAAAGTAAATACTTTCTCATCTTTTGACATTGGATTCTTGATATTGGATTCTTGTAGGGCAAACCAGTGAGCCACCAAAAGCAAATACATATGCATTTTTATAAGACTGAAATACTTTAGATATGTATTCATTATGATTTGGGTGGGATTTTTTTGACATTTTGCTTGCTTGGTTGTCATTGTGAATCCATTCCATGCTAAATTGACATCATGCTGGTTAGACTAGTAAAGTGAAATCTTTCTATAGTAAATACCTCCTTTATCAAGAGGCACAGTAAGTTTTATCCTTCTTGTATGGTGTAGCATCACAGGTTAAATCTACTATTTTAGCCATTGTGTTGAACTTGCTGTCTGTTTAGTTGAATGTCAAGTCATTCATGGGAGGCCTGTGATTCAAATCACTTTATGTTTCTCATTGTAAGGCTTTGATGAACTCGGTGGTCTCCTAAAACCAACAGTGGCCTCTCAAAACCAGAGTCTTCCAGTTGCCAAAGTACCACCTAACAAACTAGTGTCAGATGATCTGGATTCATCTTTAGCCAATCTTGTAGGCAGTAAGTATTGAACCACTGATGCAGAAATACTTAAGGAATTCTTTTAAATGAATAGAATTTCAACAGTATCTTTTTCTACTTTGTGACAGATTTGGGCATTGGAAATGGAACTACTAAAAAGTGAGTATGTTTAATCAGAAGTTGAGTGTTTTTATTTTCTCGATAGTAAATATTATGAAAGTACAGGTTCAAACCTGGGTGTAACAACCTCATGTGAAGCTTTGGAGCGGGTTTGGGATTGTATGTTGTTTCTCGTATGAGGTATAATGAATCCGAGGTGACTGCAGGCTGAGTGAGTGATAACAGCGGGCAGGACGTCCTCCTGTCTCTGATTCCTTTCAGGCTTTGTATTTATTTAGGAAATGAGTTCATCAAATTTATTTTCTAGTTGTAGGTAATCTTAGCACACCTTATAAATGCTTTGTGGGATCCGAGTGTGTGCAGAGCTGTATTAAAGATGGTGAAACTACCACCTCAGACCTGTGGTTGACACTTAAATGAATTTCGAAGCAGGACATGTTGTAGGACAGTAAACTTCTGCTCTAGCAATGAAGTTGAGAGTGTGATTAGCAACTTCGGGCTTATTGGGACCATCTGTGCCAACTCTGAAATCATTCAGAAATCCAGTATGTAGTTGATCCCAGGTCTTATATTGGGGAACTTGACTGAGGTTTAGATAAAGCTGAAGTGGCTCATGTTGAACATTTTGCTTTTCCCAGCCAATACAAGATGTCATGAGACCTTTTATCAACTCCTTTACTAAAGGAGTTTCTTCACTAACAAAAGAAGCCACTTTTCCAAGAGGAAACAGTGTTTACCTGAGGGAGATTTGTCAGAAAATCCAATGTTTTCTAACAATTCTTTTAAAAAATTTGTTTGAAGTGATGTAAACTGGACTCAGCCAGGTGAAAAGAAACTAACAGGTGGTTCCAACTGGCAACCCAAGATTGCACCTACAACTGCGTGGAACGCTCCAACATTGGTAAGCAAATACTCATTTTAAAAGAGTGAGTTCCCTGCAACGTAGATAGGTAGGCTGATGTATAACAGAGACATTTGGAAGTGGTCAATAGTTGCAGTAAAAGAGTAGTAAAAAATTGAAGGAGTGGTCAATTTGAGATGAGTACTGCTTGGATTTATTTTTCTTATCCGTGCAGTTGTAGTAAAGAGTTTGTGATGTTCCCGCACCTCTCTCAGGGCAATAGAGCAGCCTTCATGTTCCACTGCAATGATGTAAAACTGTCAGTTCCAGTGATGGGGGGACAGAGGAGGATCTTTGCAGTCTAGAAAGGTAGAAGTGTGAGAAGTGTATTTGTGATATGCAGCAATATGTCAAGTATGTGTAACATTACAACTCATTCTGCTCTGTGGGTGAGAAGGAACCGGAAGATTAATCCTCTTGATGCCAGTAGAGGTGTCTGTGCAGTGATGTGAGCTCTTAACATACGTAACTACTGCTTTGCTACCCTGATGTGTGCAGTTGTTTTTAACGCACGTCACTTCCATAGTGTTGGCAAGGATTTAGGGGTAGCACGTAGAGTGAGGGCTGTTAATTACAAGCCAAAACCAAACAAAAAACCAGCTTGAGTCTAGATGAGTAGCTTTCACAATGCTATTGAAACATTTTTGCATGTGAATCCTACTCGCCCTTTCACGAATGACCTGGAGAACTGTACGCGGACAGAACAGGTAACATGGATTTATTGTGTCTGACCGTAACGGAGCGGGGGAGGTTGAACCCGCAGCGTGATAACACAGCGCTGTGGGTTTGGAAAGAGGGAGCTTGTCTCCCTGGATTCACCGCCTCTTCCATTTTGGGTGTCCCTTATCAACTCACTGCTTTTATCTAGGGAGAAATGTCTGTGGACCTTACCTGAGAGTGTATAGATATTGAAGAAACTGTAACTACTCTCCTGCTTTAATGACTGACTGGTGGTTCGAGTTTACTTGTGTGCTTGAATCTGTTTAATAACTTGTGTCTTGTATATACATCTTCTTGTGATAAGTCATTGCTTTAACAGCCTTTATTATTCAGAGATGCTGTTGAGACACTTCTGGTCCTGTGAAACTGTTCCATTAACATTAAAATATTGAAAGAGAAATAATCTGGGGGGGAAAAAGGTTTGTTTTCCTATGCTGGTCTATTTATTGTGGAGTTGCTGCTGCTTGCTAAATAAATATGCTTTGGAAAACAAGGCTTTTGTGTCTTTGGGAAAAAAGGCATATACCAAATAAATGGACTGTGCAAAACAATTACAAGCCTAATAATGATGACAGTATCACAGGTGTATGTTGTCCGAGCAAATGGCTTGAATCACAAGAATTTGTTGGGGTAAACATTTGATGTATTTGTGAACTAAAATGCTATCTGTGTATATTCTGTTGTTTAAGTATTTGCTTCTAATCCAGTGTTATTGCATTATGTAATTGTTCTCCTGGGAAATACAGAATGGCATGCATTTTCCACAATACGTAAGTGAAACAACCCACAGCCTTTTTGCAATCGACTGGCATGCTGATATTAACCACTGCTGTTGCAGAATCTCACAACCTTCTTGCTATTTACACATTCCTCATTTTAAACTCTTTGGTGTGCCGAAAATTGAGCTTCTCCTAGCATACACGAACCTCATAGGTGGTCTGCGGGCTCTGACTCGAATGATGGCATGGGAAATACCAAGATTCTTTCTCCTTGCTTTCAAGTGTCCCATTTGCTGCCAGAGAGCTGGGGTGTGTGTCTGTGCTGCCTTCAATGCCCTCGGTGAATTTTGAATGAAGATTAAACCGTTTGTGTTTGAATAACTGCATGAAACCTCATGGGCTTCTGTTATACTTGGCACTTTGTCCACATTTACAGTAGATCTTGATTTTTTTATTACTTT
The DNA here is from genome assembly GCF_964273445.1 of Streptopelia decaocto. Lineage (NCBI taxonomy): Eukaryota > Metazoa > Chordata > Aves > Columbiformes > Columbidae > Streptopelia > Streptopelia decaocto. The sequence goes on along the minus strand of NC_138663.1, from coordinate 205,371,161 downwards.
TTTTTTTTTTTTTTGTGGGGAGAGACCAATATGTCATTAATGCTTATATGAAAAAACAAAATCCGTGCTGACAGTTTACAAAGCAATAACCTGCGCTGTCTGAGGAATGCAGCCTTTCCTTTCAAAGGTTTATTTTTTCTTTATGTCAACAATGATATTGGTCTTTCCCTGTATTCTGTTTTTATTGCAGGGTGACTCTGTAACTAAAGGATGGTAGGTCCATACTTGAGCACTCAAAAATAAATGTAGTCAGCATGTTTTTGTGTGCGTAGGTGTGGATGCACAAGCAAAACAGAAAGTGATTTTCAGGGTGGCTTTGTCAGCTCTGAAATGATGGATAGTACCCAGTTTAGATAGTTCCCGATGGGGGAAGTCTGTTCTGACAGCGACTGAAATTCCAGTGACTCTGGCTACTATTGATGAAGAGGCAGCTGATTTCTTAGAATAGAGTTCGGCAGCGGTTTTGCTGATGTCCTGTTAGTGATGTTGCGATGTATCCACTTTAATCCAGTATTATTAATATTCTGTCGCTTCCCTCTTTGTGTACCAAGAAATGCAAGCAGTTTTTGTCTTGCCATGAACAGTAATCCCAACAGCATGAAAATTAGACTAACAGGAGGTAGAGTTGGAGAGGCAGCAAGTTATCTGAATATCTATAAGAACTAATTTATAGTCTGGGGGGAAAAATATTCTTGTCCTTGTAAGAGTTAATACTAATTTAGAAAGTGGATAATGAAACTGTAGAACAAAGAGTACGGTAATATGGTTAGGATGTGAGAACTGTCTTTAATATATTTTTCTTTCTAAGAGTTATCGGCTGGTTTTCTATGTATATGTTGCCAAGTTGTTTACAAAACATAGTGTCACCCCAGGTGTTGTCTGTTGACAGCAATCTAACTTTAACCTCATAAAAGTTAACTTAGGTTAAGAGTAATATAAACGTATCTGCAAAGTATTAAGAGGACTTTTCCACCTGTTCAGATCTACTTTTTTAAGTGGGTGCTTCCTGCATTTTCCCTCTCTCACTTCTCTGTGTCTCGTGCTCTGTTCTTAAAACAGGATGCTGAGAGAACGGTAGCTCACAGTTCAGTTTAGTCAGCCAAAGTCCTAACGGGTTTAAAGCAAATGCATAATTATAGATTTGCCAAGATCACCTAGAAACCTTAGCTTAGGTATTGTATTGGATACACTCTGTATGCAAGCCTGCAAATCCTTTTTATTCTTTGCCACATCATGATAAGCGAAGTGCCGCGGTTGCCAGCGCTGTCTGGTCCGAGCTGTCTCACCGCTTGCTGCTCGCTCAGTTCTCCACTGTTTTTCACCCCAGGCACCGCCCGTGATGGCTTATCCGGCCACAACGCCAACAGGGATGATGGGCTACGCGATGGTGAGTGAACTCCTGCAACACAAAGTTTAAGTCAGATGCAATTTTTGCTATGTTTGCCTATAGTTCGGTAGCAGTCGTTTTTCTGAACTGTTTTACCAAAGTCTGAATTTCAGCTCCTGTTGGTTTATTTGTCACCAAATCATTAAGTCCTGATTTTGTCATCCTTGGTGGTTTTTGCCTGAAATTATGTCTGCCCTTTCTTAGAAATAAGTGCATCATGTGATTCCAGCTACATTCACAACAGGGATGTTTTATCAGTGAAGTGAAACCTTCCTTAAATACTTGTTCCCAACATTAGCAAAAGGCATCTGTGATGACCGATGCTACAAAACCGTTTGTGACACAGCCGTGTCTTGTGGTGTTGGCTGAGAACTGGATCTCTTAGTGACATCAATACTGGAAGGCTTTTGACATAAACCTGACCTTGTCGCTCTGAAAAGTTGTTCAGTTTTTTTGTTCTCATCTCAAACTTTAAAAATATTTCCGAAATGATGTGCTTTAATTCTGTATCAGTATGGTCTCGATGTAGCACAGCCTTGCTGGGTGAGTAGAAGCGGAAAGAACAGTTATTCTGTTAAATGGCTCACAGACTGGTATAACAAAAATAAGCTAAATGTTTCATCATATGATCCAGTGGGTTTAATGATTTATAATTTGTAAATGCTCAGCAAGTGAACTGGAAAAGTGGCCAACTGTGTTCTTGAGGGTCCTGTGAGAGGGTGTCATGTTCCTCTTTACCCTCCTATAGTGCGTTCTGTGCAAAGTCGTCGTGGTTAAACTACCTTTAGTGTTGATTCAAACTTGATCTACGCAACGTTGCACCGATGGTACCGGGAGCATTTTCTTAGTTTCTTTGATTCAGCGGCTGGTGGTGAACATGTTTAGTGTGTACAACGTAATCTTGCGTGTTTTGTCAAGTGGGGTTTAAATGCCGATGTGAAGTGGAAACTGTAATTAGCAGGAGCCGTAGCTCTGCTGCCCTGAGCTGCTGTTACTTGTTCAGAAGCGCGTGATGTGACCAGGTGGGTGAGACTGGCTGTTCCAGAGTGACCAGGAGGCTTTATCATGTCCTGAAGACTGTCCTGACTCATTCAGACTTCATTCAGGACATTTACTGCTAGGAATCTCTGAAACCTTGACCCATTTTACAACCCTTGTGCTTCATTTTTCCTAAAAGCTTTAGCAGGTGCCGTAGCTCTGAGCATGCCCGTTGCCAAGTGGCTTTTTCCTTGGTGAGGGCACACTGGGACAGGCAATTCCATTAGTCCCTGAGCATTCCCTGGCTGCTTCCTTGTGCCAGCAGGTATTTTTGTAGGGTGTTTTCATCAGGATCAGTTTCTTGAAGGGGTTCACCGTGTGGTTGCCCAAACAGCGGGTTGGCCTAGCAGGAGGAGCAGGATTAGTGGAGGAAAAGCAGCAGGGATTGCTTCAGCAGGGCCGCTGGTATGGAGCGGAGCCTGAGGACAGCGCCAGGAGCAGCACCAGGGCTGGGCCCCTACGTAAAATAAAATAAACCAGACTTCTAAAACTATTAGTATATGTTAAACTCTTAATTAGCCTCAGCCAGGGTGTCAGTAACACTTTAGACTTTGGTTGCATAATGCCTTAATGTTAATTATACATATAGTTATGGGGTTTCAGTTTTTCTGGAGCTCTGTCAGCTCCGCGTTGATACCTGTAAAACTGTTCCTGTGCTTTCCTGGGCAGACAGGGAGGTGCCGTCAGGCCTCAGTTTTGGGAGCAAGAGGACCAGCATTAATACTTGTGCTTCAACAAGTATTTGGGTGTTCTGGATTTCTGCAGCGAGGGATTAAATGGGCTCAGTTGTTATTGAGAGTATTTCTTGAAAAGACTCTAATGGTCCTTTCCAGTAACCTTGATTTGCAGAATATTGTAGAAAGATCTTAATTGATTGCATATATCAAAAATGACCAAAATTTACCGTTTTCTTTACTGAAACACTTGCAATGTATTAATGCTAAGTGTGATTTGATGTTGTGGATATGTTTTTTTTCTTTAGCCATCACAGATGGGAGGCATACCAGTAATGACACAGCCAACTTTAATATACAGCCAGCCAGTCATGAGACCACCGAACCCATTTGGCCCTGTACCGGGAGCACAGGTCTGTATATTCAATATGATTTGTGCTAGGAACAAATCACAACTGGGTCGGTTTCTTTAAAAAGTGTATTAATATTTTCTTGCATGGGACAAATGTATTGCACAAGCCCAGCAGCTGATGGAAGTATTGCTCCTTTCAGCTTCTTGTATCCAGGGGTGTCTGTAGCCTTTTACCTCTGACTTACAGGTGGGTTTGAAGAGAACATGGTATCAAACTTGAATGACTTACTAGAGAGCAGTGTAGGGCAAAGGGACCTGGGGGTCCTGGTGGACAGCAGGATGACCATGAGCCAGCACTGGGCCCTTGTGGCCAGGAAGGCCAATGGTACCTGGGGTGTATTAGAAGGGGGGTGGTCAGTAGGTCGAGAGGGGTTCTCCTTCCCCTCTACTCTGCCCTGGTGAGACCACACCTGGAATATTGTGTCCAGTTCTGGGCCCCTCAGTTCCAGGACAGGGAACTGCTGGAGAGAGTCCAGTGCAGGGCAACAAAGATGCTGAAGGGAGTGGAGCATCTCCCGTGTGAGGAAAGGCTGAGGGAGCTGGGGCTCTTTAGCTTGAAGGAGACTGAGGGGTGACCTTATTAATGTTTATAAATATATAAAGGATGAGTGTCAGCAGGATGGAGCCAGGCTCTTCTCGGTGACAACCAATGATAGGTCAAGGGGTAATGGGTTCAAACTGGAACACAAGAGGTTCCACTTAAATTTGGGAAGAAACTTCTCAGTAAGGGTAACAGAGCTTGGACCAGGCTGCCCAGGGGGGTTATGGAGTCTCCTTCTCTGCAGACATTCAAACCCGCCTGGACACCTTCCTGTGTAACCTCATCTGGGTGTTCCTGCTCCGGCAGGGGGATTGGACTGGATGAGCTTTAGAGGTCTCTTCCAATCCCTGACATTCTGTGATTCTGTGAACCCTTGGTGAATCTTCACCCCAACACCTGGTTGTTCGTACTGGCCGCTCTCAGTGGGAGGCACACGACACCTTCATCTTAGTTTTTAAACATGGTGTTCTGTAAAGGTCTTCATGTTCCTCCAAGAGTTTGCAGAAGACAATATTTACAGCACAGTGAAGATACTCAACAGCTACACAAACATGTTGGGTCTTTCCCTGTTAAGGAAGGTGTTGCATTAAATGGAGCGTTCCTTACGTTACCTGCTTTTCTGCTTCTTGTGAGATGTTGTGTGTAGGTTCATTACCTAACGTCCTGCAATAAATGAGTGTGCTGAAGGGTTACTCAGAACATTGAGAACTGACTTTATCAAGACTGGAGTTAAATACTTACCTTTTATTGTTTGTTTAGCAAACATCTGCCACTGAGAAGTTTCTATCTGATCTCACTCTTTCGACCCAGTAGCCATCTGAAGGTAGATTTTTGCAGTAGGAAAAAAATAGGGGGTAGAGGGAGTAGATGACCTTGAAACACCTTCATTATTTTCAGAAAATACTGAGATTAAGACTTGGTGAACTGTACTTAGTGGCAGAGCCAAGTTTAGCTGGCAGCTTGGAACTCCAGTATGAACGGTGTGTTTTTACTTACTGGTGAAATGTTTCTTTGCCGAAGTTCACGCTGTACACCATGACCCTGTTAGAAAAATGTGGTATATTGGGACTGTATTTTGATCTTACTACAAAGAGCTCTGCCCTTAGAGGTGGCTGTTTAGAACCATGGCTGTATAAATTCACTGAAGTAGATGTTGGTGTAACTGTGGTTTTGGGACTACAGTGTGGAGGGAAAAGAATTCAGCAATAGGTCCATTGTCTTTGCTAAAACAGGTTTTTTAAAGTTATTTTTTTAAAGGCTATATCTGAAAGAGATGCTGTTAGATTTTTGTAGCTAGAAAGGCAGTTTTCAGTTGACATTGCCTTGGACTTCTGAGAACTGCTTTGCACACTCACTGTCACTTCAGTGGTTCAGTGTCTTTCACATGGGTTTTATATTATATCAAGGGGAAAAAAAGTGTTACCTCCTAAATAGAGAACAAGTTAAAGGATCCTTGAGGATAACAGTTTCTTCTTCAGCTTCCAAAATGTTGGTTTTTGAAATGTCCCTTAAAAAAAAATAAATGTATATATATAGATATGTATATATAAAGAAGTATAAATCTACCTACCTGCCTGACTCAGTTATAAACAGGTAGGTGGGTCTGAGTAGCGAGTTGAGCATTTCTGCTTCGTTTGTCCTTGCAGGGCTTGGCCTGGGTTGAATCCCAGCTGGCTGTCCTGACAGCAGAAGGAGGAATTAGTCACAAGTGAGGCGTGCAGACCTGTATTTATTGTGCTTATCTGACATGTTGGGCCCCTGTGAGAATTAATTGGATAGAAAGCACGTCCTTTGACTCAGCATTTGTTGCGTGACCGGGAAGGGTTTTCCCTGAGACACTCAGTTTGTGTTGCTTGCAGGCGTTGTTTTCAAAGTCTGACATCAATAAAGCAAATTAAATGAAACAGAAGTTACATGCAAGAGCGTCTTCCCCATACACCGTGTGTTTAGCCATGGAGGGGAATTACGATATTGTTACACTAAACTTACTGTGTGTGTAGTCTTGAGGTTCTTCTGAGGGCATATTTGTTTAGGTTTGGTTAATAGTCCTGTTGTGCCAGAAATAAAAATATAAAGAAACGTGTGTTCTTGGGGTAAGTAAACAAATATTAAAGAATTAATGATGATTGTCTGAAAGGCGCACAGTTCAAACTGCCTGCATCTCGTGTGCATCGCGCTAACCACCGTTATTACAATACACGCTTTGTCCTTGGTGTCATCAGTGCCAAAAAGTAAATAGCTTTTAATATTTACATTTAAAGCACCAGTTTATATCACTTACCTCTAGTCTCCTGATAGATCTTGGTTGCCGTCTAGAAACTTGAAGGTACTTAAAAGCATGATGACAGATATATAGTTGGTGCTGAAAAATTATATTGCCAAATTGTAGTGTGTTGGGAACTCCCACTTTTTATACAGACTGGTAAAATAGGCATCGCGGTGTTGTCCAGTTTCTTTATCATTCAAACCAGTGTTCCTAACTCGATACCCTTAAGGATTTGTCTTTACAAATATACTGTCCCTATCTCTAGACATACCTATTTTCCCTGCCATTCAACTGCTCTGTTTATCCTTGTGCAACTTGTTGCTATCAAAAGCAAGGGTAGTTTGGTTTTTTTAAGGGCAAAGTAATTTGAAACAATTGCAAATGAGACTAGAGCAGTTTCTTCTTCGGAAAATCTAGGTGCAGAAGATACTTGCAGTTTTAAAATAAACTGGTGTGTATGCGTTTTGTTTTTTCCTTTGAAAACACTTACTTTACATTAGGGTCAGTATTTCGCACTTGAGAGAGAACATAATCGTTTTCATCATGATAAAATTGCAGGTTTTATAATATAATATATATTGTGATATATAATATATTGTGATACCCAGAACAGAGAGAATGGTTGGAGCTGTGTGATGAAATTGTAGCTGGTGGGAGGAGAGTGTGTGTGTGTGTGTGTGTTTGAGGAAGGGAAATGCTGAATCAGTGATTCAAACAAGGTTGAAGAGCCAGAGCGATGGCAGGTGTGATGCTGTCCAGCAAATTCAGGGTATTTCAGACAAGCCAGAGCTGAATGTTGGGCAGTTAACTGGACTCTAAACTACCCATTGTAACCTCTGAGTATCATAATGCACAACAGCAGCATTCGAATGTTCAGCAGTAGCAAAACCATGATCATGTTGGCTGATAGAACACCGATAGATCAGTGGTGTGGTTTGGGTTGTTACATGTCCCGGTGTGATTAGCCCAAAAGGACACAGCCTTAGGAGGGGGGGCAGCTGGCCAGGGAAGATTTTAAGATTTAAAATAGAATAAAGAAATTGCTCAGCCTACTGCCAGCATCGGTGTGAATTGTAACACCGCAGTTGTTAACGTCACCGAATTGTACAGAAGAAGTAGGAGGGATCGCCCGATGATGATGCAGAATAGGTACATCTGCAAATAAGTTGGTTGGTTTTGGTTTTTGTTCGTGGGGTTTTTATTTTGTTTGTGTTTGATGGTTGTTTTTATTTTGTGTTTGTGGTTGCTTTTTGTTTGGGGTTTACTTTGTTCTTGGTTTTCAACTGGAAGAACAGGCTATATATTTCAGGACAGACTTACACCAGAAAGCAGACTTTACAAGGGCTCTTTTTGGCACATCAATCCTAAAATATACACTAAACCAGCTTGACAGACTTGTTTAATGAGAAACCAGCATCCAGCTGACGATGGGAATCGGCACAACACTCCGTGTGGACGGGTTTTCCTTTGTCACTGTGACTCTGGGCAGGTTTTGTCTCCTGGAAGCAGCGAGCGGTGAGAACCGCTGTGGGAGGTGAGGCCGAGCTCTGGGTCTGATCCAGCACCCTACGTTACATTTCAGATCACCCAAGCGCTGGGCAGCAGGGAGGTTAAATCCATATGTATTTACTGTAAGGTACTGTGTCTTGTCTGAATTTGTAGGAAGTACCACTGTCAGTTTTTTTTCCCAGTATTTAAGCTGAACAAGCCTCCTGAAATGTCACCTCTCTTTTCTGGTTACAAGCTGTTGTTGCTCTAAACCTGCCAGTCTTCCACACTGCTTTCAAACCGGGACATCACTTCAGCTTTGAGGTCAATTGGAGATTTGCCAACTCAAATTTCACAGGACACGTCATACGTGACTTCGAGCCAGTTGACCGTGAGGAGGAAGAATGTGTGAAATCAAGTTGCAGCAGGCAGGCCCCGCTCAAGTTAGGACTCTCTTGGACTGTAGCGTTAGTCTGGCTCAAATCCTGGAAGAGTGGTGGGGTGTGTGAGCAATGGCTTTCCAAAACCAAGCTTAAAAGGGAACTTTTGACATCCTGAAACTGCTCTTAATCGCTTCCCATTCCCATTCCCATTCCCATGGCTCTTCCATAATCTGTTTATGGGGACTGGACCCAAGTGCCCCATTAGGGAGTGGGGGTTTCAGGTGGGAGGTAACGATTTGAACCCAGATAGTGTTGATCCTGAAAGAACCACTCCTCCCCACGTGGGTTCTGAAAATAGACATTAACGTGTAAAATTTACCTTTGCAATGGCAGCATTTACACTCTGGGCACTCCTGCGAGCAGTTCCCATAAACACATTCCCGTCATGTGTAGGTTGGCAGCCATTCAGTATTTCCAAAGGAAATATCCCTTCAGATGATGTTTTTTGCAATGGGAATGAAGTGCAAGTACGCACCGGTGATCAGTGACTCGATTGTGAGTAAACTCTTAAAACGATGGAATCTAAAATGGAGAAAACTGGCTTTTATTTGTAACTTGCAAAAGCAGGCGAGTTCTATGAGCAGGAGGGCAAGAAGAATTTAATGAAGCACCATTAATGACTGGGAAAGCACTAATAAAGGAGGAAAAGGACTACAAAAATCAATCAACAAATAGCAGATACTTGGGCAGTTACAGCCTGCAGATTGTTGGTCCCTTCCAGCAGCGGCAGCTGGAACGCCAGTATTACCTACTTGTCAATTATGTGCTTTGGATGGCTGAACTTGTAGTGTGGTGCTTTAAATACATGGCTATAAGATGTGATTTTTGTTAGTGTATAGATTAGCACTCTCAGGCCTTAGTTCTTACCTGAAACAGCAGCAGATGACAAACTTCCATCTATTTTTTTTTTCCTACCCTTAGAATATGTCCTGTGTTCTCCTTCTAGGCCCCAAATTGAGAATTATCTGTTACCTGCTCTCCAGCCTCTTTTTATACACATCCTATTTGGAGAAGAGATGCGAGTTTATCTGCTGACTTGCCAGATGCCAATTGAAATCTCCTTTCTGGGGGGTCACGTCCAGCTTGTTTCTGCATTACACCAACCATTGGAGAGGCTTTCCGTTTTCCATATGACCAGACACCTCGTTTTAATAGTTGATTTCTACCGAGTTTGCCTCTTAACCTCCCCTCGTCCTTTCATTACCCGTTCAGCTTTCATATTCTGTCATTCTGAGACCTTGTTTTCTTTTTCTTTCCCTTTCTCTGTCGTCTTTCCTACTAGCTGTCTGCAGCATCCAGCCCTTCCAGTCAGAGTCCTCACAGAGCCTCAGGAAAGGATCCCTTTGCAGAGCTCTCTCTCCAGGATTTCTTGTAGAACAACTTAGGTATTGTCCGTTATACTGGGGAGATGCTGGTTTTTGTGATATAAAACAAAAATGGAAAGTTCTCATTCTCATTAAAAACAAGCCACGTTGAGTTGGAAGCACTGTGGAAGTGACCTGGAAACTTGACTGCAGCCCTTTAAAGGCCCAATTAAGTCATTTTGCTTCGGTCCGCTGGAAATAACATTTGCTGGTTCCTTTTTAACTGCAAAATCCAGCTTTGCTGGGAAGGAACCGGTACAACCTGGTATTGACCATTTCATCAGGAAAGGGTTTCGGGCAGGGGTGTCAGACTCATTTTGACCGGGGGCCACGTCAGCCTCGCCGTTGCCTTCAAAGGGCCGAAGGACTGGATAAATATAGGAAAAAAGAAACCAAACTGGTTTAGAGTTCTGGTCAGCAGCAAACACTCTGCTCCTGCACCTCGCCAGATCGCTTGACCAAAGAGTCCCCTTGATGCAGAAGGAGGTACCTGGTTCCATGTGTGCGAGGGTTAAGTTTATTACAGACGTGCACTGGAGTTCCTTTCCTTTTTTATCAGTCAGAGGCAGGTGGGAATTAACTACTGAAATGAGTGAAAACGTGAAAGAATTCAAGCACCTCTAGTGTGTAGAAAGAGTAGGATTTATTGCACACAGCATCTGCTTTGCTTTGTCCACTTCTGATGGTTCAGTGTGAGAAGTGACCTTGAGTTCTCTTCATAATTGTGTTGATCTGTGTCGCGCTGCCGCTGGTGACAATATTGCATGGATAAGTAGGTTTTTGTTGTGTTTTTTTTTATTGTTGGACAAACCAGCTTAATGCAAAGAGCTGTTCCAAAGGCTGGTGTAGCTGGAAAAACATCCTGATGGCTTTTGGTTGTTTTCTGGTTCTGATTCTGTAAAATCTTAGTTTCCATTCGAAACTTCAGATCTTGGGTTGGCTTGGGCATTTGAGGAATGGAAAGGTTTGAAGACAACGCAAGTTTATAGCAAAGTCCTGCTTCTGTTGGATGTTAACACGCGGGTTTTTGATCTTTGCAGATTCAGTTTATGTAACTGTGTTAGATGGAAGAGAAAGGAACGTTTCCAAAAAGATGTGCTCACCAGTAAAGCCCCATTCCGGGAGAAAACAAACTTCAGTCTCTCCAACTCTCCTCTTCCATGAAACGATGCGGTGAAATGACAAAGCCCAATGAAGGAACCTGGGACGACTCCATGTGAAAACATCAATATACAACACAAAGCCAAGAATTGCCATGAATTGAGACTAAGAATGATATTTGATTTATTATTTTTTCTCTTTTTTTTTTTTGTCCTGGTGACTAACACGTCAATACTTTCAGCTTCTATTAGTATCCCTAATTGGTAACGTACAAAGAGAAGCCTTTATTCTGGAAACCGAGATGGGTGTTTGGAAATGCTGTCTGGGATGGGGATGTGTCCTTGACCGGAACTCGAAACAAGACTCTGGGCAGGGGAGGGTCAAATCCTAACTCGTAATTCTGCGGTTACCTATTCAGTCCTCACAAATGTAGGCACAGCAGTAATGGAAATTAACTTTCTTTTTTTAAAAAAAAAAAATATATATTCAGTTTGCAGTAGACATTCCTTATGTATTATTGTTTGTATTTATTTATGATTATCAATTTAACATTAATATTGTATCAAAAGAAAAACAAACCTCCTTATGAAAATGAGTATGGATGTATACAGTATGTCTGATTTTTATCCACAAAGAATGAATCTGATTCAGAACGCTTTTCAGCTGACATACAGAGCACTAAATATTTTAAAGGTCTGAATCTAATGAGTTCTCGGTATATATGAGAATTAGGGAAGAGCTGTAAAATGCATTAATCCTCATAGTCAATTCTGTGCCTAGGATTTTGCAAGGGAACAGTTAACTGACTAGAAGAAGCACTACATTTTTAATTCAGCATTAGTGCATTGGGAAGGAACTTTATTGCTTTGTGCTTGGCATGTCATTATTTTTACATTTGACATTATAAGGCCTTTCCAAGATGAATGTGAGGAATTGCTTTCACTTGAAGACTTTCCTTCTTTTCTTTAAAAAATAAAATTTAAAAAATATAATAAAAAATGGAGGTGGTGCGTGTCGGGGGGGAAGCGTTTTCATTTGGCTCGTGCCACGTTTATGATCACGTACATTTTAAAGGTAAAACAGGCAAAGTAGCTTCCTTACACACGTCTAGCGGGTATTTAGTTAACGAAGCATTAAAGTAGCACTGTTGATCGGTGCTTTGTGTAAATACATCGTAACTTTTTGGGTGGAGTGGGGCCTTCAGGGGGATAGTCCCCGACGTGAAAGCAATTCTGTACATGAGTTAAGCATACTTGCTGCATTGTCTCTGCAGATTCTATTTTTGTTTAAAATATTAAAATGTATGTTAGCAAAAATGGGTGGATTTTCAAATAAAATGCAGCTTCCACAGAACTTTTGTTACGGTATGAAAGTCTGAGGTGCTTCTTTTCTTTTTGCTGCTTAAAATGTGCACTGATAATGGCTTTGTTTACTTAATAAAATACCAAATGTATTTCAGATGTGCATATTGTATTGCAGGAAGAGCAGCTCGATGGGAACAATGTGATCTCCGTGTCTTCTCGGTGGCCTTAGTTCCACTATAGCGAGTTGTCTCTTCAAGAGATGGATTCCTTACTTAATATATTTCCCAATCTTCTAGTTTTTCAAAATATTCACGGCAATAAACTTGTACTGTTTATAACTGAGCAAGAAGCTTAAATATGCCCCCAAAAAGTTGTTTAGGTGTCTTCTCTAAAGGTAACACTTTGAACATCTGCGGTCAGACACTGGGTTTTATCACAGGGAGATTTTATACAAGTGGAACTTTCCTCTTCCCAATACCTGAGGCTTGTTCTGAAGGATGGACAGCAGAAAATGGTCACTACAGATCACTACACTTAAAATTTCTTTCTAAAAGCATGAATAAAATACAAAATGTGAACCTGTGACCTGTAACGCCCAGATCTGAGGAGGTTCCTGTACAGTTTACTTAAATCTTTGCCTCCCTACAGACGGGGCTTTCAGTGTGGGACTGGACAAGCAGAGAACAACAACTGTGTAAGTTTTTGGCTGCACTCAGAATATCAGAAAGATGAATTGTCTGGACCAAACCTCCCCATTTTTGTCCTGTGAGCTGAATCGGTGCCTACCAGGGTACAAATTGTTCTGAAGCACAGTCCAGAGCTTGTGTGACAGATTGTCCATAGCCCAGTGTGCTGCACTAGGATGAAAACAGACACCAGCCTGGTCATCTCTTCAGGTCTGTGGCGTTTTCCGCACAGCGGTTCCAATCTCTGTTTTGAGGCTGAGGACAGATCTTCCTTAAGACTTAAATCTTCTTGATCCCCTTTGTGGGGTGTTGGGCTCGAGGTTGCAAATCATGCAGATGCCAAGAATCCCCAAAGAAAATAAATAAACCACCTTTTCTGCAGGGATGACGAATTCATCTGTTATCCTTTGCTGCTCACTCCCATTGCTCTGTGGTGTTTAACGCAGCTGCCGTGCAGGTGAAGATTTCTTGGTGGAGGCTTTGCTAATAAACCATGATTTTTGCTTTACTTTTCAGAGCTTGAGAATTTTCCTGAGGATTATTTTCCCATTTACTTCATTCCTAATAAGTACATTTGTTTCCAGTATTGCTGGAATAAAAATCATAGCTTAATTTAGAAACCATAGCTCAGGGACATGTTTCTTTTGAATTACTGGCTGTTTTCAATAACAGGGGGTTGGGAAAACCCGGTTCTCTTCAAAATGGAATTCAAAGGCTGTTTAACCTCGAGGAGCAAACTCCGAGTAGGGAAGCTGCCCGTTCAGAGCAAGGAGTGGAGGAGGCGCGTTGTTAGAGGGATGTCGTTCCTTTTAGAGCTTAGCGTGTCAGAATTGTCACTATATAACTAAAACAACCGGATTTACGTCTTGAGGCAATTACTATTGCCAGAACAAGAACCTGAGTAGCTATTAAATTCATGTGTTTTCTAAAAGCCCAAATGTAGAATCTTCATCTGAAGACGAATCTAAATTCTTTTGCTGTTCCTGTTCTTGGTTGCAAAGTCACCAAACCAAACTGTTGTATACAGTAAATTGACACCGACGGTACGGTTTAAAAACTCATTTTATGTGACATCAGATGGTCCGTTCAACCAGCTACTGGAATAAGTCACGGACTCTCCCAGCGAGCAGAAGGGCCAGGGTGACACCCCACATCTTTTATTAGACATTAAGTGCTTGTTTTCAGAGCCTGGTATAAATTTTGTAGTGACATAAATGAATTGCAGCTCGAAGGCCATGACATAACTGAGATAAAGATTGCAGTAGAAAAATGAGAATTAGGTACCAAAACCACATATGAAATGGTGATGGGAGCAGAAGATTGACAAGATAATGGGAGGGGTAGTGAAGAAATGTGCAGAATATGAAGAAAAATCAATGTTAATGGGAGCATATGTAAAATAAATAAGAGCTTTCTCCTTAGCCTGTTGACAATTTTTTGACTTGGCCTTTGCCGCTCGCTCACAGCGCAGGGGAGAGAGCAGCAAGAGTCTTGACATCTGAATTTGCCCAACAAGAAAAATCTCTGAGTTACTGATGTTTTGCACATTCAAACTGGAGAACGAAGGGATTGGGCTGATGAGTGCACAGTGTCCTGGGCGATCAGGAGAACGAGTGAGGAGGAGAGAACCCCGAGCAGGTTCCCCCAAAGGTGTAACGTTGTGGCCACCCACTTGATGCCCTTTTGTGTTTGAAGGCTGAATAAATACTAAACCCATTGCCCTGGTGGGAGATGACTTGCCCAAGGTAACAAATCGATCTATGAGTTGAGTAAAGCACATTTCTTATTTCTTTTCTTGCTTCTCCAATGATGAAATTTCCTGAGGCAAAGATCAAAAAGCCTTGGAACAGACAGCTGACTTCCCTAAAAGTTTTGCTGTGTGAGCCAGTAATGGTACTGGAAATGTTTTGGGTGCAAGGATGTTGCTCTGGATGTCTGACAGCTGTGGTAGATGAGGAGAGCTGAGGTCTTGGGTTTATTTTCATACCATAGATCTCTGCTTTGCTCATGGTGGTAACTACAGCAACTCTCTTTCTAGAAAAGCATTATTTGATACAATTTTAGCCTCTTGCACTTCACTCACTGAAGGTGAAGAGAAGATCCAGCGCGGTGTCAAATCTCAGTTTTCCCTGGCTTGGTGGAGATGTTCAATGAGCCACATATGGGAACAGTTGTTGGCACCTTGTTACCACGTCATGTCCTAAAACAACATCGTGCTTGTGGCAGCCTGCAGAACATCAGTTCTGAAGTGTAGCATTACAAAGAAACATCCTTGCTTTCACAGTGGACTCAAAATCCAAGGGAAAGGCTTTTTCAGAAGAGCATCCAGCTGCAAAACATCAGTGGCTTAAGCTCCTAATACCATTAGTCTCTGTTCCTTGCTCGTCACTTTGGTGTAACTTTTCAGTCCATTAGCTTCTGCCTTGACCTTATTCTGGCAAGCTCCTTTTAGCCCACAGAAGCAGAGCGCTTAGTAACTCAGAAGGCAGCCAAGCACGAACAAATGCTGCAGAACGAGTCTCCTACCCTCGTTTCCCAGAACACGCAGGTCTGGACCTGTGGAGCGATTATATAACCTCGCTGCAGCGGAGGCTGCAAACCTCTCAAAAACCAGAGCAAAAGTTAAGTAACCTACGTTCCCCACAGCTCTGGCCGGGGAGAGATCAGCCTTGCGCAGCCAGGCTGGAGAGCGGTTCAATCTGGTTGTTGGCTCTGCAGGGAGATGGCTGGGCGAGGGTTCAAAGGTGCTGTGCTGAGGGAAGCGGCTCCTTTCGGCGCTGGGGTGGATCGAGGCCAGCAGTGCACCCCACCCCGCTCCCATGTGCTCTTGAGGCATTTGATGGATTGATCTTCCAGCACGTGGACTTTGGTTCTGTTAAAATAGCTTTTATTACCATAGGCTTACTTGCAACTTGAGTGATGCTCATATTTAACTTTGAATTCCCAGGGAACACTTGGGAGGTTTTTTTTTCCTGTTGAATCTGGTTAGAGTTGTGTGCCAGTTAAATACATAACTCCAGCTCAACCAATGCTGTCCTTGGGTTATAGTTATGGGGACACATGGACAATTTGCTGCATCTTGTAGCATAACTGATGTCCTGGAGGGAGTTCAGAGAAGGGAACGGAGCTGGTGAAGGGTCTGGAGCACAAGTGTGATGGGAGCGGCTGAGGAAACTGGGGCTGTTCAGCCTGGAGAACAGGAGGCTGAGGGGAGACCTTATCACTGTCTACAAATTAAGCTGAAAGGAGGTTGTAGCGTGGAGGGGGTTGGTCTGTTCTCTCAAGTAACAAGTTACAGGATGAGAGGAAATGGCCTCAGGTTGCACCAGGGGAGGTTTAGATTGGATATTAGGAAAAAAATCTTCATGGAAAGGGCTGTCAGGCATTGTAACAGGCTGCCCAGGGCAGTGGTAAAGTCACCATCCCTGGAGGTGTTTAAACGAGGTTCTTAGGGACATGGTTTAGCGCTAGAGTTGGTTAGGTTACGGTTGGACTCAATGAACTTGAGGGTGTCTTCCAACCAAAAAGATTCTATGATTCTAGAGCCATCTTGTGCAACAGAAACACGGTGAAGGAAAGGTATTTCATCGTGCTGGGAATTTAAGGGTGACTCCTGTGAGTTTTGTCCTAACTGGAGTGGCGAACCTTGACTCCCATTGTTCAAGTAGGAGTTTGAAGCATTGGCCGTGCTGCCAGAAAGTGGACTGATCAGCCCTCTGCTTTACAACTTATTGCTCATTTCTGAGAGATTTTGCCAGTAACAAAACGATCAAATCCAGATGCCTCATTTGCTGAAGACCTGGCTTTCTACATAGAAGAGCCTCACACTGGCCTTAATACTAATCCTATAGAAATCAAGGGGATTTGAGACACTTCACTATGTTTTCTGCAGGCTGTTGTTTCTGGCTTGCACAGGCTGCTGGTGGCTTGTACCGAATTAGCATGTTTCAGATTTCTTTTTAACTCCCTCTCACCCACACGGGCATTTATGTTAAAAGGCTAAACAGTGACTTCAAGAGGCAAAGTTTGTTTTTTCCAAGGCACAAGTTGATGTTGTCCTGCCTTATGTCCCACACGTGGTGGTGTGTGTTACGGCGCAGGCAGAGGGAAGCCCAGAGATGGGCCCTGTGTTCACATCGCTGGGAAATGTAAATGCCCTTCAGGGAGTGGTGGGAAGCAGGACAGGCCTTTCTTTAACTGAAAAGCTGTTTGGCATAAGCCATATTTTAATTCTGTGACTAAAGGACTAACCTAATCGCTGAGCAGAACTAATCTCTCTTTCAAGCGAGCGATTTCACGGGGCTTGCACTTCGCTCAAAGCCAGTGTAGCCGGGGGGAGGCTCCTCTTGTGCTGGAAACATCACCTGGCAAGTACAGATCCCCCTTCTCTCGACACTCCAGCACTAGGACTCACCTCAGTCTTTGCGGTAACTCAGTTGGGTGACAGCAGGGACACATCCAAACCCATTTAACTCTTCACTACGTGGGAATGCAAGTGAGATTCAGGCTGAGCTTCAGGCTCCTACCTTTCCATGTCTGCTGTGAGCCCGGTTTCTGGGGAGCTGTAATCAGCGGAGCCCCAAGAGCAGCTCAACTCCTCTGCAAGTCCATGAGACACCTGCTGGGCAGGAGTATCTGAGCTCGCTTGAAAAATAGAAAGTGTTTGCACTGAAGTACAAGATGAGACACTGTAGAGATACAGGTTGTTTATAATGTTTAAGTGCTTTTAAAAGCTTTATTCCAAACAGCTGATCAACCCGTCAAGGGTTTACATCAGATTATTCAGTGCTTTTACAAGTTTCTAAATAGGAAATGCCCAGGTCAGTAGCCCAGTTGTGCCTGTGGGAAGTAACTGCATTGTTTAGTCCTGGTAAGGTGTCCAGGATGTGCAATGAGAGTGGGAAAAAACTCCACTGAATCAATGGACTAAGATATATGTTCACAGAGACCAGCCACAAACCAAAGATACAGAGTTATACAACGTATTTGGCCAATAAAACAAATTAGACTTCAACGATTTTTATCCTCTGATTGTGTTTGTTTCTGTGTTGTTTGTCTTGGGCTTTGTTTTGTTTATCCCAGTTGGTTATTTCAATATTTCTAAGTAGGGATTTTACGGAGACAAATAAAACGCATTCAAGCATTCAATTTCTAGCAATAGTTGAGTTATGCTTGGATAAATTAGATTCTGCTTCAGCAGAGTATTAAGTATTTTGTAACAGGTCTACATTTTATGGCAGCCTACATTTACCCATTTGGTGTCTGATCAAAAGGGAATTCTGCATTGGACAGACTGCAAGCGGGGACCATGAAAACTAAGTATTAACTAGGATCCGTAATTAGATATATGTGCAGCTATGTGGATTGAGAAGCCCAAAAAGTGCCCAAGAGTTCTCACAGTGGTAAGGAAAGCAGCCTTTCCATTAGCCACCTGCACCTATACCTCTCATTAAACCTATGTGTGTAAATCATGATTCTGGGCACTCAGAAACAGTTTCCACAAAGCCCAGCGCCACACACTCCTTGAAGAAGAGAGCAACTATTTAATGAACTGAGAATGTTACATTTCTACTTTAACAGCACAGCTTGTCTGTTTTTAACCAACCTTTTCTTCTGATAAGGCCCTGATCATCCGAGCTGTGATGTGCCTGTCTGATTTACCAGTAACACCACCTTCTCTGTGGCTCGTGCTTGGCATTTCTTCTGGTTGTTCATGAATAGGCATGGCCTTTCCAAATACACACAGGAGGTTTGTCTCCAGTTCTAAGTATTCCTTAAAAAGAAAGGAGATGATTCTTCTGCAGTTACATTGAAAAACAGCCATTCTTTAAAGAAAAAAAAAAAAAAGAAGAATTAAACTAATCCAACAGCTCACTCCTGCCAAGGAAAATGTCCAAGTCCAGCCATGTGCTTCCACCACATCTCTGCTGGCTCTGGTCTACTCCAAACCTCTGAGTCAATTTGGTTGGAATCATAGAGTCATAGAACAGTTTGGGTTGGAAGGGACCTTCAAAGCTCATCCAGTGCCACCCCTGCCATGGGCAGGGACATCTTCACCCAGGTCAGGTTGCTCAGAGCCCCGTCCAGCCTGGCCTGGGATGTCTCCAGGGATGGGGCATCCACCACCTCTCTGGGCAGCCTGGGCCAGTACTTTATCACCCTCAACAACCCAACATAAAACTAGTTCAAGAGGAGAAAATAAGGAAAGTTTTTCTGCTGGGTTAGTGGGTGAACCAGCTACAGAAAAGGCCGATGTGCTCTACGGGTTCCCTCAGAACCACAAGGCCAAGGCCAGTGCTAACAGCAGGAAGAAAGAAATGAAGCTGATACTCCTCTCCCAAGGCAACAACTGCAAGGAAACAAACACCTGGACATTTTTTTTTGTTAAATGATCAGTTTTTCCTCTGTAATGACGCTTCAGGACAGAGCCACTCCTTAAGTTAAGTCTTTGATCAAGGCAACAGGATGATTTCTCTGAACACAAGTTACAGGGTATTAATTAAACTAACGTCATAATTCTCCAGAAAGAGTTGTTGGTTTTTTTTGTTGTGTTTTGTTTGGTTGTTGGTTTTTTTTAACTCACTCTTGTGTAAGCTTGAATGGGATATTCAAGAGTAAGGAAACATTACAGCGAAATATCTTCACACAGCAAGCCCTGCAGTCTGCACCATATCTATATAATCTTTAATTTGCAGTAGAATTTGATGATATAGAGTAATATATTTTCTGAGAGTAATTAGTTTATTTAGAAATGTATTCAAGTTTTTGTAAGTCAAGAGCATAGTATCAAAAGCACCCAGGAAACATCATTTTGCAACGTAGGACCGAGGATCTCTTGAAGAAGGTGCCACCACCTCTTTCGAGAACTACACAAACTCTGCCTGTTTACACATAACTTGCACCTTTTTATTTTCTCGACCCCTGTATTTTGCACACAGGAAAACCTTTATCCTGGCTTTCCATTGAAGGATAAAATGACGCCTTGATCCTTTAATGCTACTGTGCAACTTAAGTTCTAAAGGACCAGCAGCCAAGCAAACAAGAATCTGCGCAATATCACAGAAAAGTGTCACTTGGTGACATTCAGAATTCATTCTAGGGGCAATCTGACACTCAAATATGCCGATTGAGACACCATCCAATTGCCAGAACAGTGTGTCTGGTGCTATCTGAAATGTCCCGAGATATCCAGAACATCCACGTGAGGCTGGGCTGTGTGACACAGAACCTGTGAGGACAGCGAGTGTCTCCACCACCCCACACAGCCCAGATGTCTGTGATTAAACACCTGAATTGTACAATAGGTAAAAGACGCTGAAGTGGTTTTTGCCGTAACGCCTCTGGGAACAGAACACTCCTGGCAGTAGCTCATGCTCCGCGCTGAATATGTTTGTGTCAGTGAGACCTGATTACTTTAACTCATACCTGGAAATCTTTTTCATCTTCAGACAACAAGCTATCAGAAGTTGGAGTGGAAGTCTTCTGCAGCTCCTCATCACTGTCTTCAGGCTTCTCCGTTTCAGACTGAATCTTTGCAAAGGGCTTATTTTTCTGACAGGGGACTGTGGTGCTTCTGAGGCTTTCGTCTCCATCTGCTTCTGCTTTTTAAAGAGATGGACAGTGGTGTGTGTGTAATCGTTAAGCTTTATGAAGATCAGAATTAGCATTCAGGATGAGCACTGCCTGCAATCTTTAATGTGGCTTGGCCAGTGTGATGTAATGAACAGCTTGCTAAGATTTTTAATTGGCAAGCCAAGCCAAATGTTGATTTTGCTCACTGTTTTTTTCTGTTTATTTCTGTTCACAATTTCTGATCAAGATCAGGGACTGAAATCGATTGGGAGTTAGAGGTAATGGGTCTGTGGGATGGGGCAGGGGATAAAAAATTGTTTTTCTTAGCTCGACTTAAATCCTATAGAGCTATGAATCATTTTATTAAAAACAGGGAAAACAGCAAAACCAAATAAACCCCCTTTTCTATATCCATGTATGTATACAAGTTCCTCAAACACAGCTAATCCACTGACAACTCTCCTGAGTTGTAAGCTGCCTAATTCTCAGGATGACAGACTATTCCAAACACAGGCTGCCAAGTTATGTGTTTGCCTGGGATAGTGACTTGCCCTCAGCTATATTGGAACAAAACCTACTCCTCCCAGCAACTATTGTAAAGGTCTAGCAAAGGTAACAGAGCTGAACCTTTCAAAGTAAACACATAAGTAATTCAGAAGTCTTTGTTAACATGTTAACATGATGGTTCCAGAAAGGCCCACCTGTGGCTGGGACTGATCAGAGCTTCAACAGACTTGTTCACTAATTCATAACTGTATGGCTTCAATTTTTGGAACTTCCATCTTTGATTTAATTTTGTCCTTTTTTTCCTTTCTTTCTTTTACTCAAAGTGAGTAAATAAAACTTGTGATACTAAGGGAATCCATAGGAATCACCCTCAGTGGATAAGCACACTCATACTGTCCTTCTTGCCTAATATATATCCTTTTCCTGGGTACGCCTACCAGAAGAGATGGAGGTTCAGCCCAAACTTTAGCGCTGCTCACCAAGATTTTCAGTTCAGGCTGAGCTCCGTGCAGCTTCATCTGCTGTTGCTAGAGATTTATTTCTAATTTAACTCTGCTGTACCTCTATGAGCTGAAGGACTGTAAAGTGCATGTAGACTTCAAGTGAAAGCCAGTGTAGAGTTCAAGATTGTCCTCTCAGGGACAAGATATAATGAAGTTATGATGAGATGGATCAGCAAAGAACTGATTAAGATATGAATCATATCTTCATAAAAGACGGCCGATCCTATTAACCACATTCCAGGCTAGCTCTAGATTAGTAATTACATTCAGCAATCCAAACATCAGTTTCAATTTTAAAACTGTGTTAGAGAGAGATTGTGGCTTCGTCTTCTTAATGCAAACTAGACTCTGTCATTGCTGTGGTGGCTGCAATTAAGTGGGAAATTAAGTGTTCACCATGTGAAACAGACAGTTTGATAAAAACTTAAGAAATAAAACATATTTAAATAATGTTCGGTGACTTATCAGTTCTTATAAGCTGACGGCATGTGCATTACCTGCATATTCTCTATACTCTATTTCCTTCATTTCGTCCTTAGGAAATCCCTCTTGCAAGCCAGCTGCCTGGATAAGAAACAAATGCCTATGAAATTAAAAAAAAATAAAGTGAAAGTCATATTAGAAGTCTGAATTTTCTCTCTAAATTGCCCTGTGCAACCTTTTGGGGTGGTGGGGGAGGGCACCCTTTCTGAAAGCTGTTTTCTGCTTAAGCACAAATGCAGAATAGCGCAATGTTTTAAAAATGCAATGGAGGCAGCCAGGTAGCTTAGAGGCTAATGTGCATCTTTTTTTATTCTTAGTGCCTAAGTTCAACTATGTCCATGAGACTAAAAGAAAACAAATATCACAGTCTCTGGTCTGTCAAGATTCAACCACAGCTGGCAGCAATCACTCAAAAGCAGTCCAAAGTTTGGAGAGGAGAGAAGAAATGGCCACTTCTTAAGACTTGGAATGTTTCTTGTGCAATATGGCTAAATCACCGAGCTGGGACTGGAAAATGAAGATGGATCATTCCCATTGTTACATTGGGCTTTTGATACCGTTAGTGTCGACATTTTGCAGCTAAATTAATCTTTCTCTAGGGAACAAGTTAAATAATTTCAATACAAAAGAAGCTAATATTACAGACCCCTCTACAGACAGACCTATCCCAAGGCCTCTTCCTTACTCAGTACCAGGTCATCTCTTTCACTTGAGATTGCAAAACCCACATATTTTGCCTATTAATCTTCACATCGTTAAACATTTTACCAACAGTTAAGGAAAAAATCTGTTACTCAGCACTTGGTCTGAGAAGTTGGGTCTGAAGCAATTACAACAGAAAGAAACTATTTCCAAGCCCCAGTGCTATCCTCACTAAAAGAGTGTTGCTGGGTTTTAGGGGATTATTAAAGAACTCAGTTTCTTTCATGAATTTTGGTATTTAGGAGCTTACAATGTCACTGTCATCCTTCAGAGATACAAGTCCCAAACATAATCAAATCCTGTCTCCCCTCTGCTAGGAAACTACCTTGGCTCTGTTGTGGGGGCACCCAAATAGCTCTAGAATCAGGAAATGGCATTATCTTTTTGAAAAAATATAAATGACTTTTGAGTCTGTAAAGACATCATTTTACCTGGGTACTATCTGAAGTTTGGCATCAATCAGTTTTGTCACTAACCCAATATTTTCTTCTTCCAGGAGCTGAATAGAGGCTTTCAAATCACTTACTTCCTTTTGATAAATCTTAACCTTTTTACAAAACAAACAAACAAACAAAAATCTCAGAAAGCCTATGCCCATTTTGGAAAGCTTTGGTTTTTTCACACCTTTTTAGAAGCCTTTACCCGCACACCTCTGTCAGTCACAGCCAGACAGTTGGACTATGCAACCCTGTTAGCAGCAGAACCTTCTCACGTAGCCAAACAGTTCTAGAAGACAGAAGCACTGGATTTTCCTTTTTTGCTTTCACATCGGAGCTTTGAAAGAGAGGACATCCTTATTTGTAGAGTTAAATTCAGGTTCTTGCTCAGCAAATGTTGCTTTTCTAATTCCTGCCTATACACAAAACCTTTCTATCCAGAATTAGTGAAGCTTTCAGCCCAAGTTAGCCACCTTATTGGCTAAACTCCAGGTTTTACCAGTGATTGCCGCATATTGCCATGGAGTTATATTAACCAAAGGAATCCAGTTATTCAGTTCCCACAATTCCTCTCACTTTTCCTGAAGTACAGTCAAGTTCTTACCCCTTCACTGGGAAGGGGAATGTACAAGGGGACAGAAATTTTAGCCATATACACATATTTATAAACACTACCCAGGGATCTGAATGCATCTGTTCTCACCAAACCCAGCTATAATCATCCAAATTTGCAGTTAAAAATGAATTCCCACTTCTTCAAGGGATTAAAAAAGGCGAAAATATCAAGGACATGAACAAGTAACAGGATGTGGCTTGGCGCGATGAGGTGATACAGCTTTGAACCATCTTGGTGTGACAGAGTAACCATGGAAAAATGTCACTGAAATCTCCAAAGCTGCTCAAATTTGGAGGTAATTAGTTTAGGGCTGTTTCAGCCAGTAATTTTTCAGGTCAGTAGCCAAACTGAAAAAAAAAGATAAATTTTAAGTCAGGACAAAACTGAAATATTTGGTTTATCATCTTCCCAAAAGAAAATACTGGAAGACTCTGTCAGCTGCATATAAACATCAGCCTGAGAGAAAATATTTTGTCTGTGTAAGAAAAGCAGAGAAAATGAATGGGTGAATTCAGAGGACTGGAGAAGTTAGTGGTAATGGATTTGTTTTCCACAACAATTCAAAGCACTAATTCATAACATAAGAAACTTCTAGTTGAGCAAAAAGAAACCCACATCCCTCAACTCTCAGGAGAGGGCCTGTCAGGACTAAGCGTACTCCAAAGAGGATCTCCCCTGTTGACACTGCCTAATGTGTGTAAAATTCCTTAAGTGTTCAATGAGATGGAGAGAAGGGAAGAGAATTCATATTCATTCGGTGACAGGATGTATAGATTCAAGCTCCTGTTTGTTTAGACAGATTAAAACTTTAATTAGCTCCTGTTGACCCCTATCTCATTGCCTCAGAAGCTGTAGTTTGGACACTCTCCCTGGAAAGTTAAAGGTGCTCATTAAGGGGAAGAAGAAAAGCTGTATCCCTCCATACTGGCAAGTGTCTTAAGCTAGTAAGTAAAATGGAGAAACTTCTGCCAGGTTTATTGATGTGGCACTGAAAAATAATAAGTTAATTTATTAATTTCCCAAAAAGTTTTGTGCAGTTCTAAGCTGTGAGGATGTAAAGATGTGGAAGAGGATTTCCTCCCTCCCACCTCTTGCCCAGATTCAGTCCCAACAAAGAACTTGTATTGATTGGAACAAACACAATCAAACTTTCACCATGACAAAATAGGTGTCCTAAATTTGGCTCACAGAAGCTTTTTCTTTACAAGAAAAGTTACAAATCTCTAATGTATAGCTCTAAATTGCCATTATAGAACAGTATAAAAGCTATCAAGTAATCGATTACAACTACAGAAGATTTTGATTTTCCTCTCTTCAGCAAAATAATCTCCAGGGTTTCTTTATTATCTCCCATTTAAAGCTGTCTCAAGTCTCTTCTCCAACAGTGTTTCCAATATCCATATCCATTTTCTTTCAATACACCAGCATTAGAACTTTAATGCAATTTGAAACTACACTCCTCAGATACTTACATGGTTGAGCCTTTACACTATTTAGTATCCCAGTCTCTGCAGACATAAATACTTAATTGTGTAGAACGTTGTAGTCTTTCACATAACTGCTTGGGCAGGAAAATGGGTCCTTCATTTGTGAAAGCAGATGTTCACCTTTTACCTTTATTCACCACGTACACTGTTTGCTACTCAGATTACAGATTAATTACAGAACAGTTGCTCTCCTCTTCCTATGAATGTCCCATCACTGGCAACACTTGTGACTGCAGACGGTTGTATTTCAAACCAGAACTGCCACGATAAACTGTACAAAATTGATCCTCTTACCTCTTCTTTCAGCCATTCATTCTCTTGAAATTCTTTGCAGGTGTTTCTGTCTAAGTATTTCACAATGTTCTGAGAAAACACAATTTAAGATCATCTCATCTGAAAGCAGGACTCTGACAGGGCTGCACACTATTAAAAAGAACCGTCTGCTGTTTAGCAAGAAATAATTAAGAAACATCCACAAAACAGACTGTAGCATCCCCTGAGGGATTAGGGTGGGATTTAGTCCACAAGGCCAGCTGTTTCTTCTCCATCATCCAGACTGGCACTGTTTATATGTCAAGCAATTTACCAATATTTTATAATTTCCCATATTAGAATAAAACATTTTCTTTTTGCCGAACAAGTTCTGCTGTATTCCCACTACTGCTCAAATCCTCTGATTTTCAGGAAATCAAACCTTTAGCTATTAAAAAACTCAAGCAAAATCACAAATGAGGCGGCGCTAATCTATGACAAATGACTTGAACACGTAGAGGTCTATGCTAACAAGCCAAGGCTACAATTTAATTACTGATATCAGTAAGTGGAAAGGAACAAGTAGAAGGGAAGATGGCCCTGTAAATCACAATAAAAACAGTCAATTTGGATTAAGTTCTCACATAACTGAAAATTCTAGCACTGAAGTCAGGGAATTTAAATACCTAATGGGCCCAACCAGTAATTCGCACTGAAGTATGTTCTTGAACAATTCATCAGTGCATGATGCTCCAGTTTCCCATCGCCCGTTTGTAAAATGTCCCCCCATCTACTCACTGTTACTCTGATTAAAAGCAAATTAATAAATAAACAAAACCCATTACTCTCAATTTATTAGAAAAGTTCCAAGTCTTAATTCAAGTTGAAATAATTATTAATGCAGAGTGCGTGAATCGTAACTATGCTGCAGTTAGCACTTGCATAAAAGGCAGAAGGAATACCTCAGGGGTCTGTTCCTTGCTCAACTTCATGTGCTCCTCAAGCAGTCTAATATGTTCTTCTTCCACAGCTTGCAAAGTATTGCAATAATATTCTTCAAAACAAAAACAAACAAAAAAGAAAATCAGAAATCATTATTTGACACCAGTTTCTCCTGACAACAAATAGATAATTGGCATGTTGTTCCTAAACTGGAACCCATCAGCCAGCATCACATACATAGATGCTCCGCAGAAAAGGATTCAAACATCCTTCTCCATAGAAACTGTCCTTCTAATCCCAAAGAACAGTGGTGTCAACTACAAAACTAGAAATCTGAAGTGACTTCCACATTTCTGTTGGCAACAACACCTGAGAAATTAACTGCTAACTGAGCAGCGAGCTGAGCAATTCTCTGCTAAAATATTGGTGTCTTAATACTAAATTTTGTCTCTATCAATAGCAGAGCTCCTGGAGTTGTGCGAGAGATTTGCTTAGAAAACTCTTTTATTTTAGTATAGAAGCATATTAGATCATCTTATGCACATGGCATTTTTTTCAGACAATTATTATACAGAGCCTGATAAATTTTCTGACTGATCTAAGCCTTCCAGGGGGTCCTAATTTGACAAAAGGACAAAACAGAGAACGTGGCAATTGCCTCAATGATTTGCTTTCATCGTTTCTTGTGGTCATTGTTTAGAAAGTCTTACGTCAAACTGAATTTGTTTGGCTTCTAATTCTAGTCACTTGCTATTTATTTCATCCTTCCCTTTGGTTGTTTCTGTGCTATTCTAAATACCCCACTGCTGCTTGGAATTTTCTCCTTTTGAAGGAATGAATGAGATTGTAGTAATTTTCTTTGAAGGAAGGCACTTTGTGCTTGTTCCAGAGGCTTGAAACTCAGCCTTCTCTGCACTTGTGTTGCAGACAGCCTGTTGCTGATCTGGCTGTAAATGAGTATCTGGTCATGGACCCACTGTGGCATCCAAGCCAGTAAAATATGAAAGGTGTATTCGTTGTGCATTAGTTCTTAAATTAACAGGGTGGAAGTCAGCCTGCCTTAATCAATCCACCATCTAGACTTAGCAGAATTAAATGAAAGTACTAGAATTAATTCATCTTGTCATTCTTTCAGATAGCTAAATAACCTGAGTTGTACTGGGAGAATGAAGAAAAGGAGAAACTGTTCAGACATACTGTTTCTAAAGAGGCTATTTTCCCTAACTCTCTCACTGCAACACTGTTTTCCCCACACCTCACACAACCGTATGGCTCTTTCGCTTCCTCTTCCCTCCAGCAATTTTGTTTAAAGTGTTATCTCCAGACCACACAAACTGCGCCAGCATCAAGCCCCTCAGTGGTACCTACAGAGACAGAAACCCCTTCACCTGTGCTCACTCCATAAGCCTGTTACACATTTGAGGAACAAACAAGCCCAATTTGCTGCTGCACTACTCTGGAAGCTTGTTAAATTTGTTTGGTTGATTGTTTTTTTTGTAGGCTAGAAGACTATATTCCCCAGCCACTTTATAAGTTCAGTTTTAGGAAGTTGAGTAAAATAGTGTGCTAACATCCAGGATTGGCAGCATCATTTTGCAGTATGTCAATTAGGCAACTGCTATATGTACCTCTGCAACAGTCTTTCTATAAACACTTCATTTTGACCACAATTTTGTTGGCTCTGTACCCTGTGACATGCAGGAGGTTAGACTGAATGTTCCTACTGGCTCATTCTGGCATTCTATATAAAAGCCCATTCTCTTTTTCATTTCTTATTTCAGCAGCTGTATAGCAAAATTTAAATTGACTAAGAACGCGGGAAATGCGTAATGAAAACTATCAGCCTCCCCTGAATAGAGATGGTTATCTGACAAGATACCTGGAGATGCAGAAAACACAGTGCAGATCTTAATTGTAATAAAATAAATTTCAAGAGACAAGATAGCCAGCTGGCTGTGATCCACAGGAGTTGATGCCTGGTAATGGCTGGCACAGAATATACAGAGACCCTTAGAGCGGTGTCACTGCCTGTTACTACCAGCTGCCTGGCTGTGGTCATGCATACTGAGAGGGACATAAAGGGAGAAAATCAGGACATGCTTCTCCTGTTAGAAGCATGGGTTATGTAACAGCAAAATATTGAAATGGTTTTAAAATAATGCAGTAGTAAACAAATCTTTGTAAAGTGCTCAGCACCAGAATACATCAGCTCTCAAACTAATTCTGCTGTTGTGTCAGTATTGAAACACTTCCCTGTATTTGTATATGTCTGTACTGGCAATTTTGCAGGGCCTCATCCATGCGACTTTGCAACTAGGAGGCAAAGTTCAGACCTCTGGCTAAACAGCTTCCTCTAGTTCTGCATTTAAACCGGTGTGATCAGTTCAAAAGACCATTCCAAGAATGAGCTCATTCTGCTTCCCTGGCAGAGGAGTTTTCAACATGTGAAGTGTTTGTAGCATGATAAGAAGCAACAAAAGCATGACTGCTAAGGGAGACCTGTGTGTAGGCAACCTAAATACATGTAGACTTATTTTTAGAAAACCACTGTCCTTCACAGTAATACTTTAAAAATATGGATTGCCTATATTCTATAAGAAAATAATCAGAAGCAAGCTTTTAATTTTCTTTAAGTGTTCATAATTTCTGCAACTTCATAAAATTCTCTAATAAAGGGACTTGCATGGAGACAGAGAGAGAGAGCTCTTCCATTTTATAGGATTATGCAGTCAAGTTTAGGGGCACTGTCTTAGAAAAGTTTATGTAAATTACTATAACTTGACATGAAACTAAATTTATAATTTAATTAAAACCAAGAAGTAATACAGGAAGAGCTTCCATTAGACTAGCTGTAAACTGACCTGTATTCCTGCGAAGGTCGTCTTTGACATCCTCAATGTCTTTTTCCAGATTCATAATCTCCTTGGCCTCTATTTTACTTCCTACATTTATGTACTCCAACCAATAATCCCTCTCGCTTTGCTTTTCTGACGTTCTTTGGTCGGTTTCTTCAATCTGGGACTGCAGATCTGTTAAAGTAAGAAGGTCAGAAGACAAGTTGATTACCAGTTTCTTGGACGGATAGTTCATAATTCTTGTGACTTCATCAAATTATTTAATAAAGGCACTTTCACCAAGGTTGGAGGAAGGCGTTTCTTCTACACTACAATCCATTACAACAGGATGACCTTACACAGTGTCAAGGGCCACCACCATTGCTGAAAACTGTTTGATCTTATTCTGCCAGGGAGAGACAATAGTTCGCACTGAAATGTTGTAACCAAAGACACATGTGATGTCGCTCCTGCTGACAATGACAGAGATGGCAGCCAGAAGTTTCAACAATCAAAATTGCTCATTTTTGTTGTCATCAATATTTTTTTTTTTATCTTCCAGTGGAGCCAGTGCATAGATCTTTGATGAGTTTCAACTTAATGGAAAATATGAAGCCTCCATACTTGCACAGTATTATATATGGAAGGAAGAAAACAGCAGCTAATATATGGGGTCTGTTTCTATAAAAGACCCACTTGTTTTGAATTTTAACTCAACTTAATTGACTGATTTACTTATAACCCCTTCATCTCACACCATGTTTAGAGAGCTTAACTTTGGGGAGGAAAAGCTTTATGTTTTTTATGCAACAAGGAGGTTGAATGTCTATTTAAAATGGAAAAGAAGAAGAAAAAGAAAGAAGAAGAAGAAAAAGAAGAAGAAAAAGAAGAAAAAGAAGAAAAAGAAGAAAAAGAAGAAGAAAAAGAAGAAGAAAAAGAGCAAGAAAAAGAAGAAGAAGAAAAAGAGGAAGAAGAAAAAGAAAAAGAAAAAGAAAAAGAAAAAGAAAAAGAAAAAGAAAAAGAAAAAGAAAAAGAAAAAGAAAAAGAAAAAGAAAAAGAAAAAGAAAAAGAAAAAGAAAAAGAAAAAAAAGAAAAAGAAAAAAAAGAAAAAGAAAAAGAAAAAGTACTCAATCCTAACTGGGTAACCTACAATCCACATTTCCACAACTCACAACATGCCTTTCAGAAGTTGTTCTTCATCCCTAACATACTGCCATGTTGCTTTCAGTGACTCTTCCACATCATCCCTAGTTACAACCTCCTTTTCCTCTCTTTTTTTCTCTTCTTCTTCTAGGTGTCTTAGTATACGCCTGATCTGTGCCTGCTTTTTTTCCTTTAGAAGGTCATTCTATGAAAGAATAACAGAAGAAAAGGCATGTATTAAAACATTTTCAAATTAGTTTTCAAAGTTAGAAACTTAAGTAATTTAGAAAAGTAAAATACGACCTCGTGCCAGGATGCACTGAAAACATTCAGCTGAACACCTATTCTTCATATTCAAAAAAGATAGAGCGGAAGAGAAAGTTTGAAAGTCTCAGAAGTTTCTCAGTAATTTCAAGACCGTTAAGAGGAAAATAGAGGGAAATTATTGCCATACACTACTTGGTACAGCACATGAACAGTCTGCTGGAAAGCAAGCTCCTTGTGGGTTGATTTAACAACAACGTTTATTTGTAGGAGTTATTCACTTAACATTTTTTGTAACGATTTACCACCTTCACGTAGAAATGTCAGATAATCAGGTCACTTGCACGTAACCACAGTCTTGTCAGAGCTGGAATTAGTTATACCTACCGATTCCACAGCTGTGATTTTATCCGCTTGCCAAGACACTCTCAACTGACACTCAAATTATTTGAAATTACTGATTGTGTAATGTTTGCTCCCAAAGGATACCATAAAGGAGCAAATAACCATGCCAGCCAAACTATAACAGCAACTATGCAGTAGAGTCTCAAACATTCCTTACTTCTAGAAGGATTAATTCTAAAGCACTCAGAACCATTAAGCAGGAACCAAAGAATGGAGCTCAAAGAACTGTCAAAACATGGGTAAATTAAACAAACATCACTTCAAGTATGCCCTGAAGTACCTTGCACAGTCTGAAATAAGAAGGAGTCCTCGAGAGACCATGAACTAGTAGCAAATTAGGGGAACAGCCATAAGAGACTTCAAATGTCTTCAGAGAGAAGAATCCAAATGCCACTTCCACTGGAAGTTAAGGCTACTAATGAAGTACAATACAGGCTTCAAGCCTGAAAGGATCACCAAGGAAAGTTAAACAGATGGATATTTATAACAGCAGAGCAAATAATTGGTCCTGGAATATCCAGAGAGACACTGTTTCCATGTTTCACTACTACAGGAAGCACAGGCTGCAACATTGTTTAGTCACATGATCCAGTTTAGGGATTTGTGAGCAATTTGAATTGATTTCATTAGGTAACTATATATATATATATATATATATAAACTTTCAAAGTTCACTGCTCTCAGCCATCAGACACCATATTAAGATTCTTTATACACGGTTCTGTAAAGTGTCATCCAGGTGTGATCTGTAGTCACGCAACCTTGTTCTAAAAATGATTCATCACAAATCTTATTCCACAGAAAGCGACTCTTTATCAAGCAGTGCTAAAAACTGCATCTAGACAATTGTGTGATGCTATTTCTTCTTTGTTCAATGTTCATTGTAACTAAGTTTGCAAGAATAACTAAACTCCCATAGAAACCTGTAGGATTGCATCACCTCAGAAGTGAACCAAAGAAGGTCAGCAAATCTCAATACTTGGTTAGATCTGCTAATGCTACTGACAAAAATGAAGTTAACACAGCTTATTCTTCTTTGGGTCAAAAGCGTATTCCTGACTTCCACAAGGAACATTTGCAGGATTTAGAAAGGCACATTTGAGTGTACTTCAGTAAAGTTACCTACAGAAAGGAGCTTGCTGTCCTATGTTTGCTCCAGAGTAAGATTAACTACTTAGGTGGTGTCCGAGGATCTCATGTGTATTGGAAAACACCTTGACTGAACTCACTTTATGTACTGCTGTGTCCTATTCTGCAATGTTCTACTCCTGCACCTCATTTTTGCATGGTTATATTTAGGACATTTCTTCTTTATGTCACATTTAATTCAGATAACACTTTAGCACATAAAGTGACTCACTAACTCTAGTTTCATCGACTGTAAGAAATTCACTGCAATGACTAGTTATTGTAAATAGGAATAAAAGAATAAATTTGATTCTGTGAGTTAAAATACCACATACAAAATGTGTTGAGAGAACAATGCATGGTCACTTACTCTTTCATGATATTCTTTGTTCTTTTTTTTCACTTCTTCCAGATCAAGCAAAGCCTGATCAATTGCAGCTTCTTTATTCTCAATTCTGTGGGCAAAGAGTAAAGAAAGAGAAGTTCTTACAAAACAGAATAGAGAAGAATGTTATTTGAGCTAGATGTAAATACTACTTAAATGTTTATTTTCATATCATATTACATGACTCATTTGGGTAGATACCACTGTCTGCTTATGACACATAAATTATTTCCCATATTCATCTGGACCTTGGTTTGGGTCTCATACTCCTACTGAGAAACAGACTCCCCAATTATACAGTTCCTTTGTAGCCACTAGAAAGGATTAAGATGGTTTATTCCTTTCTGGCTGTGGTTGAGCTGACCTATTGTATGGATCTCTTTTAGGACAAGATTATTTGTGCCCCAGAAATATTTATTACACACTACGCACTATACAGGAAGCCCAGGCAACTCACTTAGACATAGGTCAGATGAATCCCAAACTGGAGAACTGAATGGAATTCAATTCTTCGGCAAATGCAATTGGATGAGCTTCGTAAACTGCACTGTTTACACCGAGAACTTGTTGGCCTTTAAGAAGCACTGAGGGAATAGAGACTGCAGCCTGAGCACTATCCTTTAAGTATGTTTATACACTTTTGTCAAAGAACTAGCTCACTGCTTTCACAGTTTTCATCCTCTTTACTGCAGCTGTAAAATAAGTTTGTTTTGTTTTGATTTTCTGGTGTTCTCTCTTCTAGAATGAGAAATGTTGGATTGCAAATGGTGTCTGTTTTCAAAATTCTCTGTAATCTTTCTTCCTGGAATTCATTCACCATATGGCACAATAGAGGCAAGTATTACAATTATCACAATATCTTTTACTGTTTCAACAGTTATTGTGCCCTGAATTGTTTGGGTTTTTTCTTTTGCCCCTCCCTATAGTATTGTTTTAAAACAAGATCATTTTTTTCCTGGCTAAATTTAGATCACTCAGTCATGCAAATTGCAGGTTACTAGATTTGCACCCTCTGGTGTCAGTGTGCTCGAAGGTATTATTCGGGCTCTCCATGAAGAACAAGGATATTAGTTAGGGAGGCTAGAACAGAGATGTAGGGGTATGGTGGTGATGGCTACAGTGAAAATACCTCACTTAATAGAAAGAGGTGACAGCTTGGCCACATACTGTGACCTCCTAAATTACCTGCCATTTTGGTATTTTGAATACTGATGCTGATCATAATTTCTGCTCCTTTAAGATTTTCCATGAAGGGGCAGTTTATATCCACCACTTCGTTAATGTAAAAAATTTAGAAGTAAAATTTGCGATTTTGTCTGCTACATATTGGAACTTTCATCTTTAGATTATTTTTCTATGGTATTTGTCAGACTCAAGAAGCTACAAACCAGCTATATTGATTGTTCCTTTGACACTATTTTTCTCAACTTTGTATACTAAGTTTTCACCTAGATTATTTAATCATCTAAAAACAACACTCCTCTCCAGTACCACGACAGTTTTGTCCATCATCTATAGGATGTTATTAGGGCAAGTAATTCATGGGATTGTTCATAGAATCATACAGTAATTGGGGTTGGAGGGGAACTTTAAAGGTCATCTGGTCCAGCCATCCTGCAATGACCAGGGACATCTTCAACTAGATCAGCATGTCAGCAGAGTGTTGTTCCTAACCAATCCTGAAACAGAAAACTATGGAAAATTGAAAGAAAAAAACCTTGCTATGAACAGCAACCATGCTTCAATGTATGGAAGAAAAAGGAATGGAAGTAAAATAAATACTACATGCTTGATAAATCCTGAAGTGGAATGTAAGATATTCACTTCTATAATTATGCTGCTTTGTTCAATAAAGTAGTAAACAGAAATTATAGATTACAGAGGTGAAAACACAGACGGAAAGAGAGAACAAGATGAAAGAAAAGATTGAGAGGGAGAAAGATAAAAACAGAAAGAAAAATACGTTTCTTCCCTTTGCCTCTACTATTGCTGTAGAAACGAAATATCCCGTGTCAGTACAGTGCACATTTCAGTGGAAGACGTCAGGCTAATAAGTCATTCACTTGGATATTTGAACATGCCTCACAATATTTTTTTTACCAGAAAGTTTTGTTTTGTTGGATTGTTTTTGTGTTTTGTTTGTTTGTTTGTTTGTTTGTTGGGGTTTGTTTGTTTGTTTTTACCTCAGCCTGGTAATACAGTTTGCTTATTTCTTAGCAAAATAGATGGGTTTGTTTGCTGACTTTTTGCATTGTGTTTATTTGTGATACAACTCAGCTGAATCTGGTCTGTTTCACTATGGAAACTTGTACTTTGTTCTTTGTAAAATGAACAGAAAATCCCTCATAAACCCTGTGAACTCCTATAGATGCCATTAGAACTGTTATTTGCTTGCTCTTCAGTTTGCTTAACCCATTTTTTCATTTCTACACCAGAGCACTACTCCTTGTTCCCTAAATGCTGATAATTGTTGAATATTGGATGCTGTTGGGGGTTTTCCCTTTCAATTTCTGTCTCTCTGATAAAAGTCACAGAGCTTAATTTTTCTCCTTTCACTTGTCTACTCAAAAAACTGGAGAGCAAATAAATTGGACTATTTAGAAACTACTTCAGATATTCCTGTCTTAGCTCTTATTTTTCTCTGCTTGATTTTAAGAGAACTTCAAGTTATCCCTCTATTATTTTAGAAATAATACACTTTCCTTTGTGCTCTCAGCTGCACCAAGGGAGCAAACTCTAGGTTTAGGCCTTTAGGTTCTCCTTAGTACCTACATACTTTTGTGAACACCAAGGAATCCTACAGAACATAGTCAAATGTGATCTCGCAACTTCACAGGTCAAAAGCTTGCCACTAACAGACCAAAAATGTGGAGGTTTTTTTGTTTTTAATAAAACTATTTTTCCCAAGCTATAACCTAATGGCATAAAATTATTTTGGATCTATTTAAATATTTTATTGTAGATATAGTTTAAAAAACTGTGTATTTCCAAAATGGCCTTGAAAATGCAAAACAAAAACATTAAAAAAGAGTACACAGCTGCCACAGTCAATCAGCTCAGGCTCTAAATTGGATAAATTGTCTTTGTTATCCACTTTATCCGTTCACATATTCTACATGAGTGAAAAGTTAAATATATTAAACTCACTGATATTCTAGTAAGACTTCGGGGAAAGCTGATTCAGGTTCTGTAAGTTGCTCTTCTGGTTTCTCTTCTTTCTTATTCTCTTCCATGCTTATTGGTGTACTTAGGCTAGAAGTTAGATCTAAAGGGAGGGAAGGACAAGCAGAAAAGAAACAAAACAAAAAAGAAATTAACTATTTACAAAATGTCATATGTTTACCACCCTTTGTCACTTGTGACAAGTTCTTGCCGGTTCTGAAATACACAAAACAAGATGTTTTGTTGACAACAACAATCCTGGCCAGGGCAGCACTAAGGCCTGTGGTTTTGGGACATCCTGAAGTGTTGTCCTGAGTAACGATACATTGGTGAGCAGTGGCCTCTATCACTAGTCACTTATTGCATCCCTTCTGTGGGCTTCATTTTACATTCTTGCAAATAAAACAAGCAGTTGTTTCTTTTCCAGTCCTTTGTTTCTTTATCAGGCTTGTTTTATCGAGTCACTTGTTAATATGCATCTCTTTCCCTCTTCTTCTGTTCTCCTAGCACTATGAATATTTGCCTTTCACCGCAACCCTGATATCAGTTTTCATTGTCAGAGCTAGAACAAAACCACTCTCTGAAGGGATATGCATGTCAGCAGTATTCCCTGGGTATGTTGTCACAGCTACCAACCTCTGAATTCAACTGACAATGAATGGTTCTGTAATGGAACTGGTAGCATATATTACATCAAATAAAACATCACAAAAAAAGGGCACTTATGAAGATTCCTCACTTTTAACCATCATATAATCAAATGCCAAAAACAGATTAGTTCATGTAATGTAGGAGGTTTTATTACTGAATTAGTAGATTTATATAGCCTGCTTTCATATTGAACTGCTTCTCTGAATCCAAGTTCTGAATTCTAACAATTATTACTCCAATAGCTAAAACCGATATCAGCTTGCTCTGTGACCAAATACAGCAGGCTGGATACTTTTCCTATTAAAAGGATCACAAGGAAACAGAAAATGAAACAAAACCAAGCAAACAAAAACACAAACCAGAGGAAAGCCATGCAGCAAACCTGCCAAAGCGATGTAAAAATCAAGTTTAAAATGAAGTGAAACCAACTATCGACAGATGCACTCTAATCCATGTGCCGGCACAAGCCTTCTCACTGCATTCACCATTCCTTGAAGCAATGTCAGCTTTCTGTATACAAAATAACTTTCTACCCTAAATGAGGGGTAATTAATGCTGATTAAACTAGTGAGGGTGCTGAGGGCAGGCAGTGTGCTGTACATTGCAGAAAGGCATGTAAAAGGAATGCTCGCTGTGGGGCAGCTCTGCAAGGTTAAGTGAAAGAAAGGGCAAACACACCTCAGAGCCTATGTCCCCACGCAGCTCCTTAGACCTTGGAATATCTTTTTCATAATGTTTTTTTCCAGAAGAATTTTACTCCCACTCTGTTGGAAACCTGTTTGTGGAGATCTTGTCTGTTCTGCTTCTGGAGAAAAGTTCACACTCATAGGGACAATTATCTAGAGCTGTCAATCACCGTCTTTGCACCACCTGATTATTTATGTTGCAGATACAGCTAATTGCATCCATGAAACCCTGGAAAATTCTGACTCCCACCAGCAATGTATTAAACTTTTGAAGTCTCCCAGATCAAAGTGTTAATAGTTGCTACACATTAGTAAAATACTTCTACTGGAGAACTTCATTAAGTCACGCCCACGTCACAGTGTCACCACATGACTGCACTAAACCTTACTGGTGTTTACCACCCAAGAAAAAAATCCTTTTGTACCTGAGCATCCACTTGAGTCTGAAGCCACATTAAGTCCTTAATATTCACACAGAACCCTTGCAGATACCAGTTGAAGTTAAGCTTTGGTTTATCAAGCACAATATTTTTCATGAAACTTTAAAAAATCCTAAACAAGTGACTGTTGTAAGACTGAGTTTTAAAGAAAGGACCACGTGAATTAAGGAAAAATCCCACTGAGACAGGAAGTTACGTACTTAGCTCCCCTAGAACTCTTTGAAATTTCCAGCCCAAATTAACAAGTGCAGGATAGATTTTTTTTTTTTAATGTAAAAAAGAATCTGCCATCCTTCCTCAGTGCAGAATTAGCGGGGATGGTATTAATTCCACTCACTTGAGCATTTATTTTACTGATCCTCCTCAGAAATGGAAGATCACTGCAGCAATCCCTAATTATTTTTTTTTTAAATTATTTCTGTCCCTTGCATTAAATGGATAATGAAATCCCCTGCTTAAAAATGGAACATTTTGTGCAACAGTACTCTGAAAGGTTTTGGGAGTTTCTTGGAACTCCAGCCCCAGGTAAGCTCCAGTGATATATTCATTAAAGTCTTCCTTTGTAGGGAGCAACAAGAAAGCCTCCAAGCTGTACAACAAGGTAAAAAAACATACTATAATAACACATTTGCTGGATTTTGCAAACTATAGAAAATACACACACAGGAGAGAGAAGGTAACATATTTATGGGCACTGGGAATTGACTGCAGATTTCAAACCAGTAGGAAAACATTTGCAGAGGGCAAGATTTATTTCTTCTCCCAAAAAGATAAATCACAAAGCATAACACTTGACAGACCTCCACTATCGCTGCCAGCACTTTCTCAACCAATAAATACACCGTCATTACATAGAATGGTTGGGATTGGAAGGAACCTCTGGAGATCATCCAGTCCAACCCACCTGCTAAGGCAGGTTCACCAGAGCAGATCACACAGGAATGTGTCCAGGTGGGTTTTGAATGTCTCCAGAGAAGGAAACTCCACA
Source organism: Streptopelia decaocto (assembly GCF_964273445.1). Taxonomy (NCBI): domain Eukaryota; kingdom Metazoa; phylum Chordata; class Aves; order Columbiformes; family Columbidae; genus Streptopelia; species Streptopelia decaocto. Next base: position 205,332,870 of record NC_138663.1, on the reverse strand, counting down.
ACCTCTCTGGGCAGCCTGTTCCAGGGCTCTGGCACCTCAAAGTAAAGAGGTTTTTCCTCATATTCAGATGGAACCTCATGTGCTTCAGTCTGTGCCTGTTGCCCCTCATCCTATTGATGGGCACCACTGAAGGGAGTCTGGTCCATCCTCTTGACACCCACCCTTCAGATTTTTAGAAACACTGATAAGATCCCCTCTCAGCTTCTCTTCTCCAGCCTGAACAGACCCAGCTCTCTCAGTCTCTTCTCATAAGAAAGATGCTCCAGACCCCTTATCATCTTCATAGCTTGCTGCTGGACTCCCTGCAATAATTCCTTGTCCTTCTTAAAATGGGGAGCCCAGAACTGGACCCAGTACTGCAGATGTGGCCTCATCAGGACAGAGGAGAGGGGAAGGAACAACCTCCCTCGACCTGCTGTCACCAGTGCCATCCACACCAGCGCTGGCACTCACACTATCACCCCTCTACTTCAAGCATCTGCATTATCAGCAGATGCTCAGCCCCCATCGATAATTACCTCAGCGCTCTGCAGCCACATCGCAACCTCTTCCCAATCCCCAAAGCAGGTGAACAATTCCCTTTACCCAACCCTCTCTGCATCTCCCTTGTACGTACTCCCTGCCACCCCCTTCACCACCAGACGTTTCCCTCACGGTGTCTAGAGCCGCCCTGTCCGCAGCCATCAGACCCCACTGGCGCGGCCACTTTGTGCCCAAGCCCCTCACACTGTCCCCCACCACCGCTGAGCTGTGAGGTAACTCCCCCTCATGGCCCTGGTCACCTGTGACTCCACTGCCTAACTGCTCACCACCGCATCCCCCCAAGCACCGCGTCACTCCCCGCACCCCTGTCGCACCCACACACAGTTTCTACTCCGCCGCAGCCTCCCCGGCCCGTCCGCGGCTCCCGGCCCGGCTGCGGCCGGCGCTCGGTCAGTCACACCCGCCGCGGCGCCAACGGCTGCCGGTCGCCAAGGCAACGGGAGGCCCCGCCGCTCCCCGCCCCGCGGCGCGTTCCGATGGGCAGCGGCGCCCTCTGGTGGCGGCAGATGGGAGCTGTCGCCAGGGAAAAGCCCGCGAGAAGCGCCACCCCTGCGGGGCGTGGGGCAAAACCCTTCCAGGCTCTCCGGTAGAAACAGCGAGATGCAGTATATGCGTTGTGATTCCTGTGCTGGAGCCCCAGCTTAGAATCATAGAATAACTGAGAACCCTTAACCTGGCACTGCCAAGTCCATGCTGCGTCACGTCCTTTTGTGCCACACAACACATCTCCTCCAGGGACGGTGACTCCACCACTGCCCTGGGCAGCCTGTTAAATGCCTGACAACACTTTCCAAGAAGAAATTTTTCCTAATATCAAATCTAAACCTCCCTTGGCACAACTTGAGGCCGTTTCCTCTTGTCCTATCACTTCTTGCCTGGGAGAAGAGACCAACCCCACTCCATGCTACAACCTCCTTTCAGGCAGTTGCAGACAGTGATAAGGTGTCCCCTCAGCCTCCTGTTCTCCAGGCTGAACAGCCCCAGGTCCCTCAGCCGCTCCCATCACACTTGTGCTCCAGCCCCTCACCAGTCTCGCTGCCCTTCTCTGAACTCGCTCCAGCACCTCAAGGTCTTTCCTGTAGTGAGATCAGATTGGTCAAGCAGGAGCTGCCATTCATAAACCCATACTGACTGGGCCTGATCCCCTGGTTGTCCTGCACATGCCACAAGATGGCACTCAAGATGATCTGTTCCATAACCCTCCCTGGCACCGAGATCAAACTGACATGCCTGTAGTTCCCTGGATTCTCTTTCCAGCTCTTCTTATAGATGCGCGTCATATTTGCTAAACTCCTGTCAGCTGGGACCTTCCCAGTTAGCCAGGACTCAGGAAATGAGAAAACCAAATTTTAACAGCAGCAGAGGTAATTTAAGTCCTGAAAGGGATTTCTGTGTGGTGAAGCTCATGCGATGGCCTGAGTTTCACCCGATGAATATCTATAGTGGCAGGCTTGAAATCATAAAGTAAAATCACAGCTATCTTGAGGAAAAAGAACGTGTCCAAGCCCTGCAGCGGTAGCTCCATCCAGTTCCACACCACAATCATGACTGCAGAGCTGCTTTGTCAGGAGCAAGCTCCCTAAGCTTTCCAGGGCACTGAGACGGAGCAAAGTCCTGCACCCCAGTAACAGGCAGCCGTACATGATCTCCTGTAACCCTCTTTGCCCTGCACACCAGTGTTGTGCAAAAAGCCAAGCCTCAGCAGTGGGGACAGGGCATAAGATGGAAAGAAGAGCTGGAGGCTGATCCTGAACTACTTCTGCTTCTCTCTTCCTGGCCAGTGGATCTCCATTGGTTTTGGATGGGCTCTGTATGTCACTCTTCTTCATTGGACATCAGTGCCTGAGCCGCGAAACCCTGAGAGCCATACTCTGCCACAGAAATAAATTGTGAATCACTATAATAAATGCCACTGCCCTCATTTTCAGGCAAAATTCACATTTGCCTTCTTTGTTAAAAATTTTGGCTGGTCCTGTGTGAGCTTATGTTATCCTATGACAAGTCTTGTTTGACACAGTACAGCAGTCTCTGTAATTAAGGCATATTCATTAAAGTAAGGACAAACCACTTTTGTTCCTATAGGCAGAGATCATAATTTGCAATGCATCAATATTGAAGACAGTAAGAAGATGCTGTTTATGTTCATTCAGTAGCCTCACATAACTGTTCAGATGAGAAAGCAAAGAAAGAAACAAACAAAAAACCCCAAATCATAAAAAAACTAGTGACTTTCACTTCCTTCTAGATTATGGATTGAATTATGCTATTAGGACACAGTAGCCAGCTGACACATAAGACGGGGATTGAATAGAAGGCAGAGAAAAAGGAAGAAGAGCATCTTAAGTCAGCTGGCAAAGATAAACACAACCTTGACTTTTGTACTTTGTAGCACAAGATCTTCAACTTGGACATATTTAAATCCCACTATGACAAAAAATAACACTCCTTAAACTTGACTGTGGGCAACCTTTGCCTTTTTCTCTTTGCATGTGCAGACAATGCTTACATCTTTTAGAAAGTTGTCTTATATCCAGAAGGAGAAAATATTAAGATAGGTTTGAGTCCCTATTTTGCAGGTTAAAGTTGTTGCCAGGATCAGGCTTTCAGCTCTTCTTTGACCCTCTGAACATGGGTGTCAGGAAGATCCACTCCATGATCTTCCTGGAGCCTGAGATGAGGCTGACTGCTCTGTAGTTCCCCAGATCTTTCTTCTTGCACTTGTAAATGAGTGTGACGTTTGCCTTTTCATCAGGAACTAATTTATACAATATATGCAGTATACATAACACATATGTGGTTGAAAGGAAATATTGCTACAGCAATGAAACCAATGGCATATGAGTTGGTGGTGATTCATGTTAGTTCACTCAGGGAGCAGCTGAGTGTTCAAAAGAGATTGAGGTTCTTTCTGGATGAAGCTGGAGGAAGGAAAGCAGCCCCAGGTGGATTTGTTCTTTGGGAAGTTACTATCTCTTCAACTAATACCTGCCATTCTGTAACCACATCAAAATACTCATTTATTTTTCCATTAATGGGAGAAGATGGGATGACTTCTGTTTTGGATAACAGCTAGAGAGAAAGACATGCCGAATGAGGAGGTGAAGGAAGAAAGGTGATCCACCCTTTGAAACTCATAGCAATATCACTACATAAAGATACTTGTAAGGTTGTTGTTTTTTTTTTTCTCTAAATATGTCATAACACATTGTGTTGCACTGCAATTAAAAACATGCTTATATCTTTTAATTATTCTGAGAGCTTAACAATGCTGTGACTATGTATGGGGAAGACCGAGAGGAGGGTTGGTAGGGTTCATCCTCCCATCACTAGGTTTGATCATCTTGTTGCCTCCTTGAAAGTGCTCAGGCTCAATTAATGTGAAAAACAGCCACTCCATGCTTACACAAAAACAAATTATTACAGGGAGAAACTGAGTTTTAAGCTTTCATAAGGTCTCCAATTCACCATGATCCTTGTGAACTGAATGGAAGCCTTATTAAAGCCTTACTAAGCCAAAATGTTATTGCATAGTGCATAAAGCATGATCTAATCCCTAATTTTGCCATCAGGAAGGAAGAGCCACATTTAAAATACATTAAATTAAAAAGACACGTAATTTACCAAACCTTTATACCAACTCCATGTATACTAAATTTTCCACTAAAAAGCATTAGTTTCACCATATCCAAGTATGAGTAAAAGGTGAAACATAAGAATTTATAGTTAGCAGGAAGGCAGCGCTGATGATCTAGGATTTGGGGTGTGAATGAGTTCAGGCTGGGAACACAATGGGAAAGTTATTTAAAACTGAGCTCCCGCAAGACCAATTTTGAGCCCCTCATTATAAGAAAGACATTGAGGTACTAGAGAGAGTGCAGAGGAGGAAACGAAGCTGGTGAAGGGTCTGGAGCACAAGTGCGAAGGGAGCGGTTGAGGGACTTGGGGCAGTTCAGCCTGGAGAAAAGGAGGCTGAGAGGAGATCTTATCGCTGTCTACAACTACCTGAAAGGAGGTTGTAGCTTGGAGGGGGTTGGTCTCTTCTCTCAAGTAACAAGCGATAGGATTAGAGGAAATGGCCTCAAGTTGCATGAGGAGGGGTTCAGATTGGATGTCAGGAAAAATTTCTTCCCGGAAAGTGTTGTCAGGCATTGGAACAGGCTGCCTGTGGAAATGGTGGAGTCACCATCCCTGGAGGTGTTTAAAAGGTGTTTAGATGAGGTTCTTAGGGTCATGGTTTAGTGCTAGAGTTACATTAGGTTATGGCTGGCCTCAGTGATCCTGCGGGTCTCTTCCAACCAAAATGATTCTATGATTCTGTTCTAAGTGAGACCGAAGCAAGTGGCCCCAGGCTGCCCACAAGGCACAAGCCCCACTCCCAGGCACTCCAGAGACTGAAATCCTCCAGTTGTCTGGAAACAAAATTAAAATACAATGCAAGTGCTATATGAAACACACGTATAACATGAAAATACCACTGTGCCAGCTCCCCAGGTGACAAGGAGACTGTGCTGTCACCCTGCTCCTGGAGGGACCCTGAGCTCAGAACTCACCCTGGTGCCTTGGCTGCTGATCGAGACACACTGAGACAACCTACGGAATGGCAGCATGTGTATTTTGTGCCACTAATTAAACAGAAAAGCACTGTCCAGTGGCTTCCTGGACAGAGGACCGAAACCTCCGTTATTGCTGCCTGTATCTTTACTGCAAACAGGGCCGTATGCTCACACCTCTAGCTGTCGCCAGGTAAAGTGAAATACCCATAATTTTACCTCAAGGCAGCTAGCCAAGTCACGCTGCCAATCCCTGCGTGGACTTCATGTCACACAGACACTTTCCGCTGTGGAGCCAGCACGCCTCCACGGGCCCCTGCCGTCCGAAATCCGCCCCCGAGGCTCCTGCTGCACCCAGGGCAGAGCCTCACCGCTCCCCCCGGTCCCTCGGGAGTCCCTCTCGGTGCCACAGGTGACACGAACCCGAGCGCGGCTCCGGAGCCGGCCCGCCCTGAGGGGACCGGCCCCGTGAGGGACGGGGCGCCGCCATTGGCCCAGCGGCGGCGGCGGGAGGAGCCGCCTCGCCCCGCACCGCCTCCTCCCTTCCCCTCAGACGAGCGGGGAGGAGGCGCGGGGCAGCGGCTGCTGGCTGGGAAGAGGTAACTTGACGCTGTCTCTGACCGGAGGGGAGGGCTGGGGGAACCGCGGAGTCCCGCGGGGCTGATGGGGCTGAGCGGCCAGGTCCTGTGGGGCTGACAGGGCTGAGGCGGCGGGGGTGCCGCGCTGCCCCCAGCCCGCTGAGGCGGCAGGAGAGGTGGCGCTGCCCTGAGAGGCTTCGGGGAGCGGGGCTGTTTAGCACAGAGACAAAAAAGAGGCTCGTAAGCCACCCCTACCCGCCGTGCTGGAGCTGGGTCGGTTTGCAGGTGAGGAGTCCTGGCCCCAAGCTTTGGGCAGCCGGGCTGCTCCGAGCTCGGCGGGTTTTGCTGCGGGCAGGGCCCGTTCTGGGCCCATCAGTTCCAGAAGGACTGGGACTGCTTGAGAGAGTCCAGCGCAGAGCAAGAAAGATGATTAAGGAGTGGAGCATCTGAGGGGGCTGGGGCTCTTTAGTTTGGAGGAGACTGAGGGATGACCTAATTTATGTTTATAAATATATAAAGGGTGAGTGTCAGGAGGATGGAGCCAGGCTCTTCTCGGTGACAACCAATGATAGGACAAGGGGCAGTGCATACAAACTGGAACACAGGAGGTTCCACTTAAATATGAGAAGAAACTTCTTTGTGGTGAGGGTAACAGAGCCTGGAACAGGCTGCCCATGGGGGGTCATGGAGTCTCCTTCTCTAGAGACATTCAAAACCCACCTGGACACCTTCCTGTGTAACCTCATCTGGGTGTTCCTGCTCCGGCAGGGGGATTGGACTGGATGAGCTTTAGAGGTCCCTTCCAATCCCTGACATTCTGTGATTCTGTGTGCTCCTGAGGTGAAGGGCAGCTCACAGGTGTCATTCCCCCCCCCCACCCAGCCACTGGTTTTAGGTGGACGGAAGCACCACTTCTCAGGGACTTTCCTCAGAACCCACCTGTGGGGGTCTGTGTGCTGGGACATCCCCATTTGGCTGCAGGGAGCTCTGGTGAGAGCTGAGTAACTGTACAAACTTACCTGCCCCATAGCTCTGGAGAGGCCTGCTTTAACAAAATGACTCTCTTTATGTAAAGAGGGCGCTTAGATCTCAGTTGAGAGATGTTAATAACCTTCATGTAAATAATGCTTTCATTTTGAAGCACTAAAATAATTGTAGCTTTCAAGCGGTCTCTGGAGTAACTTGCAGATTTTGCCCTAAAGTCTGATGGACTCGGTTGTGTCTTTCCTAAGGTCTGTTTGTGGGGTTGACATTGTGACTTAAATCTGAGCACAGACTGTCAAGTGGCAAGACAAGTATTTCTGAACTTTCACAAAAGTGTAAAGGGAGGGGACTTAAAACATGCTTGACAGGATGCTCTGAAAAGAAACTTGATTTTCTTGGATAAAAGAAGCAATCAAAGTGTTGCAACAAAATATTTATGTGTTTACACTGGAGCCCTCTGTGAAGGAGTGTTTAAAAGACTGATGAATCAAACCACTTTACTAAAGTGATATACATCAACAATACAGATTTCCATTCGTTAGTTCTTGATTACCATCAGTCGTTATCACTGCATTTTCCAAAGAGTTCTCAACAATCACATCTGTACATGGTGGTAAACCTGTGACTGTACAATGCCTTGGAGCTCATGTCCTTTAGTTAGTGCCCGTGACTACAGTTCTCGATGGTCTCAGTTGCTGAGGTGAAGTGCTTGAGAGCTCTCTGGCAAGAGAAACTGGAATCAAAAGTGTGCATTTTGTGTTTTTCATAAATTACCGTCTTTCTTTGCTTATTGGTATTGTTTTATGCACCTTGTTGTCTCCTTAAAAGAAAAGGGGGTGATCTCATTTGCCTTTGACGTATTACACGTTATTTTTGGGAGTACCACTCTACCCTAGTTTTGCTAGGCATCTTTCCTGGAACCAGAATAATCCTTCAAAATCAATATCCCCTCCTTGTTCTGCAGATTTATTTTAGTTACATCTTTCCTGCCCACTCTATGTTCTTTGCTCTTCTCTTGTAGATTTACTATTCAGGCATGTTTTCCTATGCACTGTTTGGGTAAGTGTACTGCAAGTCTCTGTCCAATTGCACTTGTATTATTTATATAAATATGCATAGCTATGTAATAAAAAACTACTGGTAATGTTACAATGTTAGAAAATGCTTGTGCATTGTTACCAATTACCATATTTTAGTGTGCTTGTGTCTGGGTTTAAGGCAAGGAAATAATAAGCATGTTGCTTACTCTGCATCTACCTTACGGGTGCAGCAGGTCTCTGCTTTGGCTGCAAAGCACGTTCTTGAATTTTCCAAAGCTGTCATTGGACCTGTCTCTTGTTCAAGAAATTTCCTTCCAGCATCTCTTGCAGCCCGGAATGATGTGTTATCAGTTTCACTGTCAGGCTCCAACAATTCAGTGAAATAGGTATTTATGTCCTTGTTTACCCATGCTGACAAAGGCCAGAGTAAACAACACTCCATTTCCCCCCCAAATTCATGGCAGAAAGGTGAATTTGTCTTTTCTCCCAAACACTGGGTTAAGACCACAGACAGATATATTATCTGGAGCAAACTCCGCTTGTTCTGCAGGAGACACTTGCCAGATTCCCAGGTGGAAGCACTGCTCCAGTTTATTACTTGCAGAAAACCTTTAATGCTTGCACAGAAGGTGATGTTTTAACCATTGCATCTAGAAAACAAAGCTTAACCACGAAGTTAAACAGTGGGATGAAGTCAAAGGAATTACTTGTTTTCTACCCTGTATGATGTTTTCTGTGTTCATGACAGAAAGGAATCCTCAGCTTTCCAAGTGATGAGGAGAACAGACTGCAAACAAAAACCTACTAAGAAAGCATTATTTGCAGGGAAACCTAATTTCATTTTTCTTTAATTAGAAGTGATGATTCTGACCTGTGGAACTTCGTCTTCATTCAGTAGTGACTTGTTTTGCACCATAGCAAACAATTTGTTTCTCTGCACAGCAAGTGTTCTTCATCCAGGATGTGTGACTAACAGATAACTGCTAAAAGCTGTAGGTAAACTTCTGCTGTTCAAAGTCCATCACCTGTTGCATTTAAAGTCATCTTATTTAGGTTGCTCATAAGTCAATTTAAGGAGGCTCCTTAGTTTGGTTTTCTGGTGCCAGAACACTTTGCTTTATGGTATGTCAAGCCAGTGATGTTGCATTTGCTGTATTAGCAGTCTCCAGTTCTCTAGCTTATTTGGGTATAGAGTGACAGGTGATCTTAGCAGATTTATTCATGCTTCATTCTCTTGGTAGGGAGTCATTCCAATTCACCTGGCTACAGCAGCCGGCTGTGCTAGATTCTTAATTCGTTGTATAAGTTTTCCTTGGTATATGTAACTTGACTGTATTTTTTGCACTGAGAGCAGCAACAGAGTTATAATGTATGTGTGTGGAGGAAGAGAATAGTCCTTTTCCTCTTTTCTTACATTATAGCTCTTTATCTGGATTATAATGCCAGACTATTTTTGACCTGAATTCAACTCAGTATCCAGTGTGAATACAATAAATTAATGAACATCTTAATAATTTTTTCCTTCATCTTGCTGTATTCCTTTTCCTCTCTATTATAAGTCTTTTAAAAGTAATTTTTTTTCTCTCTCTCCTAGCCAAGGAGATTCTGCATTTCTGTCTCTGTTTCTGTATACAAAAATGCATGTGTATATAGAAATAAAAATGAAGGCAAGAACAAAGGAGATGCTTATTTGCAGACTAAGTAGCAGAACAATATCCTAGAATTGTTGCCAGGTGTTTTCATTCTACAAAAGCATCAAACTGAATATCGGTGAGTTCCATATGAAATTGCCTGCCCAGTGTTACTATCAGTCTGATTCTGACTGATAAATTGACAGATTTACTTCACTACAGGCTGGATAGACTACAGTTAGACTATGCAATCAATCTCAGCCGTGTAACTACAGCTCCTGGGCTGGAAATGGACCATCAGCTTTTTAGTTGTCAAAATCTGTGCCCGTGTTTTTCTTCTCTACTGAATTTAAATGGCTTCTGCAATCAAAAATAGCATTAAAAATAAGAACATCAGCTGTGAAGAATTAAGGGTGAGGTCCAAAAATCCTGTGTTACTGCACTTGAAGTATGTGTCCAAGCCCTAGGCAGAAATCTAACAACCAGAAGTAGTGAACCCTTGACCTTCTATTCTGGTCCTGCCCACACAAAACCGTTATGGTTTTCCTTTTTTTTTAACCATACTGAACCTACAGGTCATTTGTATTCCACCTGCGTATTGGATGAGTAGGTAACTATTTGAGTTGTGGATTGGTTTTGTTTGTTTTTTTCAAGCCTGGGATAATTTACATTAGTGGAAATGTCATTAAATTTGTCTTGGTTCATAGTGATTAGAGTACTTGTCTGGAGATTAAGAGACCTGGCCTGACTGAGAGAAAACAGACCTGTGTTCTTGTTTCTGCTTGCAAGGTTGTGATTTCAGTTAAAACCAATAGTTATTCTGTGAGATGGGTGGTTTAATCCTTGGTAGTGCAGCCCTAGGAAGGGTTAAAAATGAACCAAGTGAAACCTTTAGAGACTGTGGTATATTTTGATAATCCTCCTGGGTTAAGTGTTTTGAGGGCTCTGGTTTTGGCTGTTCCTGGGTATGTGCTGTAGCCATTGGGCAGGACAGAGCTAACACCTTGCATAACTATGCTATGAAAGAATGAGCTGCTCCTGCAAAACTAAATACCTGTTCAGGGACAGGCACAATGCTCCAAACCCCAGTCTCACAAACTCTGAACTCCTGGCTTTGCTGCTTGTGTCTGAGAAACAATTTCAACCAGTATTTCCTGCTCTCTTTTCCCCAAACCTGTGCTATTCAGCAGCATTTATATGGCAAATCCTACTTGTGCAGTGGGATTTGACACTGGCTCATCCAGAACAGCTGTAGCCTGCTACAGAAACTGTTCCCTGCTCCTCACTCACATGTTGCAGCTGGGTTTAGCTCTTACCATGTCCTTGTAGGCTCCTTGCATCATAGCACACCTTCCTTTTGGGTGCCCGAGTGCTCTGTTTGGATCTGGCCATAAGTATTCAGTGAAACTGGTACCAGTCAGGGAAAAAAACTGGGTTTTGCGTGATGTAGCCCAGCCCAGCAGTGCAAACAATCTCGTGAGTGAAGTTTTCATGGCTGATAAACTTCCTGTTATTCTTGCAATTTAATATCACTATTAAGGAGGACTGACGTTGCTGCTTGCTGGTTTCAACTTAGCCAGAATGAACCTGCTATCAGATGAAATATTCATATTATAGGGCTATCCATTGAAACATCATTATGAGGGGTTGAGGGATTTTCCTCCTAATACGGAGCTATAGTAAGCTTTTTTAAAAATGTAACTATTAAAAAACAAACAAAACAACCAAAAAACACCACCACAACAATAACCCTGAAATAAAAACTTAATTGAAAAGGTTAAGTTAATTTTGGTGACCAAGATGAGACCTAATTCTGACTATTCTGCCTACCAACTGCAGGCTTTTTTGTTTGTTTTGGTTTTTTAAGCACTTTGATTTTTAACTTATCTGAAAACTTCCCCAAAGTGCTTTTTCTCCCACCTCTTTCTTTACCTTGCTTATTGTTTCTATGACTGCAGGACTCCTAAAGAACATTCTTTTTCCTGTGGCACCTGATTGCTGCTGGTAACTGGATTCTGTGTAAGGCCCTGGTTTCAAGTAGGTACGTGACTCAGTGTAACAAGGACCGGATTAACTGACGCAAGCTTTCTTGGTAGCCTTCAGATTACATCATTATTAAGTGGGTAATTTTAACCTTAAAAACTTTCACTGGTGTCTAAGCTCAGTGGTTAGTCAGTCATCTTGTGAGAAAGCTCAGCCAAATGGCTTGTTTTGTTCATTGGCTCTTTGTGCACATCAGTAATCAGTTAAATAGAGCTGTAGTTACACTAACAAGGGTGGTGGCTGAAAAGTAGGGGGGATACAGTAACAAATTAGAGTGATTTAAGTGAATAAGGGATGTATCAACTGTACCTGTTGATACAGTTAATCCTGTCTGAGAGTGCTGGAGTGCCTTTTGCAGTATTCTGTGTGATCTCAGTTTTGTGTTGGCCTACAGGCAGCGCTGCTCTGCTGGAGCTGAAATCAGCAGCCTCCCTTGGGGGAGACAAGCATGACATAAAATGTTGCCCTCCCGATTTGATGGTTTTGTGCTCAACCTGTACCACAAAGCTGTATTGTGCACCCACCTGCAGAGAAAATGTGCAACCACCTGAGCAGTTGGCAGTGACAGTGCTTTAGAGAGGTCAAAGTGAGGCAGGAAAGGGGCAACCTGTTAACCCAGACATCCCTCGTTTTACAAACATAGTGGAGAAAAATCAGTCTGTCAGCGAGAGCGGCTGTCCTTGCTTAACTTGCTCATCACCTTGACTCAAATGAGTGAGAGTAGGGACTCAAACTCACAGGGATATAACAGATGCTGACTATCCCATAACAATGGGATAAAAATAATCAGAGAAGTCACATGGACAGGCTTTGAAATGAAACTTTTTCAAAGTTTCTTAAGCAACTGTATATTTAAGAGTCTTCCAATTAGTGTCCAAGACTGAAACTGCCCTACAAAATATCTTGCTGCCAGCTCAACAGGGTGAGCATTAGTCTAACTAAGCATTTGAATGCAAATCCATGTCTGCTGTTTGTAACATGAATTTCTTTGCATCGGTGCTGCTAGCCCCTTAGTCAACTCGTCTTGTTAGAAAGCCTGCGTTAGCAGAGTTGGGACTGTGCTGTGTAAACTGCAGCTCAGTGTTCTTTGCTTTTATAAGAAAATATTATCTAACCAAGATGAAGGAAATGTGTCACTTCCCAGTAGCCACTGATAGGAAATTCTTGTTAATTAGTCACATTGCTTTGCCCGCTTCTACTCTTGAGTGGTACAAGTTTCAGAACAGAGTCCTAGCTAAAAAGTACCTACGTACTTGCTAAACAGTGAGGAAGCAGGGTAGAGGTAGGATGGTTCCCCTGAAGTCACCAATATCTGAAGGTATCAACCCCTTTACATTGGAAACATTGATTTGCTTAATGCTATTATAAAATTTGCCCAAACCATGAACAATACATTTAACAACAGTGATTTTTATCAGTTTCACAGCATTACTTTTTAACCATGCCTATCAAGGGAATTAATGTAGAAAACATCATAAAAGTACAATGAAGACTTTGTGAGCATATGGCTAGGAAGAAAGCAAAGTACATAACTAGTTATGATTTACTGGGGGCTATAACTGCTCACAGAATCTGGGATTTTTTATTTAAGCAAAAAGGAGCAGAATACAGGGTTAGTTGCCTTTTTGAAATCCCAGTAGTGCACAGAAAATTAGAAACCAGGCAGAGACTCCTTATTGTTCCAGTATTTTTGGGGGGGGAAGTTCCTTTCAGATGTCTCATGTACAGACACCTAAGTGAAGGAAAACCTAAGCTGAATGAGGGAGAAATACATACATACACAGCATGGTCTGCTGGGGGAATTCTTCCACTTTAGCTTTTAAAATAATTTTTGATTTGTTTTGCCACTTTTATTTTTTTTAAGTACTTCCTAGTATATAATGGATGTTTTTGTTTGACTTGTATCAAGAAACAATGCTCATTGGCCTAGTGCAGGGAATGCCAGACCTTAAACTAGAAAATTTATTGTGTGGCGGTGTTTTTTTTTTTTTTTTTTAAGAATGGGGCAAGAGAAGAGAAAGAAAGGGATTCAGCAGCTCCTGGTTATATGCACATGTAGACATTGGGGGTGAGAGGAAGAGCAGGCATGTTTTCAACTCTGCAATAAAAGCTTGTGAGAAGGGAATGGAAGTGCTCTTGAACCCTTCTCACTTTTATCTTCCATACTGAATCTGTACATTTAAGATGGCAAGTCTCCAGAAAAAGAGGGTAAGCACTTCTTTCCCATAAAATGAAAGAAAGGAAGCCATTGACATCTTCACAAAACCTTTTTAAGGAATTAATCGATTACTTTCATTATAAGTTTCAGGTTTGGGGGCGAAGGGGCAGTCTTTTGGCTGTTTCTTGTGGCATTCCTTGCTAGGATTTAAATCTGTCTTGCAATTATGTTGTAAAAATATTCAGAAAGAGCTATCATTAAATGCAGAAGTGTGTCGGATAAGCATATGTACAGTTAGGAGATAACTTCCAACCAAGTAATCAGTGTTCTTCCAATCTCTCTTAAACATTTTAGTTTAAATCTGTTTTCAAACACGACATAAAAACATTCTCTTAAGGTGCACCCTGTGTGGGTCTAATGCCAATGCTGACATAAAGAATGAGAAGGAGACAATTGGAGTTTGAGTCTTGTAAGCCCCCCACTTTTCTGCTTTTGGAGTGAAGAGTCTAGGCCCTCTGTAAAGGTAGCTGGGAATAATCGTTACAAAACAGTGCTCTATCTTCAGAGATCTAGAGGATTGAATTGCCTTTTTAAATTATATTTCAAGTCACCCTGAGTATTGTAATTCTTGATGAAAAGAATGAGCAACTAGAAGAATGAAGTTCTAGCAAATGAACTATTATTAATTCGAACAATGTGCCTACTGGGATTAAACCACACCAAGGTGCCAATGGTCTGATTTGCAAGGAAATACAACTAGATTTGAAGAACCTCAGAATTTGTAATGAGATATGCAGATGTTATTGATGTTAACTTGCTTTATTCTCTGTAATTTTGAAGCTGCTTCAATTTTTTTTTGTGAGTAGTTTTATACTTATGGCATGGCATCTATACTTAGTCTGACAAACAGTGATCACAGAGAAAAGAAAAAAATTGGTGTGTCTCTCTGAGTTTTTAATTTACAAACCACTTATTCCAGAGACTGCATCCTCATGAAACCACTGCCTAGCTATTGTATACCATATAGGTACAGAGACTGACGTTCTTAGGCGCTGCTGCCAATATCCAAGCCCTATGAAAGAAATGGCAAGCTGCCATATGTGATTAAAGGGATTACGCTACAACCAAAGGAAGTCACTCTTTTTCTCTTCCAATTTGCAGTTGTTAACTTTTATCTTCTTTCTCTTACTACCATTTTGTTCCCTTGTTCAGATTAAATTTTGTGTAGAACAGAACAATTGCCTGTATAGTCTTCAAAGCGATGGAGGTCTTGAATTCTTACCAAACAAGAATAAAATTAAATGGCAGTTGGAGCCATGTGGACCAGCGAAGCAGATATTCCTGGAGAAAAGCAGAATTTTTCTCAAGTGCTTGCATTACTCTTGCTGCAGTTCTTCTTCCAGCTGACTGAAGATAGTTATATAAGGCTGTCAGTAAGAATATTTTAAGATTGCAGCTATTTTGGCCATTAAAACCAACAGGGATCATCTTGTACTGTTGAGGAAGAGTAAAGTGTGAGCAAGGCTTCTTGTGTATCATATTTTTTTTTTTTTTTCCCCAATTGTGACTGTTTTGAGCCATTGTCTGGTTCTATAATTGCACATAAGTAGACTATCCCTTAACTGTATTATCATGAGTATTATACAGGAGAACACGTAGATTTATTACTGGAATAAAATGAAGCATTGCTGTGTTTGTAAGAGCAATGTTGCTTTATAGATATCCCCCTTTTCTGCAAAGGTCCTTGTTCCACCAACACTCCCCACAGCTAATAGCTAGATAAGAACTTCTCTACCTCCCGCTGTCTAAACATACATGTTGGCAAATATTGTTCTCTAAGTTAATCTCTGGGACTGCTGGAAATATGATATGCCATGTACACTTAGCTGTTATCATTTTGAAAATGTCTGATAACACCTCTTGAAAGAGCAGCTGGATTGGCTACAGATACACATATCTCACTGGGTGATGTCTTCCGTTCTGCCCCTTTGAGAATTAAAATAACAGTCCTTCTTGTGTTTGCTTTAAGTTCAGGCCCTTACCATTGCAGGCAACCCTGTTTAAAACTCTCTTGGATGATGACTTAAGTCCCTCTAGAAGTTAATAGCTTTTCTTTCTCCACTACTCAAACTGAAATCCATAGTCCTCTAATCTTCTGCACAAATATGTTAATGACTGTCTTAAACTACTAGTGCTTGGGCCAACAGTAGTATTTACCTTAACAAGCTGTTCTCTGTCATGTATTTATAGAAAAATTATATTCTCTGAGCCTAGAATGGTCCTGAATTACCTGTGGCTGTGCTGAATAAATGTCAGCAGAGAATAAAATTTGTTCAGGAGGGTGATGATTTGTTTTTGTTGCAAAGCTATAGCTTGTAGGCATCATAGTCAGAGGTGCCATTACTGCCTAATGTCACCTCCCAGGGTGGTAGCGGCCAATTCTGCAAGGCTCTTACTGTTCTTAATGTTCTTCTTGGCTTCTTTGCTTCAAAATAAAGGGTTATTATTTTCCTGAGCATGGGTATAGGCTGAACTTAGTTACTTCACAGAATGAGTTTCTCTGCAGATCTGAATTGTTATATTAAACAATTCTATTTATTTGTCTTCCTCAGCTTCTTATTGCTTTCCAACTCATCCTGGTTTCTAGCCCTGATATGTTGAAACGGTGAAGAAATAAAGTTAGGAAAACCTGTAGCTTTTCAATGCATAAAGCCATTCCCTCTCATTTGGAAGAGCCAGCAGATTACTTGTAACTAGATGTTGTTATGGGATGATGTATAGAGGTGAGTCACTGATCAACCGCGTGTGCAGGGCAATTTGGCACAAATAGGGGTGCAAAAGCAACATAGAAGGTTCCATCTGAATATGAGAAAAAACTTACTTACTTTGAGGTGCCAGAGCCCTGGAACAGGCTGCCCAGGGAGGTTGTGGAGTCTCCTTCTTTGGAGACATTCAAACCCACCTGGACACATTCCTGTGCGATCTGCTCTGGTGAACCGGCTTTACCAGGTGGGTTGGACTAGGTGATCTCCAGAGGTCCCTTCCAACCCCAGCCATTCTGTGATTGGTTGTCACCTTCTTCCTCTTGTCAGAGGCATTGGCTGCAAGACATTTTCTGGAGCAGAGCTCTAGCAGCTTTAGGTCTACTGTACAAGGAACACTTGAAAAGTAATTTTGCAAAGTGAAGTTAGGACACTATGAGATTTCTGCATGCAAAAAGAAATGTTGATTTGGCTGGAACAGCTGACTCTGGGATTTTGCTGTTTGTTTTCTGATCCTGTTGATGAACTTAATGTCAGCCAACTACTCCAACCTCTTCTTGTCCCTCCCTCATTGCATCCCGTATGTATACAGTGAGCAAAAACTTTGAAGTCTAAACTATGATTGTAGTTCTTCTTAATTTTATATATCATAATGTTTGGAATGCAGTATTTGAACTAACCTTCTTCTTTTGTACTTGGGAGAAAGCAGTGGAGGAGCAGACAGAGCTCTCTGTAGGGTAACAAGTTTCTGGACAGGGTTGTCTTACTGTTATGACTTGTGTTCTGGAAAAATGTAAAGCCTTACTTAAAGGAATTGAGGTATATAACTGCCCGATAGGTTTTGAGCAATTTTATAAGATAAAATTTTGGAATGAGTGCCTGGCCTATAGAATTTGGAAGTTGCGAGTGGCTTAAGAGTGTGTGTATGGGAAACTTCATTTTGGGTCTTCTTTCTGTTTCTTTTATTGCCAAAACATAGAAGCTTTCATACACGAGTTATATATAACATAATTTCTGTTTATTACAGGGATTAGAAATAATTCATGAAACGGAACGTTTTTGTTTGGATTCCCATTAATTTAAGGTTTAAGAAAAAAATCATGCCAAATATCCCAAGACTCACAAATGTTGGTCTATGGCACATGACAGCCTTTCTCCAGAAATTGGTCAACATGGTATTTCTCTCGATTTTCATGACTTAATCAGTCTGACATGGATCTTTCAGTCTTGTTTGAAACTTAGGACCGAAAACTTGCCTGGCAAAGGAGAACTTCCTATTGAACTTGCAGTGGCACTGAACAAACTGCTGAGACCTCTTAAGTTCTTTTTTTGGCATGTATAGGGGATCTTAAGAGGAGAAAATGTTAAAAAAAGAAGTCGAAAGCGTTGAGCTTGGGGTAATAGCAGTGAGAGACCTGAAGTTGAGGGAGGGATTGTGTTTTTTGCGTTGTTGTTCTTTTTTAATTTATATTTAAAGCCTTAGGTCTTAGAACAGATGCTGTACTCTAAGCCAGCAGTTTTTACTGTTTGTGCTTGGAATCGGCGCTTATAATTTTTTGCAGCAAGCCAGCCTTTCCGTTCACTTGTATCAGTTGGTCTCATGAGGTTGGCCAAGTCTACCACACACAGAAGTTTTCTTGTTTATGCAGAGACTAAAAACTGCTCTGGTTTCAGTTTGTGACTGGTGTAGTTCCAGTGGCTATAGACTTGTTATAACAGTGAAATGTGATACAATTTGCTCTATATGGAAGATATGCATTAAAGGGGAGAGGGAAACCCAGCTGATCATTGCTAGTTCTTTCAACTGCTTATCTAGTGAGATCAGGGGCCAGTTTTTCAGGCACTCAGACAGGCCTTAACTGAAGTGTCACACTGTTAGCTTTGCAAAGGAACCTAAAGGGTCTCAGCTGCTTTACTCAGGACTGGGGAAGCTTTAAATCATAACTTTGTGTGGGAACCAAACCAACTAATACGATACCATGTACATCTGATTACAGGATGTGTGGAAATGGATCAGTAGAACAGAATTCTTGTAGGATTCTACACTGAAGAGCTGGGAAGAGAATGTGCTGCAGTTAAGCCAGACATAGTAAGTATGTTAAAATTAGCAAAACACAGCTTTGTGAACTGTGGAAGTATATTGTGTGATACCTACCTGGAAAAAAAAAAAAGGTTAAGAGCCTGCTAGGATAGGTGGTATCTTGCACTGAGTGAAAATATAGTGGGAGTGCAACATTAGTTGCAGAAAGTGCTCTACAGAATGGTGGTACCTGGGAAGTTTAGTAGCAGCACAGCTTACTGTGAGCTCCCACAGGCTGTGTGGGTGTTCATCCCTTGCAAACTGTTTTTTGGGGAGGACTGAAGTTCTGCTTCCACTAGTTTTATTAATTTGTATACTGTGGGATATCAGTGAAGCCTCCACCTTGTTTTGTAAATGCGGTCCAACTATTTCTCTTAGATTTTTAAGTTAATCTAATAGACGATATGACACTTCTTCCCTCAGCCTTCTTTAAACACAAAGACATGGTAAGATGTCATTCCTGCAACTACTTTCTTAAGACTTGATTGACCTGAGGCAAGAAACTTGCCTGATTTACATGAAAAAATCCTTGATAATTCCAGTTCAGAGCTGTCCAGGTTTTGTGGTTGCAACATAAGCTTCTGTGCACATGGTATTTAAAACGGATATCCATACCTGCTCATAAGCTGGAGGAGTGCTGTTGCAGATCCTCAACAAATGTAGGATTATTGTTTGTTGGTAGCTCTATATTAAGCACTTTTTACTACTGCCTAATTGTTAAACTGTCATTCCTCTAAATATAAAGGAAGTTACAGATAGCAGGTTGCTTGAGATACTGTTATATCAACGTCATGGAACAAAATCACAATGAGCATCATGGAGTAAATAAATATGGGAGCCAAGCACCACCACATGCAGAAGGTGGTTGTTTTTTTTTTTTTTTCTTTATTTTTTCTTTAGCAGGGGGATAATCATTAACCTTGCTGCAGCTGCCTTCCACATCTGTAAGAGTACCATTATCTTTAGAGGTGAAGTTTCCGTTTGAGTAGGGCCAATGCCAATTATCTTGTTTAATCTCCTGGTTGAACTCTGTGGCCAGGGAAGCAAGTGCAATGACTTATTGCATGATTTTCGTGCTCGTTAGGTCAATGCACCAGACTGCAAGGGCCTGAGGCAGACACACATGGACCTAAGGGGTTGTGATGGCAGCTGCCTAACAGAGACCTGTCCAATAACAATATCTGCTTCTCTTCTGTCTCTCAGCAGTTTGTCACTAGGGATGCTTCTGAGACTT
Source organism: Streptopelia decaocto (assembly GCF_964273445.1). NCBI lineage: Eukaryota > Metazoa > Chordata > Aves > Columbiformes > Columbidae > Streptopelia > Streptopelia decaocto. The sequence continues at coordinate 205,313,267 of NC_138663.1, read as the reverse complement.
AAGTTACATTCAAGCTATTTATTTCTTTTTCTCTGACTTCATTACATCCATGGTGCTGCAACCCTGAGGCACTAGGAGACTCTAGTCTAGATGTAGCTGGCTCCTCATCTGTGTCCCCCCACCTCTTTATTTTCCTCTGAAGATTTTTTTTAATAAGAGGTTTTTGTCTTTGACAAGGATTGCCTTGTAAGTGAATAATCCTCTAGAACCATGACTTATAAAATGGAGACAGACCAGTATTTTAAATTAGTGCTTCTAGATACAGTTTGGTTTGGATAAAGCAGTAGGGTTCATGTTACCGCATGACTTCTAATTCCACATACTCAAGATGGTTACATAGAAATTATTTCACATTTATTCCATATGTCCTGTAGGACAGTGATTTGGCCTACATGAGATCATATTCCTGACATAATTATACAGTAGTGGTGGTAAAATGTTGTGAGTAAAAGTTACAGTTATATCTTGTAAATTAAACTGTTTTGCAGCCCATGGTGACCATAGATACCCTGACTTTCTTTCCCAAAGTGGGGGTTGGTACAAAGGAAAGGGAAATGACTCACATGGTTCTCTTCCTTTTGACCTCAAGGTAACTAGTCAGAAAGACATAGCAATTCTGACTCCATCCAGCAGCTTACAAAAGCTTCTAGAATGTTTAAAAGGTTTACTGTAACAAACTTGACTTCATAAACCTGGTACCTGACCCTTCAGTGAGGAATCATAGAATAGTCTGGGTTGGAAGGGCCCTTCAAAACTCATCCAGTGCCACCCCTGCCATGAGCAGGGACATCTGCACCCAGATCAGGTTGCTCAGAGCCCTGTCCAGCCTGGCCTGGGATGTCTCCAGGGATGGGGCATCCACCAATCTCTGGGTGACCTGGGTTTTACTGCGCTCATTGTAAAAAAATTTCTTCCTCATGTGTCACCTGAATCTCCCTTCTTTTAGTTTAAAACCATCACTCCTTGTCCTGTGACAACATGCCCTGTTAAAAATCTGTCCCCATCTTTCTTATGGGGCCCTTTTAAGTACTGAAAGGCTGCAATAAGGTCTCCCCAGAGCCTTCTCTTCTTCAGGCTGAACAACCTCAACTCCCTCAGGAGTGTTGTGTGGTTTGCGGGGAAGAGCATTTTGGTCAGAAGTCTGTTACAGAATTTCCATTTGGAGGGGATTCTGAGGAATATACTCTTAAATCTGCTACTTTTAGTTCTGAGTAGCACGTGAGAAGCTTTTATGAGTGATACACATTTTTGTTAGAAATGGCAGGCTAAATCCTGCAGAAAGAAGCATTGCACCAATTTGAGAACATGCTCCCCAAGTCTTGAACTGGAGCACACAAATTCCTTTAGCACATTCCCAGACGCCTCCCATCTCACTGCTGCAACATGTTATGTTTAGTAGGGTTCTGACTGCTTCCTTGAGGCTTTTCCTCCAGGGCTTGTGGTGACTGCTGCCTTTCTGATCTCCTGGAAGGGGAAAGGAGCCTTTGAAGACTTGGAGTGGGAAGATAGGTGTGGAGGGCAAGGCACAGCTTGGTAGGAGTGAAGTAGGGTCCAAAAGTTCAATGAGCTGCCCTCATGAGATTATTCTTTTGCTCTGTTTGGTTGGTGACTTGCCCAAGATGCTGTCCTAGAAATGTGCTAATGAAAAGTAAACCAGAATGGTGAGCTCATGACTTTTAGCCCAAGTGGTTGTGCTTTTCTTTTTTTTTTTTTTTCTTTTTTTTCATTAAGTCTTCTGTTTGTGGAGTTTAGGGAGTCTTTCTTTAAATACACAAAACCCAGCTTCTAGCTCTTGTCAAGAGATTTCATGGATGTGATCCAAGCCTACACTGGTGGAAGGTGAACACTGGAGATGCAGGTTGAGTTGCCTCACTCTGCAGCGTTGCTGTGAATCTGGGCTGCAAGCAGCAGTGAATCTTTCTTCAGAGATATCTTGCTCTTGTCTATCTGTATATGATAGTCATAGACACAGACTTCTTGTGTTCTCTTAAATATAATGTCAATACTTGTGACTACACTTTTTTTTTTAATTTTAAATGCTTGAATGTGCTAAATGTTCTTGATTTCACCCTCCCCACTTCGTACCTTTCCCTCTCCTCCAAATTGTTCTGCTGACTTAAAGGACAACTTAAAATGCACTTATTTTAAAATGTATCATTTGAATGACACTGGATTCTTTTTTTAGGGGGTGAGTTGTCGTATTGGAATATATTATTTTCATGGCCAACTTGAACAAGAGGCCTGTAAAACAGGTCTGACTTGAAGTGACCATTTGAACTTCACAAAGCAGTTTAATTACACTGAAAGACTTGTTTCTTTTAATTAAAAATGCATACATAATCTACTTCCCTGATCCCTCATATTACAGCTTGTTCTTCCTTGTCTCTTTTTTAGGGGGTATTTTGTTTGTCCTTAAACACTGGATATACTGGGTCAATGAACTGTTGTTGTAGGAAGCAGAGCTGAGAGGACAAGCTGAGAAGATATAATTGCGATGGCACGCAGGAATGCAACACTTTCCCAAAAATCTTTCATCTAGGGAAGCATGCACATACTCTACTGCAAGAAAGCAATATTGGGGCTCTTTAGACCACTGACTGTGACCTGGTCCATCTTGCTCAGTGCCTGCTGAAAAAATATTTCTATACCTATAAAGTAAACTACAAGACTATTCTCCTCAGCAGGATTTAAGATCTTCCTGACACTTTGCCAACCCCTCCACACACAACAAGATGATCGACCTGAGCTTCCTAACAGAGGAGGAACAAGAGGCAATAATGAAGGTGCTGCAACGGGATGCAGAGCTCAAAAGAGCTGAGGAAGAGAGAGTCAGGTAAGAGATACAGTGCCCTGGGCTGTCCTGGGAAGACCTACCCAGTTTGTATGCTGAATTACTCAGAGCACAGGAGTAGATAAAACCAGTCGTTGCTGAGGGCCCCACATTCCACAGTATATATAGTTTATACTCTGGACTAGATTTAGTGTGGTGTCTGGATGAAATTTATCTACCACACAAACAATTAATTACTAGCCAAAAGACTGTTGATTTGGATCCTCACAATTCCCCGAGGGGCCAAGCACACTCGGTATGCACCTGGCTTGACATACATCTGGCTTGGTTTCCTCAGAAAAGGATTCAGTCTGCAAGTATCAAAACCTCTGCAAAATGAACTAATGTGTGGTAAGTGGGGGGATTTGTTTCAGAAAGAGCACTAGTGTCCCAAACAAACAAAAGAGTCGGTATAGACGCAATCAGCAACATGTCTGAGTGAAGAAATACGTGGAACATTAGAGATGTGGTCCAGAGGAGGTACCAACACTGCTCCATTACCAAGAGAAGTCCTTGCAATCTGTGGCTAAAGCAGAAAATTGCTCCCTCTTTTCTTTGTGGTGTCACAAATGGAGGGATGTTTTGTTATTGTGGAGTGTTTTGCATGCTGGGAGATTTTCCTAGAGCAACTCCTGGGGTAAGTGCCATGAACAGAGGTGTATGTGTGGAAATCAGTGTTGCCCGGATGACTTGACTTTGACAGAGCCATTTAAACAAGTACAAATAGCAGTGTAATAGTGATTTCAGCTAATACAGACAGCGACCTGCTCAAGAATGAGGATTTTGGTAATCAGGCTTTTTTTGTAATGCAACTTGAGGAGTCGTTTTCACCATATAGATTTGTCTCCTGCTTCAAAAGGTAGAAAACTGACTTTGCTGTAACAAAATGGGTATTTTCTTTACTGTAGGTATGAAAACACTTTCTTTCATCTTTGAATGGGTACATCAGTGCCAGGTCTGAAAGAACTCAGGGAAAGTAATTGTAGATGTGATTTTGAAAACAGTATCTGGGGAAAGGAACTCTTCCTGGAACAGACAATCAAACAACCCACTCCCAGTAGTGGTCTGAAAGGGCTGTCGACAAGTATTTTTGTCTGTATAACTTCACTTTTGCCATTCGTAATTCTAGTTCAAGAGGGTGTGGTGGAAAATGCAAGGGACTGCACGTTGTAGCAGCCTGTAATCAACATGTTTGTTTCTACAATAAAATGTCTGTTCTGGTTTCTGAATATTATAACTTCTGAAAAGCTGGAAGCTTATGTATGGAACTGATTTTTCTGCCTAGATGTGGCATATGGAGCTTGCTTTTTGTATATTATATATTACAACACTACCTTCAGCTAAGGAGATGCAACATTTTGGTTTGAATTCTGCAGCTTTGCACACCTGGAAGATTCCAGGAGCTGGGATCAAATGTCATCATACAAACATCACACCCTGCCAAGGTGTTATTTGTATGTGTATATAACAGAAGTCTTTTAATGTGATCTTTTTCCCTATCAAAGAAATTCTGAGCTTTGAGAGGTGTCCTAATAACCTGTGCCATGTTCCTGGGATAAACTGGTAACATGACAAAATCCTCTTTAAGCAACATCTTAGTGGAATTTTACAAATCACCCAATAAAGTCCCTTCTCTGCTAATAGCTCCTAATATTGATTATCTGTATTAAAACTGTGCTGATATTTTTGGGAACAGCATGCCTGCTTCTTCTTTGACCTCTTCTGAGCTTTGTCCCAAAGGAACAAGGATGTTGAAATTTTCTTCTTATGGATAAAAGGGTGATGAAGAAATCTCAGATGACAAGAGGGTGTGATGCAAGAAAATCAAAAGACATTGCCTTCTTTTTTTATTCCTAAGGCAAGAAATACCTCTTTTTGCTTCATTACCCCAGGAGCTGCTGCCAGCCCCTGAATGGCAATATTACTGAGGGGAGGAAAACCAGCATAAAATGGAAGAGCTGAGTGACAGCTTGTCAAGACTAAGAATCATTTTTCAGCATATTGCCGACTTATTTATTTGGTTGTCTTCATTCCTGTTCGGGAATCTCACACATAGCTGAATTCCCTGGCAGCAGCTCCAGCGTAGCCCCAAACTCTTTTTACAGTTGTGTAATTCAGAATTAACACAGTTTTTGGCCTTTTCTGGAGACAGTAACACGGAACAGAAATATCTCAAGTCCTGGGTTGTGGCTGAGTGACTCTTGTGTGGTGTAGCAGCCGGCCCTTGGCACCAGCACGTCTGAGACACAGAACTGTTGTGGTCGCCTTTGTGCCAGGGTTCCATGCTGTGGCTTCTTGGCCCTTTCCCACAGAACCTCCTGCATTGCTCTCGTGGGCTGTGCTGGGGATTGTTTGCTCATTGTGTACAATGAAAGAGGGTAAGCGATAGGGAAATTCTGTGTTTGTGTGCTGGGTGGTGGCACCGCGTGCCAAACCGCTTTAATACATGCATTGGTGTTACATTGCAAAAATAGAGAAAGCTTCAGCGGGCTGGTTCTGCTGGGTGCTACGTACACTTCACCTTTCTGATAACATTCCGTGTGTGGCTGTTGAAACCCCAGCGTAGATGGGTTTTTGATTCCGGTCAGTTTTGATACCCTCTTCAGTCGCTTTTCAAGGCAGTTTTCCTTACATTGTAGACTGTTAGAAGGAAGGCTTTTTTGTTGTTTGTTTGATTGTTTCTTAGGATGAGATGTATTTAATGTATTGGAGTGAGCGGAATATTGGCATTGGGGAAACTGGACTTACCATTGTAGTGTGAAAATGACATTCAATGACAGTCTCCAGAATACATTCTTAAAATCTTCATAAAATACTTTTCTGTTAGATGTAACCATTTTGAGAGTTCATTTCAGGTTCTTGGTTGTCTTAGGTCTTTCAGTGCTAGAGTTAGATTAGGTTATGGTTGCACTTGATGTTCCTGAGGGTCTCTTCCAACCAAAATGATTCTATGATTCTGTGGTTTTGAACATGGGTGCTGATTCAAGTTTAAAGGGCTGATTAAAGACAGAAGAGTTTAAAGATGTCATCTTAGAGGTGCTGTCAAAGCTAACCTCCTTGTTTCTGAAAAGTTATCCATTTTTCCCACTCTGCCTCCAGTGTATTTTTTCCAAAGGTTCTAGAAATTTTCCAGGTGTGTCCTCAGTATCCACTCAGATGACTGTGGCAGCTGGGTAGTGTCTGCATAGTTAGCTAACTAGGCACCAATTATAACTTCATAATTCTGAAATATCGCTCTTTTTCATTGCCATACAAATACCTAGGGACTCTTTTTTTTTTTTTTAAAGCTAAATCTCTGCAAAAATTATCATTTTACCAGTTCTCCATCCCTTCTTCTTATAAACCTCTTAATATATATTATTTGCACTATTTCATGATAAAAGTTTGGGCATCTGTAATGCGGAAGAGATGTGGTTTACAGGCAGCACAAGAGCATGGTATATCTGTATGTGCTCTGCAGTTGGGGCTGGTCAGTAAACAGAATGGTGTTTGTGTGTCTAACTGAGGTCTCTTAGGCTGGTCATCGTCCCTTCTGAGCCACATTGAATCTTTATTGAAAGCTTGCTTGGGCAAGGGGTGCCACAAATAACAATCACTCCCTAAATGTAGAGGTAAGGATATGTTAAGATCCTGTCAGATCATCCCCTCTAGTAACATGATTCTAAGGTTCTTCTCAGGGTACTGATGTTATCCGTAAGCCTTAGTGGATTCAAATTAGTCTAGTAATAACCAAGTATGATGACTAAGAAGATAAAGCCTACAAGTCTTGTGAAGCTGACTTTGAAAACACATTAGAAAAATAACTGAACTTGCTTTGCAGCATATTTAATAGTATTTTTAGGTCATACATTTGTGTCAATGAGAAGTTTGCTTACATTGTGAGCAAGGCTTTTAAATCTGAAATTAATTCTACCCTGAGTGATTAAAAAAAACTCTGCAGATGGATTAATTGCAAGAGACTGAGAATTAAGTGACTTGGACTCTTTCACTGAAAATTCAAATGGTGAGATATTAGTATCTCCTCTTGTCAAACAGAGCATCTGTGCTCACACACCGCTCAGCCATATTATAGGAGAAGTGGAAATTAATTGCTAATTAAATGAAACTCATGCTATTTTTATAATTAGTTCTGAAATCATATATGTGTGTCTAGTGGTCATACCAGGGACTTCTGATTAACTTTTAACAGGCTTAATTGTTAGTAAGTATAATGTACTGATGGTCAAAGTGTATATGTGAGTGTGTGTGCTTAGAAGATTGTCTTCAGCCAGGTCAGGGACATCCTGTAAACTCTTTCCTTGTGCCCTTAGCAGACTGATTTCTTTCTAGCTGGGCAGGTCTGTTGAAGGAGAAGTAGCTCCATCAAACTGGGAACAACCTGGGGGACTCCCCCAAAGGAGCTGGAGGATAAGACAGTGCTTACCTGCTGCCCATTCCTTCCTTCCTTTGCTTGGCTTTGGGTAGTGGTTGCGTGAGATGAAAGCAGCTCAGAGACATTTCCAATTGCCAAAGACAGAGGAGGTCCAGCATGTCAATTCAGCAACAACCTCTTTTCAAATAAATTAAACTTGGTCTAAAAAAAATTTTTTTATATATATATATATATATGTATGTATGTATATTAGCTTTAGCAGTTTAAAAATGGCATTTTTTTTTCTCAAATTCTTGGTTTAATGTGATAATGGGGCAGGATTTCTGAGGCATTTTGCAATAATCAAAGTATCAGGTGGCACTCACAGCTGCAGATTTCTCAGGTATGTAAGTACCTAAGTACCTTGAGATGAGACATTCCTCTTTGGGGTGTAAGGCACACCTGTCTGGGTGGAAAAGGATACACTCATGTCTGCTGGAATAATTCCCCCTTACAGACATTGCTTAGCGCCAAGTGTGATTTAACAAATAGAGAGTGACTGTTCAGGAAACAGAGCAGTTTTATTCCCTTGCAAAACATGTGTACCAGTATTTATCCTTTTTAACAAAACCAACTGATATAAGAATTATTGCGGGTTTGGTTGCGAGGTTGGTTGTTGTGCTCCAGAGATCTATTTAAAACAAACAAACACCAACCCCACTTCCCCAAAATGACCACCCTATTCTGAGTGAACTCCTTTTTTGCTTAAGTCTTTGTTTGTCACTGGACAGACAAAAAAATAAGTGGGTATATATCCTCCAGAAAGTTTTTCTGCATCCCCTATGGTTTCTGCCAGGTTCACAATACCGAAGTAACAGCGAACGGCCTTAGTCTCAGCCCACTCTGTGAAGAGCCAGTAAGAAAAGCAGGACTGTTCTCATCTTAATCTGGTGAAATAACTGGGGTTAAGACCTTACTGGCCTCGGTAATGAACATGGCATTGGACTATACTGGGAACTGGGCTGATACCTTTTCTTCCCAGTATCGATTGCGAACTTCTCTACTAGTAGCAGATGGATTTTTTGAGTGGGTGATGCTTGTTCGGAAGAGATAATACAGCAGGGTGGATGGAGCTCATTTTGTGTGGTAGAGGAGTGCGCTTAAGGGAAAAAGTGGATACTAATAAGGCTTTTTTAATCGCCAAACTGGGTACTCCTCAGTAAGTGTGGTCTTCACTACAGCACAAAAACTGTCTTTGCAAAACTTATCACATTTGTACCTGGGACTGTGCTGTGTTATTGAGTGCCAAACTGAAGCCTCTGTCTTCAGAGTACATTAATCTTGATTTGTAGCTCACCTGAAATCCTAAAATGCAACTTATTTAGCACAGCATAAATTTGCTGGCAGTTTGAGGAAAGTTATGATGCAGGCTCTTCTGCTCTCTTACAGTATGTATCCTGTGGGTTGTTGTTTGATTAGGGCTGTTTTTAAGCTTTATACACCTGCTTTTAAAGCCTATAAAGTACTGGGAGTGCTATGTTTGAGTAGAACCTGTGAGCAAATGCACATACATTCTAGCAACCTCTCCTCTCCAGGCTCAGGTTGTCCTCTACTGCTCTCTGGGCTGACTCTAATACCACAGATGTGTTGTCACAGGATAGCTGTTCCCTCCTTGTGGTGGATTTGTTTGTTTGGTGTTATTTCTTTCTTTTTTTTCTTTCCATGGCAGGTTTACTTGGATAGTGCATGAAAAGGGAGGGGAGGCCACTGGGGACCTTCTATGCAAACCCTTTAAAACTGGGAGACAAACTAAACAGTAGGAGGCTGTAACAGAAATGACACAAGTGGAAGCTAATAGAAACTGAAGGGTGATGGATCTTGAAAGACTCCTACATCCTGTACTCTGTAAGCTCAAAAGTCTTGCTACAATTTCCTGAATGGAATAAAATTAAGCTTCCATATAGTAAGAAATGCCAAAATGAATGTATGTATTCTGTGTGTCTGCATAGGGAGTATCTAATTACATGATTTATAATGGATTACTTGTAAAATGAATCTTATTTCAAACTTGACAGTGCAGCTACTAATAGGAGAATAAGTCTGAGTGTAACTGCAGGTCACGTAGCAGAAAAGCATATAAAAATGAAGGACTCTGGCTTCAGCGCAGAATGTATATATGGTTTAAATGAAGTATGGGGACAACATGCCAATCTGATGACACATATGTGGCCATCGTATAGGAGAGAAAGGATGTATAGAAGCATTAAGCTGGTCAGTGTGTTTCACAAGTGCTTGCTCAGCACAGAAGCTACGGTCACGGTTTTTGTTCCAGATTCTAGTGGAGACCATGTTTCAATAGCAACAGAGCTGCCTGCTGTCACTTCTTCCTCTTCCTGTCCCACACCTGTGAGCATGTAACTCATTCATTTTAATGCTCCTGGCCTGAATGAGTCTGTTTTCCCTTCTGACTTCAGAATAAATGTCAGTTTGTCTTGGTAGCCATCAAGACTTGTGCTGACTACAGCCCAGTTAGTTCTCTGAGGATCCAAAAGCAAGACTCTAGCTGAGATTAATTAATCAGAGTATTGTTAGTAGACCTAACACACCTATTGGCCAGGAAGGCCAATGGCATCCTGGGGTGTGTTAGAAGGGGGGTGTTCAGTAGGTCAGAGAGGTTCTCCTGCCCCTCTACTCTGCCCTGCTGAGACCACACCTGGAATATTGTGTCCAGTTCTGGGCCCCTCAGTTCCAGAAGGACAGGGAACTGCTGGAGAGAGTCCAGCGCAGGACAGCAAAGATGCTGAAGGGAGTGGAGCATCTCCCGTGTGAGGAAAGGCTGGGGCTCTTTAGCTTGGAGAAGAGGAGACTGAGGGGTGGCCTCATTAATGTTTACAGATATATAAAGAGTGAGTGTCAGGAGGATGGAGCCAGGCTCTCCTCGGTGACAACCAATGGTAGGACAAGGGGTAATGGGTTCAAACTGGAACACAAGAGGTTCCACTTAAATTTGAGAAGAAACTACTTCTCAGTGAGGGTGACAGAACACTGGAACAGGCTGCCCAGGGGGCTGTGGAGTCTCCTACTCTGGAGGCATTCAATACCTGCCTGGACGCCTTCCTGTGTAACCTCATCTGGGTGTTCCTGCTCCGTCAGGGGGATTGGACTGGATGAGCTTTCGAGGTCCCTTCCAATCCCTAAAATTCTGTGATTCTGCCCAAAACCTTGCTATCCAAAGAGACCCCCAAAGGCAAGAATTGAAGAGGTGTTGGTGATGAAGTATCATGATTACAAGGATGGAGAAAGGGTGCATAACCCTATTGGTTTCCTTTATTCTTCTAGTATGGCCCTCAACCAGTCGAAAAGCTTATTGCTTTATTGGTTAAACCAATCAAATGACTTTCAAAAGAAATAATTTAATATGTGTGCATATTCTCAACTGGGGACTGCTCATTACAAATATTTTAGGTGTAGTTGTCTAACAAATGCCAGAACAGATTTATTTTTCCCCTACAGCTTATCTAGATATGTGCAGACCAAAGAGGCGTGCTTATGGAGGGTGGAATGGTTAAATGATTACTTCTTTTGCCTTGTAAACCTTTTATGGCTGTTTCCCATTCTCAAACAAGAAGAAAAAAAACTAATCAGCAAGTCTGACACTTATAATGCCTGGTCTAATATTTTTTTTTTTTTTACTCCTGTTCTTGCATGAGTGATATTACAAAAAGTTTTGGAAGGTGTTTGTGCTCAGAAAGTAACCTAGAACCTAAATCCTTTGTCATATTTTGTTGGTTTACGGTCTGTTGTTATGCTTACAGCAAATAGAATTAAGGATAAATTCCTCAAAAGCCTCTCTGCTTTCACCTTCTTCATTCGTTTGGTATTTCGTTTGCAGCAGGGAGGTTTTAGAAGTGAATTTGTAGTGAAGGTGGTGGTATCAGGCTTTGAAAAACATTTATTTTGCCACCAGTCACTTGGGTGCATTTTCCTATGTTCAGAATAGGGGGTGTGAGATGGCAATGAATCTCTTCAAGCCAAATATAGACCTGGATTTAAACGCTTCTTAGTTTGTCACAAGAAGTCCCAGAATGTGCTGATGCCACACAAACTCTCCTGTCTGAAAAGCTCAGTTGGAGCTGTTGATTGAGGAATAAGGCAATAAAAGAAGTTATTAAGATGTCAGTTGTTACATCTTGCAAATTCTGTGGTGGTTTAGTAATATGGGTTATGAACAAGGGGGGGCACAAGGGCAGGAATTAAGAGACACTGAGGAGTTGTAGTTGAATAGTTTTAGATACAGATGTGTATTGCTAGATAGCGTTTCAATAAAAAAGAAACAGAAGCCATTATCACCTTGCCCTAAAATGCAATGTGCTATCACGCTGGCCTACAAAGCATAAGATAAAGCACTCTGGATTTGCTGACAGGCTCTGATTATATCAGAGCTGATTTCCTGCCTTATAGTGGTACCTCGTGGTTTAGCTCTCTATAACATATTCTGGAGATGGCGAGATACAGCTTGGTTAATACACATGTAGATTTTCTGTTTGCCTACAGAGTGCTTGACAATTGATTTGTACACTCGTTCAATGTATTTTCATGTACACTTAATGCCCTAGTGGGATGAAAAACTTGTCATCTTGCCATCAAAAATATTTCACCTAGGCCTAGTGGAAAAATCATATTAAGTAATAGGGGAACTCAGGCTTATTTTATAAAAAGACTTTAGAGTGAATTCCTTGTAACAATGTGCCTTCATTTTCTTGAGTTTAATATTCCTATGGAAGAAACAGGCACTAGTTGTGTTATAACTTCAGGCTGTTTCACTCCGAAAGCTGCAACATAGACCAAGTGGCATTTCAACAGACCACTGAGGGACTCCAGAACACAGGCCTACATTATATGTAAAGCTGATATTGAATTTTCTCCTACTTGCAAACCTGGGAACTGAGCCTGCAATCTGAATCTTAATCTGGATGCCTACTGGTTCTTTGGTCACCAAGAGGAAAAGAATGTAATGACAACTTGGTTCGTCTCTTTCTGTTGACTGGGGAGCTGGCTTGGAATCAACTGTTGGCTTCTAACCTTGTTGTGCTGTGCTGCGAGGTGTACGTAGCAGGGGAAAACCATGGCTGCAGCCTGATTTCTTCACAATTCCTTTCAAGGTAAACCGCAACCTAAATCTAATGCCTAGCTGTGAAACAGGCCCACGAGTGCGAGCAGTTGGATATTATTGCTAAGGGCTGCTCACAGCAGAGCTTGAGAATTCAAGTTGCATTGCAAAGAATCCCAGCTGTAACCTCAACAGCTGTTTTTGCAAGAAGTCTATGATGTGTTGGTGAACACAGGCTTCTTAAAAGCTTTTTTCCCGGCCAAGACCTTGAACTAATTGTCTTTCTGATCCTGGAAATCTGTTGCTTTATTTGTGGCTGGCGAATGCCTGGGAATAGCCTGAATATTTTTGTTGCTCTTAATTCCTCAAAATGATGGGACTGAGAGGCTTAATACTTCTCTTGAAGAAACGAGTAAGCCAAGCTAACAAAGGTCAAATGTTGTCAAGATGAGAAAGCAAAAGAATTAGTTTTTAAGTCAGCTGCTGTGAGCTTGTGTCACTTCTTGCCGTAGAGGCCTAATCACTAAACGGATCACTTGTAAAGGAAATACTGGGGAAATAGAGAGCACGTTTATACCTTTGTTAGCAAGTGTAATTGTTTCCTGAAGTGCAGAAAGCCCATTGAGCTGGTGGAGTTGAGCTACACTAACTTCCATAGGCATGGGTGGGGGTGAAGGTGCGTGACATTCACTTCCAGCCCAAATGACAGTGGCACTGGCCATAGGTGACATTTAATGAGAATCTAGAGGCACAACCAATCCACGCCTCTGTCCTGCTTATGTTAATTAGTTGCAGATCTGAGAGCCCAGCAATCAGGTAATTAGGCTGACATGGCTGAGAGCCCTGGGATCCTGTCCACTTCTATGGTGATTTATCATCTGAGCTGACTGGTAAAGTCTCCTACCGCAGCCCAGTTTCAGTGGTTGAGCACAAAAGGGGAAAGGTGTGAGCAGCGTCTGGGGTAAAAGGGTTGAAGCAAACGAGGCGAGGGCCTTGAATACTTGTCGTGTGACTCAGTGCCTTCCCACTAGAGAACCTCCCTTGCCATGTGTTGTCATACTGCCCCAAAGCACCAGCTGAGGTCAGAGCTCTGTTGCCTTGCGGGCTGTGCAAATAGCTGAAAAGCCAGTCCCTAGCCCTGAGGAGCATCTGTTCTGAGAAGACAAACAACACATGAGAAAAGAAGGTGAAAGGGAGAAGCAATCATCTGTGTTAAAAAGTTCTTACGTGCCATATTTCCACTATTCCTGCTGGCTGTGTTCATAAACTGGCTGAGCAATGAGGAGTTGGCTCAGACCTGAGTCATGTATTTGCTTGAGGACAGAGGGAAGTTACTGCTGTGTTCCTGTTCCAGCTAGAAAGACCTGTAGCACATAAGTGTCTGTTTTGGCTCTTAGAGAAGTACAGTTATAAGCGACAGAGAGGGCCAAATTGTAAACTGCCCAGTAACGCTATGGACTGTTGAATCTTGGCACTAAAAATGGCAGTGGTGACCTCAACTCCTGGCAGCCTCAACTGCGCGTAGCTCATTTGAGACAGAGAAGTTGTTCACACACCTGGGAGGGACTGACTGTTGACAGTACTTTCAAAAAGAAGTTTAGATATTCAAATTCTAACATAGCTGATGCATTCAAATAAGCCTTTTCATTTCTGGCCATATGAGGTTGAAGGAGAAGTTGAGTGATGGGTGAAAATGACCCCTGTGGGAGTTGGGACTGGCTCAGTGTCCTGTCTCTGCTGTAAAAGGTTGTCTGTACTTGACAGCCAGATGTGCAGCCTATAATAGAAGGACTGTCATAGTAACTACTTGATTGCACTAGAAGTTCCTTCTCTTAAAGTAATGAGCAATATAAAACTGGCATGAACCTCCTTGGGATTGGACTAGATGATCTTTAAAAGTCCCTTCCAACCCAAACCATTCTATGATTTGCCATCAGGCCTGTGGCACCATCCCACAGTAATGCGGACTATGTTTAGTCTAAAAGCCTCTGAGTAACTTGATTTGTTTTGATTTCTCATTTGAGTTCTGTTATTAGCTTCATTTGGTAAATGAAAGGGCATAAATGGAGAAGGTAAGTGAAGCTTGACTTGACTTTTTTGTTTAAATACTCTCTAAATCTGTGCAGTAACCTTCCTGGTCTGCAGGTGGGTTAGTCTCCAGGCCATGTAAAAGCTTATGCCGTATGTGTTATATATCTAATGAGGAAAGAAAACAACCTCTCAAATTTCAGATAGCAACTCTTCCTTCTGTTAAAGTATGCTTCATAAAATCAGGGTGACTCTGAACCCTGAAATAAAATTATTAAGAATTTGCTTTATAGTATTTAAAATGACTGCAGTTCATTTGATGGATACATGTAACTATTAAACTGCACAAACTTGTTTTATTGTTTCTTCCATGTGATGCTGCCTTCTGTTGTAACTCATTGCATTCATATAAGGATTTTTGTGTAACCTATGGAAAAAAATGGCACCATCTTTCCAGTGCAATTTTGGAACGTGTGTGTAAAAGCAGTGCTGTATGAACAGCCTGAAAAGGTGCCTTCTCAGCCCCAAAACAGCCATGAACTTAATTTTAGCAGAGATCTCTTACACTGCTCTGCTAGCTTATCTCTGTCTGTAACCTTGGAAAACTGGAGGCAAGAAGTCAAGATCTGCAGAGTTTATCAGAGCAAAGCATATTGGTTCTTCAAGGGTTACTTTGACTGGTGCTCTCAGGGTAGTGAAGCTGAGGCTCTTCCCTTTCCAGCTCATTGTCATCCTTCATAATTAAATAAGGAGAGTAGCAGGTCAGAAGACAGAAATAACATGCTGAAATGGTGTTTAAAAAACAAGAACAACAAGATATATATCTATATCTATATATCTATATCTATATAGATATAACCAACCAACAACACCCCCCCCAACAAAAACCCAACAAAAATCCCCAAACAAACACTCACACACCTTTCCTCTGACTTTCATTCTATTCACACAGGTAAGTAGACTGTGTGTGTATCTCATTTTTTAAAATTTTTATTTTATTTTTTTCCCCCTCCACAGGCATTTACCAGAAAAAGTCAAAGACGATGTTCAGCTAAAGAATATGAGTGGGCAGTGGTTTTATGAAGCGAAGTCAAAGAGGCACAAAGATAAGATACACGGAGCAGATATTATTAGGGCATCCATGCGACGGAAGCCTGCCACTCTTGGTAAGCATTTGGTTTATATTTTATTTTGGAAAGGCTGGCTCTTACTTAGTCAACCTCAGACACTGTTGTCTGTGAAATACAATACCGTAAGCTTTCCTCTCCCCCAGTGTGTTGAAGAGAGAATTCTGGGTGATGACTCCTAGTAAGAGGGACTGGCTTGTGTTTATGTGTAGGACTAAAAGCCTCTGCACTCCTGGATTGCCTTCTTACTTCCATTTTTGAGGGTTTGTGAGCTACCCTGGAACATGCAAAGAAACAGTTTGAGGAGAAATTGCTCCTTACTATGGATTTCCAAGATTTTTCGCACTCAGTTTGAGATCTCCGAGGCTTAATTTATATATTTTTTTTTTTAGTTGTAAGGACACCAGAGGTACTTCAAGTTGATTTGAAATGGTGGGCACCATGAGATAAAGGTTGTAACTCCTGAAGTATCTGTGCTGGGAGCTCCAGCAGCTCTAACTGGTATCCTGTGACCACGTTATTTCTGAATGCACCCACCATCTCTCACATCATGATGAGTGCACTCAAATCATCTGTTAGAAACTTTACTTAAAGCCAACTGTGTCCATGTGCTGGGTAACAGTTGCAGACTGCAGTACAAATAGGTAGGAGTATATAGTGTAAATTGAGTTGCGTTGAGAAGCTTGGTGCTCACTTGATAATATTATATTCAGACACTTGTTTAGAAAAAACAGAATGTGGGAAGATAATGCATTATGTTTAATATCAGAAGCAAATCCAGTGTTTTGTTTGGAGAGAAATAAAACAAAAGAACAGAACATAAGAGCCGATCTACTGAACCAGACTAAAAGTCTCATCTCCTGGCAGCACATGGAGGCTCCAAGGCCAGACCAGCCTGCAGCCAGTTGCACCTCAGATGTTTTGAAACAGAGGAGGCATTTCTGGATTATTTTTTCTCACATTAATTTGTTCAAGAAGTTCTTCAAAGCCAGGCCTCTAACATCCCCTGTGTTCTGTCTCAAGGCATTTTAAAATGAAGGTTTTTCACATAAGAAGTGCCCTTTTCCTTTTCTGGTTTCGAACTGATCACTATTAACGTCATCCCTGGGAGACAAGGTGAACAGTTGATCTATATTCACATAAGCAAATAGTATATAGGTTTTTATAGACTTATAATATAAATTCTATCATAAATCACTCAGCACCTGACTTTTTAATCTGAAAAGTCCCAGCCTATTTTATTTTTCTTCATAGAGAAAGTGATTTTTTTTTTTTCCTTAGAGAAATTGACCCCCATCCCTTCTTAACCTTCTCTAGTTCTACTAAATCCTTTTGACTTAGCAGGGCAAGACATATTATTCTCACAGATTGTCTGAAATTTGCAATCCTTATGCTTTTAAATTCTAATAAGGGATTTTACTGTGTGATAGTGAAGCAAGTAAGGTACTTCTATCAATACTCTGAATGGGCTACAGCTTGCTACTTTCTGTAGGTTTTGTAACTACAATTTAGCCTTATTTTCCTGTGTCTAATCCTGCAACCTTCTCAACTCCTGTATTCCCAGAGATGAGTTTGGACAATGGCAGTTTAGTCAGTTTGAGGTTACTGTGTGATGGTTTTGGGTTTTTAAGTTAACAAGAAAAGGCCTGAAACAGAAAAGAATGTGAAAATTCTCAGGTATTTAGTGCAGTGTGGTTGTGGGTTTGGCTGGTTTCGGACTCGAAGGTTATGAAAATCACTTGTAAAATTCTACCTAAATTTTACAGTAACATATAGTTTAAAGGAAAGTACTTTAAAGCCGTATTATCTTAAAGGAAAGTTAATTATTCCCAGTCTTATTACTTGAACAAAGGGGCGTGATAGTGCATTCAGAACTATGTGCAATGGCTTGGTTTCAATGACTCATTAGATATCAAGATATTTTTGCTTGCAATCATGAATAGCAACAGTGAGAATACAAATCTTGCTTCTTTTTACACATTAAGGAATTCCTTATTTCTAAACAGTTGGAGAAGTACAAAAAGCAGTAGCTGAAGTAATGTTAACTAACATGGACTCTGAAAGGGGTTATCAGAATAGGATTCTGTCCCACCCTGAAAAGAAATGCAAATGTATTTGCATTTGTTGAATGAGTGGGGCTTGGTTTTGTGGTTGTATTTTTTTTTTCTTTGATATACACTTCTTAACTTGTGGTAATTGTACCCATAGAGGATTGCTCACCTGCTTAAATGACAGTTATGACCAACTTCCAATTTACTGCTGTAGGAAAAGAATAATTGACTTGATTAACTGAACTTCATGTTTTCAGTTTCCTATGGTTTAATTGTTTATGTTTCTTCAGGCCACAAAGGTTGAATTTTCAATATTTATCCAGCTGCAAGAACTACAGGATCAGGCTTTACTAGGGTTGTTGTAGAAAACTTGTCTATTTAGGATCACTTTAAGGTCTAGAGCAGAAGTACCTGGAGTAGAAGAGTGAAGGACTCAGAGCAGTATGTGACATTTCCATTGGTATTGAAAAAACTCGTTCTTCAGAAGGCACCAGATTGGCTTCTGTACATAATTCAAGTATAGCGACTTCTGAAATAGCTGCAGGACTGAATGCAAATACTTGTATTTGCCTCTTAAGAAATCCGGTTTGAACATATGGGACACAACAATATTCTTGTTTTGTGTTTCAGCTGAAGTGAGTCAGAACAAATCAAACAAAGCAAAGAACAGCTGGATGAGCAACATTAACAAAGAAGTCTTTGTGCCACCAGAACTACACAGCATTAAGGAACATCAAGAAGAACAACTAAAATCTAGTTCAAGGTAAGCTGTCTGTTTAATCACAGTTACTATTGGGACTGGTGAAACTTGTGAGCTTGAAGTTCCATCTAAAATATTGTAC
This sequence comes from Streptopelia decaocto, assembly GCF_964273445.1. Lineage (NCBI taxonomy): Eukaryota > Metazoa > Chordata > Aves > Columbiformes > Columbidae > Streptopelia > Streptopelia decaocto. The sequence continues at coordinate 205,294,928 of NC_138663.1, read as the reverse complement.
ATTCCTGGTTGGAATGGCTGGCCACAATCAGTACTCCATAGTTGGTAACAGAGGGACAATAACCTCTGCATCTCTTCACGCAATCACTCAATGAGACCAGATAGTTGATTCAACCTGAATTTTAAACTTGAATCATATGAAGAATCAGAGCCTGATAAATTTCTCCTTAGAATTTCCCAGATCTTTGGGTCCATAGTTTAAGACCTCCGAGACATTTTAAGGAGACAAAATGTATTTTAGGTGGAAAGAACTGCAGTATCTTTGGATACTTGCAGAAAATAAGTCAGATTCTACCGAGAAAAATATATGTCTTTCTGGAAGGCAGAAGCTTCCGTTCAGAGTAAGGCAGGACAGTCAGCTTGGGTCTGCCTGAATGGCTGCAGTTGTTGCAGGAAAGCTGGATGATAAGTAGTTTCTGGACTCTTTGTATTAAATCACTCCATCTCAAGTTTGTAAACATCCCAAATATCTCCATTTTGCTTTGAAAAATACTGAGTTGAGAGAAAGAGACGTGTTTTCTCTTTAAAATACCTATGTGTAGTAGTTCATTGGCTGTGTGAGGAGCTATCAAAAGCCTGTATTTGAGAAGGAAAGTGGTGATCTCTTAGTGAGGGTGACAGCAGGTGGAAACGTCTTTAAAGAGCCAGACTCCTCAACACCCTCAAGGAAACAAGAACCAGGGTGTAACACAGACAGCTATTGTTTGTGCTTTCAGTGGACAGAGTGAGCTGAGAGACAGAGTTACTGCTTGACTGTTTTACTTCTGGTTGTGCCATTGATCAACTCTCTAACCTTTCACTTTCTTGCCTGTCTTCTAAGTCCTTCTCTGTACGTCCTCTGTTTTTCCTTTGCAGCAAGGCTTGTCTCCTACTGTGCATTTATATGATATCTAGTAGCAGCTGAATCTTTCTCTTTCATGGTCTGCAAACTGGGCACACAAGTTCACGATGAACGGCACCGAAGGTTGGTGTAAGTCTTAACAACTGTGGCTTGCATTACTGGTCTTTTTTTATCATTTATGTATAGTTATCAGTGAACTCAGAGGGATGTTTGTCTTACCCACATCTGAAATTCTGCTGAAAAAGTCAAACTGCTTTGTTATAGACTTCCCAAAAAATGAATTTGTGCAGTAAGGATGTTAAAGGTCACTCTTCACAAGAAAGAGCTTAGCTCCCCCTGCCCAATTTGGCTGATAATGCTGACAGAGTTGTTACTGAGTGTAGTTTTTTCTTACAGGTGGCTTTTACATTCAGGGGGTTGTTATGGAGTTACATCTTTATAAACAGCACAAGACATGCTGCTGATTAGTATATCTTTTAGAATATTTTGCCTGTCATCTTCCACATTAGGAAAAGAAGATGATAATTTAAAATAAGTACAGCTTTATAATGTTATTCTAACCATTAGACAAATTGTGTGTGATTGATTGATTGATACATTTCGTAAACTGCCAGGGCAGCCTCTTCAAAAATATAGAACATAACAAGGGTTAAGAACATGTAGACAGTTGTTCAGAATATGGCCAACTTGGCTGTGGTCTTTAACTTGAGCTGATTTATTACTTACTTCAGGTCACATCCATGTGAAGTTTAGCGATTATTGTCCAGGACCCTCTCCTGCTATTTGCTCCAAATTGTGCCAGAAATTAATCAGCCTGTGTGCCTTGTTCATGTGTGCTTATACTCTCACAAATAGTGCAAGGTCTTCCCCCTAAAGCAAGTGCACACTGTTCAGGATTGCTGAGACAGTTGGAACTGGGTTTTGGGAAGTGATCTATAATATGTGGGTTGGACACTTGCATTTACTTTGCATAAATATTTGGTTAGATATCTCTGATTATTGGCTTCTAAAACGTGAAAATCTGAAGCAAGCAAACGTGGCAGGATTAGGGGCAAATCATTGCTTATGATTTCAGTGTAGGATTATTTCACTGTGACTGAGACTAGTTCTACACAGCATTGCATATGGGAATTGCAGGAGGTGCCATTTTTTTCTAAAATACTCCTTTCTGTTCTCTTGATTCCAGGCTTTGAAAGACACTGATCTGACACAGCTATGCCTGTCTCTGATGGTAGCAGCAGATCAGGAATTGAGGGGAAACCTTGGGAAAGCAATAACCCTACCAGCTGGTAGACACTACAAACATTTTATTTGGTTGGTAGGATAGCAGAGGTACAAGGAGTTGATCTCCACTGACTCTTCCCCTTGCATGTAACAGTCTCAACATGGCTAGAACTAGGAGGATGTAAGAGAGCTCTGCAGTTTGGGCTTGTATAAAGTGAGTTCGCAGCTTTTGGTGTCCAAATGCTACATGTCATTCAGGTACTTGGACTTTTAAAACATTTTAAAGTGCTACTTCAGGGGTAGGTTTGTAGGAGTTTTGGGGTTTAGGTGGTGGTTTGCTTGGTCTTTTTCTTCCTCTAAGAGTGGGCTTCAGGCCAGCACTGGCTTGCAGGCTTTGCATAAATGGAACAACTACAGGATTGGGACCAGAAGATATGTGATAACAAATTACCTGGACTTTTTTTGTTCTGGAGATCCTATTCTTAGACCCAAACAATTCTTACTGAATGGACAGAAAATTCAGTTCTGGTAGATCTGTGTGTGTAAACTGCTGCGGGTCAAATCCAGCCCTGGGGCCACTTCAACTGCCGTTGAGTCAGGGTGCTGCTATGTTAAATGGAACACAAATCAGCCCACAACTATGTTCTTAAAATTAGCATAGTGATCTTTATCCCCACACCCCAGATACCTAAATTCAGTAAGGAAACTATGAACATTTTTTTTTTCCCTGGGTGTTATATCACCATGGTACTTGTCTTGTATTCCATAGGCTTTACAGGCCAGGTGTGAGAAATGTTTTTAAAGGTGTAACTTTGCACAGAATGAGTTTTCATAGGGTGACTCAGACTGTCAATATTACCTCTATTCAGTGATACCATCTGTCTATATGCTGAGTCTCAAAAAAAGGGCAATGTTAGGGGGTTTTCAGTTTCAAGTTGAGATTTTTAAGTTGTTTCCTTCCCTAGGCTAGAAAATACTCTTAACCTACCACCTTAACAGGTGACAAGTGCGGGTCCCAGAGCTCTGCAAGGTAAAAATTGGCACAAAAGCTGTAATTCTTAAAATCCCTGTAACTTTTCTGGAATAACAGGGCTGCTGGGATACCTAGATAAGGGTATCTTTATGAGGTGTCATTACATTACACTGCCTTAACTCACCAGATTTTCTGCCCTCCAGAGTGAGCCCAGGAAACCTTCTTTTTTGGAATGGGAGGCCGTTTCTGTCTGTATTGACAGCGCCTGCAAATCTATCACCCCTTTCTCCAGCTTTGCTTCTGCCTTCGCATTGTTGCCTCTTGGTTCCTGTCCAGTCTGGGTGGTGTTTGGGCCTTCATTGTGATTCTCAGCACTTTGTTTTGCTGAATTGCAGTGCAGGAATTCTTTTTAACCTGGGTGTATTTATCAACTTGGCTTCACGCACACTCTTAGATTAGTCTTGTGAATGCAGCGCATCTGGGAACTGTTCAGTTTTCCAATCTGTAAGGGCTGAGGGTCAACTTGTATTTTCAGACCCTTTGTTGTAAAACGTAGTTACAAAATCCTGGGTGTGTTTTTGTTACCTCCCGACCTGTAAAAACTGCAGACTGAAGAATGTCTTATCAGTTTCTTGCAGCCCAGGGTATACACCAGTATTTTCCTTGTTTAAAATGAGGGAAAGGTTGAAGAATTCTTAACCTAGACCTTTAAAAAAAAAAAGAAAAATCATGTTTGCCTTGTTGGGTAAATGAGACACAAAGTGTAGGAGCATGCAGATGCTCATAAAATAAATCCCACAAACTCAAGAACTTATAAAAGCAAGAACACAAACTCCAAATCAGTAGAACAAAGTTTCTCTAAGTATATGCATTTTCAAACTTAATCGTAGTTCTAATACTTTTTAAAAAACCAACAAAAGAAACAAAGAAAATTATGTAGAATGATATTTTTGAAAAATAAATTAAAAGTTGCAATATTGAGCTCTTTGAGAACTAGAAAATTATTTCTTCCTATTTAGGATCAGAGAAGAATCAAAACAATGATCTGTTATACCTGGTATGTACATATAAGAGGCTGCTGCAGTTAGTGTTAAAATATAAGAACAGATTATTTTTTCACCCATGAGATGGTTTCCATTACAAGCTCAGTTTGTGAAGTGGTCGAGGGTTTTGATTGTGGGGTGACAATAAAACCTTGGCAGATGTATTGTTAACCTCCTCTCCCCCCTCCCTCCCCCTTCCCACTCAGGACAGGCGATCGGGAGGAAAAGAAGGACAGAGAGAAGAGAGTTGGAAAAATTAAAAATGTTTTACTAATGCTACTAATAAGAATAGAGAAAATAATACAAAATATACAAAACAAATCTTGAAAGTCTCAGCAACTGCAGAGCCGGCACCCAAAGTCCTGGACTGGACTCTGCAGCCAACCGGAGCTGGATTCAGTCTGTCACTAGGCCTCAGTTTGCAGGGACGACTAACAAGGTCCTCTCCTAATGTCGGCCATAAGCAGAAGGGAAAAAAGGGAAGGCACGAGATCCTCGTGATCTCCCACTTTTATATGAAGTATTCACGTGAATGGGATGTTCTACACAGTTGCTCAGTTTCTTGGTCACCTGTTTCTAGTTGCCCCTCTCGCGAGATGTCCATCCATGCTTATCAATAACTTCGCATTCCATTGCTATGTTTACCAAAACATGTATCTGGTTCTCCAGGAAAATGCAGCTAATATGAAGGCTTTAGCTGACAGGCAAATTCACTAAAAGAGAAACTTGTTTTTTAACCAAACCAGGACAGAAGTTTGTATCCCTGTGCATTTGAAAAGATCTTTGGGTGAGGAGGCAGCTCCTGTTTGAACCCGGCACATTGTGAAGCTGGGAGCTGTTTTCTTGTCCTGAGGTACCACATCTGCCCTCAAACACGTTGTCTTCTGGGTTTGCTACTTACCCATCAATATCTGAAAGTCTTTTCACCCACGCCAAAGATCATTGACCAAAGAAATACTCAGTTCTGGAGTCTCCTTGTACATCTATATGGGAAAAACCACAGGGGTTGCTTTCCTTCCTAGCCTGAGGTCATATTTCCTACCTGGAGAATATTCATTTTCCCTGCCTTGTTCTGTTTCTCCTGTCATAGAATCATAGAATACTAGGGATTGGAAGGGACCTCGAAAGCTCATCCAGTCCAATCCCCCTGCCAGAGCAGGAACACCCAGATGAGGTTACACAGGAAGGTGTCCAGGTGGGTTTGAATGTCTCCAGAGAAGGAGACTCCACAACCTCCCTGGGCAGCCTGTTCCAGTGTCTGTCACCCTCACTGAGAAGAAGTTTATTCTCAAGTTTAAGTGGAACCTCAAAGTCATAAGTGGTCCCCAAAATCACAAGCATGTAAGTCGGTCAATGCCAGCGTTTTCTATATAAAGTTAAAATACTGAATGTGATTGTTATATGAAGACCATATTTAAATCCACATCTAACTTCAGTCTTCAAAAAACAAATTGTTTTCATACCTAAGATATTTAGATGAACTTAAATGATAAAAATCTGTTTTGGGAAAAAACCAAAAAAAGCAACTACTCTTGCATCATTCTGCAAATAGATGAAATATTTCTTGATGTAAGGTAGGAGCTGTCTCTTCGAGCTGTTTTAATTTCTCCTTACTTGGGCTATACTTAGTCAGGATCACAAGTAATAACTTACTTATGCTATCAAGCCACAGCTTTTATAGATCTTAATTGAAAGAGAATAGCTAATAAGATGTATCTCTGTGGGGATGTGTTGTCATCTGTGGCTTGTCACATCTTTACTACAATGGTGATGGGGTTCCTCTGATTTTTCTCACTTGGACACTTTGCAAAACTATTTTTAGCAGATTTTTGGCACTTTCCTCCACTTTGGTTTTGGTCCTAGAAAGATAAATGTAGGACAAGAATGGAGACAAAAACACTGATATTGTTTGGAGAGTGGGTACATTTATATAAAGCTTGCTCAAACATCTAAAAGATATTAAAAAATATGTTTTCTTTCATGCCAAGTAGAAGTTGCATTGAATTCTTCAACAGGCATCCCCGGGAAACTGATGGAACGACTTATCCTTGGTGCCATCTCAAGGCATATCAGGGATAAGAGGGTCATTAGGGGCAGTCAACATGGCTTCACCAAGGGGAAGTCGTGCTTGACCAAGCTCATTGACTTTTATGAGGACATAACACGATGGATGGATGATGGCAGAGCAGTGGATGTGATCTACCTTGGCTTGAGTAAGGCATTTGACACAGTCTCCCACAGCATCTTTATAGCTAAACTGAGGGAGTGCGGTCTGGATGAACAGGTAGTGAGGTGGACTGCTAACTGGCTGAAGGGAAGAAGCCAGAGAGTCGTGGTCAATGGGATGGAGTCCAGTTGGAGGCCTGTATCTAGTGCAGTGCCTCAAGGGTCAGTACTGGGGCCGGTATTATTCAATATATTAATCAATGACTTGGATAATGGAACAGAGTGTACTATCAGCAAGTTTGCTGATGACACCAAGCTGGGAGGAGTGGCTGATGCACCAGAAGGCTGTGCTGCCATCCGGAGACCTGGACAGGCTGGACAGTTGGGCGGGGAAAAATTTAATGAAATATAACAAGGGCAAGTGTAGAGTTTTGCATCTGGGTAGGAACAACCCCAGATTCCCGTATAAGTTGGGGAATGACCTGTTAGAGAGCAGTGTAGGGGAAAGGGACATGGGGGTCCTGGTGGACAGCAGGATGACCATGAGCCAGCACTGTGGCCTTGTGGCCAGGAAGGCCAATGGTGTCCTGGGGTGTATTAGAAGGGGGGTGGTTGGTAGGTCAGAGAGGTTCTCCTGCCCCTCTACTCCGCCCTGGTGAGACCACACCTGGAATATTGTGTCCAGTTCTGGGCCCTCAGTTCCAGAAGGACAGGGAACTGCTGGAGAGAGTCCAGCGCAGGGCAGCAAAGGTGATTTAGGGAGTGGAGCATCTCCCTTATGAGGAAAGGCTGAGGGAGTTGGGGCTCTTTAGCTTGGAGAAGAGGAGACTGAGGGGTGACCTCATTAATGTTTACAAATATATAAAGGGTGAGTGTCACGAGGATGGAGCCAGGCTCTTCTCGGTGACAACCAACAGTAGGACAAGGGGTAATGGGTTCAAACTGGAACACAAGAGGTTCCACTTAAATTTGAGAAGAAACTTCTTCTCAGTAAGGGTGACAGAGCCTGGACCAGGCTGCCCAGGGGGGTTGTGGAGTCTTCTTCTCTGCAAACATTCAAAACTCGCCTGGACGCCTTCCTGTGTAACCTCATCTGGGTGTTCCTGCTCTGGCAGGGGGGTTGGACTGGATGATCTTTTGAGGTCCCTTCCGATCCCTAACATTCTGTGGTTCTGTGAGGCATATCCCCTTGCTATGGAAAGAAGCTGATGAGAGCAGGTTGAATAGAAAACTTTAGGTACCAAGAGGTTCCATTTGAGTAGGAATAAATGAATTTTTGGCTTGCTTTTTCAAAAAGGATTAAAGTAATGCCCTGTTTGCTGAAGTTGTTATATGCTTTTCCTTTGCAGTTCTAAGCCAGTAATCTCTGTGTTAGACAAACCCGGGGAGAGAGCGCTGAAGGCAGCAGCCTCACCACTAAAGGTATGACTGCTTTTGAATGTAGCAGGAGTTATCCTTTACGTTTTGTGCTTTGTGCTTCAGCGGTAAAGATAATTAAAGATTTGAGGAAGAAAGATAAGAAGCTGGAAAAAAAAGAGTGTGTTTTTGTTTTGGAAAGAGATAACGGAAACCGCTAAGGTTTGAGTGCCGTAGTGCTGTTACGGCTATAGACAGTGGCTGTCTCTGCTTGACATTGTTTCCAGTGTCTTCAGCCACTGTAAAAATGGTCTTGCTGTGTTCCAATATCTCCAAAGTCACAGAAGTAGAGATAAAACTATTTAACTTGCATCAACTTGGGATTTTCAAGTGTCTTTAAGTGGTGGCTTATCTGTCCTGTTGGTGACATCAAAAAGAAAAAGAGGAGGCTTATCACTTGCACTTCTGATAGTTCCCTTGTTCTTATTATTTAATTTTTTTTGTCTTGTATCCAGTTTAAGGATTCTTTGCTGACTGAGTAGTGAGGCAGAGGAAATCACTACACGTTATCTTATTTTGTCAAGACTGTACTGATATGAAAATTCAACTGCAATTTTTATGTTCCTTCCTTTTTTAGCAACGGAGAAATCCATTTAACTTCACTGCTTCAGGGGATAACTTGAACAGTGGGGAAGCAGAAAACAGAACAGCCATTCTACCTCAGCCATCAAATAAGGGTAAATATACTTATTTAGCATAACCGTGAATTTCTTGGAGACATATATGAAATTATTTTTACTTTCATTGCTTCTCTTTTGTAAGATATCAAAGCCTGTTTTATCTTAACTACTTCAAGTTATCAACTAGTTTGTTTCAAACCCCATATAAAACACATGAATATAGTCAGGAAATGGCTGTTTATGTGACTAAATGGGTTTTGCTTCCTTTCTTGTACTCACAATTCTAGTCAGCACTCCTGAGAGGGCTGTTTGTCCTGAACGGCTGTTAAGAGAACAGAGAAATTTCCTTGATTTTGGCATAGATGTCTTTATGGCCTTCCAGTCATTGCTGCAGCTGGCTCAACAGAAGCAGCTTAACTCTCTTCGATCTTGATTTGTTTCTTTTGTTCACCCAGTTCTGTTTATTTTCGAATCCTCCCTTTCCTGCAGTATTCTCTGCAGGCAAGTAGCTGAGTGGTGATATATCACAATGCAGGCATTTGAAGTTGTAATTTACAGGCTCATATGTGCAGATTACTCTCCTGTCTCTGTTATGAAGCTTGCTAAGAGGAAAAAGGAAGACTTGCACATTAGGAATAATAAAACCAAACCAAAATGTTTTCCTAGTGGGACAACATTTCTGCATTTTACTTTGTAAAATATGAATGTGGAAACAGCAACTTGCAGAAAACGAAAGAGGCTGTTTATGTTCTGAACCTGAAGAGGCGTTTGCGTATTCAAAAGCTGCCCTTCCCTGCAAAGTTTGTCCTTTGCAGGAATAACACTGATCAAAAAATTGGTGTGCTTCCTATCTTTGGAATCACCGCATAGTTAATATTTGTAGAAAAAGAAATAACGGCAGGATTTTCATCTGTTAAAACTTCCAGTTACATACAAGTGAGATAAACACTTATGTTGAATTTCCGCCTGTGTTTTACTGCAGGTGTTTTTAGTAAACCAATATAATCACTGCGTTCTAGATCTGCACTGTCATGCCCCTCTGTTTATGCAGATGAATGTCATGGAAACTCATGATTTGTTTTCTGTATATGTCTTACAGAAATTTTGTCACCCTCAAAAGAGAGCCAACCTAAACCAAACTCAGTAAATGATGAAAAAGAGAAACACAAGAAGCCTTCTGCAGAGCCTACGGATGAATCACAGAAGGGACTAGTTAAGCGTCCTGTCCCAAAAGCTAGAAAATTAATTCACAAAGCAACAGATCCTGTGTCACAAAGAGAAGATCTTGTTCCAAAACCAGCCAAACGGACCGAGGGAATTAATGGTGTTGGAACACCACCCAGGGGCATTCTGAAGCGCAGTTCAAGTTCAAGTTCCACTGACTCGGAAGTTCGTGTTAGTCAGATGTTAGATGTTCAGAAGAAGAATGGTCTTCCTACTGCAACTATTTTTGAAGGAGAAGCTGAGAAGAACTCTCTTATGGAAGAAGCAGAAGACTCCACACAAATTTCACTGGAAAAACTAAAACAAGTGAGGTTCTCGTCTAGCACAGGCAAAGGAGAACCTCTGCAAAGCCCACGGCCACATCGCGGCAGAGAAAAAGGAGAGTTTGATTTGTTAGAATCTGATGAAATAAAGAGTAGTAGAAATGGCGCTATTAGAACAGATTCATTGGGGAATAAGCAAATTTCTGCTGTAAAGCCTTTGGGAACCCATTCATCAGCTTTACAAGTGAAACCGATAGATGGCTTACCAGGTGATACATCAGTGTCCGGTCCTCATGATTCTAGTAGGACAGTCTTCCTGGCAGATGAAACCTTGCAGATGGAGACAGTTACTCCTAAGAAACTTGCAACTCCACGAAAGGCCTCCAGCAATATCCTGCCAAATAGCAATAATGAACTGAGTGTTGATGAGACACGTGAAAATAAAGCCAACAAATTCTTGAGCCAGGAATCAAAGTCACACAAAAACTTTACTGGTAAGAGACTAATAGGAGTGAAGAACAGAATGCAATAGCAGGTAGCATGTCTTCCTTAATGTTCAAATCACTTGTATCTAAGAATTAACAGCTAGGAAAAAGAGTTAATAGGAATGTGCTACATACTGCAGAATTAAATTCAAAATCACTTTTTTGTATTTTAATGCTCAAATGTAGTCAGTATTTTTTAGATGATCTTTTGTTGGTATTCTTAAGAATTAACAATCAGATCAGAGCCTGGATAGGCACCTTTCTTGTGGATGGTGAAGGTGAAGTGGTGGCATTTGGATAAAACTCCTGTCATGACGCCTGGTAGATCTTTCTGCATGAGAACTGAAGAATCTGTACAGCTGTGGGCTGTCACTGGTAGTAACACAATTGTGACTTGGGGATTTGCTCGTGAGACTATACACAACTATGCTGGTTGTCCTTCCCATGTGTCCCCTTTCAATTTAGCCATTTCCTTTAGAATGGGGATAACCATTCTTATCTACTGGCACCCTAAAAGTAATAAAGTAATATGTCTAATCTTCCAGGAGGATATCTCAGTGCAGGAATTTATTTTTCAGTTCATTGCCTGCAGTGTGGTTCTTTCCAAAAACACAAGGGCAGAGCACTCTTTTCCATGCTAACAGTTAAAAAAAATCTGTTTTGTTTTGGTTTTTGAGATAGGTCGAACATTTGTAGAGCTGTGTGTCTGATTCCTAACTCTGATAAGTTCGTTTATGTTGTAGATCAACATCAGCTTTCTGCTGAGACAGAAACACATGAGGTGTCAAATACCAATTCTACAAGTCTGCAACAAGGTAAGCCTGATCTTGTTGAGGAGCAAGATGCTAAAACCACTTTGAACCCTGACAAGCATGCTGATGAACTCATGAAAGTGGCTGATGAATCTGTATCGAAAGTTTTAGATTGGTTTCAAAGAAGTTCTGGTACTGAAGATAGGAACCGTGTACCAGCTAGATCCCAAGGCAGGGAACATACAGAAGAAGTGGGCTTCTCAACCAGAACAGCAGCTCTTCCTATAGAACATGGTGGGCCTGGCCTGGATGGAAAAACAGAAGTTAAGGAAGAGTTACTGTTTGGAACGATTAAACAACAGAACAGCATTTCATCTACATCATTTATTTCAGAAGATACGCAACTGATAAAACAGAGGATGAAACCCAAGAAAGAGGAAGAGAATGGGGAGAAACATGACAAATCACTAACTGAATTTGACTGTATTAGAGTTGAAGAAAAAGAAAGTGGTCAAGAAATCAAGCAACAAAATAAAAAATCAAATCTTGTGGAACATCAGGGACACAAGCTACTAGCTCAGAAACGCAAATCAGAGAAGGCAATGCAGGAAAAAAGAAGACTAAGGGAGATTAGAGCATTTTGGGAAGGGGATAAAACTATCCCTGGTCATAGAGAGAAAGAAATTAGTGTCAATACAAATGCATCAGGTAATGGTGTATTGAAGGGTCTCAGAGGAAGTGAGAAAATAAACCCAGCTGCAGTATATCTACCTAATGGATCGGATGATCAAAGCAAGAATATGTTAAGAAGTGCTGAACTAAGTTGTGCAAGCCAGGCTTTAAGAAATGAACATCAAAACTCTTTTGAGTTTGCAGCAGGCCATGCAGTTGAAAGGCCAGAAAGAACACTTCCATCTGACGAAGTTCATGAATATGCAGAATTGCCAAAAGCCAGTAACTTGCAGCCAAGTGTTGGTGCCACTTCAGCTTCTCCCAAAATCAAAGACAAAGATGAAAAGGAAACACCTAAAGGAAAACTTACCGCTTGTTCCCAGCAGAAGCCCAGCTTCCAGGTTTTGTCTTTAAAAGAAAAAATGAATGAGCAGTCCAAGAATCAAATTTCAGATCCTTCACAGTTCCAGAGTCTGAGAAACTTCTGGGATACCAGAGTTAAATTACAGAGTAGCATTGATAGGGGAGGTGTTTCTTTGCCAAATAATACTAGTTCAAGAAGCTATGAAAGAAAATCAAATGAAGATAAAAAAGGCAGAGATAATGTGAACAAGCAAGAGTTAATTCAACAACAAACCCAAACATCAGAGACAGAAAAAACCCAGAAACTAGATTGTGTGGTGTGTGAACTGCCTCCAGGATCTCCTACCCTGAAAGGCCTCGATGTGATACGCATAAAAAATCCAGACTCTGTCCTGCTGGACAGAAAACCAGTTATCTCAAACCCCCAGGAAAAGATGGGTCTTCCAGAGCAAGAAGTTAAAGAATGTGCAGAAAAAGGTATTGTTTTATCAAAAGAACAACATGTTTCCTTGCAGTTACTCCAGTCACCTGGTGATAAAGATGCTTTAAAGGAGACAGCAGTAGATGATTGGGTATGTTTAGCTACAGAAAAAGTGGAGAACAAGGCTGCTTGGTTAGATATCAGTCTTCCTAAAGAGGAAGTTGCTGAAACTGTGGATAAGGTGGTTCTACCTAAAGCTGAGCTTGATGTATTTAAATTTGGCCTAAAGAAGTTAAAAGAGGAAGCCTTTGAGACGCCATCTAGCTTGAGCCTAAAAGAAAACATTTTGAAAGGGACAGCTTCTCACTCAAATCTGTGCAACATCTCTGAAAAAACAGGAGAACAGAGCCATGACGCTTCTGCTGTTGATCAAGAAGAAGAAATAAGCAAAAGCACAGGGGAAGTGAATGTGCCATCAAAAGATGAGCATGAAAACAGAAAAAGCCTCAGGGAACTGATTAGGGAATTTGAACCTTTCCATCTACGACATCGTATAGTAGACAAGGATGATACACTTGAGGGTTCTCAGAGGCCTCAAAATGGTTTGCAGAACCTGCTCAGAGAGAACTTTGCATCTCAACCTTCTGAATATAGAAGGGTGGGAATGAAAATATCCAATGACAAAAACAGTATATCACAAAGTAATTGTTGTGTAGAATCAACACACCCAGAAGATATCGGTCATCCTGAAGAGGTCAGAGAGACCACAGAAAGGTCTGTTGCCTCACCCAAGGTCAGTGGCTTGAGTTCTGCTTTAGAGAAGCTGCTCAAGGAGACCTCTGAAATGCCACCTCCTAAACCAAAGCGTGCCTTTAACACAGTACAGAGAGCTGCTGAGATGGAAATTAAAGGCATGACCTATAAGAACGATGGAGAGTTTTTGCAGGAAATTGGTGAGATCATAGAAAAGTCTGTTGCCCCATCCAGGGTCAGTGGCTTGAGTTCTGCTTTGGAGAAGCTGCTGAAGGAGGCCTCTGAAACACCACCTCCGAAACCAAAACGTGCCTTTAACACAGTACAGAGAACTGCTGAGACAGAAATTAAAAGCGTGACCTGTGAGCACGATGGAGATTTGCCACAGGAAATTGGTGAGACCATAGAAAAGTCTGTTGCCCCATCCAAGGTCAGTGGCTTGAGTTCTGCTTTGGAGAAGCTGCTGAAGGAGGTCTCTGAAATGCCACCTCCTAAACCAAAACAGACTGACGGCACAGTACAGAGAACTGCTGAGATGGAAATTAAAGGTATGACCTATGAGCATGATGAAGAGTTGCTGCAGGACATCACAGAGACCATAGAAAAGTCTGTTGCCCCATCCAAGGTCAGTGGCTTGAGTTCTGCTTTGGAGAAGCTGCTGAAGGAGGCCTCTGAAACATCACCACCTAAACCAAAACATGCCGTTAACACAGTACAGAGAGCTGCTGAGATGGAAACTAAAAGCGTGACCTATGAGCATGATGGAGACTCACCACAGGAAATCAGAGAGACCATAGAAAGATCTGCAGTGTCCAAAGCTGAATGCGGAGTGTTTGATGTTAATTTGCAGAAGCTCCTGAAAGAGGTCTCTGAAACAACAGCTTCTATACTGAAAAATATGGATAAGAAAATGCAAGGTAAAATACAGACTAGTCAAAGTGTGCATGCTGCACACCAACAAGAGAGAGATCTTCCTCAAGAAATACAAGAAACAGTAGAAAAAACTTCTGTTTCAAATATTGCAAAATTTGGTGAATTCAGGTGCTCTTTAGAAAATCTTATTCGAGAAGCATCTGAAATTTCATCTCCAATACCCAAAGAGTCACATAAACAAGAAATGTTTGGGGAGCTTATGTTTCCATCACAAAAAGAGACTCTACTTATGGCAATGTCACAGCCATATAACGCTTTCAGTAGCTACCATACGGAGATGAAGACAACTGACAAAGGGGGAGCTCCAGAACAAAATATCAAAACTTCAATACATGATCCTGCAGTAAGTGGAACTGAAGATTCTAATTTTCCTAAAAGAAATGGAGCTATTAATAAGGTAGAAAAGAAAAACACAGCTCCAGTTGATCTCTCTCTCTTGCAAGGAGATACCAGTACGATTGTGATCAAGCCATTCAAGATAAATGAAAAAGGAAGGAGAGATGAAAGCACATCCTTGGATGACTCTGAAAATAATTCAGAATTTAAAGCACTGTTGGAATTCAGAAGAGCAAGCACACCACTTACAGATGGGAGCAACTCCCCCCAGCCAGAAGCAGCTCAACTCTCCTTAATGTTTCAGCGTGAGGATAATGATGAAGAGGAAGGGGATGGCTCCAATTTGGGATCCAAGTTTTCAGATGAAAACTCTGATTCCCTCTCTGGAACCCGAAGTTCAATCTGTGAGCCGTTTGATTTCTAAAATTCATGGTGCTGGGTTGTTAAATATGGCTACGATTTTTTGGTAGCCAACTTAAAATACGACAATCGAAATCTGTGTGATACTTATTTTCTAATTGAATCCTTTGGATATTAGTTTGTGAAGGATGGCAAGAACCAATTAAGTCCTTTAATTGGAAAGTGTTTGACAAACACATGCTACACTTGAGTAAGCCTTTTTGGTAAGGGGAATTTAGCAGCATGAATGAATCCCATCAGTCTTCATGATTTAACCTTTTCTTCCTCCCCTCTGATATTGCCTTCAAATTAATAACATTGTAACACCCCAAACTTGGTATTTATTTTAAATATTCTGGATTAAAGAGGAAAAAAAAAATGGCTGACTGATTTAATTTTTTAGTTTGACCAGTTAGTCTTCAAAGTTACATTCTTACGAGTGGAATGGCTGATTATAAAGACAATAACAATACTCGGTGCTATTTAATTTAGCGTTGCTGCCTGTTGCACTACAAGTGGCCATATAAATGAAGTGGTCTGGTTACCAGGATTCTCATTATTTGGTTGAATGGCAGCTCTGGTCAACATACCGTGTATGACAGTCATTGAAGGGCTTAAGGCAGAGGAGATAATGTAGCCTTTTTAATTTGCTCCTGAGAGACTGGGAATGTTTTCTTCACTGGGAGATTCTGAGAAATGTCTGGAGTTTCCAGCACCTGCTGACTCAAGTCTTGAGCCTATTTTGAAAGTGAGATACCAACAGAGGTCAGTGAAAACTCAAGACAAATGAGGAAAAATGAAACCTAATTTGTTTTTACCCATAATGACAGTGTTGCTGCCTATAAGGCCTGGTTGCTCTGCTGGTGGTGACAAGAGTCTAAAGTGGTTGTTGCTCAAGTGTTGAAACAAAGTGAATTTCACTGGGGAGAAAATACAGTGGACAAATTTACGCAGAAAGAAAAACCAAAGCTATTACCTGTTTTATGCTGGTTCATAACAAGATGGTTACAAAATGGTCTGAGTTTATCCCATGTTGTTCTTGGACAATTAAGACAATTAATACTTGCCCCAAGTTGCCTTATTAGTCAGTACAGACAGCGATACCTACACAGGGGAAATCAACCAACCCGCCTCTCTCTGCTGATGGGTCAGAGAGTTAAAGAGAGTGAATGGATACTTAAAATTAGACACTTACTTTGTTTATTTTGTATTTTTGTTGAATGTTCACTGTCTTTGTTAAAGGTCAAAATAGATTCTCATGAGAAATCGGTATTTGGTTTCTTAGTGACTTAAAATGGCATGTCTATGTGTGCAGTGTTCATGTGTTTTGTCTTGTAACAGGTTCAGAAGAAGAATTAAACCCTGTATTGATGGCTTTGAAAAGGAGTGCAGATAGGAAAATGCCTTCCAAAAGTCTAGAGGACATTCCATCAGCCACCTCAAGTGAGCACAAAGCTTGTGTGTGTCTCCCATGACCCCCAGTTTGGCCTAACACGCTGTTCTTCCATACAGCTTTGCCAAATAGCTTTTTTGTCTTTGCTTCTTTATAAGCAGTGTGGAGTTTGTACTGTCAAACTGAATTCTTTCCTCATACGGTTTAGTTTTCAGTTCTTTCTGTTGATTTTCAAACAACACGGGTCTATGAAGCAGACATCTTCAAAAAATGCACTGTGGTAATCAGTGATGAACTGTTTCTTGGATAGTTTTTCATAGTGAAAGTATTGGCAACTACCCAAACCAGTAATGAGCAACAACTGACAGTGGAAGTACAAAAAATTCCTATTAGCTTAATAGTGTTTCACCTGTGTACTCTAGCAGTTAATATACCAAACCAACTGTAAGAGAATACAGTGAGACACCATTATGCTTGGAATTCATTCTTGACTTCCCTCTGTAGCCTCCTAAGATTATTATTATTATTTTTAATGATTATTCCTGTCTCCACCCAGTCCCTTGCTGTTTTCCTGCTTATCTCATGTCTAATGGGGAAGACATAAACTGACCTTGTGTTGGTAGCAGTGTGGAGGTGTAGATTTTGAAATATGTTGGCTGTAGTTGGCAAACTACTCTTCTAATACAACTGACGCTATTGCTTGCTTCGGACTAGTTCTAGGTTTTAGGCTTGCACTAACACTGCAACAGCGCAGCGATAGAAACTGTGTCAACACCAGACTGCTGCTGGCATGTAGGCTTCAAGTAGTGTGTCAAGTACAAAGCATCTCTTGAATTTAACCATTCCCGTGGCTCTGCTGGTTTGTTTGGGGTTTTTTGTCCTCATTACTCTTAATTCTGTGATTAGCATTGCCATCCATTTTATCATACCAAACAGCTACATTTCTAACAGTGTGTTACTTTTTTCCTGCACAGATAAAGGAAAAGGAAAAGTAAATAATCCAAAGGAAGAATTAGCTCTTAGTGCTGAAGATGGTAAATATCTTTTGTGTCTGCATGGAAGCTCATTGTTTTTTTTCAATAGTCTCTGTTTGCTCACGAAGGAGTCTTGAAACCAAGAATTATATTGTGCTTTTAGACTTGATTAATTTCAGCATCACTGAAATGCTTTTGCAGAATTTTGTTGTGTTGTTTTATTCTTAAGGAATATATTCATGTTACGTCTTGCTATATCTGTAGAAACTCTGTGCCACCTACCAGTGTGTTATTTTGGCCTTTGGTCATTCAGCCTGTGAAACAGTTACCAAAATAACTGAGAGCTTTGAACATTAGCTCAGTTGAAAGAGTTGACCTAAGGAGATATTGAATTTATTTGTTCATCTGTTTCATTATAAGATGCAAAATGACTTTTGCTCATGCAAAACACCGTTCAGAATACACCAGTTGAACAGGGGCAACTCTTACAAGCCCTGTCTCCACTCAGCAAAGCAGAATTGCTCCAAGCAACAGATGAACTGCTAGATCAGTTACTGCTGATATATCGTCAATACATTAGTGCATTACATGTGCCTTGCTGTTAATTTTTTCTCTGTGCCTTTAGAAATCCCAAAACTAAGCAAAATAAAAGCATACCTGTTCCAAGAACATGTCAAGATGAACACAATAGAAAACCATCAAATAACATTGAATATGGTGGAATATAACACGCAATTCTTTCTTCACTGCATTGAGGCACTGCAGTTTTTAAAAATAACTGTGCACAGTTGCAGTTATTGTCATGTTTTAGGTGCTTAAAAGCATTTTGCATACTAGTGGCCTATAATATAAATAGGATTATCATAGCATAATAGGATGCACACAATGTCCAGTAAATTAACAAGGCTCAAGTATGGTGCTGCACTTTGCTTTCAAATGGAGACCTCTGAAAGCGTGATATATTTTAGATATGGAATGTGTAGACACTTATCTGAAAAGGGTGGTGGTTTTTTGAGTTACATTTATTAACAGTGAAGTTTGGAGAAATGCCAAAGAGTCAAACTGATAGCTGTACAGACAGAATAAGGCAAGTTCTCTTGAAAATACTATTCATGATTTTTGCTTTGCTTAGCTTGTATACTCATGTTACCTTTGTTATGATCCAGCTCCTCAAAGGAGGGCAGTGATGCAAAACATAGAAACATATGGGGCCTGGGGAAGTCAAAAACTTCCCACATATAACATATATTATTGCTAATTATAACATTGCAAAGCTGTTTGTGCTACTGAATGACTCTTGTCAATACTGAGCAGGTCCGAAACCTGATCAGCATCAAGAGAGGAGTATAAATGCAGCAGGAAGTGAGTAACAGGATTCTTCCAGCAGACCATGGAGAGTCTTCTCCACTGATATTTAAACTAATACATTTAAAACCCTTCTTTATTTAACAACTAACAAGTGACACATCTGGACTAGATACTTGCTCAATGAGGAAACTGCATCTACCTTCATACTGACAATAACTGATATGTTGAGAACTTTTTGAGCTTCAACAGCAAAAGCTGAACTTGCACCTTGTAAACAATCCCATTGTGTGCGCAGTGTTTCTTTTTACACGGTAGATACGTGCCCCTCCGCCTGTTTGATGCTAAATAATTCTCTTTCATATGATATTCAGCGTTGGTGCATTTCACAGTGTGTATCCAATCCAAAGATACAGAGCCTTAGTGCATTATTAAATATAAGTGGGGTTAGAGAATGGAAAATTCTGAGAATTGAGGCCTTACCGCAAACTGGATTTTTGCAAGGCTAGCTTGTGCAAGTAGGTTTTGTGCAGTGAAAGAACATGGAAGTGAAGTTCAGTGGAGCTATACAAAAGTTGAAGAGATGTGCTGCAAAAAAATGCATAATTAATGAGATATGAATCTTAGAAATAACCAGGAATACTTAGAACTTCCTTGTTCATGTCTAAAAATTGCTTGATTTACACAAATGTTCTTATTGTCATTAATTTGAGTAAATAAAAGAACAGAGCTTGGCTTCTTATCAAGAACTCAAATGACTTACCAAGAACTCTAATGTCAGTGACGATATGATTAGTGCGTGGGTTGATTTATCCTTGTTCTAGGAAGAAAATCTGAATGGTAAACTGAAGATGTTTTCTTTATCACATTTGATCAGAATTTACGTGCAGCACCCAGGCTTGTACATCTTGTCAAGCAATGTAGATGTTTCTGCTCCGGCCAGGCAAAGTTCTTTGGTTGGCATTATAGGAGATGTCAAAGTAGATCATCTTTCCTAATGAAAACTTCTCTGAGTCCTAGTTGAGGGGGAGAGAAGGGGGAATCTTGCATCCAAGTTGTAAACTGGTTGTGCATGTGCATGTGTTTCATCTGAAGCTGTTTGTTTCTAACCACGTCCTCTATGGAATCTCACTGTTTCGATGCACAAACTTATTTTTGAAACCTTTTGAATTGCTGCTCTTCAGTTTCCACAGTGCCTTCACAGCCCCAGCAGCTGTTTTCCAACCCTGAAAAACTCAAAGGACTGAGCAAGTCGGTACCATCGTTCCTACAGGAAGAGGCAAGTTCCATCTCTGAAATACTGTAACTAAAACTTTTGATTACTTTTGATTACTTTTGATTTTGCATTTGCCCAGCAGTGCTTTCCAGGGTCTGCCAAGTCAGTTCACTATTGGACCATGGCATGGAGCTGAGCTTGTGCTGTAACAATCAGCAGATGATCCCAAACCTGTGGCTAATTAACCTTTCAAAAGCTTTAGGCCAGTAACTAGAGGTTTATTCTTACTGTACAGCTCAACATACAGAGCATGTTTTATCTAGGAGATGGAAGCACGGTGAATGCTTGCCGTTATTCCCAAAGGCAATCTCCGTCCTTAAACTAACAGGTCATTTTTTATCTTCAGCCAATTAAAAAGCTTATTCCCGCGGGTTCTGAATGAAACAATCTGACGAATGCTTGAAAGCCAAAGGACTATATGTGATCAGTCTGGTCACGGTAGAAAGTGTTTAGGGATGGTTCATATTTATATTCTAAGAAATTGTCAGCACCTAAATCTGTTCATTCTCCCCCCACAAATTTATATTTAAAATTATGGTTAGTTCAATACTGCCTTGAGTTATCAAGCTCACAGAATGTATATCTATAAAAACAGTATGTATGTATATCTGCCCTGGAGTTTGTCATCATTGACATACCATCTGGCCAATACAAAGCACAAAATTAATGAACAGATAACATAAATCTGGTAGAAATAACAGGCTAGAAATAAGCATTGTAGACACTATGTAGTCATGGTGGTATTAACACTCATTTCTATGTGTTAGCTCAGTGCTGGAATTATTTTTAAAATAATGAATTCTGATAATAACATACTTTATAATTAAAGAAGAAATACAAAGAAATCTATATCTTAGAGTATCTGTGTCTTTTCCTTCTGCTTTAAAGAGATAACAGGCTAAAAAAATTAAGGGTTCTCTACTTGTGAATAGTAACAGTATTCTTATTTAACATTTGGAATTAACTTCAAAAAACCAACAAACGAAACCCCCCAAAAACCAAACCAACACATGTAGTGTGTTCTGGAGGCACGCAGTCACCTCTCTGCTTCATCCTTGTCTCTCAACTTCCAGACATTCCACAAAGCTTCCTGAGAAGAGCTCTGACTGTTCCTATCCAGGGAGCAAGCTCTGAGTAGATTAAGGAGAGGGTTGAAAGCAGAACTGGGTTCAATCCTATGTCTCTCCTGCTGACATGTTGTGTGGAGAGCAGCAAAAATGGTCTTAGGGAGCTTTATCTCCTTCCTCTACAAGAGGGTCGGGGATATTCCTGTCTTTCAAAGAGTCCATGTAGCAGGACTGATTATCACACTACTTAACAGCTACTTCACTCCCTAGATTTATTTTGGACAGTCCCAAATATCTCTCTCCCAAACAGTTTTTCTCTCAAGGAGTCTTGCCCCAGGTAGGGTGGACATTAGTCAGCCCCTACCTTTGGCTCTGAACTGGAGAACAATCCTGGCGGTGCAAACATGGCCAGAGAAGCTACAATCAATAAATCTCTATAAAGACTTCTTCAAAATGCTTATATGCTCGATATTTATTTCTATAAATATTCATTTTCTTAATGTGTGTAGAAATTGCTGTTTACTGGTTTTGCATCTGTTAATAGCAGATCTCTGACAGCAGTTCAAAACTGTAGAAAGGAAGGGGGAAGCTGTGTGAGTTGTTCGCGGTGGAACACACCAGGGAGGTGATGGTTTCTCTGACAGCTTTGCAGAAGAAGATGCCAAAGCACACGTGGGAAATAAAGCATCGATACTTTAGTACAGGGGAGACAGAATGGGGCTGTAAGCACATAACCTGATAATGACCAAGTAAACCAAAACTGCTTTTGTTCTTGCAAGAAGGGTGTTCTGCAAAAGCCATTACCTCATCCAGTGCTGTTCTGCTGGGCATGTTACCATCCAGCTAATTGCCTTGAAGAGAGAGTCTACGGAATTGATGGTATTTGCTATGTGACAGAAAGGGACTGGTAAAACACCTTAGCACTATCACTTGCATAAGCTTATGCAGGAGAGAGTGAAGTAGAGAAGTTGAGTTTAATTGCCCCAATAAAGCTAACTTGGTAGTTTTTTGTCGCATTGCTGGGTGCATTGCCGCTTTAAAAAAGTTTCAGTGTAGGTTTTCTATCAGAAAAATTCACTTACAACTCTTTTTTTTAAGTTCATGGCCTAATTTAAGAAATATTAATTACTCATATTGTACTACAAGGGGATTTAAATTAAGGTATTCACTGAGTCCCAATCCGCATTAAAATTGTTTGTTGTTTTTTAATGTTCCTCGTGACTGTAAAGAACCTACACAGACGTTTTCTGTGATGTTTTTGTAGAGCGATGACAGAGAGACAGATACAGCATCAGAAAGCAGTTCTTCCCTCCGCAGGATCAAGAAGAGTCCCAGCTCTCTAACCAATCTTAGCGGCTCTTCTGGCATGGCCTCCTTGTCCTCTGTATGTAAACCAAAGCCTTGTTTTAATGGCACTTTGCTTTTGCTAATCTCTTTGGTATTGTTTCAATATACATCTTATCTTTCCTCCCTTGGCATCTCTGTCTCCTCCTTTCCCTCTCTGTTATGTGAACCTTTGCATGGAATTGCCTAACAAAAAAAAAAAAAAAAAATCAAATAAAACTGGTTTTACTTTTCTCATTTTCTAAGAATATGCTGGAGCCTGTTCAGGACTCCACTGTGCAGCATTCTCTACAAACACTGAACAGAGAGATGTTTTTTACCCTAGCAGCTCACATTTGTAGCTGAAAGTAGGGATTGATTTATATAGAACAAATATTTAGAAAAGGAGAAGGGGGGTGGGGGAGAAATAAGTGAAAGAAAGAGACATTATTTGTATTCTTTGCAGAGAGAGTGGTCAGGCATTGGAATGGCTGCCCAGGGAGGTGCTGGACTCACCGTCCCTGGAGGTTTTTAAACTGAGATTGGACATGGCACTTAGTGCCATGATCTAGTCAATGGACTGGAGTTGGACCAAGGGTTGGACTGGATGATCTCTGAGGTCTTTTCCAACCCAGTCGATTCTGTGATTCTGTATGTGAGGTGCATAATTAAGTCAGTGAACTAGCTAACCAAGACTCATTAATTTATGCAGACTTACTGGGAAGAGAATTTTTGGGAAAGGTATTGAGATTTAAAAAAATGTGTACATCCTTCTCTTTCTACCTGTGAAGGGTTTGATTTTCAAGTCTGTTTTGTTTAGGCACCTAATTCAACCACAGACTTTATCACTGATTTTTTTGTTGGTATTTTCAGAAGGCCTGTTCTCCTAAACTCTTAGGCTCTGCTTTCTGCAAGGAAGATCAGCTGAAGAGACAGAGAATTTCTAAGATCTGATTATAGGCAATATCTGGATCTACAGCATCCTGTCACTTCATTTCTTCCATCTCAATGCAATAAAAACATCCCAGTTTTTGTAGAAAACTTGGCCTAACACCTTTGATTTATGAATAGCTTTATTTTGTTAATCTGCTTGCTGAGAACCTTGTTTAATAATAACAAAATGCAATGGACATTACATCTAAAAGGACACAGTTGATTTTCTTTTTAATTGTCTGAATTCTAAACATAACTTTTACTCTAATCTGGTGAAATGCAAAAATCACACCAATTTTTCTTATTGTGTGATACAGGTGAGCGGAAGCCTAATGAGCATCTATAGTGCAGACTTTGGCAATGTCGATGTGAAAGGGAACATTCAGTTTGCTATTGATTATGTAGAACAGCTGAACGAGCTCCATGTTTTTATTTGCCAATGCAGAGACTTGGCAGTGGCAGATGTAAAGCGACAGCGTTCAGACCCGTAAGTACAGAGAATATATTTATTTCCTAATGGAAGCTTTTCTTTTAATGTGAAAATGAAAAGTGATGTTTTTTTCCGATCTCTATAACCGGTTGGAGTAAACAACCCAATAAATAAATGAAGAGGCTATAACATGCTTTACGTGGTTTTCCACTCTGAACTGGATGTAGAATTACCACTGTAAATTGGTATGCATATTAACACGGGAGGTTCAAACTTTTAAGAATATGAAATTCTCTTTTAAAATTCAACTTTCGAGATGGTAAATCTTGCTTTGATAAGGTTTCAATAGGATTAGAGCCTATAAATATGATATCTAGGCGTACTATAGTTAAATATTCTGTATTTGTATGCGTTGAAAAGACACTTGAACAGATTTCACCCCAGTAGAAGAAGGTTAATGTCCCACTTTGGGAACTATTATTATACTTTACCATTACTGTTCTACTTCTTAAATATAATGAGCTGAAAAACATAATGGCTAGTTAAGTGGATTTCTTTTATTTTATAAGCAAATACTTGTGTATTTTGTAAGGGAAGGTGGAAGGAGTGTTTCCTTGCTCTTCTTACCAGCCTGTTTAAATTTTAGGTATGTAAAGACCTACCTGCTTCCAGAGAAATACAAGCTGGGCAAACGGAAGACGTCTGTGAAAAAGAAAACTTTTAATCCAGTCTATAATGAAATACTGCGGGTATTTATCAAACTATTTCCAGACGTGAAATACTGCACACATGAAGTATAAGGAACCATAACTTTTAGGGTTGTTTTAACTGTTTTTTCCCCTCATTTTTTCCTCCTGGCAGTATAAAATTGAGAAGAGTCTCCTAAAGAACCAAAGCCTTAATATTTCTGTCTGGCACAACGACACCTTTGGGAGGAACAGCTTCCTTGGTGAAGTGGAGCTGGATTTAGGAACCTGGGACTGGAGTGATAAATCCAACAAGCAGATCAACTGGTTTCCGCTCAAACCAAGGGTAAGTTGCCAAGGGTGGATTAGCTGGTTTGTATTTTCTGCTGTGTAAGTGTAAATCCAAGTCATTTACTTAGGCCTAGTCTTGTGCGTTCTGTGGTTTTTGTGTTGGTTATAATCATAAATACCTCTTTAGTGGTAAAGAGAACAAACAGTTCTGAGGCTTCTATTAGTCTAGTAAGTAGCTCGCTGTTATAGTAGGGAAAACTTGCTCATAGTCCAAAGAACAGGAATTTCAAGGTATTTTTTCACTCACGTCATCTTGCTGCAACAGATACCTGAAGGCAATTGTTCCCTCAGTATGATGTAAACCTACTGAGAATATGGAGTAAGTGCAGCAACATTTTAATATCAGATGTAAAGATGACTTCGGTGTTTGGATGCCTCTTGTTAATGGGCTTCAACCAAAATCTAGTTCGTTCCAAAATGAGCTCATTCCAAAGTTTTATAATTTGTAAAACAAAACCAGAATACCATGGTAGGATAATGCAACTGATTTAAAAACTGGTCTGCAGAGATAAATGTAACCAAGTATTAACAGGTGCCAGGTTCCATCTATAGACGGACCATGACTCTCTATGAAGAAGTGAAATATTCTTGTGCCTTTTTGCAAGATGAATGTTGTTGAGGCTGATTTTTGATCAAAACATTCCACCAGAAAAGAGTTTATTAAATATTATTATTTCTGTTGCACAAAGAGTAAGTTTCCTGTTTGAAAGAGCCTGTGTTCTAGTTTTAAGTAAGTGGAAAAGATGCCCCCTCAAAGCATTTTAGCCTCTCCTGGATCTTATTTTCTGCTTCTGGAAGAGCTTTATATCTGAGGTGCTGTCAAGTGGTTAAACTTGCCCTAAAATCTCTCATGCGCTGTAAAGTGAGGAAAGTCTAATGGATAAGGAAACAAGAAAAAAAAAGTTGCTTCATGTAGCAGTGGAAAACTTTGCATTGTAAAACTCTGTGCATGAACTGCAAGGTTTGAGGTTTTTTTTTTTTCCCTTCTTAAATTTTAGACTTCAACAATGGCTCCTGAACTAGAAAACACAGGGGAAATGAAACTTGCTCTCCAGTATGTCCCACACCCTGTTGGAGGTATGCATTGCTGCTTTGCTTTGGTTTGCTTTTTTGTTTTTTTAGGATCCCTTTACAGATATCTAAAGGGTGAGTGTCAGGAGGATGGAGCCAGGCTCTTCTCGGTGACAACCAATGGTAGGACAAGGGGTAATGGGTACAAACTGGAACACAAAAGGTCCTACTTAATATGAGAAGGAACTTCTTCTCAGTGAGGGTGCCAGAGCCTGGACCAGGCTGCCCAGGGGGTTGTGGAGTCTCCTATTCTGGAGACATTCAAACCCACCTGGACACCTTCCTGTGTAACCTCATCTGGGTGTTCCTGCTCCGGCAGGGGGGTTGGACTGGATGATCTTTTGAGGTCCCTTCCAATCCCTGACATTCTGTGATTCTGTGATCTCTTGTTGTTTTTAATGTTACTGCAGAAGAAATGACCTCATTCTTATAATCTTGGATTTGTAATGCAGTCTGCATGTGTAACAAAATTCTGTTTTCTCACTAACATTTTTAGGGATTATAAATCATCAGGCAGGTACTGTGATATGCTATATAGACAATGTCAACACACTAAATTCAAGCAAAGTAGAAAATAGCAATAAGTTTTTAGAATGCAGCAATTTATAGCAGTATGATCTGTTGGTTTAATCTTGTCTGGCAACTGATAACTGGCTGCTCTGACAGTGAAGACAGGTCAGGTCTTCAATACAGTCAGTTAATAAGAATCAAATATGTTAAGAGGACAAAAGAGCTTATTTGAAGGTACAAGCGGCAATAAATGCAAACATCACATAGACTGAAGATAAGCTGATCTCTTTATCTAGGAGGCTTGGAAAGAGAAGACCAGTAGCACCTATTTGTTTAGCTGTAGCAGAACAAAAGTCACTGTAGGAATCCAGACACGATGTGATCTTGCGGTACTTTGATAGGATAAAAATTTCAGCATCAAGAGGGATGTTGACTTAAGATGTGAGATAATGAGAGTCTAGGCTGAATATCACCTCTGGAAATGGGCAAGAACTGCTGCATCATAGAAATTACCTTTGGGAGGGATCTACATGGCTTAATTAGAGGTATTGTTTCATTTATTTTTACAGGAAAGAAGGCTCCATCTACTGGTGAGGTCCACATCTGGGTAAAGGAATGTCGTGACCTTCCCCTCCTGAGAGGCAACAGGCTCAACTCTTTTGTTAAGTGGTAAGAACTGTGGTTGAAGTCATCACATGCGGTGGCCTTAAAATGCTACTGGCTGTGAGAGCATGGTTTAGCTTAGCAAATCGTGGGAGGAGACAGAAGTGAGAAGCATAGTTGTATTTCTTCCTTCTTCCTTTCCACAAAAAGACTAAAAATGTAAAAGAGACGAGAATAACAAGATGGTCGGGAAAACTCTGCCAGCAATAAAAAGGTTTCAACGTCATTAGTGACAATACAGCAAATAAACTTCTGTGCCTCGTCCCCACCTGACTTCCCCTTCCCTTCCATCCTCTGAAGCACAAGGGTGGGTACACACTGCCAGTATTTCTTGGGACTGAGAATATGACCTTTTGAATTAGTCTCTATGATGCTAAAGCATCGCATCTTCAGTCACGTTCTAACATTGAAAGGATGGTGTAATCAGTAGTTTTTTGTCTATTCAGTATGTTTAATGCAGGTGACACTGTGCTAGTGGAAACTGACAATGCTTTCTCTTTCCGAAGTACCATTCTTCCAGATACGAGCAGAAAAAGTCGCCAGAAAACAAGAACAGTGGCAAAAACCACAAACCCGGTATTCAACCACACCATGGTCTACGATGGCTTTAGACCAGAAGATCTGAGAGAAGCCTGCATAGAACTCACAGTCTGGGACCACAACAAACTGGCCAACCACTTTCTGGGAGGTCTCAGGATAGGCCTTGGAACAGGTACTGGATAATTAACACACTAATCCTTAATTTACAAAATACAGTCTTTTCCTTTTTCCCCCCTCTTCCTTTCCATTTCTTCTTTTTCTCTAAAGATCACTGAACAGCCTTTCAGTTATTCATTTAGTGAAGAGTTTTATTCAGTAACTTACCTATTCTTACCTATTCTTCAGCACAGATCTTGCCACGCAAATAACAATAGTGTTATGTGGGTTAGGATGACTAACAAGGCGAAATATTGGAAATAAACCCTTGTCTGCCCATACATTGTATCTGCTATTGTTTCAAGTACAAGAATATGCTATTCCTGTACCCAAAATCTTAATAACATCTTACAGACTTACACATGCAAAAACTAGGTGCATGGTGTAAAGATGGCATTGGGTGGAGATAAAAGGATAGATCAGGAACACATGGTAAGATTTGAAGACACTGGATAGGAAAACTTAAAAATGCAGACAAGTTATTAGCATAAAGGCAATATAAGATGTGCAGATAGAAGAACTGTATGTTTTCCTTATCATTATACTTGTCCCTTTCATTGTCCTTTCTGGTCTGAGGGGAATCATAGAATCATTTCAGTTGGAAGAGACCCTCAGGATCATCAAGTCCAACCATAACCTAAACTAACTTTACCACTAAACCATGTCCCGAAGAACCTAATCCTAATGCCTTTTAAACGTCTCCAGGGATGGTGACTCCATTCCTGGAAGATGTTTGGAGTCTTCTCCCAGGCAGTCAGCAATAGGACAAGGGGGCATGGGCTTAAACTCTGCCAGGGGAAATTTAGGCTGGAGATTAGAAAGAAATTCTTTACAGAGAGAGTGGTCAGGCATTGGAATGGCTGCCCAGGGAGGTGGTGGACTCGCCGTTCCTGGAGGTTTTTAAACTGAGACTGGACATGGCACTTAGTGCCATGATCTAGTAAACAGACTAGAGTTGGACCAAGGCTTGGACTCGATGATCTCTGAGGTCTTTTCCAAACCAGTCAATTCTGTGATTCTGTCTTTTCAAACAAATACAAGAAAAAATTACTTTTTCCAAATAACTTGTTGCAGGGTTCACCAAAATAATCTAAAATACAAATTAGGATAGTAAATCTCCGTTTGAATTTTAGAGTACCCAAAGTTGTATTTCAGTACAAAATCAGTGTCCTGTTTTATTCTTAAACCCTCTCGTCTGTTAATCACCTGTACATCTTTCTCCTTGGGACTGTGACAAAAAGGATAACAAGGAAAAAAAGCGCGGAGAAAGATGACAAAGCTTCCATGTGAAACTGTCCGTAATTGTATTTGAGAGAATCGTTCAAGTGTAAAAATGTAGAACTGGATCTTCAAAGCATTAGGTCAGCCACCTGAGGAGATGAAGCTGGTTTAGAAGACAGGCAAATGTGGTTGTCTGCTCTCAACTCTGCAGCATATCAAGTGATTGATGTTTCTCTTAAAATTGACATTTTTCTAGGTAAAAGCTATGGAACTACAGTAGACTGGATGGATTCTACTTCTGATGAAACTGCCCTTTGGGAGAAGATGATGAACTCACCAAACACATGGATAGAAGACACACTACCTCTCAGGATGCTAATGGTTGCAAAATTGACTAAATAAGGTGGCTTTTTAATTGCTAGTGTCAAAAAGAAACCTTGGGAATGAAATTAAATGTGTGGGGGTGAAACTTGGAAGAGGAACACAGTAGCTTTTTGTACGGTCTCTGCTCCATTGCTGTTCTGGTTTTGTGCTGTCAAGTGTCACTTTGTATTTCAAATTAAACTGCCTGCAGATTATTATGTAAATTTAAGGATTATTTTATGCTTACTCACTGAAAAAGACTTCAAGAAAGGAGGCACGTACAGAACTCAGTGGCAGAGGTAGCTGTGACACCTGGATGCTTGTGTTGCTGAACTGAAGTCTTGCTGATGCCTTAAATAATCTAAATTACCAGGAAAAAAAATAAAATCAACTCTTTCTGTACACTTCTAGGATTGCACATGAAGTGTTATTAATAAGGTTGCATTTTGTTCATGCTCATTAATACATGTATCCTCGTTAGGCCACGTCAGATCTCTCCAGTGAGGAAGATGAATATGAAGATTATTTTTTTTTTAAGTTCCTTTATCTGTAGTTCTACATTTCTAGGATATGAAAGTCACTTCTATGATGAATGCAGCATTCAAGAAGCGGTACTGTCGGTGTTGTATTCTGCGAGGGGCAGAGGACTGTTAGTTCCAATGTACTACAAAGAATCAGGGTTATCAAAAGTTTAGTTATAAGCATTAATAGTCTTGCTAGTACACAAACCTTACTCTTAAATGCTGGAGACCTAGAGGTCAATCTTTTAACTTTTTTTTATTCAAATGCTACTCTAAAGGATCTAAACCTGCTGATTTTAGAGATGGCAAATACGTTGTTTGGGTATTTATTCTGTAAAGTGTACTCACCTGTATCTATTAGCTTGGTTTATCTGCAAAAAGTAATTTATCTGTGATTCAGCGCCACCGTTAGGAGAACGCTGGGATTCTGGCCTTGGTTTAGCTTTGCAGCACAGGAAACAGGACTGGAATGTGGCACTTGCAGAAATGCATGCTGCTACAGGAAGATAAATGCATAAAATACATAATGTATTACCTTTTTTTTAATAAAAGCAGTCTATTAAAGCTAAATAGGAATTCAGTGTTTATTCAAACCCAGTGGTTTGTCATCTATATAACAAAATGCAGACAGAAAACATTTCTGAAAATCAGTGCACATGTATTTGCTCCAACTGTGTAGGTCTAAAAGCTGGTGAAATCTTGCACCTCAGGTAGAATAAAGAGGAGAAGGGGGCTCTTCACAGCTCCAACTAAGTTGTTTCACTTAAGCACAAAAATTTAAATACTACTTGGTATTTATTACACACTATGAATGGAAAAAGGAACAGATGGTGCTATTCAACCTGCTGGGGAAGCCGCTTTTTCTCTAACCACCCAGGCAGTCTGTAGAGTTCACAAAAGCCAAAAGGAGTTGTCAGTCAGGATATCTTATTGCTTTGGGTGTTCTGGATGTGACTGGCAGCTGGTACAGATTCTGCTTTGCCAGATACATACAGAACATTGTTCTTGTATGACTAGGGAACAACGTGGATACTACACTTCAGAACAAGGGATTTGTAGTTAAATGGGAGAGTATTCTTAAATAGCCACTCCTAAAAGGGTTTGCAGGCAAGTGTCATCTAATCTGCTGTGTTCTATGCTGTATCAAATTTTGGTAGTTAAACTTGCCTACCATCAAAATATTTGGTTTGTGACAATGTCGATCTCCTTATCTTTTGGTCAAATAGAACATCTTGTATTTAACTGCTCTTGAACCACCCTACAGCCAGAAACAGCATTTTGTCATTATCTCAAGAGACACTGCTTAATGCTACACTTAACAGATCAAAACACAGTTTTGATTTCAAAAAGCTACCTGAACATGAGCATTTACTTGTGCACTGCGCTTGTAATTAATTAGTGTGATTAACTAGTATGACACAGCGGTATTATGTACTCATCTAGATTAACCAAGCAACTGAGCCAAGTAACAAAAGGGGCCCTTTAGCACGAAATTTCAGTGCTCCTTCCTAATTTTTAAGACCTTTTTAATACCTGGAGACTATTACAGGTAAACTATAACAAACTATAAGGACAGTTGCCACCACAGACAAAAGGAGTCATCCTTGTGCGTCCACATTTACAGGAGGCCAGCAGAGGCATTCAGAGCACTGCCTCTGAGAAGTATACTAGCACTTAACGCCAGATGTTTTAAAGTTATTTTTCTCATTGTTAGTCTGCCATGGAGTCTGCATCAAGCTATAGATCTTCAACTTAAAGATTTTCAGCAGAGCTCTAGCAGCTGTGCTTATCTTTTTACTGTTTTACTGTTGTCATACCGAATAAAAATCAAGGCTGTCCTGGTGGGATGGACTTCAGAGGGGAAGATGACAAACCAACCTGTTTTATTAGTGGAAAAAGTACTTTGATTACCCCATGCATGCTGTAGGATTTAATTATAGAGTAGAAACAGTGCAATTTCAGCTCCTGCTAAAGGATATTGTGTTGATTTATTAAAAGGTGCTTGAAAGGTAATGGCTACATCTAATCATGTAAACCAGCAGGAATTCTGAATTGAAAATATCGAATGGAAGTCGTGCAAAATTTACTTTTTAAAAAAGTTATTGTTTTTTTTTTTTTTATATTCCTTTGAATGTGGTTCACATAATAAATACAGCTTTCCAGAAAATTCATAGTCATTCCTCTCTACAGTAGTATGTTCCAGATCGATAATATGTTGATAGAGAAATGCAAGTGTATGAAGCTGATTAGGGCAAAAAGTTTCAGGAAAGTAGTTTCTTTGCTCTACAGTCAAAAGGAAAGGTTTTAGTCATCTATAACCAAACTTTAAACGTGTCTAGTTAGTTACTAAGGGGCAGTTTGATAAATTAATAACTATACTTTGATTCTTAATTCCGGTTCACTGTTATGATGAAGCAGCCATGCTCCTAGAATGTCTTTATGAATAAAGAGAAATGAAGGGGAGAAACACAAGGCTTCCCTGCTGCTTTTTTCTCTGTTTCACTTTACCCGCTCATCTTTGGCTTTAGCCCAGATTGGGTTTTTTTTGGAGCACACATAAACATATATGTGCCTGTATGTGTTCCAAATAACACCATTTTCACTACCGATAAACCAGCTGTTTTGAAATCCCAGCTCTTATGTTCTGTGTTCTGCAACTTCCCATTCCTGTTTCTACCTCCCATTTCTACAAGGAAGGCTCCAAACCTGAGCTGCTGCAGCAACTATTCTATGAAATCCTTTTCCATTCTATGGTTGTATGAACTCACATCCCTCTGATTTTACCCATTTTGAAAGATCCGGTACTTGCCTTGTTCGCTTCGTATCCTTCACCCACATCACTCACTCCTCTTTGCTTCGTATCCTTTTCCAGTGGAGTCACAAAAACACGCACCAACTTTTTCCTTCCAGCTACATTCATTTTTTCCTTTTCTATCCTATTTTCTTTAACTGCCCTTGCCCTAAACAACTTGTGACTTTATTCAGCAGGGATAAATACCCAGATTTGGTAAGTGGACCTTCGGCATGTTCTGAGAAGGTCAGAGCCTGCCCTTGGGATCTCCTCTGGCACAAGCCGAGACAGAGGCATTCTTCAGACTTGGGGAAATCCTCTTTCCCAAATCTGGGTGCTTTTGGAGTGTCACCAGTGTTTGTTTGGTAAAAAAGCCTCCCAGTCTTTCAGCCACACTGCCAGATGAAGACACGAGCCCTGGGCTGACTGGATTCAGCTTCTTATCTCCACGAGACAGTAAACCCTGCAGCAGGAGTGACAACAAAGGGTCGGGGGAAAGGAAACACCTGGTAAGAAAACACTTTCCTCCTATTAAACCCTGCTCTTCACTGTGTTTCCACTGAACAACCTCAACCCTTCAGTCCATCCCCCTCTCCTCCGTTTTTCCAAATGTTTTGGCAGGATCCTGCAGCAGCAGGAACTGCAAAACGGTGGTAGTGTCCCAACCAATGGTCACCACTGTGCAGTTCTGAAACGCTCTATGCTTCACAGGCATGAATTTACTTTGGCTATATGTTATTTTTCATCCTTCCTTTAAGGTGGCTCCTTCCCACGTCTTATCTTCTCCAGTCAAAGCCCAGGAATTCACAAAATGTGGTTATCAACACGCTGTTTAATGTGCTGCGTAGTTCCAGATGTGTCTAAAGAACTTGTAAATCAGTTTTAGGCTGACTTTTCATATGTCTTGGTAGCACACTGTATGATTAGGCACCAACAACCATTTTGGAGTCAATGTAATCCAAATATTTCCCTTATTTTCTCATGAGGAACCAGACTTTAAAAACTACATACCTAAAATAATGCAGCAAATCAGTGTCAAAACTCAAATGATGAACCACTTCTCCAGGCACAAAGTCTTTGTATCACAGGGTATTCAGTAATTATTAGCATTGTATAGATCTTTTATTCATAAATCTCTAAGCATGGGATAAAGCCATTCAGTTATTTTTATGGAACAATATACTATTAAAATTGTATAAGTCAATTAGAAGTTGATGTAACTCTCCATGTTTTACTTGCATTTATAATACCAAATCTGTAGGAGAAAATAAAGGCAGAGGAAAATGATTGCTTAAGGAATTATTTACAGCTTTATCACTTGCAAGCTTTTTACCTAAATATAATAGTACTTCTTGTAGCTACAACAACAGCGCTTTGAGAAGAATAATTAGCAAAGCTACTAATCAGCAAATGAATAGGCTTACATAAATACTAAGCCACAATTCTTTGCTTTTGCATTCTCTGGACTTCCAGAAGAACTCCTGCAGCTTCTGGCAGTGGTGGTAGCCACGTAACCATTGGGTACCGTTTAATTATGCTGAATGTCACTAAAAAAGGCAATCACTGTAAAATTTTGTCTCATCTTTGCATGAGAACAGGGGCTCCGTGGCTCAGGATGAGAGAGAGGTGGGGATGGCCAACCCCAGAAGTGACCCAGAGATGGGCAAAGACATGGAAGATCTGACAAAAGGCCTGGAGGAACTCCCTGAGAGCCCCGAAGAGAAGAGGAAGAGGGCTCTGCTGCATTCACACCTGGAACAGCAGCATCACCTCATCTGTATACTGAAGAAAAAAGCAGACGATGCATGCAAACGCTGCAGAGGCCTGGAGCAGCTCAACGTGGAGCTGGAGAACCTGAAGAGAGAAGATGCTGTGAAAATGAAAAGCCAGATGCAACGGATTCAGTATTTGGAGAAGTGTTTCATGGATCTGGCCAAAAGCCATGAACAAATGATCCAGTTCAAGGATGAACACAGAAAACAGCATATGCAGCTGTGGGAGGAGAATAAGCGCCTGCGGCAGAATGAGAAGCTCTTCAGCCAGGCTGGGAGGGAGAAGGAAGCCAAAGTGCTCCAGCGTGCTGCCCAGCCCAGAAAGCTCTTGCAGCAGGTTGAGTCCTTACAGAAAAAAATGTGCTTACGAGAGTCGCAGAGCCCAGGAGTGAGAAAATGAGCTGCTGGAAGCTCAGAACCAGCAAGCAAGTGCCTAACGGCTGGGAAGTTGATTTCCTAAAAAAACAGGTGCAAAACCTCAAGAGAAACACCAACAAACTCTTGCATGGGTTGAGCAGGCACAAAGTCAGCAGAGGGCTTGGGGCAGCAAGCTGCAAGCCAAGCTGGAGAGGGCAAACGAGAAGGAGCAACTCCTGAGCCTGGTGATGGACAGGGGCAAGGCTCTGCAAGATAAGCATCGGGAAACTCGGCAGCTGGGGAAGAAGCTGGAGACGGCAGAACAAGCCAGGCAGAGAGCAGGAAAGCGCCTCGTGACAGAGGCAGCAGCAGCGGACAATGACCCGAAGGTCCAAGAGCTCCAACAACAGCTGGAAAGCAGCAAGCGGGCTCACCACGAGCTCTCGCTGCAGCTTGATGCTTACAGCAAGCACAGCACAGGTTTATTGACTAAAGAAAAAGCGCTGAACGTCAAACTCCGTCATTTTATTGCATAACTGCAGCTTTCTGTTCTGATATCGGCTCGGCAGGTGCCTCTATCACAACCCACTACTGTGTTTTGTTCCTCTCTATAAGACCGTGTCACAAAGGCACCCCAAAGTTAGTTTAAATGGACAACAGGGTCCAAAACAAATTTTTATTCCATAAAGAAAGTCCAGCAGATTAACCGGTGGAAGACGGGGTTTTAGCTCTCCAATAGTGACATAAATACAGGTTCGAGTATCAGACGAGTTAATTATTAAAGGTGCAGCAAATAATAACAATGGAGATCCATGGTTTGCATACATGTGGCTCACCAAAAACAATGCCAGAGCCGTCCCTAACTCCGGGAAAAGTATACGCTTGCCTGAATCTGGCAAGGAATTATTAAAGAAAATACACATGCTTATATTTAAGCATGGAATAAGCACCCACGATGCTGCGAGGAATTATTAAAGAAAATTTTATCACTCACCCACGTGGCTCCATGGGGGGAATCCCGGTCCCAGGAGATTACCTCAGGCAGCCATCCTGCCTAAGGGGGAGGGCTCTCGGCCGCAGACTTTGGCCCGCGCTCCAAGAGGCCCGCACAACCGGCGGCTGGCCTTGTCGGGGGTCCCGTTTATATAGCTTTGTCAGATCTGACTGTAGACATTCCAGAAGCTTCTCTGCACCCCCACTCTGGCTGTGGGATGTCCTGAAGCTTCTAAGCACCCCCACTCTGGCTGTGGGCGCTCAGTGGCTCCTTGGCACCTCTACACCCGCTCTTCCTCTCTCTTAATGACCCTGATCAGCGGGTTCTGGGGTTAAAACAAAAGCAGCTGTTAACCCCATTGCAGGAGAGGGGCAGGTGGGAGATGTGTCTGCACCTTCCATATCGAAGGAAGAGAGGGGGAGAGAAGGGGTTGTGCATCTGCCACAGACCGTCTTCTGATTTCTCTGTTATTTACCAGCTAACATCCTCCTCCAAAAACTGTTCTGTAGCCTCTTTGTTAGACTTTTATGTAAGATCTACACTGTTAAATTTGAACAGGGATTGTTGCACTAGTCAAACCTGCAATATGAAAGATGAGGGTGGGAAATCATAAAATGTCAATTTATTTGGTCCTAACCTCTGCTGTAACAAAGATCTTAATTTTTTAAAGTTAAAACCACATTATTTTCCAAGATGGACAAATGCTCAAACCCTGAGTCTTTTGTGTTTGATTCTCCCTTGAAGTTCAACAGAGGTTGACCATTTAAGAGGTAACACCAAAGCTCCAAGAAAGAAGTCCCACCTTGCAGTGTCTATGTCAGGAACAGCCATGATTCAGCAACTTAACAGGTCAAAACTAATATCACACAAGAGCTGGTGTTCAAACAAATCATTGTGTGTAGTTGTCCAGTAGTCTTGTGGGTTTCTACAGTTGTTTCAGTCTTACTTAATGTTATGTCACTGTTCAGCTCAAATAAATTGACAGGTCTTTGGAGTGATTTCAATAATCTTTGAAACAGGCTGAGGTTCTAGATGCTCCGCCAGTTTAAGTGTTTTCTGTTTTTTCGGTGTTTCCTGTAAAAAGCAGTGATGCACAAAATGGAAGGGTGGATGTCTGGCAGTTTTTGACAAAAATCTTCCCCTTACCTGTCAGCACTGTGAGACAGAGGCATCCTCCTCTCTCTTGCCTTTCTCCCAGCAAAGGAGATTTTTGGCTGCTGAATTACAGCTCCTGCTCTTTAAGTCTCCAACAAAATACTCTGTGATGGGCCAAATGGCATCACCCCCCACCTGGGCTGTAGGCAGCTGCTTCGAGAGCTCTCCAAGTTCTTTCCCATGTGTGTAAGTCATGGGGTTACGCAATGCTGTGCCCAGTTGTTCAGGCAGCTCTCAGTTCTGAGCGTCTACGAAGCAGCAGCACCATGTCAAACTTCGTAACTCAAGCCCCATGCTCAGAAATGGCCAGAAGATCCTGCAGCTTGTGACAAGTTCATCTGAAGGACTCAACGAAGCAGACATGGTAGGAAGTAGTAACTATCACCAGACTTGTCTTCTGAACTTCTCCAGACTCTCCTTGAACCCACACAGCGCCAGATGAGAAGTTCTGCTCTACTCTGTCCTGCACGACAAACCACAGCCTTTCCTCTGACCTGGCTCCTGTGTTGTTCCACACCAGTTTTATGGACCACAGCCTCCTGCTTTTCAACCGCCTTTTTTCCCCTGACTGGCCCACCCTGCATGCATGTTGAATTAATCTAAATGCAGGCATCTGCAGTTTCAACAGCAGCTGACCCAGGCTACGTACTAGGCCCACGTTCTGAGAGGAAGGAACACAGTAGGACTCGAGTTGGCTGCTCTTATTATTAATAGTTGATAGGAAGTGAGGACTGCCCATTATCACAGTATCACAGTATGTTTGGGATTGGAAGGGACCTCAGAAGATCATCCAGTCCAATCCCCCTGCTGGAGCAGGAACGCCTAGGTGAGGTTACACAGGAAGGCGTCCAGGCGGGTTTTGAATGTCTCCAGAGAAGGAGACTCCACAACCTCCCTGGGCAGCCTGTTCCAGTGTCTGTCACCCTTACTGAGAAGTTTTTTCTCAAATTTAAGTGGAACCTCTTGTGTTCCAGCTTGATCCCATTACCCCTTGTCCTGTCATTGTTTGCCATCTAGAAGAGCCTGGCTCCATCCTCATGGCACTCACCCTTTATATATTTATAAACATTAATAAGGTCACCCCTCAGTCTCCTCCAAGCTAAAGAGACACAGCTCCCTCAGCCTTTCTTCATAAGGGAGGTGCTCCACTCCCTTAATCATCTTCATTGCCCTACGCTGGACCCTCTCCAGCAGTTCCCTGTCCTTCTGGAACTGAGAGGCCCAGAACTGGACACAATATTCCAGGTGTGGTCTCACCAGGGCAGAGTAGAGGGGAAGGAGGACCTCTCTGGATCTACTAACCACCCCCCTTGTAATCCACCCCAGGATGCCATTGGCCTCCTGGCCACAAGGGCACAGTGCTGGCTCATGCTCATCCTGTTGTCCACCAGGACCCCCAGGTCCCTTTCCCCTACACTGCTCTCTAATATGTAATTTCCCAACCTATACTGGAACCTGGGGTTGTTCCTGCCCAGGTGACTACACCAGCATTTAAAACCAGGTACCTAAACAGTCTAAATCTGGGCTGGGGTCAACCACGCACTGTGACAGAACAGCCCCACACACCTCCAGCCCAGCCCCTGCTGCCCTCAGGTGGGAAAAATCCCCAAAAAACGCCAGCCCCCACAGGGCATCCCTGTTCCCTGGCTGCATCTGTGGGTGAGAGACCCCAACACCTCCTCATCTCCCCCACACACACCTCCCCACATACACTCCTCACCCCTCACAGAATCACACGATGTCCTGAGCTGGATCCCACAAGGATCATGGAGTCCAACTCCTGTCCCTGCACAGGACACCCCACAGTTCACACCGTGTGTCTGAGGACGTTGTCCAGTCTCTTCTTGAACACTGTCAGGCTTGGGGCCGTGACACCTCCCTGGGGAGCCTGTTCAGTGTCCAGCACCCTCTGGGGGAAGAACCTTTTCCTCATGCCCAACCTAAACCTCCCCTGGCACATCTTCCTGCCATTCCCTCGGGTTCTGTCACTGGTCACCAGAGAGAAGAGCTCAGCCCTGCCCCTCCTCCTCCCCTTGTGAGGAAGCTGTAGGCGCCATGAGCTCTCCCCTCAGTCTCTTCTTTGCCAGGCTGAACAAGCGACTTCAGCCGCTCCTCATACGGCTTCCCCTCCAAACCCTTCACCAACTTTCAGCCCCCGTCACATCCCCGCACGCCCCCCTTGCCCACCCCCATAATCTCCCCTCAGCCGCCGCCGCCGTTTCCCGCGCGCGGGCGCAGTCGCGCGGCGCCCCCTCCCCTCCCGCTCCCCCCGCTCTGAGGGCGCCGCTTCCCGACAGGCAGCGCGGCGGGAGCACCGGGCCGCAGCCTCGCGCCGCTCTCCTCAGGCTCGGTCCGGTCCCGGCCCGCCCGGTGCCGCCGCCCGCCCGCCCGCCGCCATGCGCCACAGCCTCACCCAGCTGCTGGCGGCCTCCTCCGGCGGAGCCAGCCCCTCGGGCGCCGTCTGGCCGCTGGCCGGCGCGGGGCAGGCCCCGAGAGGGCGGGATGGCGGCGGGGAAGGGGACCCGGGCCCCGCGCGGCCCAAACAACAGCAGCCGCCGCGGCGGGAGGCGGGCGCCCTGGAGCCGCGGCGGCAGGAGAAGGAGCCGGAGACGCCCGGGGTCCCGCTGGAGGTGTGGGAGCAAGAGGACTGGTTCCCGGGGCTGGAGCTCGGAGACCTGTTGGAGGCGGCCCGGCCGGACTGGGACCTGGACGCGGAACTGAGCGGCTGTTTCTGTGGGGAACCGGAGCCGCTGCCCCCGCCGGGCCTGGCCCAGAGGCCGGCGGCGCCCGGGCGGCGGAGCGGCGGGAGCGGCAGCCGGCTGAAAGCGGCGGCGGCGGCGCGGCTGAACCGGCTGAAGAAGAAGCAGTACGTGCTGGGGCTGGAGAGCCGCCTCCAGGGCCTGGCTGCCGAGAACCGCCAGCTCCGGGACCGCAACCGCGGCCTGAGCCGCCGCTTGCGAGAGCTGGAGCGGGAGAGCAGTTACCTGCGGGCCGTGCTGGCGAACCAGAGCGCCCTGGGCCAGCTCCTCAGCCGCCTGGCCGGGATCCGCGCCGGCGGGCTGCAGCTCAGCACCAGCCTCTTCAGGGACACGGGCGGCCCCCGCCTCCAGCAGCACCTCCAGCCCGCCGGCGAGAGCAGCGACCACGACTACGCCTTGCCCAGCGCCCGGCCCGCCGGCCCGGAGGAGGCGGCGGAGCCGGAGGAGGAGTGGGTGTCCCCCGGCGGGATCTGCCTCCACGTGGACCGGGATCAGGTGTCAGTGGAGTTCTGCTCCATCTGTGCTCGGCGAGCGGCGGCCTCCTTCAAAATGTAGGGTCAAGTACCTGCTGCAAGTACTCGTGGGGTTCTCGTCCCTATAGGGGGGGCCTCGCGTCGTGGTGGAGGAAGCAGGCGATGGTGCGGAGGAAAGAAAAAATAATTATAAAAAAAAAAGTACAGTGGTGATGGGGTGGTATTGGGGGAGATGCAGAGGAGGGGAACCTGGCGCTTAAGTGGCCAGAGTGACAAAAAAATATCTGTCGAACGGCACATTGGGAGCCAGGTGGTGGCCTTGGCTAAAGGTCACATACACCTGGCGTGTGGATTGTAGCGGTCTGAGCCTGTTTGGTGTGAGAGTTGTGCAGAGCTGCGTACAGCAGTGTGATAATTGTCGTGCAAACTGACACGCGCGTGTACACGCAGAGGTGCCGCCAGAGCCCGTTTGCAGCGCTTGGGTGGAAAGATCATGCCGACCTGATGCATGAAGGTGTGCTCGGTTCCGCTTCGCAGTTGCCAGTAAAAGATAACGCTGACTACCCGGTCTTGAGTCAGATAATGTCTAGCCTGCTTATCCTGAGGAGCCGAAAAATGCTTGCTTAGAAAACCAAATCAAAAACTTCATTAAGACATCGTCACTGGACAGACTTAAGAAAAAAAATAGTAATGATCGGCAAAAGAAAGCATGCATATGAAATTGTACTGCATCTCAGTTATACATTACTATTAAAACCTCTCTGACAGTTTCTCTTTTAGGTGCTTGCCCTGCCAGGCTCCGTTGTGTAGGGGTTAAAGAACAGTCGTTTTCCACCTCGCAACCTGGTAAGGATCAATATATTCCCATAATGCGGTATCAGACAGTTTGCTTTGCTTATGCCAGTCTCTGATGATGACTGGTTCAGGAAATGATTTCTCTGGTCCTTGGCCTACTCTGCCAAAATGTTTCTAGCTCTGGATGATAACTAACAGTGAAAATTACAATCATGTCATTCTAATTAGCTGTTTTCCCCTTTTCCTTTTTTTAAATTAATATGCTCATAGTAGCAAATACATGAGCTATGTTTTGAATTAAAAAATTAATGCCTATGCCATTTGAAATAGGAATTTTCCATTGAACTAAGTATCTGATGAGCTGAAAAGGGAAAATATGCTAATAAGTGGAATGTGACATTTACAGAGTTTTATCATAGGGCACTGTCCCAAAAGTGTAAGTAAATTTCTTTTTAAATGGGAAAAAAAAATAGAATTTGTGACCTGTTGGTTTAAAATACTGTCTAGTGTTAGGGATGCACGGTACCTTTAAAAAGTCTTTCTCTAGCTTGCTCTAATTCATGGCGCAGAGTTTTTGCCTGATTAAATGAAACCTGAACAGTGGTTATGTCTGTACAGTGGAATCCTAATGCAGAGGAGTCACTTTTTTTTTGCATGGACCTCTAACGAGAATTGCGGTTTGAAGAATGCAGTGCATCGAAGTAACTCATTACTTTAGCTTCCCATAAGTAATCTCTATGCCCATACACACTGAAATTCCTGTTACTTCAATGTAGCTTTAAATTCTAAAGATACTGCATGTATATGCATGTGCTTAATTTTACTGTAGAATTCTTATTTTAGCCTCTTACAGTATCCAGAAATCTATACCTTTATATAATTAGGCACAGTTTGGAGACGAGCAAATTACATATCTTGAGGCTAATGATTTGAAGAATGCTCCATAATTAACTGAGATAGGAGGAAAAATAGTTTGACAAACAATAGCGTGTGTTTTCTTGTACTAGGCAGTGTTTCTCCCTATCACAAAAATGAGTGGGTTGTTTTTTCAGTTGTATTATAACATTTAGATTGTTTATATGTATGTCAGTTGGGGGAAGAAGGATTGTGAAAATGATAACATGTAAAGTGAGGTTTCACAAAGAATAGATTTTCCTAAACCAGTTTCATTTAGTAACTTTAAAAAAAGATTCTATTTAGTGTTTTTTGAAGTCTTGTTTCTTAAAGCCTTAAATTTTGGGTTTAAGGCTAAAGAGAAGGTGAAAGCGTTTTCTCCCAGTCATTTGTTTTGTTGGTGCTAGACGCAATCAAGTGTTCATCAATATAAGACGAGTTTGATTCTTTGTGAAACATCACTGTGTGAAAAAGTATATGTGTATTTAGCATCCTTGTTTTTCTTTATGCTAAAGTGGATTCAGCTGTGTTGGGGCAGAAGAGACGGGACCAGCTGCTGGCCACATTTCCTGCTTTATTTTAAAAGGTAGTATCAGAAATGAGAATAAAGAGGTAACAGGGCTTTTGC
This sequence comes from Streptopelia decaocto, assembly GCF_964273445.1. Classification (NCBI taxonomy): domain Eukaryota; kingdom Metazoa; phylum Chordata; class Aves; order Columbiformes; family Columbidae; genus Streptopelia; species Streptopelia decaocto. Next base: position 205,252,644 of record NC_138663.1, on the reverse strand, counting down.
TGTCTTTGGTTTAAAAAAAAAAAAGTTGAATGCTGGTATCATTTACTGTCATCCAAGATGATGTTTTTAAAAGACAATGTCTTATCAAACAGGTTTTACTCCACTGTTTGCAGAATTCCAGCTGTTCAGAGTATATTACCAGCACAAAAGAGACTCGGTGGGGTCTGTGTTACCTTACACCTCTGTGGTGGCATCAACAGGACTGTTCAAAGTTTCAGTCTTGGGTTGGGTAACCCCGCGTTAACTGACGGGTTATACCAGTGCCCCAGGGGTCAGAGTTAACCATCCCGACCTGTACTGACTGATACGCAAAATGGAAATAATTGAGTTAAATTCAACCCAGGCTCAGTCTGCCTAGCACAGACTTCGTGAACATCCTTTATTTTGAAGTTTAACATGCTTGATGAAAAGCTAAACACTAATGTAGCAAGTACGGGATGTTACGATGGCATTTTTACTGTTACTTCAGTGCAGAAGTGTTTTTTAAGTTAACTTAAATATGCATTCTTTCCTTTTGCATCACTGCTAAATGGTAGGGGCCAGGGACCTAGTTCTGGTCTCTGTTGTGAACCTGCACATCGCTCCAGTCATGAAACTACCTGTGAGCTGTGTCTGAGAGTAGCTGATTTTCTGACATGCAAAATGATTTATGCTGGTACAAGGACAGAGTTGAGTCCCAAGAAAGTAAGTGGCTGCAGGCATTTCTAGTGCCTACTGAATCATATTTAAACCAAATAGAGGAGAGGAAGTTATTTGAAACTCTAACCAACTGTACTATCTGTATGGTGTATTATTAATGTAGCTTTTTGAAGTGGAAGCCTTGAAATGACATAACTTAATACTTGAAAATATATTGTAAATGTTTCTTTGTAAGTATGTGCCATCCAGATAAGAATACAATATCATAATAAAATCAGACTTGTTGATCTTTCAATTTATGGGCTCAAACTTTTTTTCCTCTTTTTCTTCTTGCTTTGAGTGGTTCATTACAGTAAATGGGAAAACAGAAAGGGGAAAATGCTGTTGCTGCTGTCTGTGGGGGGTCATCTGTTGGAAAACAAGATAAAATGGATCAGGGTATGCAGGAGAAATGTTCTTACTCACCTGTCTTTCAAATTAATTTTGTGTTGAGGACAAAATGAAGGTGTTATTCCTTGAACTGAAGATAGAGTTGTACTCTCAGAATCACCACTCCTTGTATTTTACAGTTGTTTTTCTTTCTTAATATTTTATTGATGTGGATGTCTTTGATCAATAATCCACGGAGGCGTAGAATACTTAGATAAATGCTTCTGTGGTCTACTGGCATCTTCCTCCTTTCTGTCCCATTTTTAGGTTCTGAAGTTTGATGACTAGTTAATAATGTGCTGTTAAACCATAATCTTTCATCAGATTGTTATTTCCATGCTCAACACTGGAGTGTAACAAAAGGTTTGTGGATGTCGCAGGGACAGGACCTATTTAAAACTCCAGAGTGAGCCATGTGCAGTAGCCTTTGATTTCCATTAATTTTAAATGCTTTATCTGTAGAGAGCAGTTGAAATAGCGTGCTGGCTTTCTAGCACCCAGGCATTCTAGTGAAAGCAGTCTGCAACATTGCTTAAAAGTGTGAAAAGATGCTCACGTGCTCTGCCTTTTTGTCCTCCAGTTGTAGAAAATACAGTTCAGCACTGAAATTTGGTTTGTTGAACTGTACATACCACAGAACCAAGTGCCGTCAGGGTTAAACCGCATGGCTGCGCTACCTTCATTTAACAGTATTTCTCCACCTGACAGCCACTTGAAGAATGTTTAGTGTTTAAACAAACAATTTCATGCACGGTTCTCTGTTAGTCCTTTACAGTTCAACTCCAGTGCTGTGACTCTTAGTACCCTGTAAATTAAATTCTCTCTCTTTCCCCTGAATAGTGGAGCAGCATCAAGGAGGAAAAACCAAATCGGTGTTTCTGCATCTCTAGATGCCTGGAGAGAGGATCTCAAAGGAAATGTAGGGAACCATCCTCCAACACTTGGCACCTCTTGGTACTCCCTGATTAACAGATTTCTTATGTCACTTGTCAAAACTGCAATCAGTTTTCCCTGTGAAACCCAGAGATCTTTTGCAAAACACAAAGCCTTTTGTAAATTTACCAATGTTTTTTAAAAAACTGATGTTCTCTAGAGCTTGTAGTTAAAGAGATTTTCTGCTAGAATCAACAATATTGTTGATAGTGTTGTGTTTGCTATTAGGCTATAGATATATAGCCTATAGCTATATAGCTCTATATACCTATATAGCTCAGGGATATATTAGGTATGGGGGTTGTTCAGACAGGCTCTATGTTTAAAGAATGTCTAAAATTGTATGTTGACAGTAGCCGATGCTACAGTTTTTCACTCAGTCTAATGGGATACACAGATTTAGAGAAATAATTCTGCCTTTGCTCATTAGCAGGAGGATGCCAGGAGCTGGAGTGGGCTGGGCACGGGGAGATGAGGGTGTCATTTGCAGGGGGCTGTGGAATACATTGTAATGTTGAGATTCAGCATAAAAAATGGTACATATAGATGATACAATTAGTGCTTTTTTGGTTCTTGTCTACAGCTGGTCTCTTTTTGCAGTAGTTTAGACCTGGAGTAGTCAGAAGTCCATCAGTTGAGGTTGTACATTAGACACATGCCATTCTTCAAAAAAAATGCAGCAAAAATTGTGATGCCTAGTCTGCGACTGGCTGGTTTTCACTGAAACAGTAAAGGATGCAACTGAAACCTGTTTTAACTCAGATTTTCCAACGGGGAGGCAGCATTTGTGAGCAGTTTGGTACAGCTGGTAGGAGGCCAACAACTTGTAAAAGCTCATCCTTTCACTTTTTGAGCTGTACAAGGTGCATTGTGCTCAGCCTATGAAAGGGGGAACAGAAGCAGCGTTTCCACATTTCTGTGAGGGCACTTCTTCACAGGCCAGCGTGCTAGAATTTACTGACAGCATCTTGGTGTCCTGCAGAATTTTGAAGCAGTTTCAGTCTTTATTCTTTAACTTACTTTTGAAAATTTTTTGTTTTCCTCCTAGTTATTCAAGGAGAATTAGTGTACAACTGAAAGGTTTCCTTTTTTATGAACACACCACCTTTCTTGCCTGAGGATTCTATAGCTGACCTTTGACATGACCAATGCTGAATACTTAAAATACCTATTTGCACTTTGTATATTCGTCAGTTTTGATGGAAACAAATATTGGTCTTTGCAACTTACTAAAATCTTAGAAAAATACTGTGATAACAGCATTCTCTCCAATGCACAGAGTGACCTTCGGAAGAGCCTGAATGGGGTCATCTCATGCAAAAACTTCTGTGCTAGCAGAAGAGAGGAAAGTTCAGGGAGAAAAATACTCAGATTTCGACAAATCTCTGGAAAAACCTTGCCCTGACCCCTCGGCCCCACCTTTTTTTTTTTTTATGACTGTGATTTGCATTATGAAGCAAAGACCCTTTTATACAGCTCCTAAAAGATGTAGCATCACCTTAGAGCCAAACACTAAGCATGCAATATAAATGTTTTTTTTTTTTCCTCATTTCCAGAGAAAACCACCTGTCCTTACAAAGCTGTTATTCGTGTGTATACTCTAAACTGGACATAATGAAACACTTCACTTGCATTTAAGTTCAGAACTGAGAAGAATGACAATGCAGAGTCTTTAGGTTTTGTTTTTCAATTAAAAATGACTGCAAGCACCAACTTCTTTCTTTGTTTATTATGGTTATTTATCCAAAACGGATTAACTTCATGCTTCTAACTCTTCAGGATCCCTCCTAGTGTTCATTTGCTCCAGTATTTTGAGGTATATTCCATGATGTTTAGTGGCAAGATATATTCCAGTTAGAGCCTGTACAAGTACAGCCCAACTCATCTTTCTAAAGACAGGCTGAGCAACTGTGAGCCAGAAGCGAAACAGATTTTCTTTCCCTGGCAAGGGAGATGACGAATACCTAAACAACATAAACAGTGGTAGAAACTTTGTGTCATGACAAATATTTAGGTAGCTATTCATTCTCTCCTTCCAAGTTAAATTCACCTGGTGGGACTGAGCTCTCTGGATAAATGCCATAAACCATCCTGACCACAGTACTGATGTCTCACCATCCCCTCACTGCTCTGACCCAGTCCACAGAATTCCACCTCCCAGGGAGTTGGGCTGCTGGGTTCTGCCCCGTGTCGGTCACGTCTCTTGACCAAACCGCCAAGCAGCACTAAGCAGCGATCGGCACCACTTGGCAGGGCAGCAGCCACCATCTGGTGTACCCAGGCCACAAAAGTGATCAGAGGGTTGGAACAGCTCTGGTGGGAGGACAGGCTGAGAGAGTTGGGGTTGTTCAGCCTGCAGAAGAGAAGGCTCCAGGGAGACCTTATTGTGGCCTTTCAGTACTTAAAAGGGGCTGGTAAGAAAGATGGGGACAGATGTTTTAGCAGGGCCTGTTGGGACAGGACAAGGGGTAATGATTTTAAACTAAAGGAGGGGGGATTCAGGCCAGACATGAGGAAGGAATTTTTTTACACTGAGGGTGGTGAAACTCTGGCCCAGGTTGGCCAGGGAAGTGGTGGATGCCCCAACCCTGGAGATGTCCCAGGTCAGGCTGGACGGGGCTCTGAGCAACCTGATCTGGGTGAAGATGTCTCTGCTCATGGCAGGGGTGGCACTGGATGAGCTGTGAAGGTCCTTTCCAACCCAAACTGTTCTGTGATTCTGTGATCACGGATGGCTTGTCAGGTTCCAGCTAAACCCAAGTGCTTTACAGTGTATCAGTTTGCAGATCCTGTTACACTTTGGAGGCTTCATGTAGCTCTTACTAACTGTGCCTTGTAATGACAAGACCTTAATGCAAATCCCCTTCCATGTACTGAAAGCCTACAATAAGATCACAGAATCACAGAATGTCAGGGATTGGAAGGGACCTCAAAAGATTATCCAGTCCAATCCCCCTGCCAGAGCAGGAACACCCAGATGAGGTTACACAGGAAGGTGTCCAGGTGGGTTTGAATGTCTGCAGAGAAGGAGACTCCACAACCCCCCTGGGCAGCCTGTTCCAGTGTCTGTCACCCTTACTGAGAAGTTTTTTCTCAAATTTAAGTGGAACCTCTTGTGTTCCAGTTTGAACCCATTACCCCTTGTCCTACTGTTGGTTGTCACCGAGAAGAGCCTGGCTCCGTCCTCATGGCACTCACCCTTTATATATTTGTAAACATTAATAAGGTCACCCCTCAGTCTCTTCTCCAGGCTCCAGAGCCCCAGCTCCCTCAGCCTTTCCTCATAAGGGAGATGCTCCACTCCATCATCTTTGTTGCCCTGCGCTGGACTCTCTCCAGCAGTTCCCTGTCCTTCTGGAACTAAGGGGCCCAGAACTGGACACAATATTCCAGATGTGGTCTCACCAGGGCAGAGTAGAGGGGAAGGAGAACCTCTGGACCTACTAACCACCCCCCTTCTAATGCACCCCAGGATGCCATTGGCCTTCCTGGCCACAAGGGCCCAGTGCTGGCTCATGGTCATCCTGCTGTCCACCAGGACCCCCAGGTCCCTTTCCCCTATGCTGGTGTGCATCGACTGTAAATCCACAGGATTTAAACTGAGAACCGAAGATTTGACCAACAAATCTTTTGAACAAACAAATACACTTCACTCATTTCAAGTTGACGAGACGTACCTGGCTGCCAGGCTGGCGTTCATGGGGAGAGCCAGGAACACTGGGTAGAGCCCACCCACAGCAGCCCCTATCAGTCCACCTCTGACCACGGTGCAGACCTCGCAGCTTAGCTCACCTGCGTGACAAGCGATAGTTCACTGTCAATATTCACATAGTTCAAGAATTTATCGCTTCAAAGTTGATCTTCAAGTGAAATCATACAGATGGGGGAAACCTGACTGCTTTGTTGCAGTCACTTTTACATGACTGCGTGAAAAATACTAAAAATCAGTGATGCGTAGCAGAATTTTTTAATAAACATAAATACACATACGTATCTCCTTTCCCACTCAACTTCAAGGACTCCCTGCTGCTCCTTGTGTTACATAACCTGTTTTTCAAACCCTGCTTTACAAACTGATGTTTTTCACCACAGCAGGTCAGCAGAGAGGAAAAGCTCCTCTAGTGTTACATTGTGTGCAAAAGCAAAACCGTTCTAGAAAAAGACAAGGAATAATGAGGTTTTTACCTGAAAATAAAGGTTCACGCACAAAAACTTCATAAACTGCTGCTGTTGAAAGAAACGGAATAACAGCCATTGGCAAAGCAGAGATGAAGGCAGCTCGTCTGACGTGGAGGATGTTCCTGAAGAAGTTATTTCCTGCTAAGCCACATAAGCTTGAGTTTGCTGCGAGGAAGTATGATCCATGGTTACAGAGGTTCCTGTGAAAGAAGGAAAGTTGCTTCAGCAACTGAGAACTGTAAAAAAAATGGTTTACTCAGCGCTACAATTCACTTCTGAATATCCTACAGTAAGAGGTCAAATCTCTTGCTGTAGGTAAGGGTGTAAGTCTTGCTGGTGCAAAATGGAGAGTAACTACTTTCAAAAGCAACCAGTACAGCATCCTTTCTGTATGTCCAAGTTTACACACACCTCAAGAATGAAGTGACAGAAAAGCTAAGCAGCTTTTTCTACATTTTTGTTTTAATTATGGCTAATGGAAACTTCATGAAATCTGCTCTCCTAATTAGGAAGTTTCTAAGGAGAATGTTTTCCCAAATGAAACTTTTAAAAATGTACATATATAATCCTGTATTCATCCTTGTTTCTAGCCTGCTTATGCAAAAGTATAGATTTAGTTTCAACAGAAGAGCTTATAGGAGAGATCAGGTGGGACAACAGAGACCTGGCAATAACCATCTCGGGCGCTGCTGGCAGAGCATTTGCAGTGATCCTGTGGCCTTCCTCACATACGTGGAACACGGGAATTTAAGGTCCTACCTTGCTGGGAGGTCATACCAGTTAAAGGTTAAATTCTGGTTTACAGAACTGGAGCTTCTCTTTTTCCCTTTATAACAGGGGGACTGGATTCTGTTCTCTACCATGTTTTTAACACTGTGTTTAGAGCAGCTACTCGTGTTGCAATCTGCCACACGGTGAAGGCAGAACAGAATGAAGCCTGGTCAGAGACGGTCAGCATTTAATATCTCGACAAACAGCTTCCACTTGAGTCCATTCCATCACAGCAGGTAACGCAAGAGAAGGAATCAAAAACCGTGCCAGTTTTACAAGCCTGATAAACAGCTTATGGTTGATTTCATTTGCCTCACACAGGGAAGTTGTGCATTACCTGCAGCGTTATACCTGCCATAAACAGTTAGTGGAAACAACTCTTTGCTTCAGTTTTTCACAAATCTAAATTTCCCAGAACAATAACTATTGCCAGGCAAAGCCATTAACTGGAAGGCACTCCAATTCTGAGGCTGTGCCAATATTACTATATGAAAAGTGTATTTTTAAAATGCATCGTAAGTTGGATTTACCACTAACACCCCAAGGAAAATAAAATCCTTAACCGGTCACAAAATTTACGCTAGGCCAAATGTCATATTTATTTGCAAAATTGTCAAATTGCTAAGCCATTTACCAATTAAAATATGTGATTTTTTAAAAATCCACATGTTTAAAACTCTTCCACATTTTAATGCTTAGAGTAACATTAAGCACTGACAAACCATTTAAAAAAGAGACTTCAGAGACGTAGGTGCTAATTCTGCAAAATCTAAACCATCAAAACCACCTGACATCAGTGACACCAACTATTTCTCATTTTCGACAGGAAAGTACCTTCATTCTTGGTTCATAGCAGATTTTCAAACCTGAAAACAGGCTACCAACAATACCATTCTGATACTGTATAGGAGAACTTGTCTGGTCAGATCTCTCTTGCCCTTTTTTAGGAGTCATGTTTCTTTTCTTGGGGTTTTAAAAAGAAAAGGGCTTTTTTGCTTTTCAAATCACCATTCTCCCAATACTGGCTGTCACTCACAGAAATGTCCCCAGAGTACAGATTCTGCAAACCAGCCATTTCGTTCCATTGGTATATTTAAAATCACAGGCAGTGAATTGCACGTGTGCGTATACATACGCGTAGAGGGCCGCGACTAAAATTGAGCAGCATATCTGAGAATCCAAACTAGAGCACATGAACGTACCCAGGACCAACGGAATCTGCTCAGAGTTACTGACGTACAGAACTGCTACGCTGCAGGTAAGAAAGGGAGAATGGAATGATTGGGTGGTATTTTTTTCTTTAAATACTAACTCCCTAGTTTTAAAACCAAGAACTTTGTTGAGCAGGAACTCTCAGCCTGGCTGCAGGATGCTTCCTCTTCCCTTCCATCCACCAGCAATCTCCCCTCTGGATATACAAACTTAAAGTCCTGTCAGGGCAGTTTAAAATAAAGCTGCACACCCCAGCACCTATTTCTTTCCAAAGCCCAGCAGTCCCCATGTACCACAGTCTCTACAAAGATGTTCCAACCTCACCACTGAGGAACCTGCCTCCCCGTGGGCTCCTCAGCATTTCTGGGGAAGGGGAAGTGTTATAAGGTCAATGTGAGGGTGGCAGATCCTACACAAAGCTCTGACTCTAATGGGAGGGATAAAACCTCAACCTTACAGAACCAGCTCAGGTTCAGTGAGGTTTTGCAGTGAAATGCAGTATCACAAAACACAACAAGACTGTTTGCGAGGCCCAGAAGGCATTTAGCTGTTTCTGTGCTGCGCGGAACCCTGCTGATAAGCCCGCACGACTCCGGCTGATTTGTTCACCGCCACCTGGACGCCTCAGCCTCGCCTTCCTGAAAGGGAGAGCAGCGCACAATGAAATGCAGGAACTGGCAGGTTGATGCTCGCTCAGTTCTGGCCCCAGGCCAGCCCTGTGGGACACAAGATGACTCCTGCAGCATCACAAGAGTATCTGCCTTATGCTCTCCAGCATTTCAGTTTCCTGGAAGATTTATCAGCTCTAGCACAGGGCTGGACGAACGCTCAGAGCCAGTCTGGGCTGATCAGCCATCCCACGACCTTAAGCACTGGGGAGCATGTGCCAGAAACGAGGTGAACAGGACCAGAGATAACAGTGAACTGACCATATTTAAAAAACAAACAAACAAAAAAACCCCCAAAAACAAAAAACCAACTTTTCTGTTCTGGACAGGAAAATGCATCTTCACAATTATATATTTTTATAACTGCAAGGAAGATTTGCAATTCAAGAGTAAGGGAAAAGAAAAGCCTCCAAAAGACTTGAAATGTTTGCTGCACTTATCTTCATTTATTTTACCAGCACTTACTGATCCGCTTTAGGAAGCTCATTGAATATCTTTTGTATGATTTCCATCCGCTTAAATCTTTCCAAAAATAGTCTTTGCTGCGGAGTATCTGCTTCAAGAAATTCTCTTCCTGTCATCTTGAAGTCCTGGATCATACGGAACAAACAAACAAATGCAATCAAAGTTACACAGCCCCGGCACGTATCAAATAAACATTCAGACTTTTTTTGGCACCACGCAATCACAAATGCATTTCCTACTTTTCATGGCAGACTTTTCAGATGCAAAGGGCACAATCCAGCTACAGGAATCTATGATATTTATGACTACACAAACTCTACCAAACTGCTTTCTTCAGTGATGTTGCAGCTGTGCTTTGGCAGTTGCTCTGAGCCAACTTAAAGCACTCGCTGTGATGAAAATGGACCATCTAAATCTCCAGATACTCCTGCCCAAGCACCTCCAGCCCTGGGGCCACACAACAGCTTCGATCAGGAAACACAAAGGTGAAAACTGCTCAGAGGAACCAGCCAGATCACCTTCTAACACAAGGAGCCCTAACGCCAGCAGCACAAGGGAAGGCACTAACAGGACAACAGCTTTTGGCAATACTCCAGGTTTAAATTGAATTAACCATCAAATAGAAATAGGAAAAAATAAATCCATAGTTTGTAAAGATTTAAAGAAATAATGAACGTATCTCCTCTCCTTTTATATTCCACAGCTAAGGACACTCTTTATTGGTACTCTTAGCCAGAGACATATTGAAGTCAAAGTGTACAGCTGTTTATGTGGCAAGGTTTTGGTAGAGGGGGCATACATGGGTGGCTTCTGCGAGAAGATGCCAGAAACTGCCCCTATGTCCAACAGAGCCAATGCCACCGGCTCCAAGATGGACCCACTGCTGGCCAAGGCTGAGCCCATCAGCAACACTGGTCAGACCACTCTCATAAAATATTTGAGAAGGGTTAAAAACTGCTGCAGAACAGCAGCTGAGAGAGAGGACTGAGAATATGTGAGAGAAACAACTCTGCAGACACCAAGGTCAGTGCAGAAGGAGGGCAGGAGGTGCTCCTGGCAGCCTGTGGTGCAGACCATGGTGAGGCCGGCTGTCCCCTGCAGCACATGGAGGTCCATGGTGGAGCAGATCTCCACCTGCAGCCCAGGGAGGACCCCACGCTGGAGCAGGTGGATGCCTGAAGGAAACTGTGACCCTGTGGGAAGCCCATGCTGGAACAGGCTCCTGGCAGGACCTGTGGCCCCGTGGAGAGAGGAGCCCACACTGGAGGAGGTTTGCTGGCAGGACCTGTGACCCCGTGGGGGACCCAGGCTGGAGCAGCCTGTTCCTGAAGGACTGCACCCTGTGGAAGAGACCAATGCTGGAACAGTTCATGAAGAACTGTCTCTCTTGGGAGGGACCCCACACTGGAGCAGGGGCAGAGCGTGAGGAGCAGCAGAGACGTTTGATGAACTGACCACAACCCCCATTCGCCACCTACCTGCACTGCTCAGTGGGAGGAGGAAGAAAAATCGGGAGTGAAACTGAGCCTGGAAAGAAGGGGGGAAAGGTGTTTTAAGATTTGTTCTTGTTTCTCATTATCCTCTTCTGTTCAGTTGGCAATAAACTAAAGAGAGAGACTGCATCTGGAAAATTGTGTCCAGTTCTGGCCCCTCAGTTCCAGAAGGACAGGGAACTGCTGGAGAGAGTCCAGCACAGGGTAACAAAGATGCTGAAGGGAGTGGAGCATCTCCCATGTGAGGAAAGGCTGAGGGAGCTGGGGCTCTGGAGCTTGGAGAAGAGGAGACTGAGGGGTGACCTCATTAATGTTTACAGATATATAAAGGGTGAGTGTCAGGAGGATGGAGCCAGGCTCTTCTCGGTGACAACTAGTGATAGGACAAGGGGTAATGGGTTCAAACTGGAACACAGGAAGTTCCACTTAAATTTGAGAAGAAACTTCTTTTCAGTGAGGGTGACAGAGCCTGGAACAGGCTGCCCAGGGAGGTTGTGGAGTCTCCTTCTCTGGAGACATTCAAACCCGCCTGGACACCTTCCTGTGTAACCTCATCTGGGTGTTCCTGCTCCATGGGGGGATTGGACTGGATGAGCTTTCGAGGTCCCTTCCGATCCCTGACATTCTGTGATTCTATTTTCTCTAAAATCTAGTCTGTTTTACCTGTAATGACAACTGGTGAGTGATCTCTCTGTCCTTATCTCAACCCACAAGCTTTTCTTCATCTCTTTTCCCCCCATTCTGCTGAAGGGAGTCAGCAGCTCTGTGGGCACCTGTTAAACCTTAAATTAGTGATTCAAATGCTTTTTTCTTGATATTTTTTCCCCAGATGAAAGTGTCCCAGATTTACTCTGCTCATCATACTTACCTGAAGTTTCTTTTACAATCCGAGATCGGCGGGGCCTGCTCCTGTCTTCAGTCCTCTTGCTTCCACCCTGCCCTGGAAGAGGGTCCCCAAATCTGTTCTTTACGTCAACCAGATGGACATGACGTCACGGGACTCCCCTCCCCCAGTCCCCGGGTTTTAGCCGCCACCGACAGCCGTTAGCGGCCGTTACCGACGACCGTTAACCCGCTCAGCGCCGCCCCCGTACCGCGTTCGCCCTCACGGCCTTCCCGCCAGGGCCGGGCTGTGAGCTGCCCGACCTTGAGCTGTCCCGGCAGCGCCGCCGCTCCCGCCCTTACCGACCTGCTCCCACCGCCTACAACATGGCTCCTCACGCCCCGCTTGTGGGCGCCGCCATCTTACCCGCCCACATGACCCAGAGCCTTCAAAGGACACCTTTGATTGGGTTTCCCCCGCCGGCCCAGCATGGCGGCTCCCGATTGGCTGTGGGCCGGCGGGGCGGGAGGTCAGCGCCCGGCCCGGCGCTCGTTGCTAAGGGCGGCGGATGGCGGCGGCGGCGGCTCCTCCATGGAGACGGGGCTGAGCGGGGACCCTGCAGCCGGCGGCCGGGACGCGGGGACTCCCCCTAGCGGAGCGAGGAGCCTTCGATGGGGGGAGGCCCAGTCCTCGGGGTAACCCGCTGACCCCCTCCCCTCAGCCCCGCGCCCCTTCCCGCTTCCCCCCCTCAGCGCCCGCATCGACCCCTTACCTCTCACCCAGCTCCTTCGTGCTCCCCATCCCGCCCCCTCGCCGCGGTCGTGTTTCCCTCCGCCCCGCCTCCACCCCCTCCCTCAGCGCCTCGGCCCCTCAGCAACCGGCGGGAACCGTCCGCCCCTCCCAGTTCCCCTCACCCCGTCCCGCACCGACCCGGCCTCGGGAAGCAACAACCGGTCCCTTTCGGGGCGGGAGAAGCGAAGTGGGGAGGGGACAGACCCCACACAACCCAACTGTGAACGGGAGAGAGCGAAACCAGAGCCGCCCCCTCCCCCCCCCCCCAACAGCAGTTCCCGTCTCCTGAGGAAGACGATGCAAAGCGGAGCCCTGTCCTGTGCGGGGAAGGGAAGCCTGTGGAGCTTGTCCGCCTTTTTCATACTTTTTCTACACGAGGAAAATCCAAAAAAATCCATCCCGTTTCTGTTTCTCTCTCTTTTTTTTTTTTTTTTTTTTTTTTCCAGAAAAAGGGGGAGAGAGACTGAGAGAGGCTCGTATTGAAGCCAACCAGCTGCGCCTCTGAGCGGGAAACCCTGGACCGATCTCATGGCTTTTTATTTCCCTAACACCGCATTATCTCTGAAAAAAATGAACGTTTTGTGAGGCTCGTCCCCTCACTCTCCTCGTCCCTCTTTCACGAGGTGGCTGCTGTGCGAGGGAAGAAATGGCACGAAGTAAATGATTCCAGCAGAAAGCAAATCTGCTTTGCCAAAGTGCCCAGTGAGCAGCAGCGCTGTCACTTTAATAATTCCAGGTCAAGGGATTGCTTTCCTCGTTTCCAATCCTCTCTTTTAATACATGGGAGGATCAGAGGGACATTAAAGACCGTAAGGCTGGGTGGCTTGCAGATAATAAAAATGAAAGTGACTGGCCAGTGACTTCTGTTGGGTAAGAGGGTGATGTTTGAAGGCTGTTGTCTGGTGAGGAGAAAGGGACCTTTCCTGTCTGCTGTGTAGTCACCTAATACATAACTAGCAAAATCCATTCAAGAAGTGAGAGAAGTTAAAGAGTCACTTTGGATTGTTTTTGTCTTCCTCCTTATTTGGATTATTTGGGCGTTTTTGTCCTGCAAATAATATGTTTTTCAGCATGTACAGGTGGAGTATTGAGACAGCTGCCTAGAGATGGACTGTGCCTTAATTGTATTACATAAAATCTTTTAATTTTCAAACTTAGCTGCCCGAAGAGGAGTTATAATAAGGTTTTATATTGACGAGGAACATTTTCTTTTGTATTTTTATAGATTCAAATATATTTTAAAGAAATTGAAAACATCTAAAAAAAAAAAATCAAAAAGCTTCTTTTTTTTCCCCTTTTTTATTGTTTCTGGGAAGCATCGGAAGACCAATACAAGAAAACAGCAAGTATTGATACAAATGAAGATTGAAGCTGCACTTCCTAACTGAACTGTAACAGTGTTTTGCAATAGATAGCCAGTTCCTGACCTCGCAAAGTGTTCCAGTGTTACATCGTTAATACCTGTTAATAAGTGCTTGCAACCAGATTCAGAAGTAGAAAGAAGAATGCCAGTCAAGAAGAAAGGTGGGCTATGAAGCTTCATATCTCATTTTGCATCTTCATTTTGTCAGAATGTTGATTTCTAGTACTTACAGTTTCAAATTAAAAGTGTTTTAATGGGGGCTTGAAATTGTTGTTCTTTTGCACTGAAAAATGGGAGAAAAATCTGCACGCTTACAATAATTTTAGAAGTGTTGTTATGCCATGTTTTAAGCCTTGTCATGTCAAATTTTGTCTCAAATAGTTATTTTGTAAAGATCAGCCATCAGAGATCTTGAAGAGGCACCAAGACAAAAGCTTGGCATTTAATGTTGTGAGAAGCCTCTCTTACAAACGCTAATGAATTTTAAAATCATGGGTTTAGTCTATTATTTATTCTCCACATGTTTGGCGGATAAACATCAGGCATCAGTAGCAGCATAAATAAATCACGAAGTTTGAAGGCTAATTTTAAATAAAAGTTATGAGAGTTGGGTTTTGAAGGCGATTTGAACGTGTTTTATTTAAACGAGATTTCAACTAACTTTCATTCCCATGATACAATATAAAAGTATTAGTACTATATTTATGACATCGTATGGCAGCACTTAAGAAAAGATGATCAGCCTTACATTTTGCCTCCTGAAGTTTGTGATTGTAGCAAGTGTAGAAACAGCTTTGGAAAATGTGGTTTCCTGTGTCCAACAAGAGTTGGGGAATATACGAGGTCAAATTCTTACTCTGAAAACACTTGTAGACCTTAGGTTATTTCTGGTTCCCTGCAAACATGACACTGATTTGAAATTTCAGAATATGCTAATAGAATAAATGGCACGTGAACCTTTTCTATTCACCTGACCTTTGTCTTTGGATCTGAAATATCCCTGATGATAACAAAACCTGGAGGAAGGAGCAAAAAGTGAATGTTACACAACAGAAATGGGGACATAGTTGATGTGACTATAAATTCTTTTTCTTGTTGGAATAACTCTTCAGTATCAGTTATGAGTTAACATTTACTATGTAAATAATGCTAAAAACACACGGATTACTAGAATTATTTTTGTGCAAAAAAGCAATACAAGGGAATTTGTGGTTGTGTTTTAACAGATGACAGTGTAGAAATTAATTTTCAAAATGGGATTGTTTTAATGAATCGTGTTGTCATTCATGTAATTGCTCACAATTGTGTGTAGTAAATACGGGAACATGCATGGAGAAGCACCATCCCTTCATCATTCATCCTGCTGCGCTGTAAACGTGTCACCCTGATGTCCTGGTGAGGTTTGCATCCTCCACCTGTTTACAGAAGGAAAATTAAGACTGTCTTTTCATATTTTAAGTCTTAATCCTGAATTAGGTGGTTTACACTGAGGAAGTTTCTGTGCGGGATGTTTAGCTGTAATTCAGTTTCAAACTATTTGCTGCAGGATTTTTGGGGTGAACTCCGATGGGCTCCTTTGTGCAGGAAGTTAAATTGGCAACCACAGCGGTCCCTTCTGGCCTGAAAAATCTGTGGATTTCCTGTTTGTTTCAAGCCAGTCTGGGTCAGTCTTAATCAAGGCTTTATTTTCTTCATCTGTCTTATGAGGATATGTATTTTGACAATTTCAAAATATAAACTCAAGAGACCAAAATATCCTCCTTGAAATACTTGAAACTGTCGCATCAATTGATATACTGAAGTTACCAGCGTGAATGTATTTGAGTATTAAAAAATATTGCTAAAAATGTTTTTAAGTACGTAAATTACAGGGTTAAAAATGTTAGTCAATCAGCAACCTCACTGCTATTTTGAATGACTTTGTCTAGTCCATGCAAAGGACTTTAACTTTCTAAATGTAATTAAAAGCATGCTGGAAACTATAATTTTTTAAAAAATTGGCTATTGTTACAAATAATCCATAATACTCCTATGAATATTAGGGTGATTGAGGGGATTTTTTTCCTTTTTTTCCTCCCCCCCATCTATTTTCTTTATGCTTTTGACAACACTTTGTGTCTAACTAGTTTTGTATTTCTGTTGATTTATTTTCCCTTTCTGGCCTTATGTATTCGGGAATTCGTGTCTACTGTCTTCCCCACCCATGCCATCTGCAGAAATCCTGGTGGGACACTCTTCAAGGCTGTGCTAAAGTGTGTATTTCAATAGCAGTATTAAGGACAGGATTATCCCTCTCCCTTTCTGTGTGTTGCTATTCCGGATTTGATCAAAATATTCTCCTAAAATCAGTCTCGAGACAGAGAAAGCTGTAAAAACAAGTTTTAAAATACCCTGATATTTATCAGTGGAGGTTGTTACCAAACACTGCTTGCTTTGGCATTGACCGGTTCTGGGTCTTTCCAAAGAACAGTGAAGCATTTTGAGAGTTTGCTGTTGAAAGAGCTCTCACATCCAGTACTGGTCTTCACATTTCACATAACTTTGGACCTAATTTATACTTTACTGCTTTATACGATGTCTGCCATCTTGCTTTTAAAAATCTAGGCCTGTTTAGTCAGGAAAAAGATAATTTACTTAAGAGTAAAAATATATAACTTTAGAGGCAGCATTGATTTCTTCTGGCTGTGAAAAGAAAGGTTCCTGCTTCTGATCATGTTTGTGTCAGGATGTGATTGCCTGATGTGCTAGAGGGAAAGGATTTTGTTTTCTCACTTCATTCTCGAGGGAAATAAGGCTCCACATTCCCTGGAATATTCACAGAGTTGGCATGTTTGCTCTGAGTCTCAGGAAAAAAAAAGGCAAGGCTGGAAAGGGAGAACGGAGTCCCCTGCAGATGTTGAATGTGTTCCCTTTAGATAAGGGGTGAGACTTTGTATGGATTATTGCACTATTGCTGCGTGATCAAACAAATGGCCGTTCTCTTTGGCTTTTGGTTGCTCATCTTTCACTTAAGTAGACTTAAAATTTTAAATCGAAGCAGGCTTTTGATTTTAGTTACAAAATCACCTGTTGGGCGGTGCCATTTAGAGATGGTAGGGGGTGAACAAATTTGAGAAATAAATTCATTATTGTTGCTTTTTACTTTCACCAACAGACTAGAATAAGTTAGAATACAACTATTCATAACAGACTGATGGAACTTCTTGAGGAAAGCTTTGCTTCAAAGTAAGGTAGTACCACCATACCGGAGAAGTGAAGTGAGGTTTTTGCGTGTTTTTTAGATGTCTTCTCTCCCTCCCCAAGTTATTTAGCTGACTTGATTTCTGTTAACTGCAAGGGACTATATTTAGATCTGTAATTACATATATTTTGAATTCCTCTATGGAATAGTTAAGAGCATAAAATGTTACTGTAATTCACTCATGTCTTTCACGGTGGTGGAAAGAACTAATTAGCTCCATGCTCCTCCGCGGTGGAGACCAGATTCCAGTTTTGGACCCCTGCTTGTGGTTCACATGGAGATGGCAAGAACCCCACATCTAGATGCCTGGTTGCACATGTGCTTCTAGACTAACCCTGTCATCATCTTTTCACATCTAGTTATGTCTAGGCAGTAAAAGATACTTGAATGCTGGGATTTATACTGCACTCGTCCCACTTTCTGTTTCTGACAGTGAGAGGAATTGTCTCTTTAGCCAGCTGATAAAGGCACGCTGATTCTGTTTGTCATGGAACAACTTTTTTCATCATACCTCTTATATAAATACTTTCAAGGCTATGTTTTATTGAGCACATCATTGTCAAGAATTAAAAAGAGTCTCAGGCTGATCCCATGTGGACTTCATGTGTGCCATTTAGAAGAATCTGACAGATAAGCTTTATGAAATGCTCCATTCTGTGGTGGGAATGCTAAATTTATGTGGCTGCTCTGTTGAAAGGACAGGGTCTAAAACCAGCCCAGCAGGAACTTATAAAGCTAGGACCAGCCAAAGCTCAGTCCCATTACTGCCCTGGAGTTCTTCCTGCACCTGATTCTGTTTAAACTGGCAACTTCTTTTTAAGTAACAAAATTTAGGTTCATAACGTTTTATGTTCAAAAATCTTAGTGAATGTAATTGTAGGCTCCTTACAACAGAAAATCAAGCGTGTATTGGAGATTTTAGTTTCCCTTTTACTTTTAGTAAGTCATTGGTATTACAGGCGTTTTGTCCTTTCAGTTGCTGAATAAGTATTTTGAAATAAGTACGTGGCTAAAAGGCCACTTTTTCACCCCAAATTCTATCCAGCTGTCTCTCAGATTTTGCAGTGGATGGGTGGGGAGCAGTGTGAAGCTGTAGGTTATGTTTACAGACTGTGCAAAGAATATTTTTCATTTTTCAAGAGTTAAACAAGCAACAAAATATTGCTTTCTAAACTTTGCCAACTTTCGTCATAAAGCTTTGATTTAAAGATGTAGCTGCTTTTATGGCAGGAATCTTCTTCCAGCCAGACATCGTTTCCTCTGTGAGAAACTGAGATATTTATATTTGTATGTATAATACAGAAAAAGTCCTTGTTATATCAATGCAGGCTGTAAAGCTAAGTGGACTTTGGACTGGGAATAGTGAAATTTATATTATTTTTTCAGCTCTACCATTGTCCTGGTATTTATAGAATCATAGAACCATTTTTGGTTGGAAGAGACCCTCAGGATCATCAAGTCCAACCATAACCTAAATCAAGCACTAAACCATGTCCCTAAGAGCCTCGTCTGAACATCTTTTAAACCCCTCCAGGGATGGTGACTCCACCACTGCCCTGGGCAGCCTGTTCCAATGCCTGACACCCCTTTCTGGGAAGAATTTTTTCCTAATATCCCATCTAAACCAGATGTTATCAGCTGTTTAATGCAGATCTGTCCCGTTTTAATGAACTTACACCTATGCAGGAGGCCCAACTTGTTGTCCTGGAGGGCTTCTTTGGTCAGCAGAGAGAGATCCACCTTCCAAGGGCATTTTAACCCACCTAAGGTTTGTGTTGTCTTCTTGATAATTGTCATCTCCTCTTTCTCCATAGATCGTGGAGGGAACACAGGGTAACCACATTAACTCACTTGCCTCAGTCAGACAATGTCTCAGTCTCATATAAACTTCAGTGGAAAAACCATCTCCTTAGCTGAGATATTGAGAGCTGACGCTGTGTGTTCTCTGAGTGCTACAAATTAACACTATTCATTATTTTGCTGAGAAAAAGTTATAAATTATTTTACTGTTCGCCACTAGAACTGAAGTCAGCCATAGTGTTGATACAGGCACAAGAGACAGCTGTGCATCCTCTCCTTCATTCCTGTTGAGTGCATATTGCACACAGTAGAAATAGTGGTGTCTTGCATTGTAAGCTATTTTTTTTTCCTACACATCCTCTCCTGAATTTGTTCCAGATGGCCAAGTTTGATGTCAGAGGGTGACCATGGAGAAAAAGCTGAATTTGTAACTAGTGGCCAAATGTGATAAAAGACGATTTTGCAGTCCCTGCTTCAGCAAAATGAGAAAAATCTGCCTTACTCAGATTTGCTTATTTTGGTCAGGTCATACCAGGTTCTTGCTTCTTACAGGTATTGAAGGTTTGTTTCACTGTAGTTTGTTTCACTATGGTTTGTTCTTGTATTTACTGTAGATTAAAACAATGCCAAACAACATCTTTATAAAATAAAGACCGTCTTTTCTCTGGCCATATTCATCCCAGAAGTAGCCAGCGAAGCTGCCTTGAATGGATGGGTGGTGACAGTAGTAGCCAACATACAAAATATGTGAAGAAACAACTGGCTTTTTAATCGCTGTGGTCCAGGCGAACTTTTGGTGGCATTAAACTCATTTTGCCAGGGTAAGTTAGTGCAAATGTCCTTAAATCTGTCTTCACTTTTGGGATGAAGAGGTCAATGCTTCCTTCAAAACACATTTATAAGAGAATTGAATCATGTAGAGTTTCCTGGAAAGTGAGAACCTGGGCAATTTGTAGTTTTACAAACAGAACCCCACACTTTATGTTTTATACGCTCTTCTCTCCCCTGGCTGTGGCGTATATCACTTTATGCTGTAGTGGAATAATTCAAGTCACCTTCCAATTCGTTCCTAGGTGTTGTGCATGACGATAATCCTGCCTTGCAGGTGGATGCCGAGCTGTGCTTTTAACAAAGAAAACCCCAAACCACCCCAAACAACCCCCAAAACAGACTTTGCAGATCTACAGATTCAATTGTTTAATGTCCGAAACACAGAATTAATTTTCCGTTGTCTCTTGGAGGTGTTTGGTTTATCAAGTCAGAGACTTTAGTCTAATACAGAGATTCATAAGTGAAAAGTTCCCAATCGAGTGTCAGAAAATTTGAGACCACAATGCGTATTTTGGTAATAAATAAAGGTGGTTTAATCTCATTCCATTTGTTTTTTCATCTCTAGAAAGATGTCAGTGTTACTGAATTAGTTCTGGATTTTCTTAATTCCACATTTTTTTTTCTTTCATGTGAAATAATACTTCTTTTGTATGAGCTTGGAAGTTATTTATTCCAGAACAGACATCTTTCCGGTTTCGCTTTCTGTCTCATTCCAGTTTTCACATTTAGGATAATTTTGATATTGAATTTTTTCTTAAAGCGAAAAAAACCAACAGAACAAAACAAGAGCAGCTGTATTAAGTGTATAAATTCTGACTTTTACTCTTGTAACTATATATCAAGTTCCACTAGTCTTGTGTGTTACATACAATTAGATTGTAAGCTCTTCAAAGCAGGGCTCCTTAATAATTTTTCACTGTTATGATGTCAATTTATATTTATTCTGCTGCATAAATAAGAGGTTTTCATTTGGTGCTACATCATTTTTGGGCTTTGTGGCTTCATTTTTCATTCTGTCTTCATATGTGCGTTGTTGATTTTACCATTAATATTTGTACACCTGGATTTTAATGTCGTGACACTTGAAAGGCAGAAAGAAGAAGTCAAGGTGAAGCTACTTATATTTGCAGGGTTTGTGTAGTTTTAGGAGCCTCAGGGCATCAGAATCTGCTCGCTCCGCTGTCTGAGACACAAACAGCCTGTGTAGCCAGGTCAAGAAATATGAGAATGGATCACTAACAAGCAGGCCCCACGTTACCTTTAATGTGGATGGGAAAAAAATAGCTCAGTGAAAAATATGGATGGCCCTGGTGGGGCGAGCAGCTGATCTCAGCAATCACTTAAAGCCCTTCAGTGGTTCCTGAAAATAAGTGATGTGGTGGGAAGAATCCAGGTCCCAGAGTCAGCCACTGAGAGTGAAGATGAACAGGTTATATACTAATACTAAGATATAATTGTAGTTTACACAAAGGGGTGAGCAGAGAAGGGATTTCCGTGGGATTGCAGGGGTCAGATATTCCTGCCAGGGGCACTAAAGCAGGGCAGGAACGCAGCTTGGTTTTCAAGATGCTTTCTGATAAGCAGAAGTGCTGGAGAAAAGTTTGTGATTTTATGCCGAGGCAGTCACTAACCGTTCATTATATAGTTATCCTGTTCCTTGAGTAAGTACAGGTAGTCATGTTTAAAAGAATGTATTTAAAGCGAAAAAATACGTAAAGGCAGCAGTTTAACAGAATAGATTTGTGGTTACATGTTGTAAAATCAAGTGTGAGAATACTTGGACAACGAACTTACACTGCAGCTAGTCATCATTGATAATTGAAATTTTTCTTAAAGAACCACTTTTCTGTATAGTAAATTAGACAAAAAGTCTGATTCTTAAAAAGCAAGCAAAAAAAAGAACCCAAACGCTCTTTTATTATAATCACTTCCCTGGTCTTTTGTGTGTATGTGTGTGTTTTGTTTCATAAAGTTGACGCTACTGTCCAGCTTCATCCACCAGTCTCTGTTCTGCAGCATTATTGGGTCTTCAGATGGAGTTTAGAGATTGTGCTTTAAGATAAATTTAATTCCAGAAAAGAAAACAAGAGGGTTTGGAAATGTAAAACGTGTATAAAAGTTGCAGGAGCTGGAACTGTTTAGTCTGGGAAAAAGGAGCCTGAGCAGGGGAGGGACATGACAAGTCACACAGTGTATAAGAGGCTATAAATGGAATGATGGTGGCTTGCTTTCCACATCAACATCTGGAGGACAAGGAGCAGCTGGCCTGATTTATAACAAAAAAGATGGAAATTATATAGTAGAAAAAACCCTAGAACCTTTAAGGCCTGCAATTAGATGGTGAGGGAGCTTATGGACTTGATAGGGGGTACTGGTGACTTCAGACAGGTATGGAAGAGTCTGGTTCCTTCTGCACAGCAGGGAGGTAAACAGAGCTCCTGCAGGCTCCACATGTTCATAATTTCTCAGAGAATTCAGCTGACACATCGCAGCCAAACTCCTGCCCTTCCGAGCAATCTGACTGCAGGGCATTTAGCCCTGTTCCTTGCATCGTCTGCACAAATCAATATTCTGTAACAAGAGACTGCCAGGCAACTTCTACCCTTCGATCACTACCCTTTGTGCTGGCTCTTTGTGCAGCTGCATGTGAAACCCGCTTGGTTCAGAGCTGCCTGTCCTCCGCACCCTTGGCCAGTTTCCCCTGGCATTTGGGTTATTTATTTCACGTTAATATTCCTGAGCACATCCTATTGCCCGGTTCTGCAAAATTTGCTGTGGTACTCGCATACCAGTTCTTCACATAGAATATCTGGGCCATTTCTTGTCTGCTAACAGCATCAAGGTTTCAAATAACAGCGCTTCACAACCGAACTGTTCCTAAATTTGTGTTTTGCAGGAACACAGAGAACTCACCGAGGCTATGGTGAATTTGGGGAGGTCGCACTTCTTTCTACAGTTAGTGGAGATCGAGGGCAGCTCAGAATGCAACCTTCACTTTAAATATCATTCCTTGAAAGAGTCTGTCCACTGATTAATCTTCACAGACCATGTGTCAGTGTCCTCTCTGTGCTGGTCTGGTTCCTAAATGCTGAAACCCCAGAAATAAGCCTGCTTGGTAATCCTAGAAATGATTGAACCCCCCTTTTTCTGTCCACTTGTTTTCCCTAGCAGGACAAAAGATGGGTTTACGTGTCATGCATAGTTTTAGGAGCTGTTATTTTTAAGCCTTTTGCTTGTTTGTTGTCAGTGCTCATCACACTGGGTGATAGTATTATATTTGTCACATACGTAATGCCTTATGTCTCCTCAAGGTTGCGTAACCCATATGTTGCCTTTTCTTGGTAGTTCGTCAAAGTCCTGTTGTGTATATGAAGGGCCCGAGATGCTCAGAGCTTGTGGGTTTGTACAGGACCACATATTCCCAGCCTGTCTTCCCTCTGTGCAATCTGGTAGATTAATTTGTGCCTCAAATGGATGTTTATATGTAAATATTTTATGATTGTCATTTGTCTGACAGTTTTCAAGCCTTTTGAAGCACTGGAGCCTACAGCTTGCGTTTTTCTCAACCATCTTAGTGTACTTTTTCCTTGTGTTTCTGTCTCAAATTTAACTGGCTTACACTTCCAGTTTAGAAACTTCAGGTTTTAAAATACAGTCTCATGTAGGAGTTTTAAAGCTCGGGTGTCTATACAGAGCATTGCAGACTAACAGGATTTATTCCTTTGTGTTTGCTGTTGTGTGTGAAGATTAAGAAAAGTAAATGAGTTGCTGATGGCTTTGGCTTGGATCAGTCCCAGGGCAGGTTGCCTGGACATTTCTTATAAAATATTGCATCCCCTCCCATTGAACTATAAGGACTTTTGGTTTTTTTTTTGAGTTTTCTAGAGCAGCGGATCAAATCAAGAGACCTTAAAATAATTAAGGCAGGGAAGAGTGTTTGCTCAGACCTCTGGCTCTGTTGTTGATGGTCATCTAAACTAAGGTGTGTACGCCAAAAGTAGAAGTAGTTTTTGAGATCCTTCTAAAGTTATCAAAGTTCACTGAGAAAACTTCCTTGTTCCCTTTCCCAGTGCCCTGATTGCATTTCTCACTTCTATTTTGGCTGCTGTGTTTTGCCTCCCCCATTCTTCATGTGTTTCACAGCTTCAATGCCCTACATTTTCCCAATTCTGGGTCTCCAAAAGCTGGAAAGGGTCTCCTGAAATGCGTTGGTGTGTTTTTCTTTAAAAAGACGCCTATGCCGTGGACTTTGCAAGAATATAATCAAAGTCCCTCTTAGGAAAGGGAACAGATACAATTAGAAAAAAAAAGACCAATCAAAATTAAAACCCCCTTCATCTTATAAACTTAGTTAGGGTTAGATCTCAACTAATTTTAAACATCTCTCACTGATGAAACAATAGCATTTTTCATTTGTTTTAAGTCAACATTTTACTGTTGCAGCCCAAACATCTTTTTTTCACAAATTCTGATGTGAATGCGAGGAGAGAAAAGCAAATATGATCCTAAACTTACCGACAGGCTGTGTTAAGCTTCTGACCGAATTTGTTGTTCCTTGATCCTACTTCATGCTGGTGTAAACCACTGTAAACCAGCCAGCTGTGATTTCTTGCATGTGCAAGGCAGAAATTTCCAGTTCTTGCTGAGTTTGGAATCATATTTGCTTTATTTCTCTGCATCTTCTGAGCTGTCTTGTTTCACAACAGGAGCTGGGAGGCAGGACCATGCCCTTGGGGAAGGCAGCAGCTCTCAACAGACTTGTGTAGCAATGTATCTGCAAAACCAGTGTTTGGTACTGGCCAGTATTGTGTATGGGTCCATATAGAGTTTGGCCTATATGGCTTTATTGTGGCCAGAAGGAGCATTAAGGGCTTGAAAATAGATAGATCACAGCATCTGCCTGAATTATGTGGCGCTTCCATCATATGTTTCTTTGTTTTGAGTCATCATCATTCAACACACCATGGTTTGAGGAATTTCGAAAGTGGAGCTTGTTGGAGACTGGTTTGGAACCAGTTCTACCTTTCTTTTGTAGTTTCAATCAACCCTGTTAGTCAAATCTCCAATTTAATTATTGAAATTCACAAGTATTCCTACATTATCTTCAGATCCAATCTATTTAGTTCATCTAAAGGATAAATGGTTTGAACAACATCTGGGAGATATTTAGGAAAACCGTCTCCTGTATCCTATAGCTGTTCCTATAGATGTCGTGTTGTGCCATCTGCCGCGTGTGGGCACAGCTGTGCCCTCCTCTGTCCCATAGGAAGGCACAGTACTTATCAAAGCTGTTTTAACACAACAGTCTCCATGTATCAGACTTTTTAATCAACGCGACAGTCTCCACACCAGCAGAGCTGCATCCTTCAACTCTACCAGTACTATACGTTAAATGCTGCAGTAAGTACGGGCAGGTGAACTCTAACAGCATGTAAGTGAAGTGTAAATCCTCCTGCCTCCAAGCAAGTGCAACACCCAGGGGTGTTTATATTTTTCATAAGTAAATGGGTGAGCATTTGGTCTACAGGGTCCAACTAATACCCAGATATTTCAAAGTACATCATGGGGCTGTAGTGCTGCAGTTGTGTAGTTGTTTAGTCTGGTGTAAAGTGTACTTAAAATGATGACATTTTGATTTCTCAGCACTTCCATGCTTTTCTTTCCTCCCTCTGAAGTTGTATGTGTGTCCTCACAGGCACCGTGTACCTGCACCACGTAGCTCAGGTTTCGTGTGCATAACTCCCATAAGATCTCCAGTCACCTAAATATATTCATGTAATCAAAAGCAGAGTTATTCTTTTACTGAAAATAATGAAGCTCTTTGTGTGTGTGTGTGTGTGTCTCCTTGCCTGTGTGGAGTTTCAGTGTTTCTAAAATATGCTTGCAAAAAATGAGAGCATGGCAAAGACCCAGAAATAATCCAGAAAAGGAAAGGAATCCTTCTGCTTTAAGGTACTAAGATACTGAAGTGCTGAAAGAGATTGAAGTGCTGGAGCGGGTCCAGAGAAGAGCAACAAGACTGGGGAAGGGACTTGAGCACAAGCCCTATGGGGAGAGGCTGAGGGAGCTGGGCTTGTTTAGTCTGGAGAAGAGGAGGCTTAGAGGTGAGCTCAGCACTCTCTAGAACTACCTGAAGGGCAGTTCTAGCCAGGTGGGGATTGGTCTCTTCTCCCAGGCAGTCAGCAATAGGACAAGGGGCCATGGGCTTAAACTCTGCCAGGGGAAATTTAGGCTGGATATTAGAAAGAAATTCTTTCCAGAGAGAGTGGTCAGGCATTGGAATGGCTGCCCAGGGAGGTGCTGGACTCACCGGCCCTGAAGGTTTTTAAACTGAGATTGGACATGGCACTTAGTGCCAT
Source organism: Streptopelia decaocto (assembly GCF_964273445.1). Lineage (NCBI taxonomy): Eukaryota > Metazoa > Chordata > Aves > Columbiformes > Columbidae > Streptopelia > Streptopelia decaocto. Next base: position 205,226,646 of record NC_138663.1, on the reverse strand, counting down.
GATCTAGTCAATGGACTGGAGTTGGACCAAGGGTTGGACTTGATGATCTCTGAGGTCTTTTCCAACCCAGTTGATTCTGTGATTCTGTGATACTGATTAGTATTGCAAGTGGCATCCAGCTCTCAGATACGGACCATGAGAAGTAGCTGAGGTAGAATTAATTTTGACATCCTTTTATCAAACTAGATGGTAAAACAAATTAATCGCAGAGTTTCTTGCTTTTAAATATGTTTTATTGTGACATTTAGTCTTTCATGTGTGTAACTTACATTTTAGGTGCAATGCTTTAGGAAGCAAATTTTTATTAGTGAGAATTTAATTTCTCCTGATGTATAATGCACATTACCCTCTACCTTGAATGCATGGCTTCATTTCTTATTAACAGTATCCCTGGAAAACCTTTTCTCTGTAAGCTATGCTGAAGCTATGTTTCATTCAAATATAACTTGGGTTCTATTAATGGTGCATTTTATATATATATATATATATATATTAATTTCATCAGGTGTATAAGCATTGGCCCAACAGATGTTCTGGCTCTATAGTATATCTGTCTGCTTATGGAGCTTTAAAAATCTACGTTACATAAAAGTGTGTCTATAAAGTGTGGGGACTGTAAAGTATGGATTATTCTCTAATGATCCCATCTAGAATAATAACTCCAAGGAAAGGACTTGCCTTTTTTTTTTTGATTCTTATATAAATCAGTACACTATATTAATTAAGCAGAGGCTGATTCTGTAGAAGAAAAAGTAAATAATTTCTTGTGTGGTAAAACTTTAGATTGAGGGAGAAAACTATTTTCCAAATAAATCCAATAAGCAAAGTTACTGATGTCCAGTTCTCTTTCAGTATCACGTATCTCTGATTTTTGGTGTTGTAGCAAATGCCCATTCCTTGATCAGCAACATAAATCACAAACATTTATGAACCAGTTAAAGAATTATGGACCGATAAAGTAATAAAATATGCAGAATTGTTAGCTTAGGCTAACTGATAGGCTCTTGGATAAGATATTGTAGGACCATAAAAGCTGTTTTATCCTTAAATAAATTTTTCTTATTGTTGTATTAAGAATGTTGAGTATCGTTCATTTAAACAAAACAGTAATGCAAATGCTGTCTAGAAATATGTGAGTTTTTGTAGGACTGTGTCTTATCTTCTGAATGGTTCTTGTCAGAGTGGTCTTTCAAAGCCAACAGGATCAGTCATATGAGTCAAAGTTTGTTAAACTAGACTTGATGCAATATTAGGCGTGATTGAATTTAGCATTATTTGTTAATTTTAAAATAGTGTCATAATATGCAAAGAAAGTAAGAAAAACTAGAACTATGTCCAGCAGACTTCATGGGGCTCAACTGATATTGACTTTTGTGGTGTGTGCAAAGGACCCACTCAGGATCAACACAGACATCCACAATCTGGGTTATTAAATTGTGCATCCAGTGTATTTGTGGTCTTGCTTGAATTTAGTTTTGGTATGAGCACTGGAGAAACTGTACTGTAGGACAAAGATTTTTTTGGTTGCATTTGTGATACACCCCAACTGTAAGGTACAGCACTTATTTTGGCTGCTAAAAGTCAACCATGTGCTCCATTGGATGTTGTCATCCTGTACATACAGTGATCCAGACCTTGATGAAAGCCACCAATCTGCTGTCCTTGATGAGAAGAATGTGTGGGAGTACAGCTTCAGAAACATCGATTTACTTTGGGTGTCAAGGAATATGGTTCTTATTTGACTACGCTGCTGCAGTCCAGGCAGTCAGTTCTTGCTGCCAAATATTATTTACATTTTATAGCTGCAAGACACCCCCAAAAGGTGAAGTATTGGATGTCCCCGTCTGCTTTGGCTATAACTGGGAGTTGAAGATGGTCATCATCTTGGAAGGAGTTCTCAGTATCCTTCAGACATGTCATATTATTGTATTATATCATATGTCTGTTTGCTTGTTGTGCAGAGGTATGGATGTTTGGCAGCGGTGCTGAACAGGATTGTGTTCTATCATGCTAAGTACTGTACAAATCCATATGAAGATCTGATCCCAGATTATCTATAACCACTAAAATTTCTCCAAAAGGCCAAAAGTTGCTTTTTTTTTTTTTTTTTTTCAAAGCCTAATCTGCTGCCAAAATGACTGGAGATTCACATAGAATCATAGAACCATAGAATCATTTTGGTTGGAAGAGACTCATCAAGTCCCACCATAACCTAACTCTGGCACTAAACCATGTCCCTAAGAACCTGTATGTCATTTAAGCCCCTCCATGGATGGTGACTCCACCACTTCCCTGGGTAGCCTGTTAAATGCCTGACAACCCTTTCCAGGAAGAAATTTTTCCCAATATCCAACCTAAACCTCCCCTGGCACAACTTGAGGCCATTTCCTCTTGTCCTGTCACTTGTTCCTTGGGAGAAGAGACCAACACCCCTCATGCTACAGCCTCCTTTCAGGCAGTTGCAGACAGTGATAAGGTCTCCCCTCAGTCTCCTGTTCTCCAGGCTGAACAACTCCAGGCCCCTCATAAACCCCAGTCGTGGTGGTTATACAGGCCCCTCCCTGACGTGCTAAAATACTCTTCGGCAAGGTACGTTTCCAGTTGACACCAGAACATCAGTGGTGGCTTTCGGCAAAAGCAGGACAGCCTGGGAGTGACTGGATCTCCCAACACGTGCAACCCATTGCTGGTTATTTGGAAAAGCGGATACACTGCTACCGAGGGCAGTTGTGGGGGAAAACGCTACAACTCTATGCAGGAGCTTAGGGAGGGAGTGAAAATTAAGGTATTCTATTAAAACTAGAGAGGAAAATTAGCCAGGAAGATAATTACTTGATCTGGGATTTAGCCAGGATTTAGAATTAACACTAGATTCCTTCTTTGTTGCTGTTTGTTCAGTTTGTAGAGTTTAGGACTGTTTTGGGGTCAACCAAAAGTAGGCATTTTTCTTCTTGATGAACTGAAAACCACGAATTTAGAAGAAAATAAAAACTCTGCTCATACCCTCAAAGGATGCCACTTTTTTGTAGCTATTTTTTTAACAAAAAAGAACCATACACTTTAGGGAAGGAATGATTAGCTGTTCCATCCCTGGAGATATCCCAGGCCAGGCTGGACGGGGCTCTGAGCAACCTGATCTGGGTGAAGATGTCCCTGCTCATGGCAGGGGTTGGACTGGATGGGCTTTGAAGGTCCTTCCAACCCAAACTGTTCTATGATTCTATGAATGAAGGAGGGGATGTCAGCATGCTTCACCAAGGACTGGGAAAGATGGAGTGGAAGGGCTTCTCACTGGTGTGGAACTGGTGTTCAAATCCCATTTTTCTGATTTCTCAGAGACTCCACTTCTGAAAAGTGTCCTCAGTGCTGGATACTTTGCAATGGTTTTCCACTACTCTCCGCTGCTTCAAGTTAGTATAAATATTAGTGTATAATATATAATAATGTATTCATTGCATAAACCTGTCTATTGGGGGAAAGGTGAATGCCTGATTCCAACCTATGCTTTAAGTTGTTAACTAATTATTTTTGAGGGCATCCAGAACTTTCAGAATATAGAGGAAAGCACAAGTGTTACAGGTGGGCCAGACACAGTCATGAGGTCAGTGAAAAGTAGGATGTGACTGGGGTTTTCAAGGCGAAAGAAGCTGAGCTCACATGTAGAATTAATTCTTTATTCCCAGCCATTCGTTGGGAATTTCCAAGCCATTTGTTGGGAATATCCCAACCATATCCAACTTGGACCCAGAACTTTGTTTTGAGGTTGTACTTTTGATTTGGGTGATCTGAGGTGTAAGCCCAGCCCAGGTATTGTGACCTGGCCTATAAAAGAGCCGATTTCTCTTTGTAGGTTATATATATGAGCTTCTTAGTTATTTAAATATCTTCACTGCTATAAAACACTACCTAATCTTCATAAATATGTGATTTATACATATATTTTTATATGTGTGTGTAGATACAGACATTTAATTCCAATTCCTTTTTATTTATGGAGTTTTTCATTTCTTTGATAAAATGCTTGTGAGCATCCAGAATTTCTGTGAGGAGAAAGAAAAGAAATTACATCTTCTTAAAAATTAATCATGGATTAAATATCTCCCCTTTTTAATTTGAGAATGTTATCAACTTACAGAATACAAGTTGAGTCTCTACCCTTACTCTGAACTAGTCGAATTGTCACGCCATGAGTCCCATGCTACAGGGATTGTGGTCAAGATCTTTGGATGAACAAAGACAATCAGTTTTTATTTAGTGAAATAGAAAGTTTGTTTTCAGTTATTTAGGAAAAATAATGATAAAAGCAGCCTCTTTTGCTTTCCCAAGCATTTTAACAGTCCTTTAGTTTAACTAAAGAGTCTGAGCCTCCCTTGGTAATGAAGATTTCATTGAACTCTACTGTAAGAGATGTATATTAAGGCACTTGTTTCAATATAATTATTAATTTGTATTTCTTTTACTGTTTGGGAACCTTACTGCAAACTTGGTGGCAATATATTATTATTACAAAAGTGTGTTCAGACATCTGAGTGTCATATACATATTTATGGACATTTCTGTGGGCTACTTATGATGGGGAGAAAGGAAGGTAAAGTCTGATTCTCCTTTTTTCTCTGCTTTCTTATATGTAAGATAGTGATGTTTGGATTTCATACAATTTTATGTGTCACTCATACTCTTGGCAAATGACTATGCAGAGATAATAGCGACAGGAGAAGCAGATCTCTGTGTTTCTGGACTCTTACAGGAAGGCTGGATTGCGACTTTTGAGCCAACACATGAATGGAAGTCTGCTCTCAAAGTCTCATTTTCACCAAAGAAGTAAATAGCAATTTTATATAGTGAAAGAGCAAAAAAAAACCCAAAACACCGCCCTCTTGGACTCCTGCCTTTCAGATACACATTTGCTATTCAGAGAACAGAGAACTGAGTGCTGCAGATGCCAAGCAAACATTTTCATGTCTTCTCTGAATATATTTGAAGGCCAGTTTTCCTGCATGGGTATCCAGAAAGCTTATTGTCTATAATTTTGTAGCTTCTGCAAACTGTAAATTGGTCTAAAACCCATAGCTTCCAGCAGGTTTGGGATAAATTGCAATTAAACGTGTTGTAGATGCCATTCAAAAGGTCATTTTCCCTTTGTGTGGAGGTCTCAGATAGGCAGTAAGCTGTCTGATGTGGTGTTGGGTTCATCTCCCATTTTGCCCATGTTGCTCATGGCACACAGTTAACGACAGAACGCAACAGCATTTGGTGTAAATGTTCCTTACACGTGCGAACAATAGATTTAGAAATGTGGAATTAATATTTGAGCATTTAAATACTTTCCAGAGCCAATAAAGTACTTCTCTTTTCTTTGTACTTGTTCATTTTTAGATACTGACCGAGCTTTAGTGCTGCTGGAAGAATATTGTAAAAAACTAAGGAAGCCAGAAGAGCAACAACTGAAAAAAGCCATCAGAAAGGTGATGGGCATCTTTAAAAGCAGCTTGTTTCAGGCACTTCTAGGTAGGTACTAATATTTAATATTCGATGTATGCTCTTGAAGGCCTGGTCAGGCCTTCAAGGCCTGTACCTGAAGCTGGGTCAGAACCAGTAACTTTTTTATTGCTCACTATTTAATATGTGTTTACAACTGAACAATTGTGATGATCCTTCCAGGTTCTCTGTGAGGAAACTTGTTGTCCTGCTATTTCAAATGTATTTGCTTATTTATAGTGAAGGAAAGCGTAACAAAATCCTCTTGCAAGATAAGGCATTGAATGGTTATTTCTAAACCTTGCTACTTTCCTTTGTTTAATGGAAATTACTGAACAAGAGTAGGATATAAATTTTTTTTTTTTTCAAAGTTTAAGCCATCTCCACACAGGTAAATGGCCAAAGTTTCATTGATTTCACTGTCTACCAAATAACATAAAATCTTTGTGTCTTTTGTGCTAAATTTTTCTGAAAAATGTCAGCCAAAGAAACTCGGAAATTAATCAAGAAAAATGCTCAAGGACACAGTGAAACTTTGGCAGAATGTTCAAATCCATGCATTAATACACTGAGCGTCCCTCAGTCTATCTTGGATTCACTCGAAGGTCCCCGTTTCACCTTGTAAATGATGGTATTTGTCAAAATTGAGCAGTTGGTGGTTTGGAGCTTTATATAAAATAGCCTCCATAAGTTGTCATATATGTTTTCAAGGTTATGAGCGTACCTGTGTGCTGTAGCATCCCTGTTGTCCCTTGTGCCGTGTCTGTGCTGCCAGTCGTGGAAAGTGGTGACAGTAACTGTGTGTCAACCTTGCTCTACCTCCCTCTGCCCTCTCCCCCGTGTTGCATTGACCTCTTGGTGTTTTATTCCTTCACAAACATCTGTAGATTTTGTGCAGAACTAGGCACATTTCTTAACACAAATGATGTTTGTAGAAGCACACATACCTTCAAGTTGTGGTTGGTTGAAGCCTGAGTACCGATTGTGCTCGTTGCAGAGCTACAATCATTAACAGTTAGGGAAAAATGTTGATTATACCTCATAAAGGTAGAAGCATGTCAATACTGCACTATTGCTGTGAAAACAACGGAGGTCTGGGAAGAGTTCCAGTAATTTCTATAGCATTTGTGAAAAATCTGTGCTAATATTTCCTGCAAATGGAAGTAACTAATATCAGTGCTATTTGACTTGTAATTTCTCTCAGCTTCTTTAAAGTGATTAACTTTATTTTATAAACCTTACATAATTGTAATTGCTGTGTATTCTTTAAAAAAGTAAACGGCTTCATAATGGAATGGTATTTACCAAATAGTTATAAATAGATTTGAACTAAAGAGTGAAAAAAGGTGGGATGTTTCTGTGCCACATTTATGAAGATAACTATGGATGTAGAAGTATGCGCTGAAGAAATACACAAGTCACAGAATCTACATTAGCTGTGCATTTACTTCTGTGGTACTTTGAAGTGATCTTTCCAAGTGTTCTAACAACATATGTGCTTTTTGTGTGGCTCCACTGCAATATTTGTTGCATTGCACATGCCAGAAATGAAGAAGTTTCATTACATACGTTAAGGCTGAATCCAAAGAATACATGAAATCTTTTGATTACCACAACAACTGATTGAGAAGTGTGGTGTTACGGAATTTAGATTGCATTTTCATTTGTAGGCCTTTGGATGTCTTGTCTTTGTTTGTAAATGCTTCCTTTTATAAAAGAGATTTGGGAATCGCAAGGCATGTTCAAAATCTCCCATTGTTACATTTGGTTTGCTAGTTGGTTGGTCTAGATTCTGCAGTAATACAAATGACTGACCTCTCATTGGTATTTTAAGTGTGGCAGTTGATGCTATTACACAATCAATAATGAGGTTCTTGCATAATCGGTATGTCAACCCACTTCCATGACATCTGTTTTAGCTTCTGGTCATAGTTTCTTCCATTCACCATCAGACCACCACACAAAGAAGTACCTAAGGCAGAGCTTGTCGTCTCTTTTTAAGTTCTGTCCTGCAAGTGCTCCTTTGCCTTTTATATATTTACAGAATGTCTAATTGCCTTGAAAGTATCTATTTTTGAGTGCCTAGTCTTAACTGGCTTAATTTTCAGAGTCTAAGTGTCCATCACTCTCCAAAATTTGATCTCATTTACAGATATCAAAAATTGGTTTTATCCAGAACTGATTGACCTTTTGAATATTTAGGCTGTAACTACTAATGAAAAATGTAGCTTCAATACAGAATTATTAACCTGGATGCAGAAGTGCACGTTGCTGCCAGGCATAAAGTGAACATAATTTTATGTGCCAAATTCAGTTTTTGTAGGTCCTACAGCTTTAGTAAAATTTGATTCCTTTACAAATAAATTCAGCTGTTATAACCGTGCCCGTCCTCCAAGTGTGTGTTCAATTCTTATTAACTTCCAAAATGCTTTTAAAATCTGTAGGATGCCTTAAATTCAGTATAGCAAGAACAGATGAAATAATTATAGAGGCACTTTTCAAGTCTAGTGTTGTCTAGTTCCTTTTGTTCTCAAATTTATGCTTGTGCGATTTGATTCAACCAGCCGCCTTTGAACTTGGGCTCTCAGTGTGTGTGATTTTTTCTATCCTCAATGTGTTCCATAAATATTAACTGTTGGCTACTGAACGAGGGAGTAACATGAGAAAAGTGAAGATCCAATATTTTTCATATGTACACTCTACACATGGCAAGAAGTGACTGCAAATACAGAAGTTAAAGTTCTGTAAGTGATTTCCAGAAGGATTACTGAAGGATTGTCTTTTTACATGTTAATTCGGGTTTAAAAGCATCTTCTCCCTTCGGGGTGTTCTTGTTGCTGGACATCTTGCTAGAGCCGCTGTTCTGAGTTACAGCTGAGTTAGTTGCGAAAAGGCACATTTTCGAAGCAACACGTGGAGCCGCTGTCTCTGGAGACCCATTTACACTCCAGCGGCTCAAACACAATGCTTTGAAAATCCAGCCCTAAGAGGGGGGACGAGGAGAAACTCTTCAGAAGGAGCGTACAAAGGGAAGAACGCACATTTAGATATTGACATTGCTCTTAATTCCAAATCGTTTTCACCAAAAGGATTGTACCAATCCTGCTACGCACGGTGAGGAGCTACACGACTGTTGTTACAAGCTTGTGAACACTTTTGCTTTCTGTAGGGCCATTTGTAGCTAAATGATATTGAAATCATAAAGTCCTCTCAAATTGTAGCACATGGTGTTCTGATGGGAGTGTTTATTTTTTATAACCCTGCGAGGAAGAGGAAATGAAACCTGCGGAAACCCAAAGGCCTTGTTTGTTGGGATTGTCTCGTAATGGGGCATCTTAGACGCATTGTGCAGTGATAGAAAACCATGAAAGACAGTAATAATAGTCATTTGGATAAGTCAAAACGACCAAACATTTCTTTTTCTGCAGTTCTGTTCTTTATGAAACTTAATCAGTTTTTTATAATGCAATACATAGTTTAGCACAATTTCTTTCTAAAACCTTCTGCTATGTATTTGTCTAGTCTTCATTTCATTAAGAAAAGTGCTTGATTTTACAGCTTAGAAGGCCGTTCCGTGGAATGAAAATGGATGAAAGAGGTTTATGTCAGGGTCGTGGGTTCTGTGTGGTTTTTTATTGTTGTTGTTGTTTTGTAGATATATCTCTATAAAACATCATTTTGTTTCTAGCAGGAATTAAAGTGCCACAAATAGCTGTAATCATCTTATGCAGTATTAGGTAAAAACTAATCTCAATAGGTTTTTCTAAAATTCGGATAAACCCGATCTGCACTGGATGACGTATTTCCTGAGGACTTTGAAACCATGTCTTATGTTTTTTTCTTGTGACTGCGTAAATTTGCCTGAATTTTAAAATGGCATATTTTCAACTAAAATCTGCATCACCTTTTTGTTGTTGTTGTTGTTTGTTTTGTTTTGTTTTGTTTTGTTTCTAATGGTATTGTACCATTTCTGCAGAATAATGTGGATGTTACAAAACTGCTATAAAAGAAACTGGAGAGGAACCTACCATAGGAGTAACGATGGGATGTTGAAACATGCCCCTGTCACAAAAGGAAAATGCTAAGAATGAAAAATGGGAAAGATTTTGATAGATGTAGCCATGCATGTCAACTAAGGATAATAATATAAAGTCCCCCCCTTTGTAGGCTCTAATGCTGAAAAGAAGAATTATGCTGTTGACCATGTAGAGAGAAGAAGAATGTAGAGGCAGTTAATAGAAAGACACGGAATTCGTTTAGGCATGTTGTGTTTAAGGAGAAACTCTTTAAATAGTGACAGGAGGAAATGTGAGACTAGAGGGAAGGAGGTGGGTCAGGACTGGGGAACAGATGTGTGAACAGCAGGATAAATGGTGAGAAAAGCAGGAGACCTGCAACACAGTCCTGGAGATGGAACCTGCAACAAAGTAGGTGTTAAGAACGATTATAGATGTCAGGGGAAAAGTCAGGATCATGCAACACCTCAAAAATCCACTGCTAGTCATACATGGTAGTGATGGCCTTCGGTGTTAAAGAGCTTATGAGATGTTCACAAAAGGCATAGAAATAATATATAAAATACCACAGGTTGCTATTTTCTTCTTTTATGATGTAACTTTAAGAAACACTGCAGTCATATTTTCAGGCTTTTCGCCACAACCACCAAGAATACTTTCATGCTTCTTCTTTCAAATGAATATAAGGTTTGATGTTCATGGCACCATGGAAAGCAATGCAACACCAAATTTCAGAAGGCTCCTGATAAAGCTGCACAAGTTGAGGATATCAAAATCAGGAATGTGATTGACAGTCACCTTTCTAAGGCAATGGTGGCCATCAATAGTACCAATCTTTCTCAATCCACAGGAGGAAGCATGTTCATGGAATCATCGAATCACAGAATCACAGAATAGTTTGGGTTGGAAGGGACCTTCAAAGCTCACCCAGTGCCACCCCTGCCATGAGCAGGGACATCTTCACCCAGATCAGGTTGCTCAGAGCCCCGTCCAGCCTGGCCTGGGATGTCTCCAGGGATGGGGCATCCACCACCTCTCTGGGCAACCTGGGACAGGCTCTCAACACCCTCAGTATAAAAAATTCCTTCCTCATGTCTGGCCTGAATCTCTCCTCTTAATTTAAAAACATCACCCCTTGTTTTATCACAACAGGCCCTGCTAAAAAGTCTGTCCACATGTTTCTTCCAGGCCTCTTTTAAGCACTGAAAGGCCACAATGAGTTCTCCCTGGAGCCTTCTTCAGGCTGAACAACCCCAGCTCTCTCAGCCTGTCCTCCCACCAGAGCTGTTCCAGCCTCTGATCATCTTGGTGGCCTCCTCTGGCCCCTCTCCAACAGGTCCATGTCTCTCTCCCGTACAGATGTCGCAGTACTTAGTGCTGTGTCAGTGTTTCACGAACCAAAAGGATCTTAAATGAATTGCTGTACTGCGAAACTTTTCAGTAGGAAAGCCCAGCCGGGTGTTATCTATTCACACATGCCAAGCTTGCCCTCAGTAGATGTTTTTAACCTACTTATGTGTTCGGCGCGCTTAGCTCCTTACCGTGCTCCTGAATGTAAGGTCACTGATCTCCTATGTCATTGTTCTCTAAACTTAATCTCAGCGAGCTGGTTTCTGGTCATGTCAGGCTATTTCACCTCCTGTAACGACACTGAATTCCTGGGGAGTTAATCCTGTGCAGCCAAGCCTGTGTCTGGCCCAGGGACTCTGGGCAATCCTCTCGCCCAGGGCCTGAGTCCAGCATTCACAAAGTCAATAGAAAAAACTCCCATTGACTTCACTTGCCTCGCATCATGTGTTGGAGTGATTCTCACAGAGATTTATATTCAGACCTCCCCTGACTGAGAGATAAAGATTCTTCTACAGCCGTATCTAAAAATATTGAAACTATTACAAATGTCGAGGAGCAACAGAAATGTGCAAAAACCCTTCAGTGCTCTGTCACATTTGAGAAGCGCTCAGATGACATGTCTGACAATGGGGAAGCCTGTTATTACTCCGCACAGAGCCCTACTTTCCCAAACTGGCATCTTTCTTTGTTGCAGCATAAATTACAGCAGAGCTGAAATTTAAATTCAAGAGCAGCTTTTGTTTTGCCTGAAGACAGCTGCAGCTGCTTTTATTCTTGAAGCCCAATTCTCTTAGTAAGCAAATTTGCGCTTTCTCTCAAAACAGCTAAAGGTAGCAGTGCTGGATCTTTGGGATGGTTTGAAGTTGTGTGATCTCTTTTTTTCAGTTTCTTTTATGAACTAGGGGCTGGACTGCAGCCAGCTCGAGGAACTAAGCCTCGTGGTTCTCCAGCGAAAGTCTGGTTGCACAGAGTGAACCATTTCTTCCAAAAAAAAGACAGATCTAACGTGGCTGTTTTTCTGAGGATTTTGGCCCACTGCTATTTTTGCTACCATGGCAATGAAATTTACTCTGCAGTATCTTATTTTCTCTCCAACTCTTCTAATTCTCCCCACCTCATGGTACCTGCAGGTCTTTTGGAGGAACTGAAGCTTCTTCACTTCTATCGATCAACTTCTATCCAGTGGGCAAAGGGTTCAAAGTTAGTTGGTGAGAGCTGGGAGATGGATGCACATGCTGGGAAAGGACAGACAGACATCATGGTACTATGGGGACATCAGGTATCCAGAAAGGGGAATTATCACAGTACTATGGGGACATCAGGTATCCAGAAAGGGGAATTATCACGCTACTATGGGGGCATCAGGTATCCAGAAAAGGGAATTCAGAAACGAGGTCAGAAATGTTACCCTGCCTTTCCTAGTTGTGTCTGTGATGGAGGAGCTGAAATGTTTCTCTGTCTCTGAAAATCTCAGAATCGCTTTTGCCTTTGGGACTTACTGGGGGTTACAGTGATGCTTTGCTGGTGAGAGATGAGGAGCAAACAGAGCCAGGGCTTGGCACTCCCAGTTCTTGCTGGCCAAACTGGAAATGTGAGTAGCCCTCCCACAGCAAGTTCTTCATATTAAAGTAATTTGGTTATTTTCCACTTTGAGAGAGCATGTGCTAAGATGTGGGAATCATGTGTGCACCTCAAATTGGGTTTTATTTGAAATAATTTAAATATTATAAGCTTGTGAATTACCAGAAAAGACCTGAACCCAAAAGCAAAGCTGTGATACCTCTTATATTTGTGGGAATTTTGATTGGGATCTCATCCTTGCTGTTGACCTTTTCCTTTAAGAATTACATAAAACCGCTGCATATGGATGCTGATGGACTCCAAAAAATTCCGGATCCTAGCCCAGGTCTGTATTTGGCTTCTCAGCCTGTCTGTGTACAAGAAGAAACCGATTACAGCACTGATACAACCTAGGTAATACATAATCACTTGTAATCCTAATGCAACCCTCTGCTCCTGTTTTGCTGCCTTTTAACCAGTGAATGACAGCATTTACATCCCAACAAGGAATTCAGAAGCTTTGTGGGCTTTGCTCATTCAAAATGCAAAAGCTGTGCATTGGAGATAAACCATTTCTAAGATGAGTTTTTAGTATGAGCAATGTGATAATTGTTGAGCTTGTTAGATTTCGATATCCAAAAAGGAATAAAAGCTGCTTTTTTTCCCTGTTATTTTATTTTTTATAAGTGTATCTTGGCCATATGGATTCCATGTATAATTAGAAGTAATAAAACGCAGTTGGAGCAGCTGTTGCTGCGTGGCTGCTGTCCCAGTATAAAGCTTTTCATTCTCTGCGTTAAATAGGGATAGCCTGTTATTGGTTTGTGACGAGAATTAGAGACAAATTATTAAGAGATGCATTTAGATAATCTAGTTTTATTTTGAATAATGTATCCTCCTTTTTCAAGCTGAGGCAACATAAAAGGACAACGACATAGATGATTTTTTTGGTGTTAAATAAAGACTGATTTATATCTTGCTAATGTAGTTTGTACATCGACTAATAAAATGGAAGAAAATAATCTGGAGCAAGCTGTTCCATCAGTAATCCCAGTGTTTATTTTTGTCTCTAAAATAGCAGAGCTGTTCTCCCTCTCTGATGTTTTGGTTTGCCGAGTCGCTTTAGGCTAGACTGAGAGGTGATTTTTGTTTAGCGAGTATAACTTCGTAAGAAGCTGCATGTCAGTTTTAAAATCACAGAAACATTTTAGCCTTGAAGAGTGTTGTACCTTATAGATGTCAAAGCTGCCATAAATGAGCTAACTCTGTTGCCTGGTGCCACTCCTGTGGCTTTTCTGGAATTCCAGGCTACTTTTTCTTAACCCTGGGCTTCATGTGTTATGGGAGCCAGTGAAAACCACTGATTTAAGTGATTTAAGTGCAAGTGGGATTCAGCACTGAATGGTAAGATACACAAAAATAAACTAGTTAATCCTGCTTATACATATATGTATGTTAGCAATAGGCCAAAGGGGCATGGGCTTAAACTCTGCCAGGGGAAATTTAGGCTGGCTATTAGAAAGCAATTCTTTGCAGAGAGAATGGTCAGGCATTGGAATGGCTGCCCAGGGAGGTGCTGGACTCACCATCCCTGGAGGTTTTTAAACTGAGACTGGACATGGCACTTAGTGCCATGATCTAGTCAATGGACTGGAGTTGGACCAAGGGTTGGACTTGGTGGTCTCTGAGGTCTTTTCCAACCCAGTCGATCCTGTGATTCTGTGTGTGTATATACATAAATATAATACCTACATAAATGGGTATATATATTAACAGGTAACTGTGGATATCGTATTTATCTCAATCTTCTACTGTAGTTTGCTCAGGTATGATTCTGTATTGGCAGCTTTGTTGGGTATTAAAACGTGTCGTGACAAGAAATACTGCAGACTATGTTGTTCATTCCCATCGTGTGTTTGTTCTGTCATGTGGTCCATTTTCTGTCACTGTGTTTGGGCTCTGTCACCCTGATCTGCTACTGAGATAATTATGGGCTCTTTTCAAAGAAGACTGAACTTATGCCTTTTGTTTGTTCTTTCCTGTCTCCATTTTGTCATCGTAGTTGTGTGTTTTGAATTTCTGCTGATGTGGTGGATTAAGGCACTATTGCAAAAAGTCCCAGACGTTGGAAATAGAAAATAGCTTTTATAATAATTATCATTATGTTATGTTTTACAGAAATGTGAAAAGAATCAGGTCTGTAGGGCAGTGCTATAACTAAGGTAGCTTCTGTGAATTGAACTGGGTTAAATCCCTTTACATTCATACAGTGCGGTACTTATTTATTTGACCTCAAACTGTTTTCCTTAAAAAATCCTGCTTTGTTCAGTGTACAGAAGGAGCAGGACTTATCTCATGGGCAAGTACTTAACCCATTGCTTTCTTGTCGTTATTTCCTGTGTGATGAGGGGATTGTAGTTCTGTGCTACTGGGGTGCTACTGAAACCTTGAGAAATAGCGGTAAAAATATCTACTTATTTTAGAGGCCTGACTAGAGACACTTCTGACCTGATACATCACCATATACACCACTTTTAATGTCTCACCACAGCTCCCCCTGCAACAGGAGTGTAACTATTTTGACAAGACTTTCCCAATGTCTTGGTCTGGGCAATTAAAACATGAGGATGGTTTGATGGGTGATCATTTTGGAAAACTATGGTGTACGTGACTTCCCGACCATCACCGAGGCTCTCTGTAGGAGTCAGAGGTAGGATTTAATTCCCGGGGTGGCGTTTAATTCTCTTAAGCTAAAGAACCTTCAAGAAATCTTCTTATCGCTCTCAGCCTTTCAGCTCCTGAGATAAATGGTGCCAAGGCTGCTCAGGCAGCTTCCCCAGCGCCCATTCCGTACACTGAATAAAGTGTCAGAGCAGAGAGAAAAATGCTGTGTGACCGTATACTCAAATTGTGACACTTTCTAACTTTGGGAGATACATTTACCACCTTATCAGTGTTTTGTAGTTAATTTTACATGGCGATTTCCTAGCCTTTAAAGATAGTAAAAAGAGCTTCTCATTGCAAATTCTGTTGTGTGATGATATCAATAATATGCATTTTAAAGCGAGGCCAAAACTGTCAGACACTTCCCACCAGCCTTTGCTGCTTGAGTTAATGGAGGTGCTGAGACAACTAGACATCATTTCCAATCTCTTAGGTCTGATTTTTTTTTGTCCCAATAGTTAATGGTTTATACTTTCTTCTGCAAAATAAGAATTTTGAAGGCATATTTCTTGGAGGCACTGGGACTTGGATCACCATCATTTTGAATGTGCTACTGATAAAGGAAATGTCAGAGCAAATGGTGTCGGAGCAGCTTTGCTCTGAGGACTCGTTTCCAGATCCTGGCTCTGCTGCTGCCTTGCTGCACACCCTGGGTGGTGGGGATGTGGCCCAAGAGCATCCTTGTGGCCTTCTCCCACCATAATTATGGTTATATATATATATATATTTATGTTCAAATTACATATATTCACAATATTATGTATATAGGTACATGCACACATATATATATACACACACATACATAATATAGTTGCATATTTTTCCATATTCATAGATATGAATGCTCATATTCATCAGATAATTTGTTGGGAGATTGACTATCTTCCCAGAATCTAAGTACCTGCAGGTAGCAGGAGGAATTGTTTAGGGAGAGCATCTTTCAAAACATATAGTAATCAGATAGCGGGAGAAATCCGACCTAATTACAGTGAGACAGAGGGATAAATACGGAGTTGCACTGTATTTTCTCCCAAGTCTTACTTTTTCTTGAATTATTTTTAATCTCCTGTGTTGAACTGCAATATAAAACTGTAACTTCATTATTGTTCTTCTTAAACCTCTAAAACCAAAAGACTGTGCTGCTTTTATTCCTGTCAGCATTTCATACCCTTTTAAGGATTTACCAATGAGTTTTGGTGGGGCAGACTGTATTTCTCACGTTAGCTTAGTTGATTTTTCCTTATAAGCAATTAATTTATCTTTGAAGTTTTGTAAATACAATTTGGAAGGAAATATACTCGGAAAAAAGTAATTTTGATCTCTTCGAAGTTAGTCAAACCCTTTCTCTAAATAAAGTTTAGAGTGACATCTTGTGGTAACATTGATTTCAAATATATCCTGTTGGTATTGTTTCATTTTGTTCACAGGAAGTGTAGTGTTTTCTGTTTCAAATTTTTACTTAACAGAAGGGTATAGTGACTTCTGAGTATTATCAGGGTTTTTGTGAGACTGGAGAAAACATTGCTATGTGATGTAAGGGTCCTACAGGTGTGGTTTATCTTTTACTACATGAACTTTATCCCGTGAATACCTGTGAGTTCCAGGTGTTTTGAACTCCAAGATGTTTTAATCCTCTTCCAGCCGTTGACTCACAGAATCACAGAATCACAGAATGTCATGGGCTGGAAGGCACCTCGAAAGCTCATCCAGTCCAATCCCCGCATGGAGCAGGAACACCCAGATGAGGTTACACAGGAAGGTGTCCAGGCGGGTTGGAATGTCTGCAGAGAAGGAGACTCCACAACCCCCTGGGCAGCCTGTTCCAGTGTCTGTCACCCTCACTGAGAAGAAGTTTATTCTCAAATTTAAGTGGAACCTTTTATGTTCCAGTTTGTACCCATTACCCCTTGTCCTATCATTGGTTGTCACCGAGAAGAGCCTGGCTCCATCCTCGTGACAGTCATCCTTTATATATTTATAAACATTAATGAGGTCACCCCTCAGTCTCCTCTTCTCCAAGCTCCAGACCCCAGCTCCCTCAGCCTTTCCTCACACAGGAGATGCTCCACTCCCTTCAGCATCTTTGTTGCCCTGCGCTGGACTCTCTCCAGCAGTTCCCTGTCCTGCTGGAACTGAGGGGCCAGAACTGGACACAATATTCCAGATGTCTGCACTGTCTGCAACTGCCTGAAAGGAGGCTGTAGCATGGAGGGTGTTGGTCTCTTCTCCCAAGTAACAAGTGACAGGACAAGAGGAAATGACCTCAAGTTGCACCAGGGGAGGTTTAGATTGGATATTAGGAAACAATTGTTCCCAGAAAGGGTTGTCAGGCATTTAACAGGCTGCCCAGGCCAGTGGTGGAGTCACCATCCCTTGAGGGGTTTAAAAGACATGTAGATGAGGTTTTTAGGGCCGTGGTTTAGTGCCAGAGATAGGTTATGGTTGGACTTGATCATCTTAAGGGTCTTTTCCAACCACAATGCTTCTATGATTCTACGGTTGCATGAGAGTGCCAGTGCTGGGCAAATGATTCATGTGATGTGCTGGCAGAATTAAGGTTTTTTAGCTTTGTGGTGAAGCACAAAAGGAACATGAGACCTAATAAGCCCAACGTGATGATCCTAAAAGGGCCATCTGGTGACCTCATTTATTAATTTGATGGAAAAATAAAGATGTGATGTTCTCAATTAAGAAGTATATTTGGTTTGCCTGCCAGAATTGTTTCTGCTTAATAACTAAGTACAAGTTAAGCTGTTAATATAATCCTGATACCAAAACTGTAAGTGTTGATGCAGATTTGGTGTAAAACTAAGCAAATATAATAATTTGGATAGGCTATAAGAATGGGCTAGCTGGTTGAATTTCTCAAATATAGTTTAGGAAAAACCTGTCAAAATTATATTTGAAGTACACAAAGTGTGTTTAAGTGACATATTGACAGGGACAACTCTGGAGATTTCCGTGGCGAAATTCCACCCATTCCAACAGACAGAGTTGAAATAGTGAAGAAAATTTGTAAATATAAACTGAGGTACCAAATAATGTTGATCTTATGTGAATTGCCCTCTTTTTGTCACAACAAGAAACAACTGTGACATTTCACGGTGAAGGAAGGCTATTTTCTCTTTGTATATAATTTCTGCTGTACAAACAGCGATATCCCTGTTGCAGTTTTTGAGTGGCTGGTTGGCAAATATTGACTTGTTACAAGTCTGAATCTTCTCTAACAGTTTTCATCTGCCTGAGTGAGAACTTCGTCTTCATGCTGAGATATTAACTAGATGATGCACTTTGAGACTGAGAAGAGGTTTCCATGAGGCTGAGATGACATTGTGCAAACGACAGTTTTTCCCAAAGCTGTGACTTCCAGGTGGTGAATTCTCCGCAATGACAGGAGATGTAACCTACCACATCCGATCTGTCCACCTTTGATGCAACCACCAAGAGAGATGGGGCAGAAACCCTGAGCCAGCCGATGACCATTGCTCCTGGGCACAGAATTCCATATTGGATGGGATGTCTTGAAAGTAAGGTCTCAACACTTAGACAGTGTTGGGTGGGAGGAAGGAATAGCTGTTTGAAGGCTTAATCGACTCCTCTGAACTCCAACCAGATATTCATATCTTCCTTCAGCAGTATAAAGCCAAAATCCTCCTGTGCTGTGATCACTTAAGTCCCCTGGCTCATTTTGTCAGAATAAAAAGAAGTTTCTACCCATTCTGGCCCAGATTTTGTGCCAGCGTTCCTCTCTCTGCAGCTCAGAGCTGACAGACTCCCTGCAAGATCCTCCAATATTATTAACATCCACAACAAATTTAAATTTCAAACAGAGGTGGCTGAAGGAGAACAAAGTCACCCACGGAGTTTGAGGGCCGTTGCTTTAAGTAATTGGTTTCTACCCATGTAAATCCCTCTGGGGTTTCTTTTGGATTAAGTATTCTTTACTTCTTCTGTAATACTCTTGTTTAATATTAATGTGTGTTGTTAAACAGCTGCTGCATCCCGCTCAAGAGCGGAAAGGGAGAATGCATTTCAGTAGCAAGCAAAGTGATACTTAAATATATCCCTTGCCTACTTCAAAGCAGCAGTATGGAAGTTAATTAGTATTTATCAAATGCATTGAAGTCCTTGGATGTGAGGCACTAGGGTTGTGCAAAGCATTGTTGGTTTATTTAGAGCTCTTTTGCTGGCCAGTTTGACCATTTACTAAACGCACTTGAGAGTGATCACACAAAACTTGCTATAATGCTCACTTGATGCCTCTTCCCATCTTCAAATGGGAACAGAATCAGGGCAGACTTTCTAAAGCTATAATAATTGCAGAAGTGTAGGTGTTCTACTTAACCTAAGAAAAACACTCTTGACTTAATTAGTTGCACACATGGCATTTTGCGATCGATGGTAATATAAAAAGCTTGTATTAACACAATGCAATATAGAGAGACCTTGTTAGATTTTATTACATTTTCTGCTGGGTAATTTATTATGATTAGAAAGCCTAATTCTTTTGCTTATCTTGTAATTATAGCAAGGTGTTTATGAGCAGGAGCTCTGGCTGCTTTTCTGTATCTCATTAGATGAGGAATTAGAAGGCCCTTTTAGACTGATAATTTTTCCTCATAACACAGGGTGTATAAAGAATTCTAAAATGGATGTGTTATGTGAGGTCAACATCATATTTCATGAGTTGCTACTTGAGTTTGCAACAAGGGCAACCAATCTGAGAGATTTAGATAGTCGTCAGAGGAATGCCTCTTGATTTTGCAGAACAGAACTTCACAGTCCTCCTCTGGAACAGGGAGATAACTAATATTCCCCATTTCATCCAAAAGAAGTTTTAGGTGTCTGTTTGTACAGTGCTCCCTAACCCTGCATCTAGCAACTGTTCAGTGTCCCCATTTGGTGACGGAGCAGCATCCCAGTATGTGTGTTTGGTGAGAAAGAGACATCGAATGTCCATGGCTGAATAACACAGAACCCCCCCAGGGAGTCCCGTCCATGTGGCGTGGTGCCCAGCTGACCACAGCTCTGCTGGGACTTTGTTTGCAGATTGCAAAACCTGGCTGACCACAGAATGGTTGGGGTTGGAAGGGACCTCTGGAGATCATCCAGTCCAACCCACCTGCTAAAGCAGGTTCACCAGAGCAGATCACACAGGAATGTGTCCAGGTGGGTTTTGAATGTCTCCAGAGAAGGAGACTCCACAGCCTCTCTGGGCAGCCTGTTCCAGGGCTCTGGCATCTCAAAGTAAAGAAGTTTCTCCTCATGTTTAGATGGAACCTCCTGTGCTTCAGTCTGTGCCTGTTACCCATCATCCTGTTGTTGGGCACCACTGAAAGGAGTCTGGTCCATCCTCTTGACACCCACCCTTGAGATATTTGTAAACATTGATGAGATCCCCTCTCAGCTTCTCTTCTTCAGGCTGAACAGATCCAGCTCTCTCAGTATCTCCTCATCAGAAAGATGCTCCAGCCCCATAATCATCTTTGTAGCCTGCCACTAGATTCCCTTCAGTAATTCCTTGTCTTTCTTAAGCTGGGGAGCCCAAAACTGGACCCAGTACTGCAGATGTGGCCTCACCAGGGCAGAGTAGAGGGGGAGGAACAACCTCCCTTGACCTGCTGGTCACACTCTCCTTAATACACCCCAGGTACCGTTGGCCTTCTTGGCCACAAGGGCACATTGTTGACTCATGGTCAACCTGTTGTTGACCAGAACTCCCAAGTCCTTCTCTGCAGAGCTGCTTTCCAGCAGGTCCATCCCCAACCTGTATGGGTGCCTGGGATTGTTCCTTCCCCGATGCAGGACCCTACACTTCATTACACTTCATTACGCTCTTCTCTGCCCAGTCCTCCAGCCTGCGCAGGTCTTGCTGGATGGCAGCACAGCTTTAGTGACTGACCCAAGACCTCGTAACACTTGTGACTGAACATGGAACTTAACTGAGGAATCTAAAGCTTGCATCATCCTGTAAGATCATCTGTATTTTGGCTGTCAGGCTCAAGTTATAACGGTAAGCATCGTCTCATTTCATTCTCTTGGAGAGTTTAGACTCAGTCAAGGCCCTATTCTTGTTCAGTTTTGTTGTCTTCACTGTAGAAGATGGGATATGATATCCACCTAGAGCAAGATGGTTAGAAGATGCCAGGCAACAACTGGAAATTGAAATGTGAAAATAAGAAGGGACAATGAGCTATTATTGCTGTACAAATTATTAATAAATATGTGGCTCTGTATTTTTGCATTGTTTATGGTAAACTGTTATTTTTAAAATGTTAGTTACTGGGAATTATTTGTCTTACAGTTTGGAGAAATGTAGGTCTCTATCTGTGGATGGAGCTGCCATCTATGAGACTTTTTACTGCCAGTCTTGCTTTGGGTGGTATTTGCTTATAACATGAAATCTGAGTGATTATGATTGAATAAACCAGCTTCATGGACTCCAGTGCAATAAGGATCAATATTTTAATTGGAATACATTATTTAAACCAGACATTTTTTAACTAATATTCTGCTAAACTTGCTATTATCCCAACCCCCTGTGAGTGAGAGTCCACTGATTTTGTTTAGTTGCCAGTCTTCTGTGAGCTGAGTTAGGAGCAGAGCTCAGCCTAGATGACTGTAACCTACAGTTGTGCATTATCCACAGGCCAAAAGGAGCTGTGGGGTGAGATTCAGCCCACGTGATTTGCACCTCAACTGGGTTGGCCTTTGGAGTGAGGGTTATACCACTAAATAGAAGGTTATAACTCTGTAGGCGATGGAAAGAGGTGGTGCCTTTGAAAGCAGGAGATCCTGTTTGCCTGAACTGATATGGCCTGGTTAGATTTACTGAATTGTGTACTAAAAATTCAGGTGAAGCAAAACAATAGCAACAGCAAACATACAAGAAGAGTGAAAACAACTACTGCTTTAAAACGTGCTTAAAAAAATATGTGTTTCTGGCTGGAGCTGGCATTGTTTCTGAAATATCCTTATTTGCTGAACAGGCACTCCTGAAGGAGAAGGAACCGCCTTTAGTTGGGAGGTTATATCTAGTTATGCAATGGGTTTTTTGTATCACTTTCAATATTCTTTACTTAAAGAGTCTGAGCTGGAGACATACGAAGCACCCAGCCAAGAAAGTCTGTTCTGTGTGTGGTGCAAAGGTTGCACGTCAGAGAGAAGGTCAAGAGCTCTCAAAAGCTTTGTTGGTGATTCCTGGGTATTAAGTGAGTTGTCTTCATGACAACAGAAGAATCGCAGTTGATACTCCACACAAATTAAAGTATATGCATCTTTCATTGGCTACTTATCTGGGACTACAAAAACTTAGAGTAACCTAAAATCAGGATTGTAAATATTGGATAAGAACATCCAGTAGTTTAATGAGAGAAAACCAGTGCTAGGGCTCTGGGGAAGGGGAGGGACAAGCTCTGGGTGTTTAGCTTTGCCGAGTGACTTTTTGGCTTGGGACTTACTGCCAAACACCAGTTTCCCATTGGAGTGACTTTCTATTATCTCTTATGTCGCTCATGACCTTTTCTTTCAAGATCATTTCTTCCTTTTAAAACTTCAGTTAAGGAGAAAATCAATAGAATGAGCTAGTAAATTTGAAAAAAACAGATTGTGAATTAAGTATCTCCTTCACTTGACTATATGTCCACCTTTAGCCTCTGCAGTTGAGACGGGAGGGTGGGATTTGTGCCTTTTTGGGGAATTGCCTCTTCTTTGACATATTGATCCTCAGCCCCAGGATATAAACTGTCTCCTAAAGTACCAGAGTGCTGTGGGATTTCCGTCAGCTTTTGCCTACAGAATTTGAGTTTTCCTGGTGTAGCATTAGGATGTATTGTGAAGGTTGCTGTAATAAGGCCATGCAGCCGGAGAATTGCTGGGTTTCTCTTTTTGTGCCCTGTTTTCTTGCAGGTTGGCTTTACTTTCACTAAAGGGAAGTCTAAGAAATAAACTCCAATGACCTTTTGTCTAACACCAGATTTGTATTTGTGCTTGTAGCTTTGTATATTGATTTTCACGTGGTGAGGAGATGGATCTCTGGAGAAAGAGGGATGGGATTGTGAGGCATGATACAGTAATAGTGCTGTAATGATGTTATACCAAGTGTATTTTGCATTTAAATGGAGAGTTGGCATTAAATCAAGACAACGCTGAGGTAGTGGAAGGCATCTGGGTAAGCAGAAAAGCCACTTCTGAACTTCAGCTCAGCAGTGTGAGTGGTAAGTAAAGGATCAGAGATAAAGACACAGGAGTGCTTGGACATGTATTCTCAATTCTCAGGGGCATAAACACATTTTCAAGTGGATTACAAATTTGAATAGACTTACAAATAACTTGTTATAGGAGTTGTGTCATGTGGTTACACCAGCTTTGTGAGAAACCTGTGCTGGCAAAGTGCTCTTATCCAGCACCACTTTTAAGGATAAATACAAGAACTGCAAGATTTTTCAGTCAGAATTAATATTCTGCAAGCTTTGCACTCAAATAGATTTGATGTGAAAGTTTCTGGAACAGGAAGTTTCTCTGAAACAGGACTTGTGTTGTCATGGAAGGCAAACACATGCTAAGTCCTGCCAAAGGACAGGAGATTTGGATGTTCCTCCCTAGAAATCTTCTCTTCAAAATTCTCAAATGTGCTTTTTAGAATTGTCATTCATTTAAATTGTCAGCTTCCTCCAGCTTCTTCAGTGCCAGTCCTCATAATCTGTTTGACAAACATCAGTACAAAAATAGTCAGGATGAAAAGGAAAATGTTATAGCTGGAGGTAGTTGCTGTGCCAGACCTCTTCTATTTGCTACAAAAGATCCTCAGAGAATATTACAATTTCTCTTCATTGCCTTCCCTGGAAATTGCTGGACATGGGAGACATGGTAGTCATCTATCTCAGCCCCATTTTCATCGCATTTTGCTATATACTGGCACTGTGTCACAAACTGCAACGCTTTTTTTCCCAAACCGGAAGCTATTTGACAGGTATTGGGGAAAGAACAAGGTTTTGGGGAGGCCTTCACTAAACAATAGATTTACAATAGTTCTCAGCTAAAACACAGCATTTTGCTTCAAAGTGCAATTTCCATAGTGCAGCAAAAAGACTTCAAGAAATCACTGTGCAAAGGTTATATTCTTAAAGGTTCTCAGTGGCACTGTGAGTAAATTCAAAACCTTTGGTGAGTGACTGCACAGCTGAGGGTGACGGGGAATTTTTGCTCCTTCTGAACCAGATAATGTTCTCATAAACCAGCCTCCAGTAAAGTGGTGCAGATCTCATGTGCAAGCACTATACACAAGTGCTAGGACTGAACAGATGGCTCACGGATGCTGAAGAAGCTGCAGTCAGCAAATTCTCAGTAGTTTCCTTCAAGTACGGCTACATGACAAACTCACTGGAAGGAGAGCAGAAGTATGGATCTCCAGCAAGTTAAATTACTGCCAATGTGCACACTCTCACCATCCAATAAACCACTCTCTGAGAACATACCGACAGCTGAAATGTATTTGGAAATGTATTTATTAGTGGATTAACCTGGGAACAAACATTTCCACACAGGGGGACCCAATCACCTACAGTTTAAAATTGCTTGAATGGTTTCTTACAAGGTTTTGACCAATCTACTTTCCCTCTACTCTGCCCTGGTGAGATCACACCTGGAACATTATGTCTAGTTCTGGGCTCCTCAGTTCCAGAAGAAGAGAGAACTGTTGGAGAGAGTCCAGCGCAGGGCAACAAAGATGATGAAGGGAGTGGAGCATCTCCTGTGTGAGGAAAGGCTGAGGGCGCTGGGGCTCTGGAGCTTGGAGAAGAGGAGACTGAGGGGTGACCTTATTAATGTTTACAAATATATAAAGGGTGAGTGTCAGGAGGATGGAGCCAGGCTCTTCTCTGTGACAACCAATGACAGGACAAGGGATAATGGGTACAAACTGGAACGCAAGAGGTTCCACTTAAATTTGAGAAGAAACTTCTTCTCAGTGAGGGTGACAGACACTGGAACAGGCTGCCCAGGGAGGTTGTGGAGTCTCCTTCTCTGCAGACATTCTGAACCCGCCTGGACACCTTCCTGTGTAACCTCATCTGGGTGTTCCTGCTCCAGCAGGGGGATTGGACTGGATGATGTTTTGAGGTCCCTTCCAATCCCTGACATTCTGTGATTCTGTGAATCTGACCAGCACTGTCCCAAACAACTCACAGCCCAGGGATCATCCTCATAAATCAGGGCATGTACCTGCCTAGTTCTGGAGGTTAAGAGAGTGTAAAGTATGAATCCAAGCTTGGTGCTAGAAGATGGTCCCAAGCATGTGTCATTTACATGGTAAAGCTTGTGTATTAAGGGTATTGGGAGAGATATCACAAGCAATGTAAGAAAATACCTTCAGACACTTCAAATGTTGCTGATTGTCCCTATTGACTTAAGTGTATAATCTTTCATCTGTCTTAAATAATATGCTTGATAACAGTCACCCAAAACTTGGTTCTTGTGACTAAATTTGATTTTAGTGGTTCCAAGTAGATCCCATGACCTGTTAGCCTCTATGGACAATATTGTGTTGTCTGTCAAGAACCCTGGTTAACTGCTAGTCATTGCACACAGGACAAGGCTCATATATTCTTAACAATTACATGAAAATGAAAATATTTGAAAATAAGTTATTCATCTTTGAAAAGGAATAATGGCTCATACTCTAAGAAGAGTGAAGCCTTGACACAGACCAGAAGGGCAATTGTATCTTGGGCTGCATCAGAAGGAGCATGGCCAGCAGGACAGGGAGGTGATTCTGCCCCTCTGCTCCGCTCTGGTGAGACCCCACCCGCAGTCCTGTGTCCAGTTCTGGACCCCTCAGTGCAGAAAAGACATGGACCTGTTGGAGAGGGGCCAGAGGAGCCACAGAAGTGATCAGAGGCTGGAACAGGTTTGCTGGGAGGACAGGCTGAGAGAGTTGGGTGTTCAGCCTGGAGAAGAGAAGCTCCGGGGAGACCTTATTGTGGCCTTCAGTGCTTAAAAGGGGCCTGTAAGAAAGATGGGGACAGACTTTTGAGCAGGGCCTGTTGTGACAGGACAAGGGGTAACAGTTTTAAATTAAAAGAGCAGAGATTCAGGCTAGACACAAGAAAGCAATTTTTTACAGTGAGGGTGGTGAAACCCTGTCCCAGGTTGCCCAGAGAAGTGGTGGATGCCACATCCCTGGAGACATCCCAGGCCAGGCTGGACGGGGCTCTGAGCAACCTGAGCTGTTGAAGATGTCCCTGCTCACGGCAGGGGTTGGAATGGATGAGCTCTGAAAGGTCCCTTCCAACCTGCTCTCTGATTCCATCACATGAACATTTGCCGTATCCACCATGAGAAAGCTCTCTGGATTGCTCTGGTTTAATTCCCTGAGCTTGCACAAACCTCTCCCTCGCTGTCAGTCCAGTGGGTGAGTAATTTTGACAGCCACTGCTCTTTTCTAATCAAAGGATGTAGTGACTTCAGACATGGAACCTCATCTTGACTAATACTCCTTCTACACAACTTTTTCAATATTGTAAAAATCTTCATTTGACCAAACAATAAAATCTTTCCTGACTGTGTTATCTCCAGTTCATTGATCCAAGAATCATCATTTATATTAAACACAAATACTTTCAACAGGAATTTTCTACATACCATGCAAAAGTTAAGCATTTAAATATGTAGCATTTTACAGGTTATTTTAGTGTTCTATAACATTTTGATGATCTTTCTTCTGCTTATTTGCTGTGTTGAGTACAAACATGAACACTGGCTTTTTCACAGCATCTGCACCACTAGAGAACTTGAATTATTTTAAGGAAGCAAAATCTTCCTGTCCCAAACGGCAGTAAAAGTCCACTTTGTCACAGCAATATCACAGTGATGAATGTTCAAGGGCAAAGCTTTGATTAATGACAGCTGCAGTTTGGATTTCACTGATGGTGATTTTGTACCTCCTTCCAGACAGCTGCACACTTAAAGCAAGCATCTAACTAGACATATTTATTATGCCAGTTTGGTTAAATAGTCTTATAAATTAAGCATATGGATACTTGTATAATTCGCATATGCAGCATTTGACTGTATTATGTGAAGCCGGCTTCTAAGAGAAGCATGTCCATAATGCAGCTGACATATTCTTATTTTGTTAAATTAAGGAGAGCCATGATTAGGTTCCATAGAAGGGAACTTCCAGTCTGTAAAGGGTCCTGGGGGTAAAGGGATGCAGTTTATCTCTCTTTAGGAGCACAGATTATCATTAATACACTTAAAGTTATCCAATATTTTCACACGCCCTTCCAAAATGCTGAGTTTAAAAAAAAAAATAGCAATTTTTAGGTGAGCACAGTGAGCACAGTGAACCATAAATCAAGTATATCAGCTTTAAATAAGCCTTTTTGCTATTATACATTCTCTTTTTTATACATGTGAGGGACTAGTTTTTGCTGCTGAAGTTGTTGTGCAGGTTTACAACTCTAAGTGTTAAATAGGATTCTGTGGCAGCTGGATAGGAGCAAAGCTGCAATGAGACTCCTAAATGACTGGTTTCATCGTTACTGTAATGTAATTAAGCTGGTGGTTGTGCAGTGATTGTTGGGAACTTGTATTTTGCATTTGAGCAAAGCTGTAGAGAAATCTTCAATATGATCCATAAACCCAATCCTGAGTATTTTGTTGTACAACTATTACAACAACTGTGAATTTGATGACATGATAATAAGTTTGCCTTTCTCCACTTCATTCCTCGGCACATCCTGCAAAATACAAGCTCCATTTCTATTACTCCCCTCTACCCTCCTCTTTAAATATTAGCATTTTAAAGGTATCCATATACAAAACGTTTGTTATTTTATACATATGACAGAAAGTAATATAATAAGGTTGGTTATACACCTTGGCAGATACCAAACAGGCTCCAGGCTTGGTGTGACTGTGTTTGTCCCCTCCTTGCCCCGGGTTACCTGCATTGTAAATCCCGATTTACCTTGAGGAAACAGGGTGAAAGCCCAACCTCGCAAAAGGAGCCTCCCTTTACATTTTTTTGTGATCATATTCAGCAGTGTCGCAACGTTGAGAGAGATCCACGGAGCGATTTATGGCTTCAGAAATAATTTCTCATGTGAGTTATCACTGACAGGTAAGGTGCAAAGAGCAGCACGGCTCAAACACTCGTTTTTTGTTTAAGGACTGCAGTCATGGTGGTAGTAAAATCCTATCAGGTGGTGCTGGAATCTTACACACACTGCAGCAAACGAGATTTTTAAGCTGAGCAGAATGCCCTGCTCCCCATCACCAGCAGATTCAGATAAATCAATGTCATTTCTCCCTTTTTCTTTCGTGTACTATTTTGTGCGTTCTCCTCACGAGCTCATCACTGCAAGTGTGTGGTAGTGTCTAAAATGAAAGTCCGTTAAGAAATATTTTCTTTCCTATTGTTTATTGTTCTTTCTATGTGTACAATAAGCTGAGTTCCTTAGGACAAGTAATTATTGCAGGTGATGTAGGGTTTGGGAGGGTTGCTCTCAAGGGGAAGACTTGTAGCATATAAATTTAGTTTTTCTTGCTTGACAAGGTATGGGAACAGCGAGTAAGACTTGTCACCAGGTGGCACCATTAACCTAAGTTATATTTCAGCTAGGTGAATGCAGGGAAGTTTATGTTCAAGAGGAATTTATTAGAAATATTGCTCTTTTCACCTTTCTTCAGAGGCTAAGTAAATACACAGCACAGAGAATAGACCAAATTCTTCTGCTCACAGACACATTTCATATCATTTCATGCATTCGCCACGTCATAATCTGGTGAAGAATACTTCACGCTTTATGTATGGTAAGTAAAATGCATGCCCATGTTTCTCCATAAAACACCTTCCCTCTTATGTATTTTGCAATATACTGCACATCTGGTGCATCGAAAAGCTACGTTTCCCCTGCAGAACAGGACCAGGGAATTCTCATATGGGAGTGTTTGTGTCTAAATGTTGTTTGGACATTTTTTAGACGAAATGCTATGAACCTGAACGGTAAGAAATCGATTTTCCTGTGCTTAGTAGTGAGTATCACCGCACCGGTTGCAGAGCAGGTGGTGGGTCCCATTGCTGTTTGCTATTCAGAAGCGGTGCTGGTTCCCCCCTGCACTGCAGCCTGGACCTGCTGCTCGGCACTCGCAGGATGGTGTAGCCGTCCTCTGAAGCAAAGAACACAACTTTCCCAGTAGCACACAGCTAAATAGCTTAGTTTCTTTTGATAGGGTCAGATTCTCTTCCAAATGGCTTTTAGTGAATTTTATCGTCTTGATCCTAAGATGATAAACATATCATGGTATTGTCATTTTTTTCTGAACAACGATCTAATGAACCTTGGGAAATGGCAAATCCGTGTTCTTCTTTTGATCAGGTGTTTAAGAAACACAGGTCATCAGCTAATTCTTTCTGAATATGCTGGACTATTTAAAGTAAGTAGTGTTTTAGCTAGCAACCTTTGGGATTCTTACAAGCATGATTGTAGGATGCAGGTTGTGGTTCTTATTTAGCTCATAAAAGTAAGCAGGAAAACAAAGGTTTCTACTTAAAAAGATTATTTCATTAACTTTTTATTAGAGTGAAACCATAAAATGGATCTTGTTCATGTGAGCTCTGAATTGTAAGGTCACATTAAAACAATAGGTCGATTAGACACGATATATGCTCTGGTTTCAGTGATTTCTGGGGCATTACTAGGTAGGATTGTATTGTACTAAATTGCAAGTCATGCTGTAATTTAAGTCATACATATTTTATGTGTTTTCTTGCCTTTGCTTGCCTCTCTGGTCAGCTGTGAAAGTCAACGGTTCTGCAGTCTTTGTGTCGGCGTCCAGTCCTTGTGTGGGTGGTTAAACACAGAGTCCACAGAGGCAGCGGAGTCTCTGTCCTTGGAGATATTAAAAACCTGAGCTGATGCAGCTCTGCAAACGTGCTCTGGTTAACCCTGCTTGAGCGGGGAGGTTGGGGTAGGTGGTCTGCAGAGGTGCCTTCCAACCTCCACGGCTCTCTGTGGCTATCAGAAGAAAGGTCTCGGCAAACAGTTGGGGAATGACCTATTAGAGAGCAGTGTAGGGGAAAGGGACCTGGGGGTCCTGGTGGACAGCAGGATGTGCATGAGCCAGCACTGTGCCCTGGTAGCCAGGAAGGCCAATGGCATCCTGGGGTGTGTTAGAGGAGGGGTGGTCAGTAGGTCGAGAGGGGTTCTCTTTCCCCTCTACTCTGCCCTGGTGAGACCACATCTGGAATATTGTGTCCAGTTCTGGGCCCCTCAGTTCCAGAAGGACAGGGAACTGCTGGAGAGAGTCCAGCGCAGGGCAACAAAGATGCTGAAGGGAGTGGAGCATCTCCTGTGTGAGGAAAGGCTGAGGGAGCTGGGGCTCCTGAGCTTGGAGAAGAGGAGACTCAGGGGTGACCTCATTAATGTTTACTGATATATAAAGGGTGAGTGTCAGGAGGATGGAGCCAGGCTCTTCTTGGTGACAACCAACAATAGGACAAGGGGTAATGGGTTCAAACTGGAACGCAAGAGGTTCCACTTAAATTTGAGAATAAACTTCTTCTCAGTGAGGGTGACAGACACTGGAACAGGCTGCCCAGGGAGGTTGTGGAGTCTCTTACTCTGGAGGCATTCAATACCTGCCTGGACACCTTCCTGTGTAACCTCATCTGGGTGTTCCTGCTCCAGCAGGGGGATTGGACTGGATGATGTTTTGAGGTCCCTTCCAATCCCTGACATTCTGTGATTCTGTGTGATTCTGTGAAACAGAACTTCTGAATTTCTCGAATTAAGCCTGCAAAATGCCCCCTGTGGAAACTGCAGAATTGCTCTCAGGTAGATTCCTTGGTCAGGAAGATAAGGGCAATATTCAGAGCATTTGGAAAGAACCATTCTCTTGCGATTTGCATTGCCATGCAGTTTTTTACTGATGTTTGCCCATTACAACACAATAGATAATGTAAACACCTATTTATCTTCATCATCTAACAAAGCAGAAAATATGGGTGGTTACTTAGTGAACAGAAAGCAGAAAGATTCAGCAATACAGTATCTTAAAGCAGTGCTGTTAGGCATCTTACAAAAATATTGTCAGGTATAGAAGATCCTGTATCTACATACAAACCTTTCCAAGTTTCTGCGTGCTGTCTCAGCGGACATTTTAAATAGCCACAATAATAGTGGTATTACAAGGATGATCTAAGGAAGAAAGTGAGGCAGGGTTTGTAGGGAGAACAACGTCAAGCAAGAAGGTTTATTTTTGGCTGAAAAAGGAATTGCCTGGAAGAGCACCTCTTTAATTCTGCTCGTATTGCTTTGTGTAATAAAGGCATTCGAACCAATGACGTAGTCAAATGCATCTGTGGTCCAGGAAATGTTCTATTTTTCGCCATTTGAAGGGTCCAAATGGTGTATCAAGTAACAGAACTATCACTCCTGTGTCATGTCATTGTACTTGTCTATGTTTTTCCAGTTTCTCTCACAAATGGAGACACGGACATGGTGGCAACAGGGAAATGAACCTGATGTGCAGATAAAACTGGGATGCCGCCTTCGGTAGAACCTTCAGCACCATGAAACCTAAATTCCATAATAACATAAATACAAAACATCAATCCGAAGTTCTGTGGCATCATAAAACGCTCATAATACTTTAACTCATTTATTTTCACAATTTTTCTTTTATTTTTAATTCCCCCCCCCCCCCCCCCCCGCAATCTCTCTGTGTTTTTTAAAATTTATTTGTTTATTTTTAAATTTTGGTTTAATTTGGCTTGTCTTGGCTTGAAAAATATTTCCTGTGTTCAGCACCAGGTCATTTATTTTGTACAAGGGCGTTGTCTGGATTTCCAGTGAGTACTGTAAGGACCCGCATGTTTTCCTGGACGTGATACTGCAGGCAGCTGCCTGTACTTATAACCAATTCTGTCCTGACAGCTATAAATTATT
Source organism: Streptopelia decaocto (assembly GCF_964273445.1). Classification (NCBI taxonomy): domain Eukaryota; kingdom Metazoa; phylum Chordata; class Aves; order Columbiformes; family Columbidae; genus Streptopelia; species Streptopelia decaocto. The sequence continues at coordinate 205,194,566 of NC_138663.1, read as the reverse complement.
GCTGTTTGCTTGCCTGCAAGCCTTCGCTGAAACTGAAATTCTTGCGCAAGCCCTGATATGTCAGGAAAAGTGAGGGCAAAGCATCTGAAGAAAACAATTTATCCATCACTGCCAGTCGAGCAGTGCGTGACAATCTGTCAATGACTGCTCAGTGGTGAACTGTGACAGTGGCGGTTTCATTAAGCGGCATTTCAGGTCAAGGTGTCTATATGACCTGTAGACCCATATGCTTTCCACAAGTATACCTGCACATGTATAGGCAAACCATAAATAGTTTGTGTCTCTGCTTCTGTTATGGGTTTGCATATAGGTTATTATTTATATGCTGCTCACCTAAAATGTGGCAGAACTGTCAGGTGGTTGCTTTAACTGAAATGGTGTAGATCTGATTTAAAATAAACATAAATTTAAATAGGAGGATTTTCAAGACTCCTGATCTGTTTGATTTTTTTTTTCATGTTTCTTTTTTTGTTTTTTTTCTTTAATCTGAAATAACCAAAATTATTTATAAATGCCATTCATAGTTGGCGAGGACTTCTGGCTGAAAAAGAATCACAGAATCACAGAGTATCTCAAATTGGAAGTGACCCATAAGGATCATCCGGTTCAGCTCCCTGCTCCTCACAGGACTATCTAAATCATATGACTAAGAGACCCAGACCCTCCTTGAACTCTTGGTGCTGTGACCACTCGGAGAAGGAAACATTACAAAGATTTTTGAAGCCAATGTTTTCTAAATCTGGCATTTTGCTTCCCGATAGAATGTAGTTAAATATGTTATAAAAAACTGGCACCTCACCAGCCCTTTTATTTCAGGTTGTACACTAGAGAGCAGCATGTTAGAGGGTTAACACTGAAAGAAAGTTAGGCCTGAAAAGATTTAGGTTTCTTTTTCAAATTCCTGGGGGAAAATATAAAGGCATTTTATATATCACTGAACTAGGCAGTAGCTGACAAATAATTTCCTGTTTGGGACAATGGAGATATATGTAGCCACTTGCTTTCAGTACCTATTACTGACCAAGCTACCAAGTGAATAGCACAGGTTTTCTGTTCTGCCCATGTTCTGAAATTTGAATTTTCAATCATCTCCTTCAGTTCAGGTTAATTAGTTCAACTTAACTGCATTCATACAATCATAGAATCGTTGTGGTTGGAAAAGACTCTCAAGACCATCGAGTCCAACTGTTAACCTAACATTATCACTAAACCATGTCTCTAAGAACCTTTTAAACCCCTCCAGAGATGGTGACTCCACCACTGCCCTGGGCAGCCTGTTCCAATGGCTGACAACTCTTTCCAGGAAGAAGTTTTTCTTGATATCCAATGCAAACTTCTCCTGGTACAACCTGAGGCCATTTCCTCTTGTCCTATCACTTGTTACTTGGGAGAAGAGACCAACCCCCTCCATGCTACAACCTCCTTTCAGGTAGCTGTAGAGAGTGATAAGGTCTCCCCTCAGCTCCTGTTCTCCAGGCTGAACAGCCCCAGGTCCCTCACCTGTTACCATCACACCTGTGCTTCAGACCCCTCATCAGCTCCGTTCTCTTCTCTGACCTTGCTCCAGCACCTCAAGGTCTTTCTTATAGTGAGGGACCCCAAACTGAACCCAGGATTTGAGGTTTGGCCTCACCAGTGCCCAGTACAGGGGGACGGTCACCGCCCTGGTCCTGCTGGCCACACTATTCTTGATACAAGCCAGGATACTGTTGGCCTTTTTGGCCACCTGACACACTGTTGGCTTATGTTCAGCCACTGTTGAACAACACCCCCAGGTCCTTTTCTGCCAGGCAGCTTTCCAGCCCCCAGCTTTTCCAGCATTCCAGCCACCACAATTCAATGAACTGCTCTACACTTCCTTCAAGCAAGATAAAATGCAACAATGTCTGACTTACGCTTGTTTGGAAAATTTTTGATATAGGTGTAAGCTATACATTTACATGTTTCTCTGCTATGTTTTACCAGCTACACATCAGCCATATCCAATAACTTTCTGGGAGAGGAAACTCCTTAATTTTTTACAGGCTTTGTGACTCTTGTATCATTGGCTTGCTCTGATTTTTAATTAAGAACCTGAAACAAATTTGAAAAGGATGCTGGTCACCCAAGTGACTCTGAAAGCATTTTTCCATGGCTATAACTAAACGAGCTTACATTATAATGTAGAGAAAGGTGGTCCAGCAGAGGCAAGGTCTAAAAAAGATGTACAGAAAGATGGGCATGGTGCTGTTCAGCCTCATTTTCACAAAATCCAAATAAATATAGGCTTCTAAATATGCTAAGAGGCGTGTCTTCCTTACAGAAGTTAACCATTGTTTTTGAGTGTTGAGAAATCAAATTCCAATTCAGATACAGTTGTACACAACTGTTTTCAGTGTGGTTATGGCGCACTGACTGTGCACTGAGATAAGAGGTACAAGGCAAAGTCAGTCCGAGTTCTGGTAGTCGTGTCATTTGTACCCCCAACAACTGCATCCTGGCCTCCCGCGCATGTCGGGCAACGCCTGGAGCTTGTTCTTCAGAAAACTCCTCTGAATTTCATTCCTTTCTGTGCCAGCAAATATCCTTTAGACCAAGAAAAATGTTCTGTCCTCATTAAACCATGAACCTGTGAGATGGAATAGCCAGCTCGGTGTGTTTGCATGTCTGCTGCTTTGCAGCCAGAGGCTGTTTGCTCACTCCCGCTCCGGCTTCTCATCTGGTCTATACCCTGTTTGTTTTGTTTTACTTGTAGCCCTGCTATGAATTAAAATTTCCACGAGTTTAGCTCTGAATGACTTGAATGCACAAACCTTTTGGGGTGTAGTTCACAGGGAAAGTCGACACCGCAAATGAAAATGAATTAGTTGGGCAGAGGTGCCTGTGTCTGTAAGAGGCAGGTAAGGATGGTCAATGAAACAAGTTCCTCTGCATATTGGATTTGTTAGTGTAACCCAAACTATGATGCTGCTCTTGCCATATAGGTAGCAAGTGGAGAATTCTATAGAAATTTGGTAACAAAGGTCAGATCCACACAGCTATGGATGTTTTCTCTGCATAGTGTTTATCTGATTGCTTTTTTTCTCCCGTTTCTTCCCCCCCTGGACATTTGTATTCAAGATATTTTATTTGGTCAACACAGACCTATGAAATAACATGGGAAAGATTTTTCTGTGTGGTTAGTTGGTTCTAACATTCAAATGCCATATTAAAAGGGAATATGTCATTTAAACCTCTCTGTTTTTAACAACCTGTCTGTAGCTGAAACACTGGTGATTCTTCACGAAAGAAACCTAGAGGATGAACAAAAATGAGCAGAATAGAGAAAACCTGTGAAATAAGAGGTAGTATTGCTCTGCTTTTCATTCTTGTTGTTTACACGTGGAAATTGGTTAGATTAGGGTTTAAGTAAGCCTGAAAGACAGAAAATCAGAAAGAAAACAAAATACATCCAAAATTCACTCCGACATTAACAGAACAATACCCTGAAAGGGAAATCCTGCCAATAGTTGCATCTGTGCTTTGTGCAAGATGGTGATAAAAAAGCAAAAGAAATGTCTTCGTTTTCAAGATAGCTTCACAAAGAAAGCAACGAAACAAGGAATCATCTCCCACTCTTCACTGCCAGCAGCTGTTGCATTCAACGTCCTTGGATGTCCAAAAGCTTAGGCAGCCTGACCCATCTGGCCCGTGTAACAGGAATCAAAGACATGTCTCCATCTACAAACTTAAGCTCATGGTAAGTGCCTCTTTTTACTAAGTTGCACAATATTTCACAATAAAGGAAATTACATAAATTTGTAATTACACTAAAGCACAAAGTTGTTTGCATCTGTCAGTTGTTACAAATTTAGTAAATGAAGGAAAAGCTGTCACACAGCATAAGAAATATATGTTTCTGAAGGCTACGTATCATGAATTGCAAAAGTTGATATTCCTTTCTTTTCTTTTTCAGGTCTCTGAAAATGAAGAGGACAAATTGAAAGTTATAGTCTGAAACAATTAATAGGGACATCTGGCTCTTGAGGGGGCAAAATTGTGGACCAGTCTTCTCATGTGGCAATGCATTATGAACAACAAAAAAGGTATCATTTAAAATTACTTCGTATTCTCATTATGAACAGACAGAACATGTGCCAGGGGGAACTTTACATCCAGTTTTTATTTTCATAAACTAGAACTCTGTTAAAAAAAGCAGCAAAAGCAAAAAGTCAGATTTAATCTATGACTTGAGGGTCTCAAAGATTCACCGGTCTGGAAGTTTCTTCTGTGGTATTTTTACTCATTTAATCAAATGATAATCTTTGTACAGCAAACACATTTTCCTTCTCTCTTGTGGTAAAAACACTTCTACTCCCAGTTACTAAATCTCAGTTACAGTACATTTACAGCAGAAAGTCAGAAATTAGATGAAGATTCAGCATCTCAGTGGTTGTTCCATCACCAGAATGGGCAGAGAATAAGGTCACATTTTGACAGCTGGAAAGGCATCCGATTGTCAGCTGCAAATTGTGAAAGATCAGCTCAAAAACCTGAAACCAAACAAGTATTTTGCACTTTTTTGGTGTGAAATTTGTCTTCCTGTTTTGGTCTGGTTCCACAGACATTAAATGAGAATCGACATTTGTGGTGGCACATACTCAAAATCAATCTTGGCCAGGTGGACACCACATGCCTTTCTTGAATTCAGAGGATTATTATACTGGATCATTAAACTTCTAATTTAAGGCTCATTATATCAGAAGAAAGTATTTTCCTCTCATGCTGCTATGTCTTTTTCTGTTTTTTTTTAATGCAAGCTTAATACCTACCAAGACTTATCTTGCCCTTAAGAAGAGACCAGTGCTTTTAATCTAACGGAAAACATGTATTCTTGAGAAATCAAGAATGGTCATCCTAAACACATCGTGATCAAATACATTTGGATTCTGAATTACTGAAGGTATTCAACAGCAAAATGTTTCTTCTAGAGACCAATGAAGGTGGAACTGTCTTCACTGGGCTTTTCTTACCAACGATGTCTATTCCTCATGCCCAGAAAACAGTGGTCCATGAGATGTCTGTCCACAGGCTGTTAGCAGGGTACAGCAGCAATTTCTTAAATTCTTCTATATCTCTTCTGAAGTCTAAGGCTGGCATTTTCTGGATGTATCTCAGTGTAGGCACATTTATACCTTTGGTACTTTCCCAGTTGAATTTCTGCTTAAACTGAGTTGATATAGATGGGCATAAAACACACACACACTTTAGAGCTCTCCTCATACTCTTCTTTACCTGTAGGTGTGGTAGTCTGTCATTGTGAAGGGATTTTATTACTCTTTGCAGAGGAATTAGCCTGTGCAAGAAAAAGGTCATATTCTCAATAATGAAAAGGATCCGTCTGTGTGCAGGCATTGCTAGAAAGTCATGAGACATTGGGAAGAGTCTGAAAGTAGGATTGGGATGCATGGATATGGAGAAGGTTTGCAGTGCAAAGAAGCAAAACTCATATAAGGCTCTCCTGGTTTAGTTGTGCTGTGTTGTCTTCTTACATGCCAAAGAGATTTCCTGCTTACTAGGTCATTTTAAGTTACGTTTTTTTTACTGCAGCTCTTAAAACTGGTTACTTAAGACTAAATGGACTATATGGAAGTGAATATTTCTACAAACATAAGTGAAGAAATAAAAGCCAGATTTACTCTTCTTACACCCAGATTAAATCAGAAAGGTCTCTGTCTCCCTTTGTCTTGCAGACTTGCTCTAAATGCTTTCCTGATGCACACCTTCTAGGAATTCTTTTATCTGTACATGTCTTACATTTCAGGTTCACACGCATCAAAGGGAACCTGTTCCCGTCAGAAAGCATTAGCTTATCAGAGCTGATCTTTAGCAAGTCTCTCAAAGGATCTGAATGGGTTTAATCTTTATCCTCAACATATGTACTTCTTTTCCTCTCATAGTTATTCCATATGTTTTCAGTCATTTAACTAAAATGAGAGGTCTTAGTATCTTAGACCAAGCGTCATCTCCCGCAGCATAGTGTCTATTCAATAGCTCTTTGACTTAATGAAGATCACTTTGTCTCTGATTCTTTGTCTCCATCCATGGAATTTTATGTTTTATATTTGATTGTGCTGTATTTTATAGCTGTGCATCATGATATAAAATATGCTTAGTCTAAACATCTAAATGTTGCAGAGGTATGCAGGTCACTGAGACCAGTTAGGACAGTAATGATGTAGTTTAGATAGAATCATAGATTTGGGATGACTAAGCCTTACTAACTTTGTAACAGTAACTGGCAGGAATAAGACTGGGAGAGATTCCTGGGGAAATAAACTCAGAGTCTTGCTGAAGGGTACTGGGAAATCAGGGAAAAAAGGGCAGAGAAAGAACTCAAAGAAGCCTTCAGGTCAAAAAGGTAGAGGAGGTGGCCTGAGGAAACCAATTTCAAAATCCACCCACTGAGAAGGAGAAGAAACTGTAGCCAAAAAAAAGAGGTGAAAAGGAGAAAAGCATAGAAAGTGAAGGAGAGCAAAGTCATAAGATTAACACTTTGAAGGTGAATGGCCAAAAGAAGAAAAGTCAATGCATAAGTGAAAGAAGGGCATGAAGATGATTGTAAATAGTGTGTCAATTTAGATGATTTATCTTTATCAGATTTTTCTCATTTTTATCTGAATGGAAGCAGAACTTCACAAAGTAAAGATTGAAGAGATACTCCATGTATGTATGTGTATACATATGTGTAAATGGTCTTTGGATGAGGTGGAATAACAATGGATAGTCACGGAGAAGAGTATTGTCCTGCCGCAATATGTGTTTTACTGGTGACTCATGGATGTTGAAGCCATAGTGGCAGGGTGAACTTCATCATTCTAGATTTTGGAGGTCTGCAGTGACCTCCTCTGAGATGGTTGTCTAAGTGTCTTTCTGTTATTGGTGGAAAGAAATAACCTCTTTTAAGGTGTGCTTCATTCAATTTCCTCCATCCTCTCAGGATTACATGAATCCTGTCACAGATGAGTGTTATTTCTCTCTATTGAGTAAAAATCTTATTTAGACCACTAACTCAAATATGGACCACTACACTCCACAAGTCATTCCTCGCAGTGAGATAAGTCCCATTTGAAGGAGAGACTTTCTCTTTCTCTACAACTGCCTGAAAGGAGGTTGTCGCATGGAGGGTGTTGGTCTCTTCTCCCAAGTAACAAGTGATAGGACAAGAGGAAATGGCCTCAAGTTGCACCAGGGAAGGTTCAGGTTGGATATTAGGAAACATTTCTTCATGAAAAGGGTTGTCAGGCATTGGAACAGGCTGCCCAGGGCAGTGGTGGAGTCACCATCCCTGGACGTGTTTAAAAGATGTGTAGATGAGGCTCCTAGGGACATGGTTTAGTGCTAGAGTTAGGTTGGGTTATGGTTGGACTTGATGATCTTAAGGGTCTCTTCCAACCAAAATGATGCTATGATTCTATGAAAGATGTTCCATCAATACCTATTCTGTTTTACGATGTATACAAGAATGTTGATATTTTTCATTATAATTACTCTATGTTGACCATGTAAAAAGGAAATATCATATTCTCCTTCTCCGAGACACTGGTTTTTACTTCCCTCCTGCCTTTCTTTTAGCATAGGAGACACGTTAGGGATTCCATTTTTGCAGCTCAGCTCATTGCAAAGGAGAACTAGTACAGAAAAATGACTGACAATACCTAGGATAGTTCTATATGATTCCCTTGTCATTTAATAGCATTCCAGGAGATATTAGATATGCCCATTTGTCTGAATGCAGCTCCTGCCAAAACCAGTGGTGCCAGTCCCATAAGCTTCTGGAATCATGGGGACTGCTCCTTTCTCTGTGAAAACATTTATAAAAAAGACACAAATACTACGATGGCTGAAGTTATCTTGGGGACCTCTATAGCTTGATATGTTTGACTGATAACCTGCTTCAGATATTGCCAGAAAGTGGCTGAGCTTCAGAAATACCAGGTTTCTTCTCCACAGAGTCTGAATGGGAACTGTCTCCTGGGAAGACCATCTGAGAAGGTCTTTGGGGCCTCCATTGCAGCTCCTACTTGACTGGGGTCCTGGATGTCTAGGAGCTTTGAACAAAAAATGGAGGTCAGTGACAAAATAAACAAGGGGTCAGGGAATAGGTTACCCCCCAAACCAGTATGATAGACAAGGATGTGAACAGGACTATGTTTTATACCTTATTTCTGCTACAAATCCGTACATCCAACCCTTCAGAGACAAATGCACAAGGCATTAGGCACAAGATAAGTGGAAGCCAAAGCTTTTAATTCGCTAGTGAGGAAGTTCGGTGTGTAAATCATGTTCCACTCCTGCTTTTTTTAATGCAGCACTTCAGAGTTGTTACTTTTCATGGTAGGTGAAAAGCATTTGGCAGATACACAGGATTTTCCCCAGTGTAAAACAGGTTATTTACAACTTCAGAAAGGAATGGAATGTTGCTTCCTCACAAGACACCTTGAACTCAGCGTTATCATTTATCATCATCCATGCTGAGTAGCCAGAACCTTCACTGTCATAAGAATGAACCAAGCAGCCCTATAGCTCTCCTATGCTAATATTAATTCATATCATACAGCATTGGATAACTACAGTAAGTTTGAAGAGTATGTGTCATATTGGACTCTGCTGCAAACCTTCAGACTCACAGATTGTTGAAATACATGCCTCAGTTTCCCTAATTGCAAAATACAGACCATGATACCTGCCTGCCCCAGGCAGTGTTGTGGCGATTGACTCTAAGTAAGGAACTTTTTATCCCTGGAGACATTTTTGGAGATATTTTTGCAGCTTGAAGGTTACTTTTGGAGGAACCCCTGTCTGAGGACCATCAGTGACACCCTATGCTGCAGGAACTGTGAGGAAGGGGTATGGAAAAAGGTATATGTAATAGTGGGGTTCTGTACTGGGAACTCAGAATTGTATCTCAGCCCAAGGCCATATAAAAAAACCATGAACAGTGAAAACCATCTAAATTCAACATTGCTAACATGAGACTTTTTCATGTTCATAAGGTCAAAATAAAATGCTTTGTGTAAAAATTGTGAAAATGTTCCTTTTTATTTGAGGTGGTTTGTGGAAAAGCATGGAAAGGATTGGACTATTCATTTGCAGCATTCAGTACATCATTCAGGGTAGATAAGGGAAGGGGAAGCAGTTACGAATCATGACAAGTTTGTGTGGTTTAGTATAATTGGAAATGAAACAGAAAACTAAACAATTTGAAAAATCAGAGAACAAAATCTAATAGATATGGCAAAATTTTAATGATGCTTTTGAGTAAAACAGGCAAATTTTCACAATTGTTTTATTTTTTCATTTGTATTTTGCCTTTTTGATTGATCCTAGTAAAAATTGCATTTCCTTACACTTTTCAAACTAGTTGTTAGCATTGATAGGCAAGTTATGGGGGTTTCGGTTCCTTGTATCCCATGCTTTTGTGACTATACTGATATACTGATATATACTAGGTTTGACCATGAGCTCGCACTAAACTGTTTCCTTGGATTTCTGCTGACTTCTCATGGACAAGAGCATGTTTGCCCCTATTTGCATCTTTGCCCTTCAGTCCTTGAGATACGTGATGTACTTAGGATCAGGAAAAGTCAATGAGCTGCAGTGCCCCAGCTGTCTGTCCATGCTTTGTGTAAGGGGCCACCCTGAACTTTGTTTAAGTGTAACCTCAATGGTTTTGGAGTCATCACTTGAGTGGGATCGTAGAATCGTAGAATGATAGAATAGTTTGGGTGGGAAGGGATCCTTGAAGGGCATGTAGTCCAACCCCCTGGCATGAGCAGGGACATCTTCACCCAGATCAGGTTGCTCAGAGCCCCGTCCAGCCTGGCCTGGGATGTCTCCAGGGATGGTTCATCCACCACCTCTCTGGGCAACCTGGGACAGGGTTTCACCACCCTCAGTGTAAAAAATTTCTTCCTCATGTCTGGCCTGAACGTCCTCTCCTTTAGTTTAAACCCATCACCCCTTGTCCTGTCACAACAGGCCCTGCTAAAAAGTCTGTCCCCATCTTTCTTATAGGCCCCTTTTAAGTACTGAAAAGCCACAATAAGGTCTCCCCGGAGCCTTCTCTTCTTCTAGGCTGAACAACCCCAACTCTCTCAGCCCATTCAACCCTGCATGTCATATAAATATATCTGTCAATTTTTAACCTCTCTGCCTATGCTTTTCTGTGCATGTGTAGGCTATGGATATTTTTATTTTCAGTGCCAGTGTTTTTGAGCCGATATTTGCACTCTCTGGCTGTAGCTGGAAACAGTGGAACAATTTTTTTTTCTCCTCTTATGGTGATATAAATGTGGAACAACTTCCCTGACTACAGAATTGCTCGTCCTAGATAACAACACTGCAGCCTGCACTCGTATCAGTTCGCACTGATGTGACCTGCTCGTGTGGTATGTGCTGCGCTCCTCTCACCAGACATTCAACATTAGGAGCATGGCTTAGGGGTGGACTTGGCAGTGTTAGTTAATGGTTAGGCTCAGTCTTAAAGGTCTTTTCCAACCAAAATGGTTCTATGATCTCGCAACATCAGGGCTTTGGTAACTTTCTTTATTTTTGTGTATGTGTGTTGCTGAATGCTCCAAATAGATGAGACCTTGGTATTTTTGGTCATTTAGAGGACAGTGAAAATCTGAAAATGCTTTAAATAGCTTAAAACACTGATTTGAGCTAATCCACTCATATGCATACCCCACAGAGATGCAAATCTCTTTTCAAACCAGTTACTCCACTTTTGCTCTGCTGTTGAATTTTCCTTTCTATGATCACTTTTTCTTCCTTTCAGCCATTCCCTATCTTCAGTGAGCCTGTTAGCCTTATACTTACAATTCTGAATGTATCCCTCTGTACATTGTAAGTCAAAGCTGTACCAGTAGCAAAGTGTCTACACTCTCACTCTTCAAATGTCCTTCAGTAATATATTGTGCTTGTGTTCTCCCTGTGCCGCTCAGTGCATTCAAAACAGACCAAAGCAAAATATGATGAAGCCTGTGCCAGCACCTTCCTCAAGAGATCTTGAAAGTCAGTGATAAAATTTGTATGTGGGAAGATTTAATTTATCTGTTTAGTTTATCCTAAAAACAACTGAGGACACTATTAGCTACTATTTAAAATGTCAATATTTCCCATAACTACCATGCAATACTGCCTTGCATTGCCACAATTTTCCTTTGTATAAAATGAATTAAAGCATTCTAGTTGAACAAAAATGGTGCTATTTGGCATATGTTGACTCTTGAACACTTCCTACCTTATCTGTCCTGAGACATAGCTCAGTGATCATCACTGCTTACCAGTGCCTGTCTTCAGATATTGCATTAGACAGATTTGTGCTTCTGTATCGTGTCACCGTGAGTGTCTGCCGTATCACACCCTTGTCAGAGCATATGGCTTTGACCCTGAACCTGTTAAACTGGAGGTGCTATGTTGAGTCAACGATTTTCAGAGTTGCAATCAGGTTAACCAAACATGAGTTCAGTGAGAAAGACTTCTAGCTGTGTCATTTACATCTGGGATGATGCTTTATTCTTTCTGATTCGGTCTTTCATGAATGCTAATCATAGTCTAGCTAGTAGTAGACATATTGGCAGTAGCAGGCAGATTCCATCGCTTCTTGAAGCTTCATGTAATCATATGTTATTTCTATGTCTGCTGAAAGGCCCTGCTGTTACATCAGATTTATATTAGATGTAATCTGTCCTTTTATAGCCCAGCATGTTGAATGCCTCTAGAAAGCTTCAGCAAAGATGGTTGCACTACAGGGAAGAATGTATACTTATGAAACTACACTTTGCAATGAGCTAACAGCAACGATGAGGCTTAATCAAGTTCAGAAACTGGCATAAGGCCACTAGTTTGCCCTTCTGGAATACCTTAGAAAGCAGGACATAAAAGTCTCAGATTAAATATTCTGGAAGAGCTTCAGTTGCTTGGGTGAGGCACAGAGCTGAATCCTTTATGAAGTTCACTCTGGGCCAAGCAAATGGATCAGCTTTTCCATTCTACATCTCATCTGCAAAGTGTCATCTCTGATTGCAATGTGGTCCCTCAAGCAGCTGTTTGTTACTTGATGGTATAGAAACCATCTCACCACTCCAAGAACATCTGGAAGCAATGATGGAGTGACTCTGCTCAACCTACTTCAGAATGGACTCCAGAAAGGATCCCTAAACAAGACAGAGCTTCTACAAACTTGGTCAGCTATTAACTCACCTACCTGATACTTCACACACATCTGAGAAACAAACTAGGGACAGTTCTGTGTATTTGTTGATATGTTGTTCTTCCATTTTTTGTTATGATGAAGAACTTTGGCATGAAATAGGAGTTTTGGGCCAGATGCACTAAAATACATAGGTCCCTCGGTGCCGCTAATTTCAGCATAACTCAGGTGGAGTTGTGGACAGAAGACTTGATATCTTACATATTTACAGCTTCCAGATGTTTTTGCCTTATAAGAAATCATTGTGTTGTGTGTGTTGTCTCGTAGCAACCTCATGGGGCCTCAGTGCAGAATGACGAAGGTGTTTAAGCACTTGTATCTGCAGGAGAGCACCTACCAGGATCTATAAAATATCTTTGCACACACTCACTTTTGGTGGAAGTTGAATTCTTAAGGTTTACATATGCGTTGGTAAATCCCCCTAGCCGTATCACTTGCTTATTTATGTGCCTTCAAAGATCTGACTGGTGTAGCAAGGGTTATAAATCTCTACATATGGATATTTCCACACTTGTATATATAATAGTAAGTGAGTCTTCTGCTTTGTTACAAGCAGATATCAGACCCCATTCACCCTCATAACTCAGGGCACCATTTACATCAGTACAAAGCAGGCCAGCTTTTATTCATTCATAGCTGTGATTTGGCTGCTTAAAGACACTAACAAAGAAAATCAGCTCTAAATTTGATTTAATCGGTCAGGCAAGATACCTTTATGACTGCTTCAAGATTTTGGAAGTGCACAATGATGGTGTGATGGTGCTCCAGATAATGCTGGAGCATTATCTGCTCTAATCATGTGAGCACAAAGTAGGTGAAAAATGCTACTTCTGGGACAAATAGATGAGAATTTTGATATAATAGTGTCTGTCACTCACTTGCACTGGTACTGTAGCACTGGACAGCCAGTCAGCCATCCAGATGGAGAGCAGATTGTGAGGACTTGATAATTCTCTTTGCCTAGAAGTGATGCCACTGGTCAAAAGAGTTTCCAAGGCAAAGTAAGGACTCCTTTAAAGCCTTCCAGTGAAGCTGTTGGAACAATGGTCCTGGGAAAACTTATCCCGTACTTTTATCCACTGTACCCTTTTTCTAAATTTCCTGGCTGTCAAGGATCAGTTTTGTGAAGGAAACCTCCAGCCAGGCTCTGTTTAATCTTCTCCTCTGTAACTGCAGTGCTGTCAGCAACTATGGAAAACATTTCCTCTCCTGGATTTTCACTGTTGTCGAATACTTGTAGAATTAAAATTTTGTATATATTTAATTACTTTCACTAGTGTTTATGCAGTATCACAGAGCATTCTGTAAACTCTCATTCCCATAGTCTTAATCATTGTGTATTACTTGATCCTGTGAGTAAGGGGGCTTATAATAAAGATGGGGACAGACTTTTTAGCAAGGCCTGTTGTGATAGGACAAGGAGTGATAGTTTTAAACTGAAGGAGGGGAGGAATGAGGAAAGGAAGGAATTTTTTACACTGAGGGTGGTGAAACCCTGTCCCAGGTTGGCCAGAGAGGTGGTGGATGCCCCATCCTGGAGACATCCCAGGCCAGGCTGGACGGGGCTCTGAGCAACCTGATCTGGGTGAAGATGTCCCTGCTCATGGCAGGGGTTGGACAGGATGAGCTGTGAAGGTCCCAAACTATTCTGTGATTCTATGATTATTACCTGAGTATTGCCTTGTTTTTTTGCCTTTTTTCCTGTCAACTAAGATTTATCTGAAGTTTCAACATCTTGCTGAGCCTACCATGTCCACAACTCAGTAAACCAGTGTAACTGTTCCCATTGCCACCACATTGCCCTTTCAGAGTTATTATTACAGCAGTATGGAGGACTCTCTTGCATGTGTGTGTGTGGCTGTGTGTGTGCTCTTTGTTTTTACGTCACCCCATAGTCCTGTCCTATTGCTAGGTAGTGTCAGGCTTAAAATGAAACTAATAATGTTAAGGTTTATTTTTTTCTGGATATTTTTTTTTTAATGAAAATAAACTTGACTAAATATTATAACATTTAAGATTCAGCTTTACCCATCAAATGCTCATGCAGAAAACCCAATAAGACTAAGCAGAGTTGTGTGCATGTACTTTGGGAGCAGAAGACTCATTTTCTCCTTTGTTCTCTCACTGTCTGGCAGCTATGCACACGTGGCGGCAGGGCAAGCGCAGTCTCCATCCCGGGGAGCGGGGGGGGCCCGTGGCTCCCGGCGGCAGGGGCCAAGCTCGTGCTCCGAGGGACCCGCACAATGGGCCGAGTCACCGACGAGAGTCCCGTTTTTTATACTGGCTGATCAGATTATGACGTGTAGGCACTCTAGAAGCTTCTCTGCACCCCCACACTGTTTGTGGGATGCCCCTGAAGCCTCCAAAACATCCCCCACCCTGCCTGTGGGTGCCCAGCAACTGGGCTAATGGGCCTGGCCAGGGTGCTCTGGGGCCAAACAAAAGAAGCTGTTAGCCTCAAGTATCAGATAAAGAGGGAGATGTGCCTGCTCCTTCCAAACTGAAGGGGGGTTGCATTCCACGACAAGTTTCTTCTCAAATTTAAGTGGAACCTCTTGTGTTCCAATTTGAACCCACTACCCCTTGTCCTATCACTGGTTGTCACCGAGAAGAGCCTGGCTTCATCCTCCTGACACTCACCCTTTATATATCTGTAAACATTAATGAGGTCACCCCTCAGTCTCCTCTTCTCCAAGCTCTAGAGCCCCAGCTCCCTCAGCCTTTCCTCACACAGGAGATGCTCCACTCCCTTAATCATCTTTGTTGCCCTGCGCTGGACTCTCTCCAGCAGTTCCCTGTCCTGCTGGAACTGAGGGGCCCAGAACTGGTGCCAAATATAAGTCTTCCTGTTGCACTGGAAGATAGGATATGCTCCTTCAGGGATGTTCAGCAAAACTTCCATAGGCACCTTTAAAAAAGTCACGATCTCATGACAACTAAACAAAGACACTGCCATATCAGCCTGCTTTCCAGTGGCTGATTTGTTGTTTTTAATGGTTCGATGTCCACACCACTGAATCAAATCTATCAGTAATTGGGTGAATGCAGGTAGAGAAACTAAAGATGAACTTGTCTTATAGATTGATCTACTGTTCCAAATCTTTTAATCAATGCTAACAGACATCGATAAGTCAGGATATGGAACCTTAATCCACTTACTGTCTGATATACTCTGTGGAAAAATAAGATTAATTGTACAATTTCTCCTGGATTCTTAAAGTACTGAGAAAGTACATTTGTATCATGGGACAAGAACAGCAAGGTAATGAGAAATACAGATGGGAACAAACACGGTGGGGTGTTTTAGGCACCATGTCACGGTGGGAAAGAGCAGCAGAAAAGGATTCTCGAAAAAAACAAACCAACCCTTCTGTTACTAGCTCGTGCTTGATTTTAGATAGGGCTGTTGCTCAGGGAAGACTTGTTATACCATATAATGTGAATAGGAAAACATCCAGCTCTGTCTCACTGGTTTGATTAGCTTTTACACCTTGAATTCAGTTCTTAGCGGTCACAGCATAAGGTCTTTGGGGGTAAAAGTTTCCTTTTAACACATAGTCTTGTAGTTGGTAACCTTCCCTCTGTAATGCACAGTGGCGTTAATTTGGCACTTCAGGCATTTTACTTCTGGTGCTGTCTGAGGTTTTTTGGCTGGAGTATGTCAATATAGTATCTGAGAATGCTCAATGCTAATTAATTTGTCAGTAACAGAGTGTTAATGATGTTATTGTAAAACTCCTTTTGATGTTGATTTGGTCAAGGTTTCTTCATAAATCCCACAGGAACAGCAGAGGTCTCTGGTTGTTCTTATGGTATAGTGGGAAACTCTGCCCAGAAGGGTTGTTCTGGAGGGAGCCAGTTGTGTTTGTTGTGTATGTGACTACAGTCCCAGAAAGAAAGTGTTATTGGACAGGTTGGTTTGACAATTTTTCCAAAGGCAGCCATGCTGGTGTCACCCAGTCTTCTCCTCCTTTCTAAGGTTTATCAGGTTTTTAAAGCAGGCGTTGAGTTTGCAAGATGGAATGGCTACAGGCATAGAATCACAGAATCACAGACTGGTTGGCATTGGAAGGGACCTCTGGAGATCATCCAGTCCAACCCACCTGCTAAAGCAGGTTCACCAGAGCAGATCACACAGGAAGGTGTCCAGGTGCGTTTGAATGTCTCCAGAGAAGGAGACTCCACAGCCTCTCTGGGCAGCCTGTTCCAGGGCTCTGGCACCTCAAAGTAAAGAAGTTTCTCCTCATATTCAGATGGAACCTCCTGTGTTTCAGTTTGTGCCCACTGCCCCTCATCCTGTCATTGAGCACCACTGAAAGGAGTCTGGTTCCAGGAATGGGACATCCACCACCTGTCTGGATGGCCTGGGCCAGTGTTTCACCACCCTCATTGTAAAAAGTGTCTTCCTCGTGTCTGGTCTGAAACAACACTGCATGTGAAACAACACTGCACAGGAGTTTTCCTTCATCTTGGGTCATATACACTTCCATTCAGAGAAGGCTACTCAAACTCTTACAAGCTCAGAGAGAGAACATGTTCCTTCCTCCATCAATGGACTTTCTGTCCTTAGAGCAGAACACCCCTTTGCCATGGCACACATGGGCGCCGTGCAGATACCTCTATCCCGTGACTTGTAAAGCCAAACTCTACTTTAAAAGCCAAAATGAGTTGTAATCTGTCTCCACCATTAAAGAGGGTGCAGGTAGAATGGGAAGAAGCAATGGCTGTGGTCCTTTTCTCTCACCGCCATGCAGAAGCTTCCTAGTGCTCAGCCCCATTCTTGAGGTTGCCAAATGATCAGGTGCTTTAGCATGGCAATGGGCTTAGCAGTCACTGCCTGAACTTTGCTCTTTACTTGAGGATGAGGAGTGAATAATCCAAATGGGAAGAACTTTAACTAGCAAAAAATAAGGGTGTTTTGTCTCTGTTCTGCTAGTGCCATTATTTGCAAAGTCTACTGGTTAGAGGAGAATATGCAGAAAAATGCATATTGCTTTCCAAATGATTGGTGAAGGTCTAAGAAAGAGGGAGAAGGATCTGCTTCTCATTAGAGCAGTTTTAAAATTACAAAAGTCTTTCCTAACTTACAAGCATTAGTCATATATTTAAGTACAAAAGTGTTTCCCACAGTCTATTTTAATTGGGTGGTTTTGGATGTGGTCAGTATGGAGGGATGGACAGCTGATTTGATAGTCTCTAAAGTAATCTTTGAAGCAAACTCAGACTTTATCCAGTCAGTTTTCAGATAGAATTATTATGTTACCAATTCTCTTTCTCATTCTCATGCGATGCACTGCCATGGTTTTGTTCCAAATAGGGGGATGTCGCATGAATTTATTTATTCTGTTCCCCACCCATACTGTCTTCCTGAGTTCGTGTAGAGGAAAATATCACCTCGTGTGACTTCTTGGGGATGTGAGATGATTAAATCTGGTTGTGGTGTTTCCAACCCAGCCCATAAAAGGTGGCAGAGGAAGTTTAATTAGGAAGCAAATATTCTTTGGCTGCATAACTCAAGGCAGCTCTTTCAGAAGGGAATGGTTGCTCTTGAGACTCTTATGCACTCTTAACTCCCATTGGAGCTAGTAGGGTACAGAGGGTCACAGCAGCACTGGGCAAGACCACCTCAGCACCTTGTGAGGTTTAGCTGTCACTAGCAGGTACAATGTGTGCGTGGGTTTGACAAAATATCTTATTTAGCATTTTTTTTAGAAGTTGAATTCCTAATGCATGGCCTTTATTTATGTAAGAGAATAAAGTATTATCCTTAATTTTGAATTTACTTATCATATTCATTCCTTGACAGGTTCTTCTGCTCTGGTGTTTTTCACAGTTCAGCTTCAGACATCAGCCTGCACCGTAGGACTGTTATTGACCACTCCAGTTTGCTGATCACTTGCACCATGGTATTTTTCAACATCCAGGAGAACTCAGTACTTCTGCTATAAAGAATCTGGACATAAAGACCAGCCTGCATATTTGGGTCCCTGAATTACTTCATTTTGAGGAAAAAGCTGTGTACTATTGGGTAAGGTTCTGAAACATAATTTAGAAGCAGCAGCAGCAGCAGAAAAAACATCCTGAAGTAGGGGAAAGACATGCTTCTTGAACATTATTCATTTGGATCATGGAGCTATAGAGAAGCAGTTATTGATATGGTGCCGTTCACGTGTGACAGAGTACCAAATGGACACTCTTCAAGGAGTCAGCTCCATCTTCCCTAAGTCATCACTATGCTCTTACTAGTCCATATTTTTTAGAAAATTGCTCAGCATGTGTGTGAGCTTTCCCAATCTTAAATTCTTTTAAGCTGCATGTTTGTTCTGGAGTGAAAATTGGAGACACTGTAGCCCATGAGTTGCTGTGAAAGCATTGAAACAACATTCCTCACTTTTAGGGGACTAGTGTGGTGGCATGCAGGAATCTAATGTTCCATGCAATTTATGATTTTCCACTTTATTGAAGAAATAATTCTGTTTGCAGGCTTATGAACTTGCAGTCTTGAATGCACAATACTGCAAGTCACAAATCTTTTTATCTATCAATCATTCTGTCTTAAATGAAGAAGTATTAGATATTGTTAATATGCTGATCTCCAAGAGTTTGTGAAAAAAAATTTTTTGAGTTGTAATGTAATTTTAAAATGTTGAACATTTATTATTAAAATTGTTTTTTCAAAAAGATAAAAGTATCAGTTTTGTGAATTAATTCTTTTCTGGCAGACACCAGAGGAGGAACTACTGCGGTGTTACCTTTGAAAGAGGAATACATTTAATCACAAGCCTGAGGAAGTGGCTGGCTGGATGCTTTGAGCTTGTTTGCGCATATCTAACTTCAAACAATGTAAAGTCCTGTCTGAAATGTAGGGGATTCTGTGCATAATTATTACACACGTGTATGTGCTCACACTAGCAGGAAGACTGGCCTACCATCATCTTTGTGTCCACAGGATGACTGAAGCTTTCGTTGTTCATGGTGTCTCCAAGCTCTGGGTTCAGTTCTCAGAGCTCCTGCTGAGTTATTATGAGACCTCAGCAGGGCCTGGAACTGCTGTGCATTATTTTCCAGTCTGCCATCAGAAGTACACAGCATCTGTCTTATTAACACGCTGAGGGATTTCATCAGGTCGTGTTTGTGCATCTCTTTGAGATTTGTCTGCTGAAGGTGGTTGGTACTATTTCTTCCAATTCCCAGTTCACACGTGCTGTGAAGTAGGAGCTGCTTGAGATCCCAATTACTTCTCTTCAATGGCTATTTATCTCCTGATTGAGATTTAATCATCAATTTTCTGGTAGCCAGACATTTTACAAGGGGGTTATCTTAGTAGCTTACAGTCCTAGAAGAATTGGTTTTGCTTTTTTGCCAGCCAGCAGTAGACTAGATGTATTCCGTGTATTTCTATTCAGGTTTTCACAGGGGAATTTAAAGGTTAGAAACGAAACTTGCTTTTTTTTTACCCAGATCTGAGACAAAGACCTACCACAAACTGCTACACTTGCTGAGGTAGGCTGTTCTACTTGCCCTAGAAAAACAGGGCTGCTCAGATTCACTTTGTGCCATAACAACTGTTTTCTTTATTGCAATGAAGGAAGGACAGAATTTAGAAACTACTCAATATAAAAAGATTTGAGAAAACAGAAGTGCTGTTATTTCTGCCTATTCTAGCAACTTGATGGTCAGTGCCCCAACATCTGTATAAGAGCTAGGCTTTGGGGTTGGTACATTAGAGGAAGAAGAGACTAATTTCTTGTTTTTTCGCCCTCCTGTCTGACTCTCAGAATGAAGGGTATAATAACAATTTACATAAGTTAATTATTAATATATATATTTTAACTTATATAATAACTTTCATATAGACCCTAAAATGGACTATTTCAAATTTGTAGCAAGGCAATTAGCTGAAGACAGTCAGCACCCCTAATCATAAAGATATCTTTTGTTTTATTAGTGTCTAGCCTCATGGTGAATAAATGGAAATCCTGATAGCTTTAGAGTAGAGGCAATGAAGTGAGACTTCTTTCCCTGTAGTTGTGGTCCTTGGGGCTCATGAGCAGGTTTAAATCCTTATGGGTGCTTGGAAAAGCAGCAAGTATCAGAGATGGGAACCTGAGATGATAAGTTGCTTTGGTTCTTACAGGGATGTTCCATTAGTCCTTCTCAGTCAAGATCCTGTGTGTGATGGGACCTTGCCTTTAGGTACAAAATCCTTAAGCTGATAAATCATAATCTGTAGGCAAAAGCCATTTGTTACTGAGTGTTATTGGTGAAATAATTGGTATGACGAATCTAGCCAGTCTTAGGTCCACTCCTTAGAACAGAAGGATACCTCAAACAACCCTGTTCACCTGTTATGAAGGCACAGTGCTTTAGCCTCAATGGGCCTGTGCTGTAGAGGATGCAGATTCCTAATATCTGTTTTATCCCAAAGGAATGGACTGGAGTGCAGCAATCACTGTTGTTTGAGTTATTACTCTCAAAATCTTGTTTATGGGCAAAGCGTAAGCACATGTTATATATCAGTAGGGCCATTGTTAGTATAACTGAAATCTTAAGAGTCTAATAATTATGTTAGGCTAGAATTAACTGCTTCAGAAAAAAAAAGAGGTCAGTTACAATATATATGCTCACATTTTTTGGTGTCTACCCCTTTTCCCAGTGTTGTACTCACTCTTCCAGGGTGTCTTGGGTCCTAGGGTTGATAGTTTCATTCCGGTGGTGGCGATGAGGGGTGCGGGATTGTAAGACAAATCACCAGCGTCTGGAATTGTTTGCTGGGAGGGATGTGATGCTTATGTTGATGGCTTCTTCTTCCTCCCTCTAGGATCAACCTGGGGCTGTTTTTATGTTTTCTGACACACTGTTATGTCTTTGCTCATTCTTCACTGGTCTGCAGCTCCAGGTTACTTTGAAATATTCTATATTAAGTACGATTTTTGTATCTTAGATGTTATTTCTTTGCTCACTTTCTTGCTTCCAAAACCTGGTTTGCCCAGCTTCAGGTTTGTGTTTCCTTTAATTAACCATGGGTGGGTTATTTATAGTGATGAGATCTCCAGTGCCAGCCCGTGCCCCATCTCTTACCATCCCCAGCAATACTCCTCTGCACCCTGTCCTGTCTCTCCTTTTCTCCAAGCTTCTGCTATTTTGCCAGGCTTGTATTTCTCCATAACACATCATTGTGTTAGAGTCATAAATATCTCACTCCACATGGACTATAAGCTCGTTATTTGTCTATAGAAAACTATAGTTGTACCACATGAAGATAAACACAAGTAAAACAAATTAGATGTAGACATCTGGCCAATTAAATAAATTGCAGTGTCAGCTAAGCCAAATTAAAATTAAACTGCAGGCGAGTCAAGAAAAGTGCAGTCAGTGCAAGCAGCAAGGCTCAGTCCTCAGGCCTTGAAAACTCAATACAAAGCTAAAGTCCTGTTGCTAACAATAGTAATATCATATTATAATAGGGCTAGATAGTTGCTATTGAATTAAAACTCTGAAGAGTTGGGATAAATCTGTCTTACTCTTTAGAGAACAGGAGCCAGGAGTTTTGTAGCAAAGGCCATGCCACAGAAAGGAATTTTCAGGAAGAGTGGGTTGTCTTCTTGTCCTGAAGGACACTTATCTGTCATCTGTTTGCATTTGTCCCTTCTGTCCCCCACCCACATTTCCCTCCCAGTGACCAATTTTTTTTCTAGATCTGCCATAAGTGTCAACCTGTCAAAGATGCCTACAAACTTAGAAATGTTTGGTAGAGGTGAGAGACTGAGATTAATTCCCCTCCATCCCACCACCTCCCCTTCCTAGAAAAGTGGGAGCTCCACACTTCTCCATACTCTTCATCTCCCACCTCTGTGTGCTGGTTTTCTATTCTGTGTTCCCAATCTGTCTTTACACCTTTTATTTCCAGCCTGGACCTATTGTCCACCTTGCTGAAATGTGTCCTCTACTTTTCTTGGCCCTCTAGAAGAGGGATAGACACCTGTTTTCAAAGTGTCCAGGACGCAACACAGACTTTGGAAACATGACGGGAGATCAGTGGTAGTGCCGCTGTTATTC
This sequence comes from Streptopelia decaocto, assembly GCF_964273445.1. NCBI lineage: Eukaryota > Metazoa > Chordata > Aves > Columbiformes > Columbidae > Streptopelia > Streptopelia decaocto. The sequence continues at coordinate 205,172,269 of NC_138663.1, read as the reverse complement.
TTGGCATCGTTAGGGGTGGGTGAGCATGGAGAACGCACCGTCAGCATTCTGAAGCCTATTAAATGGTAATATTACATCACCCACAGATGATGATATTCACATGAGAGCTCTGAAGATCTGGGACCTGGACTCTGCTTTCACAGACACCCAGGCCCGTGGGGTGTTTCTTTATATTGGTTGCATTTTAAGCACTGCAGAAAAATTGAAACCTATAGGTAAATTAACTCAGAGACTTGGCATTAAAGGAAATGTTAGGGCATCTAAAAAACCATATATTTTTCAGTGAGGGTAATTGGCGGGTGAGTGATGCAGTTCTTCTACCTAAGAGTGATTTCCCTTTGATTAGTTTAAGCTTTCCAAATAAAATGTTTTATAAGGTAACATGAGACATGTCAAATTTCATGTTGTTTGACCTTGTTAGAAATGGAACAGAAAACGGAAAGTGGGTTTAAAGGTGTCATAGTTCAAGCTTATGCCGTGATTAGCATATTGTTATTTCTCATCAGGTAGTTGCAAAGATCTCTGTTTCCATCAGGGCAACTGCCATCGAGTCTAAATTCTCAAAATGCTGACAAAGAAACAACTTCCTAAATGTTTATAGATTTAACAACTAACAAATGCTGTTTCTCCACTCTCAGCCTTCTCACCCTCATTTATAAAAGCCTTTTCCTTTCATGATTTGTGGCCAGTGCTGTCTGTGCGGTGGGATTTTTGCCAACGATTCCAAAAGGAACATGATAGAGTCCATGGGAACTGATTGCACAAGCTCAATCACAGTTGCTCCTCCCGGCCCTCTACTCTATAAATCCCAATTCTAGTTAATAGATTTATAAAGCAGAGAGCCACAAGGGACCATTAGCTCATCTGCCCTGATAGCCCATATATCACAAGGAATTGCACTTTATGCAGCACCCTTTACCAAGCCCAGCATTGTTTATGTTTGGATAAAGCATGTTTGCCAAAAAGGTTTTCGGCCTTGGCTTCAATACATAAAGGTAGGAGTAACTAGCAACTTCCACAGGTAGTCTGTATCATTAATTTCTTAGATAATTACTTTCCTAGTTAACAGGTATGGCTTTATTTTTTAAAGATGCTCAGTTACACCTTCCAGACATTGCTCCTTGTTATACCTTTCGTAAGTTAGAATTTGGTAATACGTAGCTTATTGTCATCATATAACTTGCCAAAGAAAAGGCAGGAGTTAGGGTAATTACTGTTTAAATAGAACAAACTCTTCAAGTGTCTCTCCATGAGGCATTTATTTGATGGTCAGCAGTTGCTGTAGCAAACCTGGATAATCTGTCTTACCTGTGAGAGTTAAATTTATCTATCCACGGTCGCTCTTTTGCCAGTGGAATATCCAACATGACATAAAAATTCCAGGTACTTTCAGCTGCACAGCTAAAAGTTCATTTGCAGAAGAAAAAGTCCAAATCTTCTACTGTCTGTCTTACTCATGGGATTGGAATTATCTCAGAGAAGATAATTTCAGTTTTCCTCTTCTGATATCCATGAACGCTGCAAACTCTAGTTGTGGGCAGTTTTCTGTTTTATTCCTCTAAAGACGAGACAATGATCTGGCTGAAAACTGGATAAAGATTTAGCATGCCCATCCAGACTGAGTTGCCTTCTGCTTCTCTTTGCCATCCTGTTTAAAAGTTACCATTGTAGTTCTTCGATTTCTGCTCTCTTCCGTTCTCTTGAGTCTATGACACTGGTCTATGAGTCTGCTTGTTCAGGAAATCTTTGTTAACACATGTGGGACGTAGCACGAAATTATCAAATCATTTTCTTTCCAGGTGGGGATGCACTAAAGTCAATGCAACTCAATGTGGGATTGAGCAATTCAGGTATTTCAAGCAGGATCATTTTAGCCTTTTTAGTCGTTGTTCCTGCTGTTCGTAAAATAAATGTCTTTCACATATAAAGGAACTTATATGAACTTATAAGCCTTTCCTCAGAAGAACTAAATTACCAATCATAAGCTCTTACAAATAAAGAAAAATTATTTATCTCCTGAAAAAGAGAAATCACAGATGGGAGGAAAAGTAATGGTTAACATAGCAACAAGTCTTGAAATAAGTGAAGTGAGCAAAAATAAATGTGGAAAATAAAACCATTTGCAGAGATTTAAAAGAGTAATAAGAAAAAATTGCAGAGAAAAGCAAAGCAAATAGGAAATAAAAAATGATGGAAACCATTACTTACTATCTGTAAGAGATGAACTGAACTATTTAGACATATTTCTTTCAGCATCAAGTGACTGAATAAGGACTTTAAAAAGTTGCCCAATTTGTAGTTTCCTATTTAATTTAAAATAGGTGTTCTATTATTTTGCTTTATTCTATATTAATGACTCAGATACAAGAGTGATGTCATTTACAATGTATGGGGATGATTATGTATTCTTCGACATGAACACAGATTGCTAAGTAAACTTGTTCTTGGAACCCGAAATTTATCCTGCTGATCTAATGATGATGTACTTCTGCCCAAGAATTTTACTTGCCTTATTGGCAATGTTCTCTCACACACAAATACAAGAGCTGCAATGCTGAATCAGTGCAATGTCCTGTGCAGTTCCTTCCTGTACTTAAAAATCAAACAAATAACATTCCAGAAGGATTTGTTTGAAACAAAAATCTTCTGATTTGTTTTACTGAGCCAAGATCTAGTTCTCAGCAGTGTCTTGTAGCAATGAATCTCACAGCCCAGTCCTACTCTATTTAGATTTTTTTTCCTCCATTGTGGAAGTAGCCTCTTCCAGTTGCATTGACCACGCCTGTGATAGGTTCATGTGAGTCACAAGAATCCAACAATGGCTTTGTCTGCAGCCAAGGGGATATAGTTTTAATTTCTGTGGAGTTTCCGGAGGAACCTGGGAACTTGCAAAGATGTAAACTGACAACATCCAGCGAGACCTGGACAGGCTGGAGAGTTGGGCAGGGAAAAATTTAATGAAATATAACAAAGGCAAGTGTAGACTCTTGCATCTGGGTAGGAACAACCCCAGGTTCCAGTATAAGTTGGGGAATGACCTATTAGAGAACAGCATAGGGGAAAGGGACCTGGGGGTCCTGGTGGACAGCAGGATGACCATGAGCCAGCACTGGGCCCTTGTGGCCAGGAAGGTCAATGGCATCCTGGGGTGTATTAGAAGGGGGGTGGTTAGTAGATCGAGAGAGGTTCTCCTTCCCCTCTACTCTGTGAGACCACATTTGGAATATTGTGTCCAGTTCTGGGCCCTCAGTTCCAGAAGGACAGGGAACTGCTGGAGAGAGTCCAGCGCAGGGCAACAAAGATGCTGAAGGGAGTGGAGCATCTCCCGTGTGAGGAAAGGCTGAGGGAGCTGGGGCTCTTGAGCTTGGAGAAGAGGAGACTGAGGGGTCACCTCATTAATGTTTGCAGATATATAAAAGACGAGTGTCACGAGGATGGAGCCAAGCTCTTCTCGGTGACAACCAGTGATAGGATAAGGGGCAATGGGTACAAATGGGAACACAAGAGGTTCCACTTAAATTTGAGAATAAACTTCTTCTCAGTGAGGGTGACAGACACTGGAACAGGCTGCCCAGGGAGGTTGTGGAGTCTCCTACTCTGGAGGCATTCAAGACCTGCCTGGACTCCTTCCTGTGTAACCTCATCTGGGTGTTTCTGCTCCAGCAGGGGGATTGGACTGGATGATCTCTTGAGGTCCCTTCCAATCCCTGACATTCTGTGATTCTGTGATTCTGTGATTCTGTGAACGCTGGTGTGATTGCTGCCCTCAGTGCTTGCAGCTTTGCCTTGCAGAACTGCATCAGTGGTAGAGGGTTCCCTTCCCTGAAATTGTGACATTGGAGTATTGTTGTCTTTGTGGGATATTTCCCTTTTTGGAGTCAAGCAGAGGGTTATGGTTTTTCACAGTCTGCTAAGAGAAAGATGTAGATGTGCTCAAGTCTGATTTTTTTTTTTTTTTTTTTTTTTTTTTTTTTGTCAATCAACCAGTTTAGGGATTTTATATTGGTTAAAAATGTTGGCTCCATTCAGGAGAAGCTGAGATGGGACATCAGGACTGACTCAGCCAACCTTACTGTATGCTGTTGCTGGGCTGGGGCACTATGCAAACCCAACACATGTTCCTGTCCCCTCTCTTCTGTTGGCAGTTGAGCCTGGGTAGCTGTGCAGGTTGTCGCCAGTCCAGTGGAAAGCTAACCAAGGAAAGCAGGAAGGAAGGGGCAGGGAAATGGAAAGGGGAAGATGGAAGGGCTGTCCATGAGATCCAGTTCTGTAGTCCTGGCTTCTACAAGTTGGCTCACCAACAATCATTTATTTCAGACGTTGGATGAGCAGAAGTGGTTAGTGTGACCCAGTCCCCTCCTCTCCATCTCAGTCATTATCTTATGTATTTCTTCAGGTCTCTTCTTGTTTCTTTCTTCCTAGCACAGTCCAAATATTTTCATCCTCACCATCCTTGCTGCCCTTCTTTGAATATTCCCTTCTCTAATTCTGCTATGCTCCTCTCAAGACTGAGTGATCAGAGTTGCACACAGTGTTCTAGAGGAGAGAGTAACAGTGATTTATATGAGGGCACTGTGATCCCTCTTAGTAGTGTTCGGGGTGGGTAATATCTGAATCCAAAGGACTGTTTGTCCTATCTTAAGAGTCCCTGAGAAGTTCTCAGGATTTAATGATGTGGTTGATACATTTCCTGTTTAAATGTGCTGTAGCCCACAGCTGAAAGACAGCATTTGTATGAGCATCCTCCCTTCCTTCTACTTTTGTGGCTAATATGGATACAGGGTTGGAAAAAGTCTGCTTGATTCTCAGATTCTGATACTCTCCAGGGCCCAACCTCATCCTGATGCTCCTTTATCCCTGTCCCATAACTGGCTGCTCATCACAAGATGGTTCAACCCTGACTAGCCCTGAGTGATCCAGAGGCTCATGCCTGGCTCAGCTGATGAGTCCACGTGCCACCATTGAATTGTCTATATTCGTTGTGAGTAACTTTAGACATCTGCAGTACAGATCAACACACTCAATGGGAACCCTTTTTATTGTTTGTTTGGAGACAGAGGGATTTTCAAGGTAAGAGCCATCCAGTGTTCCAGGTGCGGACTTCAGAATAGGGAGTTGTGCCTTTGAAGTGCCTCTGCTGAACACGTCCACACTTTAGGTGTCTACAGCTGGTAAGACAAATCCTGCCCTGAATCACAATCTCCATCTGAATTACTACCATCCTCTGTCTCCTCCTTTTAGAGGGCAAATCTTTTATTCCTACCCAGCTCTGGTGTTAAGGTGCATTGATTTTCATTGGGCATATCAGACCTAACGCAACAGCAAATAAGCAATCAAAGCTGACCTCATAGATTTTGCTTCTACCTTCTGTTAATCTTTTCCTTCATGACATCAGGAAAAAGAAATAAATGGCCACTGTTCTCTCTCTTCGCATCCACTTTCCAAGCCATGCTTGCAGGTTTCATTAACCTTCACTTTTTGAATATTACATCTCACTTTTTATTATTATAAAAGGAAACGATTAAAGTAGTGTTTGATATTTTGCTTAGATAAATATGTATACACAAGATATATATTTATATTTTGCTTCACATCACTGTTATGATAAAGGGGATGTTTTATGTTTTGTTGCTTTCTTAGGGCATTAATAGCATACTCATTATCCTCATCTGCCTGACACCTGAGGTTTTCACTTGCAATTTACATTCTTTTTCCCTGGGGGTGGGAAAGGCAGTTCCAAAGACCTGATGCTAAATGCATTCATCCATCACATTGGGCTGCAGAAGTAGCTGGCTATTTCTCTTCAGAACCGTAGCTCTTCCAAGAGTCTTATGCTGTTAGCCAGCCCTTATTTCAGAGCAGCACTTTGCCTGGAAAAAGGAGCCAGGAATGCCTGAAATTCAGAGGAAGAAACACATGGAGGTACATGGTCAGAGCCTGCAGTACCATAGTGAGGTATTTTGCTGCCCAAGCACATTTTTTATTTTCAGACTTTTCCTTTCCCCAACTTCTCTGAGCTTTGCGCCGACTCCTCCTCACTCCCTCATTAACAGGGGTTGTTCCCAGCGTTGCATTGGACCTGCACTCTCTTCTTACTCATCAAGAAGAGTGGCAGCAGCACCCACAAAGACACATTTGCCTCCAGTGTCATCCCTTCTCACATCAGCCTCCAGTGTCATCCCATCTCACATCACCCGATCAAATGCCTTGAGGTTAGTTTTGGAAGCTAAGATCTGCCACTGCTTTTAGAGGAAACACAGAATCATAGAATCATTTATGTTGGAAAAGACCTTTAAGATCACTGAGTCCATCACTGCCAAGTCCACCTCTAAACCGTGTCCCTGAGAACCTCATCTATGTGTCTTTTAAACACCTCCATGGATGGTGACTCAGCCACGTCCTTGGGCAGACCTTGGTAGCCTTTTAGATTGGGTTGGAACATTCACATTTGGTACCAACAATAAATAACAATCTCTAGGAAATGTTGATGTTAATCTTTCTGAGCAAAACTCAGAAATACCGCTGACACTTCTGGGGGCAGAAGAATTCAAAGGGGAGCTTTGACGTACCTTGTGCTTCTGTGTGTTGTTCTCCTCAGCTGTAGCATGGGGATGGTCATCTGCTTCCACTCTAGGATAATGTAAGATTTAAAAAAAATACCTAAAAGTTTAATACCTGTTGCTAGAAATCAATGTTTTACTTCAAGGTTTTAAACTTTACAACTTTTCTTACCCGCATCTTTATTTATATTGTTTTGAATACAATGCTGTCTGATCTGTCCTGAGAGCAGCTGTTAAGAAAAATCTCTGTTGTCTGGCTAGGGAATGCACAGAGCAAGAGAATGAAAACGTACTAATAACACTTGAATCCAGTACGTCCAGCCTGTCTATCATAGCACTGACCATCAGCACTGATGTGAGTTAGATTGCAAGAGGAAGATTAGAAAACATCTGCACCCTCGTAGACTCCAGTGAGAGGTTATGTAGGAATAGTGAGTATTTGTAGAAAAAACTGTCTCACAAAAGGAGAGCTTTTGATTCGGTGAACCACAAATACAACTTTAGGAGTTTTTCTTGGCTGAGAGAGCTTTTACATTGCCTGAGACTGGCAAGGAAGGTGATAAACAGAGGGAGAAATGAGAAATGGGAAGGAGTCCCGGAGAGATGCTGCTGGGATTTGTACTTTATTTTTTTGGGAAGTTGTTTCCCTGGTGAGCTGTAAGGAGCCATAAGCAGCACAAAGGGGGCGAGATTGTCCCCCATGCAGACAACACGAGTGAGCATTTGCAGTTGGGAAGAGGAGAATTAGCTTCCATGGGGCAGCTCTGTCTCCTTCACACAGGTGGATTAACAGCCACAGGGAGTAAAGGGTGGGAGAGGGACCCTCTGCTTTAGCCCTCTGTATCTCTCCAAGCATGCCAAGCAGAAGAAAGGAGCAAGCATGGAGGGAAAAATAATTTGCCAGTCATCTATAGATGCTCATAGATGCCTCTCATGAGGGAACAAATTGTCAGCTTCAAGGTACATTGTGTTCCTAGGTTTGCATTCTGCTCAGAATATACTGTATCCCTCAATGAGCAGAGGATGCTGCCTTGCAAGGAGCTGGGAAGATTAACAAGAGTGGAAGTGGTGGAAGTGAAGGTAAAGGTCAGAAATAGGGAGTAATAGTAACAGAAAGTATCTAGCTTGGAAAATGAAGTCTCATACATCTGGGGAAAAATAATCAGAAACTCATCTGTTCTGCAGGACAGAGATACTTAGCAAGCACTAGAAATAATACAAAAAAACCAAAAAAAACCCCCAACCTAGAGATAGCAGTGGGAAACCAATTAGACGTGGACTTGTATTGGCACTAAAGAGTATGATTTTGGGGCTACACACAGAGGCAAAACCATTATCTTCCAGGGAGGTGACGATCCAGCTGTATCTGGCACACATGGAACAGTATCTCTGGCATATCAACACCAGGCTGACATGGATGAATTGGAGGGAATTCAGAGAAAAGTGTCATTAGAAAGGAAAGGGCTGGAGGGAATTTTTTTATACATGAAAGATTTAAAATGTATTTTATATGGCTTAGAGGTGATTCAAGTTGGAAAGAATAATGTTCTACAAAAAAAGGAAGGCAGTAAATAGAAAGGAGGAAAAAATACATTTAGGATAGCAGAGTAGGTATCTGTATAAAGAGTAAAAAGGATCGAGGACAACAGAGGGAAGATAAGACTGATATGTATAATTGTGAAATGGCCCTAAGATGGAAGTGGTAGATGCCCGTGATGGACACATTTCAGTATCAACAGTAATATGAAGAGATACCCGGGGTAACTGGAGTGTCAAAGCAAGTCTGGCCCAGCAGCACAGAGCTCTAAGCAGATATCTCCAAGCAAGATATTTGTGTTCGTGAGCAACAGATACTTTCTTTGGCTCATAATGGGGCTCTGCCCTTAAACGTCTTCCAAGTCTGACTTGCTTACCCATTCATACTTCCTTACACAAACACAGCTCTACCTCTCTTCTTCAGTGTCTTCCAGAGGAAGCCTGATTAGTGAGAAAACATAAAAGACAAGGGTGTCCTCCTGACAAAGCTACTCCTCACTTCTTGCTCCTGGTTCAGATTCAGTTCCCTCTCTGAGTTGTGTCTGACATGGTCCCTTTGCTGCTGCTGCAGAGAACAATCCTTGCCCTCTGTCCCTCAAGGTTTCTCTCCTGATGATACTGAAGCCCACAGAATTCCCCTGGTTTTCCTACTATGTGGCTGCTTTTCTCTTTCCAGAATAAACAAGCAGAATAGCAGACCTGGTCGCTGCTGCAGTCTTTGCCCTGGTGAGAGCTGTGCCTCTTCCCTTCCCATCTCCTCAAAACCAAGCCTGAGCACGAGGACCTGATTACACTATTCAGGGCTCTGTTTACCCTGCACTCGTGCTGTTCATCTGAGATATTCCTGATTTTCTCGGAAGTACCACAGGGCCAGGCATGTGTTTAGTACCACTGCACAAATTCGCATCTCCTTGACACCAGCTTTACCGCTGGGGTGGAGCTGGAGACCGACATCCTACAGCGTTGCTGGGGCAGGGACTGGTGGACCCAGGCTGGGATAAAAGGGGGTCCTGGGCCATTGAGAGGGTGGGGAGAGGCCTTGGGCTGCACCCACAGTTCAAGATTTCCAACCAGACCCATTTTGGTTATTTGTGATATCTATGGAGATTTTTCTCAGTTGTTTCTATGGAGACTACGATACCGGCTTTGATTGAAACTTTTATAGAGGGATTAGTAAGAACATGTGGCCTTTCACTGCAGCTCAGTGATTGAGTTCCAGCACAGCATAGTAAGAGGAGGTCATTAACATCTGATAGCTGTGTAGGGACCTTGGTATTATTCAGCAATTAGTATTCTTCACTGATACCAGAAACACAAAGGACAGTAGAATATCACTAGGGGGATGAGCAAATTAACATCACACATTCTTTAGTGTACTGGTTATCAATGAATGCCAACTACCCAAGTTTACGAGGACACAAATATTTGGCTCTGTTCTTCCCCTGCTCCTTTCAGCTTTATTTTATAAACAAAGAAACCCCAACACCCTTTACTTTGAGGTGCCAGAGCCCTGGAACAGGCTGCCCAGGGAGGTTGTGGAGTCTCCTTCTCTGGAGACATTCAAACCCACCTGGACACCTTCCTGTGTGATCTGCTCTGGTGACCCTGCTTTAGCAGGTGGGTTGAACTGGATGATCTCCAGTGGTCCTTTCCAATCCCAACCATTCTGTGATCAGCTGGGTTTGCAATCTGCAAACAAAGTCCCAGCAGAGCTGTGATCAGTTGGGCATCACATTGCATGGACAGGACTCCTCGTGGGGCTTCTATGTTATTTCAGCACTGCAAAGCCCCATGTGTTTATTAGCAGCAGTGATGAAAGTGCTCTTGACTATGGAAAAGTATGAGGTAGGAGACGGTCAGAAGATACTTCTTAATAGAAAAAAAAGAAAAAAAAGAAATACCGCTGGGGTACATGTAATGTTTGTTTCAGAAAGCGTTGCCTAGCCACTACCAAACAGACCATTTCACTCACTAAATCTGCAGGGTGGTATTTGTCTGTTAAATTTTCGCTGTGTGACACATCCTGTAAGGCACAAATGAACAACATAATTATTTCAAAGCATTAAATGTTGAAGACCAGAGAGTCAAAAAAATCAGATCTGTATTACCCTTCCTCTATTTTTTTGTACATCTAAGCTCCAGTTCTTCCTGCTTTCTCAGCAGTGCAAGAACCTGTAACACTGCAGCACACTGTGAACGTGCTGTACAGAGAGGACAAGATGAGATAGTGACACATGTCACCAGGATGTCCCCCTGAGCCAGCCATGCCAGAGCCTCTGGCATGGCTTGAGGAGGCACAGGGGAAAATGTGAAAGTTATATCTACCTCATCCTATCACATAAACAGCACCTGCTGCTGGTGAACTACAGCATCCGTGCCACAAGGACAGGCTCAGAGTGTCACTGTGGGCAGTGATCACCACCTGCCCCTGGGTCAGGCCTGGATTTGCTCCATGTGGCATGAGTGATGCAGGCAGGAGACCCTGGTCTGAGCTACAGCATCTTCAGCCTCTGCTGGCAGAAGCCAAGTATTCCACTAGTTTCATGAAACCTGGAGTAGGTCACTCCTCCTTCTTGTTACTGCCTTTGATTTTCAGTTCAGAGCTTGACAAGAAATGCACCATTTTTGTGTTGCCTGTGGGGAACAGGTGGTGAGGAGCAGATGTGTTTTGGGAGGTCCAATCTTAAATGTTCTTGGCAAGCCAGCAGTAAGACAGGTCCTAAATCGTGTGATGAGATGGTACACTTTCTTTAGTCAACCTTGTGGGATTCATTGCAGAATGTCTTGGCTTTGGTTATGTTTGTTGTTGTTGTTGTTTTTTGTTTTGTTTTGTTTTGGTTTGGTTTGCTTGTTTGTTATTAACATTAGCGCATATCAGAGATTGCAGAAATGTGTTATATGTGTGACAAAGGCTGGAAATCATAAAACTGGAGATAAGAAGTAATTCTTAAGACAAGTAAAATCCTGTACTTGCAATTATAGCCATTAGTTTGCAAAATAAAAATAAGTGAGTTATCATTAAATAGCAGCTCATATAACTTTTCAGAAAGATGGGAAGGCCTCCTTCATCTAAACAGTTGAACTAGGTGTTGCTTAGGTCTGCAGTATCAGCATGTGCATCCCCACAGTATCACCAATGCACTGGGAGAGCAGTGAGGGTTGGCAAGTTGGAAGAGGAGGACCAAGGGGTGATGGTTTTAAACTAGAAGAGGGGAGATTCAGGCCAGACATGAAGAAGAAATTTTTTACAGTGAGGGTGGTGAAACCCTGACCCAGGTTGTCCAGAGAGGTGGTGGATGCCCCATCCCTGGAGACATCCCAGGCCAGGCTGGACGGGGCTCTGAGCAACCTGATCTGGGTGAAGATGTCCCTGCTCATGGCAGGGGCTGGACAGGATGTGCTTTGAAGGTCCCTTCCAACACAAACTATTCTATGATTCTGTGATTCTATGACCTCCTGTAAACCAAATGCTGCCCTTAGTATAAGCAGAGACCCTCAACAGCATTCCATAGGCCAAGGAGATCCTGATATGGGTTCCTGTGCACCGGCTGCCAACTGCAACTGTCTCCTCCAGGGAAAATGCATGCAACCTGCTTCAGGCTTGTAAACATAGTACAGAACTTTTGATTAATGAAGAAGAGGATAAGGAAGAGTTATCTGGGCTGGGTATACTCTGAAAAACACTAGCCAGGCTTCTTGATCTTAAAAGGCATGACATTGTCCAGTATTTTAAAGAAAAAAAGTTTTAAAAGCTTGTATCTCTAATGACCAAAGGTAAAATTTCATTATGTCAATATTGGCCTTTGCATTAGAATAGCAAATAAATATTTTCTTAGTTACATAGATTTTTGTAACATAAAGTGTACTTGTACTCCTAGATTAGGATGATTTTGGTGACAGGCAGTGTAGCAGTCTTTTTGTTCATTTTGCAATGTAGCCTGGGGCATCTGAACCATGACCTATTTTTTACTTTGATAAATCCTATCCCTGTGTTCCTCTGCTTTGATAACAGCTATAAAAAAGGCTAGGCAGTAATTTAATAAATAGGAACTGTAAAACAGAGCTAACAGAAGGAATTACTTAAAAGATATAGTTAGTGACAGCCCTGTGTCCAAAGTGGCAAAGGGTTCAATAAGGATTACAGCTGTCAAAGCAACGGGCAGGATGCACTTGACTTCCCGCGGGCTTTGTACTCAGAAGGTGTTAGTTCTCAGCTGTTTCGTACCTTCTCTTGACGATCCTTTGGGCTCCATGAGAGCTGCATATTATTTCAGAGATATTTTGTTTTGTCTGTCACTGGTAGAGAAGTTCTGGATGCAAACAGTATATTATGTTGGGTCTAAACTACAGGGATTAGCATGGGAATAGTGATGTTGGTTGGGATCCTCCAGCAACTGCATCTGCTTACAGACAAAAGCATTTACACTGCTCATGCAGTGCTGTCACATTTACATTTACAATGGGTCAGTTCAGCCTGGAGAAGAGAAGCTGACAGGGGATCTTATCAGTGCTTCTATAAATCTCAAGGGTGGATGTCAAGAAGATGGGACCAGACTCCTTTCAGTGGTGCCCAATGGTAGGACAAGGGGAAACAGACACAGACTGAAGCACAGGAGGTTCCATCTGAATATGAGGAGAAACTTCTTTACTTTGAGGTGCCAGAGCCCTGGAACAGGCTGCCCAGAGAGGTTGTGGAGTCTCCTTCTCTGGAGACATTCAAACCCACCTGGACACATTCCTGTGTGATCTGCTCTGGTGAACCTGCTTTAGCAGGTGGGTTGGACTGGATGATCTCCAGATGTCCCTTCCAACCCCAAATTTTCTGTGATCTTGTGATTCTGTGAATTAACTTTATGGAGTAACACTAAAGGTTGGCATAAAATAAAACAGGATATAAATAATTTCAATTAAAATTCCATCCATAGCTTCCAACCATAAAGTCTTTCCCCTGAACCTCTAAATGATCCTAAATCCTGTAGCTTTTGGGGAGTCTGGGAACTGTATTGGAACTAAACTTTGCAGCTGAAGATTATCCTGCTTAATTTCTAATTTCTGATTGCACAAATAGTTTTACAGCCAGCACTGGATCTGTTCTGTGATTTTGATCAAATTTTGGAGAAGCTATTTAAATGTTTGATGACAGCTTATATAAAAATCAATGGCAATGGTATCAAATTGGGCCAATTGTGCTTAAAAACCCTTACTATGGATTTGGATCTTACTCGAGACTCTGGTTTGAAAATGTTGATCAGTAATAAAAGTGACTAATAATACCTTTTATGGTGGATTCCAATAATGCCTGGGTATGCAATCATCAAGTAAATGGAATTTTTCTTCCCATTATCTTCATCTGAGAGAGGATTGAGCCATTAAACCAACCTAAATAATAAAGAAACATATAACACTCCCTGTGAAAGTGTTTGCAGCTGTGTTCTTCCACCACGTGTACAGTGAGGATTCCATTATAGTAAATTGGAGCTGTTAGTGTCACAATATTGCCATCATTACATGTTCAAAATATGAATCAGATCCCCAGCACTCCTGGATGTTCTAATATCGTAAATGTGTGTAGTGTTTCAGTTCTGGTTTCTAAGCCTTTAGAGGGGAATTTGACTGTCCCAAGAAAGTCTGAAATTTTAAGGGTCACATCCAGCCTGGAGCAGTGATATGGCCACATTCCTCCTTCCCCTTGACTGCTTGTGGGGACTCCATTTACCTTCTCCTTCCAGGGTTAAGAGGTTTCTCTCTGAGCTTCTCTGTTTTCCAGCCTCGTCACCACTGCCTGCTGCCTTTCACCACTTTCTCATCTTTCTTAGTCTTTTCTCCCCATCTCCTAACCACGACTTGCTTAATTTCCTCTGTGCATCTCTTCTGCCTTTGTCTCTGATTCAATGTGAGAAGCGGTTGTTACCCCACGTACCCTGTCCTCATGAACTATAGAGAATAGCAGCTCCCTTTCTGGCTTCAGCTGTTTTGATGATAAAGAGGAATGGTGGTCTCTTTGAGTAGGGAGCAACTAATGAATTGATAGCCCTTCATGGGCTACATATGTAAGCTAGATATTAAAGCCTACTTCTTCTGAATGTTTTCTGCAATAATGTACCACTGTATATAGATCTTATATAAATATATTAATTGACAAATCAATCAGTTAGTATCAATTCTGGAACCATGTCATAACCATATCAGTATCCCAAATTTGCTCTGAACAAAGTGGGAAGATTTTCACCAACAGGACTGCAATGTGGAAGCAATTTAGTGTCAAATCTACTATGCAGGGAATATCTGTGGGTGACACAGCAATCATGGGTAGCTCTATGCAGAAGGCTAGAGAAGAAGGAACTGCAGCAAGGAGCTCATGTTAGTGCTCCCAGGAACCCTACGCTGATGGTTTTATACATATGTCCCTCCAAGCCATTGATCTTCCAGGCCTGTCATCCTGCTTGGGAAAGGAAAGGTCAGAAAGCAATGGAAGGGGTTGCAGGAGATATTGAGCTGGATACTGAGATTAAATTTGAGCATTTACAAACATTATTTTGTTTCTCTTGAAAATTTTCCATTTTTCCATTGCTAGCATCTGACAAATTAATTTCCTGGGTACCCCTCTGACCACTCCCATAAGTGAAGATGTATGTGGGTTTTGTCTTCCTTGACTTTGGTAATAATATTTAACTTTTTATAAAGTACATTAAACTTCCAAAGGCTTTACAAATGTTATGAAACTAAAATTCATTCATGTGTTTGTTCTTGTTCTTTTGTCAATGAAATTTCATATCTATCTGATAGAAGTTCCCATAGCCACTTTATGAGTCTTTTATGGTTTTATTATGGCAGTACTGTCTAAATTAAAGGCTTGTCAGATTTAAGAAATAACTTTTAATTGCCTATTTATTCTTGCAATATTTTTTCCTTTAGTATTTAATTTTTTCTGTATCTCAGAAATAGATTTGCTTCTGTCTGCTGTGATCACCCACGCTGCTTTAAGTGTGTAGTGAAGTGAAGCGAACACTTATTTCTATGAACCATTAAACTGTCATGATAAGAACGTGATGGTGAGATTGCATTGTGTTCCCCGTGGAATCAAAGCAGTCCCAGGGGCTCTGATTCATGATCCCCTCAGGTGCAGGTAGAGTGCTGACGTGATTCCTGCCTCCAGGTTTATCACTTCACTTAGAATCACAGGATGCCCTCAGACCCACAAGGATCATGGACTCCAACTCCTGTCCCTGCACAGGACAACCCCACAGTTCACACCGTGTGTCTGAGGGTGTTGTCCAGTCTCTTCTTGAACACTGTCAGGCCTGGGGCCGTGACATCTCCCTGGGGATCGTGTTCCAGTGTCCAGCACCCTCTGGGTGAAGAACCTTTACCTGATGTCCAACCTAAATCTCCCCTGGCACATCTTCTTGCCATTCCCTCGGGTTCTGTCGCTGGTCACCATAGACAAGAGCTCAGCACCTGCCCCTCCTCCTCCCCTTGTGAGGAAGCTGCAGCCGCCATGAACTCTCCCCTCAGTCTTCTCCAGGCTGAACAAACCCAGTGACTTTAGCCGCTCCTCATACGGCTTCTGCTCTAAGCCGTTCACCAACTTCATGGACACTCTCCAGTAGCTTTATGTCCTTTTTATCCTGTGTTGCCCAGCCCTGCACACAGTGCTCCAGGTGAGGCCACTCCAGTGCAGAGCAGAGTGGGACAATCCCCTCCCTGCCCGGCTGGCCATGCTGTGCTGGATGCACCAGGACACGGGTCCCTCTTGGCTGCCAGGGACACTGTTGGCTCATGTTCAACTTGCTGGCCTCCAGAACCCCCATATCCCTCTCTGCAGAGCTGCTTTCCAGCCTCTCATCCCCCAGTCTGTATGTACAGCCAGGGTTACAGCAGCTGGAGGAGTGGCTGAATGGGACATTCTCTGGCCCTGCACAAAGTTTGCATTAATGATCAACTGTAAAGTGAGGGGCCTAAGCAGAAGATATCCATACTGTTTCTCAACACCTCTGCTAGAGGCACTTTAAGTCTCCGCAACTACCTGAAAGGAAGTTGTAGCAATGTACTGGTCAATCTCTTTTCCCAAGTGACAACTGATAGGAAAAGAGGAAATTATCTCAATTTGTGCCAGGGGAGTTTTGGATTGGGTACTAGGAAAAATTTCTTAATGGAAGAGGTTGTCAGGCATTGGAACAGGGTGCCCAGGGAAGCGGTTGAGTCACCATCCCTGGAAGTGTTTAAAAGACGTGTAGATGAGGCTCTTAGGGACATGGTTTAGTGGTGGACTTGGCAGTGTCAGATTAATGATTGGACTTGATGATCTTAATGGTCTTTTCCAATCTAAATGATTCTATCATTCTATGACTCTAAGCTGTCGGAGAAGGATGAGACCTGTTGTACCTTTCACCACTCCATCTCCGTCTGCCTGTGATCATGAGCAAGAGCCCTTACACTTTTCTTCTCTAGCTTTTTTTTTAGTCAACACAGTGGTCTGTTCAGTGTATCTGTGTACCAAACACTTGCTACCTTTGCATCTCCTTAGGGTTTAAGGCTCCTGTTTCATTATCCCTAATAATGTCTTACAAAGGAAGCAGCTGATTCTTGCATTAAGTATGCATAAATGAATAAATTATAGTAATAGGTGACCCTGTGTATGTATGAGCATGGTAGATCTGTTACACTGGGACTCTTTCTGCTCTCTCTTGTCCTTTTTACATATACATTTCTCCAGTGACTTCACTGAAACTTCTCTAGGTTTACATCATTGCCAACAGCATGTGCACCATTAGAAACAGTATGGATTATTAATGGAAAGCCCGCTAAGAACTAAAATAAAGTTCAGTTTATGTTGGGCTGGGAGATAGTTCTCAGCATTTCAGTAAACTGTAACACATAATTAAATCTCCAAGTTGTCAAGACCTTAAAGGATTGGAGTGTAAAGGGTATACTGAGTATAGCAAGGGATCCAAGCTCTGTGTTAAATTACACCCATGCAAGTCTGTGGTAAATTTAAATGAGGTCACCTGCACCAGATTTACACTGACAGAGCTCGAGCAGGTTCTGACCTAATCTGACCAAAGGGTGATGCACTTCGAAGCTGTTGGCATGAAGGCAAATTAAACAGTGATTGGAAAACAGCATGAAGTGTTTTAAAAAGAAGTTTCTGAGCTGCAAAGGTCAAAGGACAACTCAAATGTCAAAAATATTATGTCTACAATCCAGGACTGTTTTATAAGATAGTGTGAAGCTACAAATACTTTCCTCTTAATATTGACAAGAGCCTGTAACTTTCTATTACTTCTTTCCACTTTAACTTGCAAATGTATGAGTTTTGGGAAATATTGTACACCACACTAATATATGAAAAATGCGGTGTAAATTAAAGCTGTTTGGAAAACTTTGGCAAAACACTCATAGTTTCTCATTTTTTAACAACTACAGCTTCAATTTTCAACATTAACATAAATGAAAACAGACCCTAAACAGGTATCAGTACTTTAGAAAACCGTGTAGCTGCTGTTGAAGTAAATTTTCTCACCACTTTTTTGATGTGATCTTTACATAAGAAAGAATGCAAGTTCAGACTAAGAGCACGTTCATACAGACAGCTCAAGATAGAGTTTGGATCAAAATCTAATTGTCATCATCTTTGCTTTTACTTTTTTTAATCCAGGGTAAGAGTATGTGTTAATCCAAAGGCATTACAAAGATAGTGAGAGTACAGAGCCAGTTTTGGCATGCATTTCTTTCTCTGTAGACTGATTGATACAGTCACGATAAGGAATTTGCTTTTTTAACATAGTAACTGAACATCCTGTTGTGTCTTAATCTACTTCTGAAGCATATAAAGCAGCTGTGCTCCATTAGCTTCAAGTTATTATGAATGTAGAATGTAGCCGTGTTTTCTGAGTGGGAATACTGAATGTTCAACAAAATGTGATGCCTATACTTTTTTTTTTTCTTTCCGTGTAAAATGATATTCTCATTTTCATTCTGCCTCCAGACCTTGCTGTGAAAAATTAATACACAAGACCTATAAAGGTCATTGCGCTCTCAAATGAGATTTTCTAAGATCTTCTAACTGACTGCACTTCCTTTGCACCTTGGCATTGTAAATGTTGAGCTTCTCTATTAATAGAGCCTCCCCATCCTAAAAAAGGGGGTTGTATTTTAAATAAACTCAAGTTTTTAGGCACACTTCCAATGTCCATACTCCAGCTGTCAAACAACTGGCAGAGAGAGAAAACAGTTCTGTTCAGAGTGGGAGTCAGTTAATGGATGTCACCGGCAGGACCCCATGAAGTTAGTGCACTTTATATGTAATCCACAGAAAAAAAGATGCAGTGAGTATGTCTGTGCGGTGTCTTTCCCACTAGTATGGAATTATGTTACTTAGGTGTGGTGGTACAGAACGTGTCATGTACTAATTCACTCTCAAAAACAGCTGAAATATGACCAGGACCAGAGTCACCTCACAGTGTTACTAACCGCACTGCATAATCTGAAATACCAAATGTTAACTGCAGTCCCCAGTCTTTCAAGCTCTTTTAACCTTATTTGTGGAGTATGCTTTGGATTCTTAAGGACCATATCCTGAAGCTGTGAGATTCCATGGGTGTTTAGTTTTCAGTTCAGAATTTCTAATTAAGGGAGAAAAGATTAAAACTGTGAGTTGCAGTGATCACCATAAGCAGGTGAATAAACAGGGTCTATTTGTTGTTTTTAAAATATCGTGCCTTTAAGCCTAATGCTTTGACATAAAATCAGGTTGGAAAATCTCTAGTTATTTTCACAAATCACAGAATAATTTCGGTTGAAGGAGACATCTGAAAGTGATCTATTCCGTCCTCCTTCTCAAAGCAGGACCAGCTAGATCAGGTTGCCCAAGGGCATGTCCAGTCAAGTTTTGAGTATCTCCAGGACAGGAGATTTCATAACTGAATGGTTCCTTGTTGCAGTATTTTGGAAACCCTCATGGTGGGGTTCTTTCCTTCTACCAAGCTGAAATTTCCCTTACTGCAACTGGTACCTGTTGCCTCTCACCCTATCCCTTTACACCAGGACACCCTGGCTCCATCTTTCTTACATCCTCAACTACTTTAAGTAGCTGTAGATAGCACTGAGATTTCCTCTTTACATTTTCTTTTTAAGGCTAAAAGAACCAAAAGCCTCTTCTAGTATCCCTTGTCCTTCAGCCCCCTGACTGTCTTGATGGCCCTCCCTGGATTTCTTCCAGTATATCAATGTCTTCTGTGCTGGGGAGCCTGAACTGGACACACAAATCCAAGTGAAAGTCTAGAGCTAAGCAAGACCCAATTTCCAGTCATACTGGTTGGGATTCTTCTCTTTGAACTGCAGGACTTTCATTTACATCCGAATGGGTCACTCTGTTCTCTTTATAACCAATGGAGAGAAATATGTCCTTTCAGACTGCTATTTGCCATTCTCTTTGAGCTCTCTACCTTAGGATGAGATGATTTGTTTCCCAGAGGAATCATTTCTCTGCAGTGATTAGGAAAGCCACACATTTAACTGTTTATATCTACACTGTGTTTCTATAAACTTGGGTGAGATAATTCACATCCTGAGTCTTTGTTGGCAAGAAATGGTAGCTAGTCTAAATTATAATATTACAGCAAATGATCATAATCTTGTACCTGAGCAAAATGCATGAATAGGAGGTCATTCTTGACTGTGCAAGTGTTGTCTTTTGGGTTTACTGCTTGTCACAGAGGCACCCAAAAAGTCGATTTAAATGGACAACAAGTTGCAAAACAGACTTTATTCTAGCCAGAAAAGTATAGTAAATAAACCAACATGAAACAGGATTTATGCAAATTATTTAGCACTCCAACAGATTCTGATGCCAGTTGAGGAAATTATTGGGGTATGACCACATAAGAATAATGAGGATCTAATTCACTCACAAGAAACAAAACTAGAGGCCTCTTTCACCCAAGGGTACCCAGAAGAAATAATGACTTGCTTGCTCGCTCGAGGATGTATCCAGAAGAGAAAAACAACCACTCACCAAACGAGGAGGTGAGGCACGCTGAATCCTGGTAAGTTGCCTTAGAGATTGGGGCATAAAAGGCATTAAAGAGCTGTCAGTTGCCCAACTGAAGACTCTGGATCTCATCAGGGGATGTGCAACCGCCACACTGATTTCTGTCACTTTGCAGACACAATGAAATAAATAATGAAGTATTAAGACAGGCTTGCAGTGAGTAGTTGTGAGGTTCATGTCCTAAAAAGGCTCATTTTCATTGTTTCAATGAAGGCACTGTCATTTAGCCAGAAAATTTTGCAAATTTTCTGTTAGCTGTGCTTTGAACACTCCCGCACTGTCTTTTATGTCATTGATAGAGAGCTAAGCCATGGGATGGCAGAGGGCAGGTCATTGAGTCTTGAATGGAGATATGTGGGTGAGCTGGTGGGACGGCTGCAGAAGAAGCATGGCAGTCCTGACATATCTGCTATAAGGCATCTTGAAGTCAGCCATGCATCACAATACATCACTGCTGCTTGCATAAAACTGCAATACTAATCAAGCATTTGGAATTAAATGGTAATTAATCTTAGCAGACACCACACAACTGGATCATGAGCCATACCCTGGATTCTCGAAAATACTTCTCTCAGCATTCCTACTGGCAACTGAATATTTCCTTGCAATAAGATGCTGATTTAATAAAATATATTGGTCCTGTAAACAGCAGCTTCACTGGTCAGGAGATTTCCCCTATCTTTCATGGGTTATTCAAAGCAGTTTTCCACTGTGGGCTGTAGGATACTGGAAATGACTTAGTACCTTTTCAGAAAAAAACCAAAAAAATCATTAATTTAGGCTGGCAAATATACAGGGAATAACAGTTTATTTTACCTGATACATATTTGTTGGACTGAGTGCAAGGATGAAATGGTGAAATGTAATGGTCTGTGATATACAGCAGGTCAGGCTAAATGATCTAATGGTTTCTTCTGAATACATGAATTGCTGGGCTGCGTGCCAGAAGCCAGACAGACTCCTGGTGTTCCCACAAGTCACTATTTTCATCTACCCCTGCCCCCCTGAACTCTGTGGCGAAACTCCCTTCTGCAACATTTCCAGCAGGATATTGATGGGGGTAGTTAATGCCAAGATGGAAAGTACAGCAGTTTGTTAGGAACCTCTGAAGTGCTGCATGATGGAGACACAGCTACGGCTGAATAGGTCCCAAATCCCACTAAACTATGAAGTTCACTCTTAGCCTTCATGGGATCAGTACCCTTGGTTTTTACATCTCGGCTGCCAATTGCTGGCAGCTCTCTGGCATGGGGCTGCCGGCTGTTTTGTGCTCCGCAGCGCTACGCTGAGCAGGGCCCCCCTGCACCGCTTGGAGGGGCCTCTCTTGACAATGATGCTTGGCACTGAATAGCTTTTGCATCACAAGCTGCAATTTCAAGTTGTAACTCAGCTGATCCCTGAATCCTTGGCAGTGTGGGTTGTCTTCTCCTGCCCCCGTTCTCTTGCACCAGCGCTGCTGCTTGTCTGGATCCACAGTCAAATGAGTTAGTTATAGTCAGAAATGTATTCACTTTTGCTCCAGCCATATAGGTCCTGTGTCAGCTCGCCTTAGGATTAGACCCATGCCAAGACTGGAACCAGGAAAACAGCAAAAATATATGGCTGTGACGGAGAAATAGGAAGAGGATTGCCTGTTTTGCAAAAGGGCCATTGATTAGGCTAATTGTGACATGAATCTGTATTTTCAGGGAGGCAAGCTAGTAGTGAAATTCTGTGCAACAATGGTAAAAGCAGTGCCCCACATTGCATTCAACTTAACTTGTGTCACTTAGCTTCCTAACCTCTAATGAGCTTTTCAGAGTTGGACTTGGCTTTATTCATTAATGTATGAAGAAGGAAGTAGGCTTTTTATTGGCCTGAGTATTTTTCTCCACTGGAAGCCCTGGTGCTAATGGTGCCAGTCCAGACATCTCCCAGATGTATTCTGAATACAAAATTTCACCTCTGTATGATTAACTTCAGGCCACTGTTGTGCAATCACCTCCTCTTCTGGAGAAGGTGCTGTGACAAACTAGGAACTTTTTAGCAGGCATATCTTCTTAGAAAGCTGTTGTACAACACAGGTGGTTTCCAAACTTACGTACTATCCTGGAAACTGATGGGAAGGTTTTCTCTGCCCACTTTGATGAGATGGAACCACACAATAGTTAGTTTGAAGACATTTGAAGAACTCTGGTCTGACTCTTATCTCAAAGCAGGCCCAACTTAGATCAGGTTGCTCAGGACCTTATTAGCTGGAGATTTTGCAGCTTCTCTGGTCCTCTTTTTGAATATTTGACCACCATCCTGGTGATTTTTCCCCCTTATTTTGAGTAGGCATATATTGTTCTGCCTCCTATGCTTTCACTGTGCACCTCCAACAACAGTCTTGGTCTGTCTTCTTTAGACCTTCAAATGAAGTTGTTGAAGGCAGAAATGAGAGCCTCATTTAACCTTTTCTTTTTAAGGCTGAACAAACCTAATTCTTTCAATCTGCCCTTGTAGGGAAAGTTGCTTTAGAGATCTTCAGGAAATACTAAGTCAGACTTCAGATGGTCAAAGGTGCTTCAAGGAAAACCTTCTGTTTTATTGAAGGTTTCTGATCACTCAGTACAGCTGTTTTTCCTGGAATTAACATCAGCAACACTGATTTATATTTTTAAAAAATTTATTAAATTTTATATATATATATATAATATGTATATTTATTGCCGCCTTGCCTTAAACCTTGACAAAATTGTTAAATCAGATGCCCTTCCCTACCTTATAGGTTTTTGTTTCTTTGTTTGTTTGGATAAGCATTTTAAAAGAAACACTCATTTTATTCTGCATAAAGTATCAGAAACAATATGCCAGGAAGATGAGCATTTCTCCTATTTATGCTGTTCAAAAGACTTTGATCGTGAAATAAATTACAATTGGTTTCTGATTTCTTTTTAATTTCCAACAGAAGACTCGTGGCACTGATAATCTGAGGAGATGAGACTGCTCAGGCATGTTAGGTCTTTGCCAGCTGTTTCTTGTGCAGCTGCAGTCAGGGCTGGGCTCCGCTCTGACTCAAGTCACCGTAAAAGATAGTTCAAGTTTTGCTGTTGTTTTCTAGCTTGACAAATGTTGAAAGGCTTAACCTCATGTGACACAGCAGAAATATCTGAATCGCTACTATGATTCACTTTCAGATATCGCATTTTTTTCCTCCTGAATACATTTGATAAGCCGTTCTTTACAGATATGTTCACACTTAGCTTGAGTGTCTCCAGCTAAGAGCTTAAGATTTCTACCTGCTTCCAGGGCTTGTACACACAAATATTTGTTCTCTTGGCTCTCTGTTTTTTCTCATCCCAGCTGTCCGTTGTTTACTGGATCTTATTTTTCCTGGGAGCCATATACTGCTGCAGCAAGGTGTTGGATGGACACCTCATCCACAGCTTAACTCAGATTTTTTCCCTGTTGTTCAGTGAAATAAATATTGTGGATGCTAGTTCTGTTCGAGCTGGGCACAGGGTAACTGCAAAAGCAGTCACTGTTCATGATGCTTTGTGTTTTTCAGCCCTTTATATGGAAATATATGTTTACCTGTATGTACAGAAAGGTAGCATTTTACTCAAAGAAATCTTTAATCATATGTTCTATACAACTCATTATGGTCTTCTAAGAGAAATCTGCTATACTGACTAAAAAATGACAGTGCCAAGCAATGACTTGGTAGAAGCAACACATATCAATCTTGTGTTTTCCTCATCTGAAACATGTTTCTCAGAGCATCTGAGGGACTCAGGAGCACAAGACACATTGAACGTCTCACAATCCATTGAATCAAGTTAATTCCAGACCTAATTCAATGAGTAAAGGCAGTTGCAATGGAAAGGTTTCCCATGTGTCAAAAGTACTTCAGAAAATTTAAGTGTCTCCAGTGCTGGGTAGGGCCGTGACTTTTTATTTTTTAAACTCTTGCTGGAGAAGTTCTCTTTCCAGGTATTTTTAGGCACAAACTGAGGCTAAATGTGGACTTGTGTGATAGAGTGCTTTAAAGAATTAAAGTACATTTCATATACACAGCTGAGGCTCACTGCTGCTGAGGCGGTCACTCATTTCTGTCCATGCTTGTTGGTTTTGGCATTCACTGGTCCCTTGCTGAGGGAATGTGACTTGCTGAGCTACAGGAAACATAACTACCCCCACCGAAGTGTGTAATATTCTGCCAAATTAGTGGGTTGAATTACCTCAGAAAAATACCTGAGAAGCATGAAAGCTGGTGCAAGGAATGGAGCTGGAAGAGGTGTCTGGTGTGGGAGCAAAGAAGCATATGGAAAGGTGGGATGGAGGAGCAGGACCACTCCTTTGGGTAGCAGCAAGCTGTTAGGTCAGCTGTCACTCAAACTTTGGCCAAGAAGAACTTGGATCTTATTTTCTGTTTTGCCAGGTTTCTGCCTTGAATTGGCAAAAAAAGAAGAAAAAAAGTTAGGGGCCTGAAGTTTGCAGTTTCATACAGGCACAAATGACTGAGTTTTATTAGTTGTTTTGTGGTGATATTCGTATAACGTTCTTTTTCTCACAAAATCTCTGAAGACACCTTCACCCTTACCCTGCAACCAGACCTACAGGCAAGACTCTTGCTGTGCATTACTGATTTATTTCATATGATCTTTCTGCAGGAAATGTTGGTATTAATATTTGAATAGTGATCCATCATATGTCTCCAGCAAATAAAGCACAAATGGTCTTACTCTGATCTCGCTTACCCTGGGATAAAGCAGAAGCAATTTCACTGTTTGTGAGCATTACACCAGTGTAAAATTTCAGGAGTTAGATGAAAACCGGGAATGGCAGAGGGTAACTGGATAATAAAAAGACATCAGGCCATCCTTTGAACTGTGGAATATTAAAAGGGTCTGTTGTTGACACCAAACTTTTAGATAATGAGTGTGTGTGCTTGGTGGCTCTCCCTGCCCCCATCAGTGTGACACATATTTGAGAGGATCTTGCTCAGTCTGTGCACTGGATTAGAAATCAGCTGTCATTAAGGAGCGTTTCGCAATGTGAAAGGTTCCTGGGTGTGATGATGTGCATGAGAGGCAGCCGTGGGGATTGAGCTGGCTGGTAACAAGCATTTGTGTTTACCAGTCTGGTTAACTTCAGATCAGCCTTCCAAACATTTCCATGGAAACAAGAGAAGTTTTGGTTAACTGTAAGTGGCTTAATTTACTTTCTAACTCTATTAAAAATAGAATAGTAAACAGAGACAAAATTAACTCTGAAACGTATTTTTGATAATATGATTTTAATCAGTTGTGGCATTCAGTGGTTGCTTTTCCATACCGCCTGACTGCAGTTGTGGGTGAAGCTTTCATTGAGCAGTTGCTCCTTGACTCTGCAAAGGCATGAAAAAAATGTCAGGAAAAGAACTGTGGAATAGTGGAGAGTCTTAAATCTTTATTTCTGCTAGAAGGCAATTCAATGCCTTTGTTTGTGAGCTTTCCTGGTTTTTTTTACAAGGCATGAAACCTGAGAGATTGGAACGTGCTTACATCCTGGAAACTTCTTATATACCTACTATATTACTGAAATGTCACATGTAGGTTTTAATATGACAGAATAATCACTTGTCCAGTCAAAGAGATAAAAGACATACCGATGTACTCACAGACAATAGTACTAAAAGTGTGTTTTCATTTTGCATGGGCATCTTTCAAGACACGTTATTAAAAACTAGTTGCAAGTAGGTTTATTCCTGAGTTTCTAAGAAGAAGTTCCCACTTCCATATGAGTAGGGATAGTGAAGGGAACCGTAAGCTGATTCAGGTGGGTGAGGTTCTTTCCCAAAGCGCCGGTCTGTCTCTCAGGATTCACACACCCAAAGTTGAATCATTTGTGTGACTCAGGAGTGTTTTCCAGTAGAAGTGATTCTTTCTCCTGTAATACTGATAATTGGTAAATGTATGAACTGCTTGAACAGTAACAGCTTTAATTATGCATGAATGCCAATCAGTCTGGAAATCAATTTCGCTGACTCACACTCAAAATTTAATGCTATCCTCTGAATTTCAATAACTCTGAGTTTTTATCCTAAGTGATATTCTAAGAGCTGTCAGAGCCAGCAGGGAAATTGGCCTTGATGTTTATCTGACCATTGGAAACGAGTATAGCCTTACATCTTTAACATCAGGGAGGAGCTTTTCCTTTCTCCCCAGTAAGGAGCTCACGGTGTTGTCCGTACAGTGCACTCGTCCAGCTGCAAAATGGTAAAATCACTATATTACATACCGGAAACTGAGATAAAGAAATATTTCACTGTTTGTTCAATGTCTCAAAGGCAGTTGAGGGAATTAAGTTTGTGTTATCTGGAAGCTTGATCTCAAACTTAACTTTTCACACTTTCCCATTGCTCATCACTTCTGGCCAGGACGGACGTTCTCCATCTGTCTGGTCTACCTAGAGAAGCAACAACGTCATCTACTAAACTCTGGGGCATTCTGATAATAAATGATAACCAAGAATTTCTGTTTCTATAGAAAATGCAGTCAACCTCAATTATTAAAACATGTTGTAACAGGTGGCTGGGCGTCCAGCTCCATTTCATACCTCCCTGGGCAGGAATGTTTGCAGCTGACTGCCAGCAGCTGTGTGAGTGCTTTGAGAACTCTGTCTGACACGTCTGCAGCTCTGCGAGTGGCTTTAATCAACAGCAGAGGCAGGCAGAGAAATGCAAAGACAATGTGACCAAAATACCCGAGCGAACTGGACTCTGATTCTGCTGATATATGTTTAAAAACAAGCACGAAGTATAACACTCTAAAATGTTTTGAGTTTTTGTGTAAGCTCTACTCCAGCTGCTGGAGCCACACAAAATAGCAAAAGGACGTTGAGTTTTGTCTGAAACACCAGGTAGGATGCTTGTCCTTGTGAGTGCAAAGAAAAGGTTTGCAAACAGGAATGCAATGTAGAAAAATGCTCAGAAACCAGAAATCTATAGTGCGCAATGACACTGTGTGTATTCCCACATGGGATCATTAATGTGTTTAAAACACAGAAGCTTACAGGATGCTAACCATATTTTTTGAATAATCCCCTCTGCTTCTGTTCTCACCAGAATATATGCATTTTCATTTTTAATAAGTGTTGCTATAGTGACTTGTTTCTTTGTTCAAGCTTCTCTATGTCCTTACAGACTGAGGTCCCAAGCCTTCCCTGGTAAGTGTGTGGGTTTGGGCTGGGGACAGCCTGAAAATGATTTTCTGTGTATTGCAGTCATTGAGTTGTGCTGCTGAGGTAAGGGAGAGAGATCGTAAACTTTTGTTATTAAATTCTATCAGGAGCGAAGCAAGCTAAGGAAATACGCTGAGTGGATCAACAGAGCACTGAAAAATTATAACCGTCCTCAAATGGTTTGGAAATAGAACAACTGGGGAGAGTTTAAACTGTGTTTTTTTTCTGTATCAACAACAGGTGCAAGCAAAATGCAAGTCAGTCAGAAGGTATCTTTGTTCTTGACAATGGATTTTGGGGGCTCTTTTGATTTTAATAATATCCAGATATCTCAGGCAGAGGCTGACTGTGAAACTATTATATAGAAATCTAACTGTATTGAAGTCCAAGGAAAGTGATACTGTCACAGAAGTTGCTGAAAAGAGGGTTTTCTTCCTCTTAGCACAGGCTGTAAGGTGACAACAGCAGCATTAGACCTAAGGGCTTTTCCATGCAGGCAACGGGTGAGATTGCAGTCGATTTGTTAAAGAGATGGAGCTCATGTTAGTTTTAAGTTGAACACAGGTGAATACCGAAACATGGTGGAAGGAATGACAAAAAAAGACCCGAGACCTCAATGGAGGTGCACACAGAGCTGTTGAGTTCTGGTTTGTGACGTCCTTCCAGCATCCGCAGTCTTCAGGGGGCTTTTTGGGGTCCAATGCCACCAGAAGAAGCTGGACGGGGAGACCTCAGTGATTACAAGGTTTGCTTCTTCACCTTGTCCTCTCATGGCTGCAGGCAGCATGGCGTAGGGCTCCTTGGACACCTCCACCAGCTCCTTGGATACCTTGGAACAGGAGCTGCTTTATCTGGTGTTTGCACCCTGGTCTCCTACCAGTCCATTCTTGAGCCAATAATCTCTAAACCCTTCTTTTTATAATTCCCCCCCTCCCCCCCATTTTTTTCCACCAGTACTAGTTATTCTTTCTCCTCATGGTTTCTTTTCTATTTAGCCTTCCTAGAAGGGCTTAAAGATTTTTCTCTGTAAAAAAAAAAAAGTCCACCAGATTTACTAGGCATTTGTAACCAAGCAAACTGCTGGTTAGTCCTCATTGTTGATAAATCACTAAATTATCTGCAAATAAATAGAAGACTGAAGCATCTCGCCTTTATAAATTGGTATCTGGGATTTTGTCTGCTACTGGAATTAATTCCTGATGGCAATTATTGTTCCACTTAAAAATAATTAGCTTTATCTTCTACTTAGAAAATATAAATTAGACAGTTCTCTTTGACTGGATATTCTCAGGAGCACCGGAAGCTAAACTCACTGGTATTGAGAAAATTTCCTATTTATTAGCTTAAAAATTGCTTCTGTAATCTGTCTAGGAATGTCTGGGGAAAAATAACAATTTATCCTTACAGAAAACCATATATTTCATTTTCTAACAAAATATATCATTTAATTCTAACTGATCTTAAGCATTAATTTCACAAGCTTGGATCCCAGTGGTTTATTTCTTCTTCTTTTTTTTTTCACTTAAAAAGACTTTTTGTTGCAGGCTCCTATTTGCTGTCATCAAGTGGAAACACAGCTCCTCCAATTCCCTTCTCCCAGCATCAAACATACTCAATTGTACAAGTTCCCGAATAGGTACAAAGTAAGCTGGTACAGAAGCTGAAAGTTGTGTTCAGGCACTTCAAAGACTTCTTTCAAATTTGTTTAAATGTTTTGAGAGCTTCTTTAATACACGAGTAACCTCTGGCAAAATTTATTAACCTTTGATTTACATTCCTCATTTGATTTGCATTCGTCTTCTAAGTTATCAGTTTCTAATTTAGTTTTTCAATTCGAACCTCTGAAATAGAGGTACAGGGCCAGACTCTCAGCTCATGTAAAGTGACTTAGTTCCCAAGATCTGACAACCTGGCTTCTTACATCTTCTATAGATTTTCCCAAATGAGATGTTATTGTTTTCATTCTAGAGGTTTATTTTCAGTTACATTAGTAGCATCTGGCATTAACTTCACCTTGCTGTGAGAGGCAATTGCTAGTTCTGAATGCAGCTGTGAACAAGCACAATATTGTTCACTTCGGTTGAGCTATATTTGCTTTTAGCATGGCAAACTGTCAGTGGAGAGTCCAAAAATTATTTAGATTTAACATTAATGAGGTGATACTCTGTATGCTTCACACCTGTGGTCTCTTCAGACAGTATTAGGAAGATCCTACCTTCCCCACTTGTGTTCGCAAATCCTTCAAAGCAAAACAGCCCATCCTTCCTTCTTCTGAAAAAATAGACTAATGCCAAGAAACAATAAACTAATGCAAATCTGACAAATATGGAAAATCTTCTCACTGGAGGTCTGTCTGCATTAAACATTAATCCAAATGGCCTCTGCTGGTGGGAATGGATCAATGTCCATTTTAAAGACAGGATTATACTCGGAAAAATTGTCTTAGGGAAAAGAAACGAGGCAGCCACTCTTCATCTTCATAGTTCAAATTTTTGTATGTTGAGTCATATCTGCCATTGTAATGCCAGTATCATCTTAGTGGTCCTTCTAGGGACCAATAAGGTCCTTCCTTATTCTGGAAACACTTTGAGAGAGGGAACTGAGTTCCAGCCTTTCCCATGCACCATTAGTGGAATATTTTACTAAGTGTCAGGGGTGAGGCTGAGCATCGCCATCTGGAAACAGACCTTGATGGCATCACTCACCTTGTTACTCTAAGAGTTGTTGCACCTGGCCAGAGGAGTTACTGTGAAGGGGAAGCAGCCTCATTTGGACAGCCTACTGAGTTTCAGGGCTGACTTTAAAACCTGTGGTACACAGTTGTGAAAAGCAAAATAAAGGAGGACAACGATGAACGAGCTGAAGAAACACGTGAAGGGATCTCACGCCAGGCACTGACTGTTGCCCATTAAGTTTTGCAGAAGCTTGTTGAGTGAGGCTGAGATGGAGTGAAAAATGGGATAAAATGAGCAAGGAGAAAACCCAAAGGACTAGAGAAGATGGTAATGTTTTAGAAGATAAACGAAAACTCAGGGAACGCGTACCTAATTTTGTAACACTATGCTCAATATAGCACTTGAGGTTTCTTAAACTGAGACTTTGGAGAAAAGTGGTGTTGTAGCGTAGCTGAAAGCTACAGAGCAAGAGCAGATGCTCTGGGTGAACCACCACTGTAGCCGTAGTGTTTACCAAGGATGCAAGTTTCTGTGATGTGGAGTCTTCACCCACTGTTCCGTGGTGGGCTTATCCTTAGTAACGTGGGCTAGTCCTGGAGCAATTGAGCCAGGGTGACTTTTGCCACTGTGCACGGAGGGAAGAATGGGGCCCATACAGTTGCTTTACAACAAGTTCAGGACTAGAGGCTTTCAACCTAAAACTTATTTTCCCTTTTGCAGTTAGGAGAAGGAAGATGAGTGTCTCCTTCAAGCTGGAGGCCTGGTTTTGTTCAACAGTGGGTTTAAATTAACCTCATTATAAGGGGGAGCTTGATGAGTTTTTTAGTGCAGAGATTTGTCTGTTTAGTTAAGATGGCTTCTTCTGTTCAACTGCTGCTAATTAGCATCCATCACTAACTGGTCCAGAGCTTGCAGCTCTATTCATTTAAATGATTGTTAATGGGAACTACACCCATTGAGACATTGGGTTAAATACCAATTTAATGAGTGTGTGTTGGTTATTTCACTGTAACTGAAGCTCTGTTCATCTGTTGAGAGAGGTAAAGCTTTCTCTCCTTTCTCACTAAATAATTTACTGAAACTGTGATCCTGAGTATATTCAATTAAAAGAAATCCCATCAACACTAGAGGAATCCATTAAGAAAGTGGGAGTAATTGAGAAATAGAAGAATAATCTTACAAATTAAGTTAGGTAAAAGCACAAATATTTGGCTATTAAAGCTAATCTTTGGTTTTATTATGATTTTTCAAAAGCTGGTTTCTTCTAAAACATGCCATTTCCACAGCTCTAGAAAATGAAGTCTTTATCCATGGAGGCAATGCAGCACAGAGGAGCAGCACTGCAACTGTGACAGCCTCTGTTTTTGAATAACACCTTGTAGACTGGAGCAGGGAGCTCCAGAGCTGAAAGCAGGAGTTGCTGTCACAGGAGCAGAAGACATTGCCAGCTTGCTTTGCCTGATATTGTAGTGCAGAACCAGTGACTTATGCAAGCTCTCAACCCTCCTCTCTATGAAGACAAGCCTAACCCTGGTGGTACATTTCCCTGGAGAGGACAGGCAGTACTGCTGACCGGCCGCTTTGGCCGCAGTATTTCCATAAGGAATCCCAACAAGTGGCCGTGGGCACCTGGTAACCATCCAGTAGAGATTATCCAGCCACAGGACCACAATCTCAATAATTCTTCTCCATCCGTACTCTTCCCAGGAGTTACATAAGTAGGAAATTGCATGTGCATGAAGCCAAAAATATGAAAGAATACAGAACAGATGAAGTGAGAGATTTTCTCTCAAAATAAAACCTTCTCTTCTGGTTCTGATTTAGACTTTCTTCATTCCAGCTGGCATCCCCTACCTGCTTTCAACAAAGTCTGTAGTGGCTCTTGTCAAGCTAAACGTCTCTCTGTACCTCTGCCCTCACTGACCTTCAGCTGCTCTTGATGCCATTGACCAGACCCTTTTCCCAGGATATTCTTCCCCTTTAGTGACTCTGATGTCTTTTGAATCACATTTTGTGGTCTTGTCACACTCTTGTCATATTTTGAATCACATTTGTCACAGTTTATCACCTTTTGTCACATTTTGAATCACATTTTATCATCTTATGACCATCCTCCAGCTTTCTGTGAGGATGCCACAAACACTTGCCCTTGATCTACTTCTACTCATTTTCTCCTTGTTTCTTGCTATTGTTATCCACAAATACAGATTTATCTTATCATGTCATCTATGTTGATGGGTCACAGACTTGCCTGCCTACTCCAGGACATTTTGATTCCATCCAAACGGTGGTCTGGGGTTGCTTTTCTGACAGGTCTGACTGGCATCTAGATATTGGTTGAAGCCAGCACCAAAACATGACTAATGTTAATATTTTCCACTGCTGTATCTTTTGGTCTCTTTTTAAGGTCAAAGTCACGGAGCAAGCTTTTATGTATCTTGCAAATCCTTCTGCATACCTTCTTCTAAGGATATGGTTCTCTTTTGTAACTGTAACATAGCTAAAAGCCTTATACTGGCTCTTATCACCTGGCGTCTCACTTACTGCAAGATTGTTTTCTCCAGCTTTCTCCCATTTAAATTAATTCAAAATTAACATGCAGAGGCATTTTCCTTCCCCAATACACTGACAATATCACCACCTTCCTGCATTCTTCTAATAGTCCCTCTGTCTCTGTTTATACAACATAATATTTTGATTTTGAACAACCTTCTTGTCTCATCCCCATGTGGCTTGTCATCTCTTGTTCGTTTTTAAATGTCAGCTTCCATCTTTGATGGGCTGATGATGCCAGCTCCCTTCCTCTTGTTTTTACATCTTCAAATCATCACCTTTCCCATGCTTACTCTCTTGTTTGGAAGGAGCTCTCTGAAACAGCAACAAAGCAACTTTCAAGTCATTTTAGAAGTCCTTTTTTTCATGTGATGCCTTACAGAAACCTTGACAAGTTGATAGTGTGCCAAGGCATATCCCTTTCATGCTGACTGATATTTCTTGTATTCGCTGGCTGGCTGGGAGCCTCAGATATTTTCTGTTTCAAACAGGGATCTTCCTTTTTGAGTCACCTGTCTGAACAGGGCCCTGGTCCATGATCTCAGGGACACAGAGATAAACTTTGCTTCCCTCTAGGCATGGATGAGAAACCATCTCAAGCCTTTGCAACTCTGTCTTTCTCCTTTCCTCCTCTGCCCCAAATGATACTACAGCTCTGTTCATCGCAGCTCCATTGTATTTGTGATATAACCAAGATGAAGCCACATCTCCTGGAAACGAGCCAGCTGGGCATCACCCAGTGGCAAACAATATCATTTGTTTCGTTACTGTTTGCCACAGCTTCTGTTGGTCTTGAGGCAGGTAGAAGTAAGTATGGGTTTTGCACATCAGCAAAGAAGTCTTTGTGGCTTAACTCATTACAGCAAATGACTTATGAGAGACTGGTTCCTGCAGTGTGGGGGACTACGGTGGGTCCGTGGATTCCCTGATGGAGGACATGGGAACAGAAATTAGCCTTGAAGATATGAAGGCCTACCCGTGAGAAAGGAGTATCTGGAGATGTTAAGGTTGTACTCGTGAGAGAGAAGGGAGTAGAAGAGTAACATTGATGATAGCAAAATTAGCCGATGAAATGTTACTGCTGTAACTTGTAACCAATAGTGAAGAGACACATGAATTGGTAAAACTGTATAAAAATGCACTTGTGGCAATAAATGGCATCTACTACTTTCATCCTGGAAGAACTTGGTCTATGTCGTTTGTCCGTCTCAACCACGACACTGCAGAGTGGTTTTCACAAGTCCTTTCATCCACTTACGCTCCAGGTTTGGGAGGACAGGACCTGAGCACTGGGGACATTCTGTGCAGCTTGGAAAATCAGATTATTTTCAGAAAATCTGTAGTTGCCCCAAGCAAGCAGAAGAGCACAAGCGTGAGGCAGGCAGACGTCATGCACCTTGAAAGGTTTATTGCAAGACCGGAATTCTTTTATATTCTTTGTAGAAGAATATAATAAATGTAAAAGAAACCCTTTATGTTTTGTCTTAGGTACAACTACTTTTTTTTTTCTTTAGATGATTATAGCCAGTGACAAATCTGTCCATAGGACTCTTGCAGCAGACCATCATTCTGCAGTAGATGCCCTCAGCTTCATGGCATAGTCAGAGCATTCATCTAGCCACATGCTGGTGGATGCAGTATCTGAGGGTGGCTCATAAAGGTGCTGATCCTGGAAATTCTGAGGTTGAATGTCCATATGTCATATTTCTAAACAAAGCAGGCTTTCAGAGGGAGCTGCTTTGATAGAAGGTGTGAAAGAAGGAGGGAGGCCTTGATTAGATTGTTTGAACAAAGGAAATAGGAGGAAAAATCTCTGAAATTGATAAAGGAAAATGCTATTAAAACAGAACTATCAGTCCTCTTGCTTTTTCAAAGTTAAGTCACCCTATTCTTTTTTTTTTTTAATCTCCAGAATGACAAAGCCATTTGGTTTTTATTGACCAGTGTGTCTTGATCTATCTGATGACATTTCCCAAGATTAATGTGTCTGTTTCTTGACAATGCTTATGCTTCATGATGCATCACAATTATCCACTGCTACTTGGTATGATAAGGAGGGACTCTTTTTATCTGCAGCTGCATGACTTCTATCTGCATTTCAAATGGCAAGTAAACAGACAGGTCCTCTATCCATTTCTCTCATCTACCTTTTTGAAGTGAAAAAAAAATTGAAATTCATGCTTAAGTTCCCAGTAAGACGCAGCATATTCTGGGGAGCAAATTGGACCAGAAACATAAACAATGGAAAAACACTAACCAAACCCCACAATGTATAAGGTACAGAACACACAAGCATCTCCCATTATTGTAAATGCTTGACTTTATAGCTGTTATTTATTTGTGTTAGTAAAAATGTCAAATTAATATTTATGAGCTCTCCTTAGTGCATTTGCCAGGGTTTTATTCTCTGTTTTCAGTGTAAATTGTCAGGCTAATGCTGTTATTCAGGATTGTCAAAGTATGTTTTTTAAACTCAATGGGAGTATCACATTTTGACCTGATTCTGCAGGGATGTACCATTGTGCTTCATTTAAAGTTGTGAGCGATCCATTTGTCTGTAACATTACCCTTCACAGGCATAGAGTTAAACTTGTGTGCATTTGACTGAAGCCGTGGAATTTTTGTCATAATATCTTTACAAACATCTAAGAAACAGGCTCAGTTAGAAATTTGTTACTATTTTAATTAAACACTTTAGCAGAACATAAACCATCAATACAGACTCAAATTTAACTAACCATTGTTTAAATAAGTTTGGCACAATTTCTTGGGTTTTTTTTAGATATCGCACAACATAAAATGAATTTTGATTTTATCGATGTTTCGTTCCTCTAATGGGATTGCCAACAGAAGCAGTGATCACAAATAGAAGTGTTCTTGGCATATATGTCCATTTTCTCATAGTGT
Source organism: Streptopelia decaocto (assembly GCF_964273445.1). Taxonomy (NCBI): domain Eukaryota; kingdom Metazoa; phylum Chordata; class Aves; order Columbiformes; family Columbidae; genus Streptopelia; species Streptopelia decaocto. The sequence continues at coordinate 205,136,801 of NC_138663.1, read as the reverse complement.
TTTGGATGCAGGTTGCTCCCCCAGTGTTATGGAGATCTTCAATAGCTAAGAGGTGATGATGACTAGATATCCCTGTTATTAAACTAGAACAGACATGAAACAATGATATAAAACTGAAATATACTTGCATATATGTTCAGAGAGAATCAAAATATGCAATCCATTTATTTCGTTATTGCAAAAATAAAGACAGGTTGTAAGAAATGCTTTGAGATTCACTTTGTTAATTTATTTCCTTGCTTCCTTCTTTGTTTCCTCCTGTGTATTCTGTACTGTCTTTGGTAATTTTATTTGCTTCTTGGCCTTATTAGGTCCCTTGCTGGCAGCTTCTCCTTCTCTGGGGAGTATTTCAGCTGAACCTTGGCATTCTGAATGTGTGTAATGTATCTGAATAATATACTCTATGTCATAATAAAAACAAAATACACATTACAACTGGTATATCTTCAATAGGCAGGGACATGGCATCATTGTAGAAGGTACAATGAAGACTTCTGCTCCATGCATGTTTGTAATAAGAAAGGATGGCAGGTTGTGAGAATTCCTAAAGAATTGGATGGTAAACAACAAAAAGGTTTTTATAAAGCCTTTTACAAATCAGTTGGTGAAGCCTATTTTAATACTGTTCAGGACTGGCCATTTTATTGCAAAAAAGAGATATTGGATCTTGAGGATTATGATAGAGCTGAATGAAGTGAAACATTGAAACATTCTTATATGAAAAAGGAATTGAATGAATTGCTATTTTTCATTTAAGAAAGAGAAAAATAAGAGGAAAATGGATAAAAGAATCCAAAACCACAAGAAAGAAGTCGGAATATTCTTTTCCTTTTGACACTAAAACGGCTATTTTACATAATTAAGAACTGAAAAGTGTGTATCTGTAGAAGCTTTTTTTTTTTTTTTGGTAATGGAAAGAGTCCATAGGAAGAAATCCAAGCCAAAACGAGTAAACAAAAGAAGAAATTGCATACTTCATGTGTTCAGCAAAAATATCCAGATTTATTACTGAGAAAAAGGATCTGAAATGTCATGGTCTCATGGCTTGAGCCTGCCACCAGCAGGGACAAGGATGGTTATAGTGTATATGTCCCATCTGCCCATTGAGAAGTTCTTCTGTTTCTCCCTAATGAGTCTCTGGTCACGGTCACATCTTACGGTGTAGGGACTGGACCAGCAGGTTGATGGTCTGATACTATATTGTAGACCCTGTGAATCATTTAACAAGAAATCCTCAGTGTGATGTGAAGCTGCTTTGATGAGTACTGAAATGTATTTTCCTGTGGTATAAATTAATGAAGCAGACTTGAAGAGTAAGCAAATTATTTATTGTCTTTGGCCTTATGTCAGGATAGCCCTTTTCTGAAAATAAACAGGAACAAACAATGATCAAACTTTCAGTGCGATGAATTCACTTACTACTCTATTTAACCAGTTATCAAACTCAGAAAAAAATGCTCTAAATAATTAAATAACTTGTTTGATGTGTATTTTCTGTCCCTGGGAAGTGGGATATGAAGACAAGAACTTAACCAGGAACTGAATTTCAGTTCTATCTCTGCCTTTTTAATGCACCCTTTCTTGAGCAAATCACTTGGTCTCTGGGCCTGTCTCTATAATATTGCTGTTATTTCTGAGGCCCAGAATCAAAGATGCTGCTTTTTAAGTTAGGCATGCCACTGGAAATCCAAATTTATATCCACTTGGTGTTTTTTTTGAGCATCTTCTAAACAGTTTTCACAGCTTTTTCCCACAAAACCATCAGAATGTGGATGATCTGAGTTTAAGGTAGTGTGCTTAAATTTTTGAAGAGCATTTAAACTCACAATAATCAAATTGTGACCCATTATTTATCTTTAGCATGTCTGGTATGCCAGGCCCAGGATTTTATATGTAAAGTCTTTTACGTGCTAATGTGCATATGTAAAGCTAAAGATCTCACTTTTGTATTTTCTAATAGTGCTATTTATATATAGTAGGAATAGTTATTCCAAATCAGCACATGAATATTTCTGGCACGGAAAAACATCTTAATATCTACATAGATCTGCAACTTATTGAATTATCTTCACAGGGAATATTGTCATGTTACTTTCTTCTTTATTAAAAATATTCAAGTTTCACATCAATCTACTATTATTGAATAAAATAAGGCCTGAGGCATAAAGTTCCTTCAATATTTTTAAAGGGATTGTTATAACTTATCAAATAAGGTGTCAATACCTGGTATTCCTTTCGGAAAGTCTCAGCTCATACTGTAACATTGGCAGACAAAACCACCTATGATAAGGAAGTTTTCTTGACCATACATACATGCATACATCAGACTTGGGTGTTTTTTCCACTTGTTGGCATTTATGCCTGAGCACCGTGGGGACATTTCTAGCAACACTTATGACAGGACAATTGAGTCTCATCATCCTTCTCTTATATCTGTTGACAGCTTTCCAATGCCATTAAAGACATCATAGAATTGATTTTCTACCTTCATCAGGTTCTGTCCTACAGCATAAGCTCCCATAATGAGGCTGAGCATTTGCTGTGTTTTCAGACCTTGAATCGATACGTTCTTCCCCTGAAACAATTACAAACCTTATCTTTTCAAGATTTTCCTTTATCCTTATGTCAAACTCATATAAACCTGCAACCAGAATCATTTCTCCATAGCATTATCTGTGGTCACTCATCTGTATTCAGTACAAGTACATTTTCTCTTCAGATGGTTTCCTGTAACTTCAGATATCACATTAAGCTGTCCAGCCATTGTCAACTAATCAGTAAAAACTCACTGCAGGCATTGCATGCGAATGCCTCTTGAATAAAGCCGTGATAGCAATTTGCTTCTTTTTAGTACCTTCTGGCTTCTGTTTCTTGCAAATATGGAAGGTCTTTTCAAAGGTGAGATGGAGCTTCAGACTCCTTCTGACCTGTTTTGGTTCAGTCCTCCACACTGATTTTGAAAATTCTTTCTATTTGCAGTCTGCAGATTCCTCTGGAGAGATTTTTCTAATCTTGTCCACTTTGTCTTCTTTTCCTTCCAAAACCTGCACTTGAGTTTATTTGTGGTCTGAAATCCTGGAAATGTTCTCTCTTTTTTATTATGGTTTGGATAAGGAATTCTTCGCTTCCCCCTCCAACCCCACTTACTTCCCAGATTTGGGGCTGTTATTCCCAATACAATCTGATCTCCAGAATTAGGAATTTCACAACCCTCCAAAATTGCACATTTGCCTCAGCAGTACCAAATCTGTTATACATTATTCAACTATTTCCTCTTTCCTTTGAGTTCTTTTATGAAATTGTATCTCTCCGAATAGCTTCATTTGTGTCTAGGAGCTCAATATTCATGTTTGTGCTGCAGATTCTGATAAATGATTTTCTCTGCCTCAGTCACAGGCTAATGTACAAATCTAGTACATCTGTGACGGAAGTAATCCAAAGAAAATCTGCCTGTTCTTATCTCTGCTTGCCAAACTCTTGCTTTAAATTTTCTGTTCCCCTCCGCATTTCTGGATAGATCAGTTGCTTGGGAGTTTTTACTGCTCCTTTTCTTATTCACCACTTGTCTGAGATGTAATCTTCAATTTCTGTAGCTGAACCTCCAGTGTCAGACTGTTGCGGGGGTATGTGTGTGTATATCATAAATGTTCAATTCTGAGTTAGGCTCTTAAGTACTGAATCTTGAATAAATAAAGTAAGAAAGTTAATAGATGCTAGAGAAAATAGCTTCTGGAGAAGAAAAAAGGATTATGCATGAGTTTATACCACATATGAATCAGTCTGTATCAGAATGTTTTAGGGATGCAATTTTGAACAGTGAGAAACTAAAAGGTCCAATTATCACCACGAAACTATAAAACAACAAAAAGACTATTTACTTATGTTTATAATTTAAATGTTTACACATGGTTTCATGCAAATATGTTCATAGCACCAACACTGGAGCTCTTGTTCTCACAGAGAGAGAAATTTCCAGGAGAGGTCAATAGAAGAGACCAGACTTACTGGGAATTTTCAGGAAGGAAATTTTTCTCTCGTAGAAAATACTGATTAGACAGGATCCAGATGGGCCAGGTGCTTGTATGGGATCTGGCCTTAACTCTATGCAGCTCAAGCAGCACCTGCCTTTGTACTTATCCCCTTCCTTGTCTTACATTTAGAGATGTGCTGGATAAGAGCTGATACCCGGCAGGTTTCTGGTTTCCCGGTGTCACTGGCCTGGTTACCTGGCAAGCAGCTCATCTGCTATTCGCTTCCTACTGTCCCGCTAAAGACACATCAGGGGACATCAGGGAATTGCACATCCCACCTGCAGGGCAGCAGAGAAGGCAAAAATTACATTTTCGTCCTTTACGTTTTGATTTTCTCCTTCTTCCAGCATTATTCTGGCAGTCAGGTTTTTGGTGCCATTTGTGATGAGAAAACATTACATGTGATGATGGATTTTCATTTTCCAGACAGCTAAGTCTGTGATTGGCTCTTGGAGGCTACATTTGTGGTCTGTCTTTGGGAAAAGAATTTGGAAACATCTGTAAAACTCTATTTCAAGTATCTGTTTTTTGGCTCATTAAAGATTAATACATTTGCCAAACTAAACTGAAAAAAACCCTCAAACAGCTTAGGACTCACAATTAGAGGTGTGTTTGCAAAAAAGCAAAAAAAGATTTGCCTCTATTGGTTCCCAAAAAGCCTAATGTGATGGGAAGAATGGTAGCTTTTTTACAGGTATTTCTTAACAAAACAATATCTTTTGATGTTGAGTCATCTTGTTGAATACTTCCTTTACATGGCAGAGTGCTATTTGAATTCTGGACAGTCATTGACAGGGCATTTAGAAAAAGCTGCTAAAGAAAAATCTCTTTTTAAACATGAACTGATGGCAACTTTTGAGGCCATAGGTTCTAGTAAATGAACAGTGCATGTAAAAGATCATGAACTGTTAACAATATCTTGTACATAAACTTTGCTATTATTCAGCTGAGAATGCTTCCAATGCTATCAGTTTATATTTAACAAAGATTTTGACAGCTTGTGTTTTTAGATCACCTTATTCTAGAAGAAGCTTATTTATAATGAACATGATCTGAAATATTAAAGGCATGATAACACTGGGGCTTTTGGAGATTTTTAATCGAGTCTTAAATAATGACTAAGGAAGGAAATGAAATGTTATGGCATGCTGTTTGTTTTGTTTTGTTTTGTTTTTTTAATAAACACTTTCCCCAGTCCTGGACAGACCATTAAAGGGCCACATTCTTTGCCTGTTCTATGCAGGGTCAAGGCGCCCATGAAATAAATGCAGATCTGCCGTATGAACACCAAAGGAAGAGAAGTGACCACTCATCCCCTTCAAAGGTTCTTGGTTTTACGTGGCTGCTGCTGTAGCATAACACTGTAGTGATACTTCAAGTTCAGTTTGGAAAAGCAGAATTTAGCTTTAATTACCATTCCCATACTCTGTAACAACCTCGTCCTGTCCAATTTTCTTCAAACCGTTGTGAATGCATAATTTTTTCACTCTGGCTTGTCTGTAGATGAGTTCTTCCATGCTGAATATATACAGTAATACGAAGACTATTTACTTTTATTTTTAATCTAAGTAGAACAGCTTCGCAGCCCTTTCACAAGTGGCAGGGTGAGCTATATCCCTTATGCATACAAATGCAGTTCTTTGTGCATTAGCCTAAGGGCATAATATGAAGATTCTCCGTGGTTTTACCCAAACACGACTGTCTAATCAATATAGATCCCCAACACGATGGGTTTCCTCAGAGTGAAACAAAATTCTGATCAAAGAACAAAACAGGATTTATTTATCTATTTTTATAAGTTTAAACATCACAAGCCCTTTGCATGAATACTGAATACAGTTTGAAAGAGCTCTCATAATCTTCACGTTTATGTCTAAATTTATGTCATAGGGTAGTTGGCTTCTTAAAGATTTTGTCTCATAAAAATGAGTTCAGGCTGATGATATTGCTCACGTGAACAGATATATCTTATAACTGATCTCTAAGATATTATCATGCTAATCAAATGAGAAAGTTTCTGTTATTCACATTATTAATGATGTCTGTCTCCTGTGGTGTAGTTCACGAATATACTGCGAAAGTGAGGGGCCCATACTGCTTAAACCAAACCCCACCCCCCTCTTTTTATCAGTTTTAAATTTCTCGCCATTAAAGACCGTAAGCTATTCCCTTCTATTAACAGGATAAATCCGTCACATCATTAATCATTCAGCAGCCCGAGCTTGGTGGTGGCTGCAGGCAGGCTGCTCTGTGTCAGACCGTTCTCCCGCTGCCCTTGACTGGTTCACCAACAATATAACCCTGCAAATATTTGTAGGGAACTGAAGTGGTTCCTTACCAGCATAAAAAAGTCCCATTCTTGGCTGTAATCATAGAATAGTTTGCATTGGAAGGGCCCTTCAAAGCTCATCCAGTGCCACCCCTGCCATGAGCAGGGACATCTTCACCCAGATCAGGTTGCTCAGAGCCCCGTCCAGCCTGGCCTGGGATGTCTCCAGGGATGGGGCATCCACCACCTCTCTGGCCAACCTGGGACAGGGTTTCACCACCCTCATTGTAAAAAATTTCTTCCTCACGTCTAGCCTGAATCTCCGGTCCTTCAGTCTACAACCATCACCCCTTGTCCTATCACAACAAGCCCTGCTAAGAAGTCTGTCCCTGTCTTTCTTACAGGCCCCTTTCAATTATGGAAAGGCCACAATACGGTCCACCTGGGGCCTTCTCCAGGCTGAACACCCCAGCTCTCTCAGCCTGTCCTCCCAGCAGAGCTGTTCCAGCCTCTGATCATTTCTGTGGCTCCTCTGGCCCCTCTCCAACAGGTCCATGTCTTTCTTACACTAAGGGCTCCAGAACTGGATGCACGACTCCAGGTGGGGTTTCAATAAAACAATACGATAGAGCAATCTCTCCAGTTTGATCTCTCTGTCAAAATATCTCAGGGCTTTGACCCATGCAGGCAGGGACAGCTGGTGTAGATGGAATGATCACGGCCTGCAGACGTGTCCGCCGAGCTCTTGCCCGGAGGTTTGTACCTTCTGATGAACATCCATGGGGCAGCAGCATAGGATCTGCTCCTTGTGGGCAAGCAAATGGATTGGCAGCCCCTTCAGCCTCTCTGTAGATCTTCCCTGGTTCATACCAGGATTTGTGGGGTTTTCTGACAGATTTTGTACGCACAGTCGTCAGGCTCGGAAACTTGCTTAGCAGCTACTTTGCTTTTGTGTCACGTCAGTCAAGGCTGCTTGAGCAGCCATGTGAGTTTTGCTGATTGATCAGTCGAGCTTGTTCCTATGACTTAATGACTGGGATTATGTCACATGGCATTTGGTTTACCAGCATCAGTTTTCCGCTGCGGCTTTTTTTGGGAAACAAACCGTTGAGAATAGTAGTCCAACATAATGCACTGCTTTCTGTAATGTCCATTAGGTGTCCCCACATGCTGGCTGCTCGTGTGTACTTTAATTACATCTTCTCAATTAACTGCAGCGCGCTCTGCATGCATTCATTGAATGGAATCCCAAATTTCCATATTGAACACAACGCTGTAGCACTTTTACTTTGTGAAAGAAATTCTCATTACTCAGGAGAACTTGTACACTTGCAGACCACTATTTGTCAGTTTCCATGTCTGAACCTTAATTAACGTTACATTTGAAAGTAGATAATATATACAAAATGGTAATTCTGAGCCCATAACCACCTGGCATGTTCTTTCCCACCACTGTGCAGCTACTGTGTTTGCAATGCAGAACAGTAAGAGAAATTATAAGTAAATTAAATATACAGGCATAATGCCATCTTTCAGCTTTGTTGTTTGCAGCCAAAGACGCTGTTGGATCCCTTGTTAAAGCACTAAGTTTTCTCCAGTTGTCTAACTTGTTCTGTCCCGGGTTTGTAAATATGTCTATGGACTATTTGCTGCCTGAATCATTATCCTGCAGTTTGACAATCTCACAGGGAGAAATCAGCCTCTCACAACACCAACGAGAGGTTTTTCTGTGCATGGATGGGTGGTAATAGAAATAATCTCAATCTCCTTTCCTCCCCTCCTCATTTTTGTGATCACTCGGCCTTTACCGTTGCAGGGTTGATTGACACCTGCAGATCTCCTGGCAACACCACATCTGCACTCTTCTAACCTAACTCACCTTTAAAGGCTAGTTTCACATGAGAAGCCCCATTTTTGTTACTTATCATAGACTTTAACTTTCAAATTAAAAGCACAAGCCATCACATCATAAACAAGTGAATAAAATCCAAACTAGGTCCCATTACTAGAGCTTGCCCTCAGTATCTTCCATGCATTTGTCTGCATAGCATACCTGTGTGACATCCCCTTTTTGAGACAATTCAGCACAAAAAGGGCTTAATTGTCTACACTGTTTTTTTTTTGCAGAGTTTATTGTGGAAATAACTGCCTTAACCTTGGCAGGGCTCACACATTAGCCCAGTAAGGTCTTAAAAAGTGCATGGACATGTGAGGGGGTTGAGCTTGCCTAACAGAACCTGCATGACTAAGAGCCCATGGGGCAATAGCCTCTTTCATTGCATTTACCCTTTCTTCTCTCAAGACAGTAAGTGAGAGCACTCACCTAGGCAAGAGAAGGTGGAATGGAAGTTAAAGCTTATGCAGGTTCAGACCTGAATTCACATCACTGGGAAGAAGCTCTTGACTCTCAGGCTACAGATAGTTTTAGAAAGAGGCAAAAGGGCCAAAATCTTATTAGTACAGCAGTCAAGGACAGTAATTTTGTCCTCCACCCCTCTGAATAGTCTTTCAAGACATGAAGAGCACTCAACACTGCAGTTGACCACCGAACATTGAACTTGACTGTGCATGGAGCTAGGACTCTCTTGGCAGCAGGGAGTATTTGTATGCTTCTCCATAGGCTTTTGCGTGTATTTTATATCCCCTTCCCAACCCACTCTCTATGTTTCTGTGAAATTTTTGGTGTTGTAGGTATAGAAAGAAGATGTACCTTTACCAGTGTCAACAAAAGAGACAAAAATCTGGTGTTACTTTTAAAATTTGTAACCTACCCACACTGAATTTGAAGCTGCTATCTACAGACAGGTTTGCAAGTCCTCATTATGTTTGCCTGCCTTCAGAGAACTTTTCAATCATTTATTTCATGTAATTAATATTTATTAATTATCTTCTTACATTCAAGATATAATACGAAATCTTTCCTCTTAATTTTAAAAAATGAAGTTCACTTCCTGACATGATTTTAAATAATGAATTGAATTGTGCTTTCTGACGTGATTTATTGTTCCAAGAACCGATAGAATATCATTACCTTGTTAGAACAATGCCTGGCTTTTTCTTACAGGAAGCTTAGCAAAAGGAATAAAATAAGACAACTTATCCTATCATGTTTGATTTCATCAAAGCATGATAGAAATGCTAACTAATTGATCTTCACAACCTTAACGTGCGCTAAGTGCTTATAACACACAGAGTGAATTACTGAGGGCAATACAGTGAGTTAGTAGCAGAATCATTGTTAAGGCTCTGTTTCTCTGATATCTGTCTGCTTTATGCCTGCTTTGTTTATTTTTTTAATGAACAAAAGGTATTTTTTGTATCAATATTTGCATTGTGCTAGAAACAACGCTCAAGGAAAACACTGTTTTCCAGGTTTTATGAGTGTTCTTCAGGTTCCACTCCATAGTTTAAGATTGTTTTAACAGCAAATATAATTATCAACAGACTTCTGTAGGTGTGCATGCACTTTCTGCACTGTCCTCAGGCTTCAACTTTGACTTCAAATCATTCATCAAGAAGCTGTCTGCAAAAAATATTTTGTAATAAAACTTGCAAAATTAATTTTGTTCAACCATCTTTACTGAGATATTGATGTTTTTTAGAAAGTTCATTAACAATGTGAAATCTTTAAAAGGTAATAATGTATTACTGGAGAACTGTGGTAAAAGAAGACCTACCACACTGAAATTGGTCCTAGATCTTTATCTACTAACAGAGAAAGCAAAACAGTAAAAGTATGAAAAATAATGCAAATACAACAACCAGACCTTTGTCCAGAACAAGTTCTGACTTCAAGGAAAGAATTGCCATCAAAATCTCTGGAATCTACCCAGGTTTTCAGTATTGCCTTCTCACAAGAAGGATGCTTGGATTGAGATGCACTTGCAGGTTAGGACACTTGCCTTTAGGTGTTGACACTTGCACTGTCTCAGCTCCTATTGCTATGGAAAGAGGTTGAGTCAACAACATTGGCGAAGCAACTGAACTGGCAGTGTTCCAATAGACAGCTGGTTCACCCTCTACACTCCACGTAAGTTAAAGAGTGTTGTGTCATTATAGATGCCTGCCCAACCTTCATTCGCATCTCCAGAAAGGCCAAGATCTCTGTTAAGTCCTGTGCCATGTCTGCCTGCCCCATGGGGATCTCGAATAGCAGCAGATATTTAGCACTGACAAGTCCTACAGGAGCTCAGGCACTTGGCTCACATTGAGACACCCAGATAGCTGTGCTTTGGTTACTGTGTCTTAAACTGAATCCGTCCCTGAGATGGGATACAATCAGGAGGCATTTACAAAGCTTGAATGGAGCCTGAGTCCATGTGCACAATGCAGTGTTGTCCCTGGGAATCTGTGGTAAGTTCCCATCACTCTGCAAGCCCTGAGTTGCTCCGTGTTCCTGTGACTTCTCACAAAGGGTTTTAGCACATACGAATGCAAACCCATCTCTGCTGCTCCAGCCGTCAGCAGCTGTGATATCCAAACAAGCCTTTGCAGCAGATGTTGCAAACGTACTTTCTTTCCAGAATACATCTTGATTCATGGAGAACCTTAATAGAAATCCCTGTATTTAACTCTTCAGCTGTTTTAATGTCAGGGGTTGACAATGTTAGCCTTGTCTGGCCCCTCTGAAGCCAGCTTGCTGTAGCATTTTTGTGTCTAAGATGGCTGCCATGCCTTAAGTTAAGATGGGATCTTCCTCTGTCAGCAGCTCACCATTATATGCAGCTGTACTCATATTTCCTTTGTTTTCTGTGATAAGACACTGAGGCAGGACATGCTAATTCATGGGCTGTGGGTCACTTCCTTCATTAGCATTTATATAATGGCTTTTAATTAGCATATCCCTTTCTGCTTCCTTGGGTTTTGCTGTCAGACATTTTCAAATATGCTGTAGTAAAACTTTACAAATGATTTCTCTTTAAAAATTATATTTTGTTAATAAGCACAGTATTATGCTCATAACATTAATCACCTCATGCTAACGATCAAATTTGGTATAAAAAATAGTGAATTTGGGAACATAATTTTTTGTAAAACATTTTCTCCTGCTATCCTGATGCCTACTGTAAGTCTTAGGGGGTGAGAGGCCCTCTTCAGGATACATAACAGGGTTTCTTCTCTGGAAGAGCTAGTGAAAAAATTTCTAAAATTATATTTTCTCTCCCCACAGTAGGGGGGTAGACTAGATGATCATCAAAGATCCCTTCCAATCCAAACCATTCTATGGTTCTGTGATTCATGAATAAATACATAAGTTCATACTGAGTGAAAACCTAAATGAGTGAAGTTACAAAGAACTGGTATTGAGTCCATAAACCAATCAATTACATGAGAATGAAGATAATGAGAGCAGAAAAGAAATTCTAGACCTGCAAGGACTTGTGTAAGGGATACAAGATTTTCTTCTTCCGATGGAGACCAGCAAATGTCAATGAATTTACATGAAGTCTCTTAGCTGTTACTAAACCCATGAGAACATAAAGTGAAACAAATTCAAGCATGACCAATGAAGTCTTTTGATGTTCACGGAAACCTGCAATACAAGGTTAGACCAATTAGTGCAATGACTGTAAATGTTAAGTGTAGACAACTAAAGTCACAGTCACTCCAGTGAAAGGATTCATTTAAAGTATAATTTATTATACCACAGTAGCAATCTTAAGGGTTGCACTAGACATTGTGACAAATGCGTTCAAGGGTTATAAGCCAGAGTTTATAAAAGTACAACCTGTATATAATTTAAACTTGTATAGAACCATTCATTCAAAGTGTTTAACAAACATTAATTAATTAAGCTGTGTAACACCCTACTGTGAGCCTATGGGTAAGTCAAAGCATTCGTATGTCAATTTTACAGAAGGTTAAGCTGAAGTGCAGAGAGATTGATTTGCCTGAGGTCACACAACAAGTTAGTGGAAAAACTGCAAATAGAATCTGCAGCCCGAAGTTCTCATTTCCCGTTTTTTACCACTTACATTACACTTCCCACTAGTAAAATGAAGGGGAAGAAAGAGGCGGCTGAAATGGTGAGACTTGGAATATAGTTAACCCAGTTTTCTACACGTGTTCTTGCTTTTTTCTGCAGCTTAGGCACATATCAAAGGGACAGTTTGGTTTTAAATAATTTGGTACCTTATTTCTTCTTATTCCTTCTCCTTATTGCTTAGCTTGGCTTATGGGCAGGCAACCAGCTGCACCAGGAGAGTGGGTGGTAGATGAAGATGGAGACTGCAGCCCCGTAGTTGAATATGTTTGAATTTGCAAAGCACCTCAACAAAAATGAGGACTGAGTTGTGGCTTGATGCCTCTCATGTTGCCTGATGGGTGTACGATACCACATACTAGAGAGACTGGGATTGTGTGCTTTGGTGTCAGAATACAGTTAGTTATTGAGTGCAGAATCCCAGAATCACAGAATAGTTGGGGTTGGAAAGGACCTCTGAAGATCATCCAGTCCAACCCACCTGCTAAAGCAGGTTCACGAGAGCAGATCACACAGGAATGTGTCCAGGTGGGTTTGAATGTCTCCAGAGAAGGAGACTCCACAGCCTCTCTGGGCAGCCTGTTCCAGGGCTCTGGCACCTCAAAGTAAAGAAGTTTCTCCTCATACTCAGATGGAACCTCCTGTGCTTCAGTCTGTGCCCATTGCCCCTCATCCTATTGCTGTGCACTACTGAGAAGGGTCTGGTCCTATCCTCTTGACTTCCACCCTTCAGATATTTATAAGCATCAATCAGATCCCCTCTCAGCCTTCTCTTCTACAGGCTGAACAGACCCAGCTCTCTCAGTCTTTCCTCATAAGAAAGATGCTCCAGATGTTCAAGAGTGGTTGGGTATGAAGGTGTTTTTTTGTAGGGTGAAGAAAAAGACCAGGAAGAAATTATTTCTAGTTCCTTATATAGATTGCCATAGGGTTTTTCTAAAAATGCTCTTGCATTGCCTTGGGAAACTGTTTGGTTTGGATTTCTAACTCTTGTGGTTCCTGATGCCCTACACAAGAATGAACCATTTTACCATTACTCCATTTTTCAGGTGTGACTCATCAGCATTTCCTTAAGGTAAGGGCTGAGTATCTGATACTCCCACACAGTGATGAACTCAGTGGGGTGAAAGAGGAAAAATGCTGGGAAATGCATGAGATCAGCACGTGACATTACTTGTTCTTGGAGGTCACATCACTTAATCGTGACACACTGTGTATCCAGCCTATTCACAGCACAGACAGCATTGCATAGGTGTCTGTCCTTTGGAAGCAGTTGGAAAAGATGTAACACACCCTGAAGTACAAGCCCTGCGCAAGTATCAGCTTCATGATGACAAGTTCTGTGTGGTATGGGGTTACAAATTAGTCTGGGGAAAGGAGGAATGATATTAACAATCCATGGTAAATAGGAAGTCAGAAATTAACAGTGTTAAGAGGCATCCTGTGCTGAGTTGGTTATCAGGCTGTGCTATAACAGCAAAGTTATTATTTTCTGTGAGACTGCAACTGTTGGAAAGTAAAATAGGCAAGTGCTTTTCAAAATGTCAAGTCCTTGAAATATAAATGGTTAATTATGTGCATTAGACAGGCCACTCCATTCCAGGCCTTCTTTTCTCTTTGGATGACAGCCAGGGCTTGCTGTCAGGTAAGCTGGAGGGATGTCCTCACCATGTCCTCACCATGTCCTCACCATGCAGTTTTGAGGGCCTTTGCAACATCAGCCTTGTTTTAAATCATTTGACATGAAAGAGCATCTCAGGTTCCTGCGAAACTATTGGTACCTTCTTCTTGCATTGGATCTGTGATGGTCTTTCTTCGTGATACAGAGAGGGACGTGCTGGTACTACATTGCTGTGTGTCTGAATGCTCTCCTGCAAGGACAAACATCTTTTTTCTGGCAATGGCCATGTTTGATTGGAAGAGACATATATATATAAGTATATATATATATATGTGTATATATACACTCACTCTGCTCCCCTTCTCTTTTCCTGTTCAGAAGATGATGCTTTAGCTCTTTTTAAAAACTAATTGCTTTCACCAGAGAATATTAATAATTTAGGGAATGCAGAGGAGGGATTATAGTCAGTGAGTTCAACCAGTGAACGGCTATGCTTAATCCTGAGGTCACTTAATCACTCTGTTTCTAACTCTCCCCAGGATTTCTGTGCTTACCCAAAGGCTTCTTCAGCTCTCACTGAAGGAGCTGCTGGCACACGTGGTGTGTGAAGCCACTGGCCAGTGCTATCAACCTGGGCTGGCACCTTGGGGATGCAGTTCTGGTCAAATGCCAGAAACTTGACCCCTTTGCCTTCTGTGCAACACCAGCTGCTTCTGCTGTCTCATGCATTGGAGTAAAACACCTGAGGGAGCAAGACGGCTAGAGATGAGGAAGAAATTTTTTACAATGAGGGTGGTGAAACCCCGGCCCAGGTTGCCCAGAGAGGTGGTGGATGCCCCATCCCTGGAGACATCCCAGGCCAGGCTGGACAGGGCTCTGAGCAACCTGAGCTGGTGAAGATGTCCCTGCTCATGGCAGGGGTGGCACTGGATGACCTTTGAAGGTCCCTTCCAACCCAAACTGTTCTATGATTCTACAGGGAGGTAGATTTTTCTGTTTTTTGGAGTTTCAGAAAAGTGGGTGCTGCTGGGATGTATCTGATGGGTGGCCCCTGGCTGGGGTGCTGAGTATGTGCAGCTACTCCAAAGCCTGCAGCTCCCAAGATATGTGCTCTAAGTGCTAGATCTTCTATTTACCCTACCTATTTATGCCCAGCTGCAGTGGAAAAGCCTATATAAAACTAATCTGACTTAGAAAGGATTATAGAATGATGCATCCTTTCCTGGTTCTGGTCTGGTATATAGTATTTCCCCTTCGTGTTTTGTGGGAAATTGGCTTTGGGACTGGTTCCTGTCCAAGATTTAAAAAAAAAATAAAATGGAAAGGAAATATATGATCTATTTTTTTCCCCTATTACTCTTGGCTCAGAGATTAAAATATAGCTGCAGTTTTGATATAATGCTTTACAGTAAAATTTTGACAGATTTTCCTAATTAACCCTATTTAAAGAAATCATATCTCAAGCACTTGAGCAACAAACAAAATCACACAATAAACAAATTATATAACTGAACAGTTTTCCGGTATTCTCTCTGTTACAGTTTAAGTGCGTGTTGGAACCATTAAAATGAAAGTCTGTTCATAACTTCTGTGACCCACAGTGGGGCTGCATGATCCTTTGACAGGATCAGAAATGCACAGTAATAACTGTTAACTGCTGCACAGAAACAAGGGAAAATCTCCCCAGCAATGGCTTTGCATCCAGCTCTCCACACAATGAATAAAGCCTCTTCCCGAAGGTATACGATATTGTTGTCAGTAAATAACTTTCACAGTCTCTGACTGCTACATGCAGAGCAATACACAGCGCTGAAAAAACCTGCAGGTTTGTATTTAAGCTTATAGGAAAAGAGCTTGACACAATGCATGATTTTTCAAAGGAAACTGTCATTTTATGAAAGGGCAATTCTGAAGCACAGGAAACCTTGCCTTGGCCTCTTAGTGCTTCCTTAGCTGTCACTTTTGAACATTTAGTAAAATTAACAGCACTTTGTGTTTACATGGTTTTCTGTCAGAAATAAAGTCCTGGAACAGATTCAATTATGTGCCTGGTAGTCCGGAGGTGCAAACCAGGCAGCGTGTGCTCCTGATCCTGCTCTGATTCCTGCAGACTGGGCATTGATCTGCAGGCCCCAGCTAGTATGTTTAAAATGAAACCTCGCCATAGAATTTGGGGTTTGCTGCTCTGCTCTTCTGCAGCTTAACCTTCAGAAACAGACTGAGCAGAACTGAGTGCGACATTTACTAATTTATTCTACTGTGCCCACTTTCAACTATGTTTCTGTGCATTATTGAACCTGTCTCACAGTTTCTTTTCTTGTCCCACTGGAAACACAATTAGCAACCATAGATGTTTACCATATTGTCAATGGTGAATACTCAAATCCAGACTGTGATGCTTATTTATGAATAAGAGGCTAGAATGTATAGGCAAAACGTTAGTAATACACTTGATATCATCACTGAACGGGCTTAAATACTGGTTTAACTATCTGACTTACTGCTTTTAAGTTTTCACTTGTTGACACAAACATCCCTCACACAGAAAGGGCTGCAGCAATTATTTTATCTTTGTGCACAGCAATCTGTGTTGAATATTTTATTCTCCCCAGATTTTGGACAGCTGCCTTTGAGGCAGATATTCCTAGCTGTGAAGTTTGAGAGAGCTCTGATTGTATTTTGGGTATATTACAAAAAACAATCATGATACTATTGTACAGCACATCCAAAAGTACTCAAAACCCATATTTTTTTTCCATACATCTAAATATTTTTTGCAAAGGTTATTAATTGCTAACTGTATAGTTACCTATTACAGCATGTAGAGTGCGTCAGAGCTTTTTTGATAAAAATAGATAATTTTGCTCAGGTATGTACCTGCTTTGTCACGGTTTCCACCCCAAAGAGTTTACAACCTGGTTGCACAAAGGATCATAGAGTCATTGGATAATTCAGGTCAGAAGAGACCTCAAAATTTTACCTGTACCAAATAGAAGGGATTTGCCTGAGCTCAAGAATCAATACAGGTTAATAAGAGAAACCGTATTTCTTGCTGCCTACTTTGGTACATGTTCTACCGGAGTATGCTGCTTTTAATAGATTTAGGAACATTTATCAATGGGAGGCATTTGGCAGAAGACTGCTTCCCTGGCTTGCACTGCACTGTTTCACTGCCTGCATGGAACAGAGAACCTGTTTTCTCCTTCTGAGATAACTCTTGCTGGTGGGTTGGCATCTCTGTTTCTAATGCACCAAAAGCTTATGTTTGAAAACCTTGCCACAGGGCTCCTAAATTTCATTTTGACTCGGCGTATCTCAGTCTTACCCCTGCCAACTGTAAAAAAAATAAGCCTTGAGTTTTTCCTTTATTTTTGAATCTCACGACACCTTTGTTAGTGCAGACCTACGACAAATATGTGTGGAGCCCTGGGGATGAGGTACAGCTGAAATGGAAAAGGCATTTTTGACTGCCGCTGCACTGAGGAATGCTAATGGGGCACCATGGCCATAAAGCTATGGACCAGCTTGATATCTGGAGATCTGCCATTTCTCATGCAGGGTCTGTGTCATGGTCCTGCTTTAGTTGAAAACTCACCCAATTTCAAGTTAAGCTTTTTTTTCTTCTCATACTTTTTATTTTCTCTCTCTTATAATGCCTATTTTACTCAATATGGAAACATTTTACTTGGGAAATCAAACAAACAAAAAAACAACCAGAAAACACCATTGCGTTTGGTGATTTTGTTTAACATCTCTTTGGACTGCTTCCACAGGCAGGGCCTTTAATGCCTTTTACTGGCAGGCTGGTACGATCTCTGATCACTTCCCTGCTCCTTCCACTGCCTGAATCAGTTTTCCTTCTTGAACAACATCCTGCACAAACCTCCTTACTCCTACCTATTAATTTAGAGCAGATGGCTGAAGCTGACCCAGCATAATCTACTCCCCAGGATATAAATGATGCCATTTAGACGTACGCTGTAATGTTCCCTTAGTTAAAAAAAAAAAAAAAAAATGACTTGCAGTAAGAGCCTGTAACTATTGACTTTATTTTGATTTGCAGTGTTCTGCCAGACTGTAGCCATTTGTGCTGGGTTACACAACATTACAAGGTACATATCAGACACTATCCTACACAGAGACAAAAAGACTGTCCCAAATTTCCCAGAAAGGAAACAGCTTGTGTTTGCCTCTTGCCTTAGACCCCCATTCCACCTTGTCCCTGAATGCTCTGGAAAAACAGATGGGAGTTACACCGCAAAGCAAGTCAGGGCACTGGCACAGCATAGGAAAAATGAATCCCACGGCTAAGGACCTCTAGAAGGAGGAGGGAAAACCCAACAAACTCTTTTCTTTTTATCCTACAGATAGTTCCAATTCCCAGTTTGAGTCTACAGAAATGTGATGCACAGAGAACCTGTTTCTTGGGTAATGGGTTTCTACATTGCCACTGACATTACGGTTAATTGCAAAAATGTATAGCTATCTGCAGAAAGCATCAGCCAATTACTGCAGTTACCAGAATATTGCTGCCACTTCTAAACGGTCTCAAGACAACGTCTACATAGAGTGGAAAGGGGTGGTAGCAAGATGTAGGTCACAAGGAAATCCTCTTATTGCAAAGCACAGCCGAAAGTAACAGCTTTTGGAACAGCCGTCAGCACAGTGTACTCCTCCTGGAGGTCAAAACACGCTGTGGTGGGTAGGTGGACTTTGGATAAGGATTGGTGCGTGGAATAGTTCGCGCTGCTCTGTTACAAGTGATGGTAGCATGTACTGTCAAGACACTGGGGAGGCAGCATTTGCTGACACATGCAGTACAACTTCAGGCTAAGCGATGTACAAGATTATCCTTTTAAGCCTAATTGTTTGTGTTCTATAAAATATACATGGTATCAGCCTGGCATCGGTTTGTTTGTTACTGGAACACAGACTTTTGTATTCCTTCCCTTATTTTTTTAAATGCAAAAGAGGTACAAGAGATTTTTCTCTCTGCTCCTGCTCTGTTTTTCTTTATACCTCAGTCTTCTGAATCCTGAGTTTGGCACGCTGCAAATCCGTCCTCACTGCATTGCAGCATTGTAAACCTGTACCAGCTCAAGTTGAGCCTCTCTACATTTTCACAGAATCACAGAGTGGTTGGGGTTGGAAGGGACCTCTGGAGATCATCCAGTCCAACCCACCTGCTAAAGCAGCTTCACCAGAGCAGATCACACAGGAATGTGTCCAGGTGGGTTTGAATGTCTCCAGAGAAGGAGACTCCACAACCTCTCTGGGCAGCCTGTTCCAGGGCTCTGGCACCTCAAAGTAATTTCTCCTGATATTCAAATAAAACCTTTTGTGTTGCAGTTTGTGCCCGTTGCCCCTCATCCTGTTGTTGGGCACCACTGAAAGGAGTCTGGTCCATCCTCTTGACACCCACCTTGAGATATTTATAAACATTGATGAGATCCCCTCTCAGCTTCTCTTCTCCAGGCTGAACAGACCCAGCTCTCTCAGTCTCTCTTCATAAGAAAGATGCTCTAGGCCCCTCATCATCTTTGCAGCCCACCACTGGACTCCCTCCAGTAATTCCTTGTCTTTCTTATACTGAGGAGCCCAGAACTGGACCCAGTACTGCAGATGTGGCCTCACCAGGGCAGAGGAGAGGGGGAGGAACAACCTCCTCAACCTGCTGGTCACACTCTTCTTAATGTACTCCAGGATATCATTGCCTTCTTGGCCACATGGGCATGTTGCTGGCTCATGGTTAAGCTGTCCACTGGGTCTCCTAGGTCCTTCTCTGCAATGCTGCTTCCCAACAAGTCAACCCCTGTACTGGTGTCTTGGGTTGTTCCTCCCCAGATGCAGGACCCTACATGTGCGCTTGTTGAACTTCATTAGGTTCCTCTCTGCCCAGGTGTCTGGCCTGTCCAAGTCTTGCTGAATGGCAGCATATCCTTCTGGTGTATAATTTTGCACCATTTTACCTTGGAAAATCCATCTTTCGATATTCTTGATTCCTAAGCTCTTTCATCAATTAGGTATGTGCGAAGTTCAGCTACAGATCAGCTGGTGTTAACGAGATGTATTGGGGTAATCCCAACTGCTCAGTGCACTGGGATGCATGTGCATTGATGACTAAATTTCTGAAGGGGCATAAAAGTACTGAGGTGCTTTTGGTACCTGTCAGTGTTTCTTTGTGTAGGTGAAAATCATACAGATGCCAAAACTATCTCATCTACTTCATTCAGCCTTGGGGCTACCAGCCAGATTACACTGATTTACACAGCTGAAGATGGGTCAGTAGTAGAAAGGGCACCAAGATGCATAAATAAGAGCAAATCTGGACTACCTTTCCCTTCTGACTTTACATCACACTAGCAAGTATCCTGAATAAAGGAGAAAGCATTTAGGAGCAAGCGGCTCCTGCCTCATTCCTAGCACACCAGGGAATTTTTCCAGATTTGCTTGTGCAACTGCATCTACCCTGCAAAGAGAACTTTTTAAAATGGAATAACCTTGTCCTGAATCTGCTGGTGATTCTGAAGCCACTTGTAAGTGTGTTATTGATCACAAAGGCTGTGCTGGTTTGCGGGACTCTGCAGTTCAACCCTGCTGGTTTGCTTCTTTTTGAGGCCTTGTGCAATTTTCTCAGCCAACGCTACATGGTTCTTAATGTTTGTTTTGCTTTGAAATGAAAGGAAGTATGAAAGTGTATGTTATTATTATTCTCTTCCTTTAATCTTTGCTCAAAAGTTAGGTCACTCAGACCTTTAATCATCTGTCTTTGTCTGAATTCCCTTCAATTTACTTCTATCTTTCTGGTGCTGAAGTGCTTACAGATGAATGAGGAATTGTATTGCTTTATCTTATTTTTCCTCATTAGAATGCTGGTGAAAGCTCATAGTCACAGAAGACAGAAAGTAGTTTAGGCTATTCAACATTTTTGCCTTTTCATATTATTTAACCCCTTTGCCATGAGAGTTGTAAGGTGCTCCTATAACGAATAGATATTGCGATGCATATAAATTGGAAAACAAAACTTCACTGGAATAGGGGCCACAAGGCTGCATCACCAGTCACTCAAAAGTCAGAAAATGTCAGAGTTTAGGCAGCCTGTTTAGCTTTGTTTGATCATATGTTTTTCTTTCTATGCAGCTGTTGCCTGAAAGGTTGCTGTTCTATGTGAATATGACATTCTGTCTTTTCCAGTTCTTATTCTTTGTCCAAATTACTTTAGCTTAAATTTTCTTAAAAAAAATAGGTAAGAATGAGCACAACACAAATTTGAGCCTAAATAATTAACATATATTTCTTAAACAGTAGTAAAGAAAACAACACTTCACACTGGGAATGGTTCCAGCTTTGGTAAGAGAAAGTATTGTCTGGCATATCTATAAAGGTTAAACCCTGCTCACTCTTGCATAGGTCTGTAAGACTGGAGAGGGGAGTCCTTGCAATTTGCCTTCAGAGCACAGACACAGTGATTTATGGTATACTTGTCCATGGGCATTTGTAAATTGATACTGATGTGGTCTCTGCCATGCCGATGTAGAGAAAAATTGTTTTCCCACTTTTCTAGTGAGGGAATTATCCAAAATATAATGTATCGTGGTATCTTTGGAATTACTTTGTATTGGAATATATGTAATTTCTTGTGTGCAATTTATCTTTATATAGCAAAACTGACAAAACATTTGGGCTAGGCTAAATGAAGAGCAAGTGGAGTTTATTAAATAAAGTAAGTAATCTCTTAAGAAGTAAATGAACAAATTCAGTTGGACTGAAAATCCAGTGAGATTCACAGACATTTTAAGCAAACATGAATTCATTGCTTAACAAAATGTTTGGAGCGATACAGAGATCCGAACAGTTCATCTGGAGAGGTGTTTTGTGCTCATGGCATTCATCCATAGTAATATTGCCATTCCTTAATGCTATCTGAAAAGGGAGGGAATACAGTGCCAAGAAATACTCAATACAGATTTCATTTGTGTAAGATTTTAGTCTCTTTGTTGGATTATCTTCTTGTAAGCCCCCATTAGGGGACAGGTTGTATTGTGGTCATTTTACATCACCATTACCGTGCTCTCGCACCTACTTTTTATGACCTTGGTTGCAAGCTTGATTCTACAGCTACTGGATCCCATCATCTCCTTTACACCTCTATTCCCATCCTCACCAGTATTCAGCCGTTTTCCCATCCCGATATGATCACACCTCTCCCATAATGGAGATAACTCATTAGAGCAGGTTTTACTCAGAGCAAGTTACAGATCCTATTTGCTGCTAACCTTGATTGACTGCAAGTTGCTGGCTGCCTTTATTCCATAGAAATGGCAAATTTTGCTTACAGAATAACAAAGCAACCAGCTAAGTGAATCCTCTGTACTTTCTTCTGTAACCACAGAAATACACCAAAATGCTCTTATGTGCACACTGGTGATCATTATTCCAGTGAAAACAACCCCCAGTCTCCTCAGAATAGATAAGGACCTTTACAAAGAGACTGAGTTTTTAATATTTATTTTGCACACATGCATACATGTGCAAATGTGGATCACATGTTGTTTTTAAAGAAAACGCTAGGGCAAGGCAGTTCTTAAAGCTGGAATGAAAGCGCTGTTCTGCTGTTCTTGACTGACTACTGTCAACCCAATTAATACTCTGATAATGACAGCTATGCCAGCTGAATTCCACTGCCAGAGGGCAATTTCTAGTTTATTTCTGCAAAGTATTTATCTAGAGATAATTACATGTTAGCCTGATATATTTTACTTGCAGTTGCAATACAAATTGACCTGGCATCGAACCACATATTACAACTGTTTGCAATTTTACTGTGAGTGTGCAAAATGACTGTAAAAAATCCCTTCAAGGAGAATTGCAAAACTTCCATCGTTATTGCAACTCTCCTATAGCTTTTTATTTGAAAAGTGGGTCCTAATTTTAGTGGTGGAATTAAATGTTCTTAGCAAAATGAAATGCACATTCTTACAAATATATTGGTGAAACAGAAATTAGTATTTAGTTCCTATGGATCACAGTTATTAATGTTAAAATTAAACCCCCTGATTATTTTTTCCCATTGTACCTGTCAAATAGAGTATGCAATGAGTCAGAAAGTTGTAAGAGGACCAAGAAGAAAATATGAATTTCAGTTGTTACTAAAGAGGGGCAAGGGATTTCTAGAAATCAGGCCAGAGACTTCATGTGAGGACAAGCCCAGTCCCAGCTGAGTGCTAGACACAAGGAAGAAATTGTTTACACTGTGGGTGGTGAAACCCTGGCCCAGGCTGCCCAGAGAGGTGGTGGATGCCCCATCCCTGGAGACATCCCAGGCCAGGCTGGACGGGGCTCTGAGCAACCTGATCTGGGTGAAGATGTCTCTGCTCATGGCAGGGGTGGCACTGGATGAGCTTTGAAGGTCCCTTCCAACACAGACTGTTATGTGATTCTATGATTCTACTTTTGACTGGTCCCTGAAAGATGCAGAAAGTCAGGGTGTCTCTGCTGTGTGCCTCTGTGCCTTCAGCTTTCAGTGCTCTTTCAGTTCTGCTTGTCCCATGCAACCCAGTCCAGTCTCCTATCATGTGAGACAGCATATGACAGAAATTGCAGAGGTACTTCCACAGCAGGTTATTTATAAAGTTAGAAATGATGTCTTCTTAGTCCGGATGTAGGATTTGACCCTGTATGACAATATTCACAGCTGTCTATGAAGTTCAGACACGACATCAATATTTTCCTCTTTGTCAGGTGGACTTCATGGCTAATGTTAGAAGATTTTTCTCCTCTGGTCCAAGAAACTTTTCTGGGGAAAATACTCTTAACTTTTAGACATGGTGGAGCATCCTGGGGTGTTTGGGTTCCTGATATTGTCAGGTGTAGATTTATCACAGCTTCCAGTAAGAAATGTTTTCTGATTGCCTGGTCACCTTTGGGCTACTATTAATTCAATGTATTCTAATATAATTTTCTTCACAAAACATAAAATGAAAAACCACAGTCCCAATTTTTTTATAAAACACATTGTGTAAGTACAATAAGCTTTTTTTTTTCTCTATAGCTTCTTCACTTAATACCAGAAAGGTTTCTCTGCCCCTTCTCTGCCTTTCCTGACATCTACATGTTGAGGGTCATGCCTTCCCATATTCTTTATGCCTTAGGTAGTGTTCATTAGCGAGAGCCACTTATTGAAAGCGTGGTAGCTTTTATAACCAGTCTGTTCTTGAAGTCCCAGGGGTATCCAGGTAGATGTAATCTTTCTCCCTGAAATGGTTTTTTCTTTTCTTTTTCTCTCTTTTTTCTTTTCTTTTCTTCTTCTTTCCTTCTTTCCTTCTTTCTTTCCTTCTTTCTTCCTTCTTTCCTTCTTTCCTTCTTTCCTTCCTTCTTTCCTTCTTTCTTCTTTCCTTCTTTCCTTCTTTCTTTCCTTCTTTCTTTCCTTCTTTCTTTCCTTCTTTCCTTCTTTCTTTCTTTCTTTCCTTCTTTCTTTCCTTCTTTCTTTCTCTCTTTCTTCCCTCTTTCTTTCTCTCTTTCTTACTTTCCTTCTTTCTTTCCTGCTTTCTTTCCTT